>NW_027191420.1:3313314-3975977 GCF_041260175.1 Vanrija albida | reverse complement strand
ACCCCCTAACCCCCTAACCCCCTAACCCCCTAACCCCCTAACCCCCTAACCCCCTAACCCCCTAACCCCCTAACCCCCTAACCCCCTAACCCCCTAACCCCCTAACCCCCTAACCCCCTAACCCCCTAACCCCCTAACCCCCTAACCCCCTAACCCCCTAACCCCCTAACCCCCTAACCCCCTAACCCCCTAACCCCCTAACCCCCTAACCCCCTAACCCCCTAACCCCCTAACCCCCTAACCCCCTAACCCCCTAACCCCCAAAGTCGCCGTTGCCGTCTCTGTTGCCGTAGCCGGTGCTGTCGCTGTCGCTGTCGCCATCGCTGGCGCCGTCGCTGTCACTGTTCCCGGGTCACGGGCTTTCGGTCGCCCCTCGAGCGCCGTCTTTAGGGCGTCACCGGTGACCGGTTTCGAGCATATTTGGACCCAGGCCCGGTTTCACCGTGTCACGTGCATCCTGTGATCCTGTGAACCTGTGTGAGCGCCGTCTTCTGGGCCGCACCGGTGACCGGTTTGACCCCCATGCGGTCCCTGTCGCCGTCGCTGTCGCCGTCGCTGTCGCTGCCTCCGTCGCCGTCGCTGCTGTCTCCGTCGCCGTCGCTGCTGTCTCCGTCGCCGTCGCTGCCGTCGCTGTCGCTGCCGCCGTCGCTGTCGCTGTTGTCATCGCTGTCGCTGTTTTCATCGCGTTTGTCGTCGCCGTTGCCGGGTCACGTGCATTCAGACGCCCCTCGAGCGCCGTCTTTTGGGCCTCACCGGTGACCGGTTTCAAGCGTAGTTGGACCCAGCATGTCACGTGCATCCTGTGTGAGCGCCGTCTCTTGGACCCCACCGGTGACCGGTTTCACCCCGATACGGTCACTGTTGCCGTCGCCGCCCTCCCCTCGCCGTCGCTATCCCTCCCTGTCGCCGTCGCCGTCCTCTCGGTCGCCGTCGCCGCCGTCGCTGTCACTGTCCCTGCCGTCGCTGTCGCCATTGGTGCCGTTGCTGTCGCCGCTGCTGTCGCCGCTGCCGTCGTCGCTGTCGTCGCCACTGTCGCTGTTGCTGTCGCCGCCGCTGTCGGCGCTGTCGTCGCTGCTGTCGTCGCTGTCGTCGCCGCTGTCGTTACCGCTGTCGCTACCGCTGTCGTCGCTGTCGTCGCTGTCACTGCTCTCGCAGCCGCCGTGCGTTGTGGTCGCGTTGCTACGTTATACGTCCGCCCCCAGTCCAGCACGTGCCAACCAATCCGGTACCCCTAATTGACGTTCAGAATCAACTCCACCTCAAAATCGGGTTGCAGAATCAATGAACGCCAAAAATCAGAGCGTCAGAATCAACTGGGCTGGAGAGGTCGTGAAAATGGAAGTTCAGAATCAACTCAACGCCGAAATTGGGTGAAAGTCCGCCCAAAAACGACAGTCAGAATCAACCAAAGTCGAAATCTCAAAATCGACCCTCAGAATCAACCAGTTGATTCAATCCGGAAGGTGTTAGGGTGGCAAAATCGACCCAACTGCCTGCAGCCTTTCTGTCGCCAGTAATCCAAACGACATGCATGCGACAAAGTCACCCCCTATGTGCCTCCCGTACCAGCACTTTGACCAGCCTCAGCACTTCCATCTCGTGCTCATTCCACGCTGCCGCTGAGCGCAGCACGCCCAACAGCTTTATCATCTTCTCCCGCGCGCGCTCCTCACCCGCCAACGCTTGGCCAACGTCATGGCTGCTCTGAGAAGCGTGGAATTTGAGGGCAGCCGCACGGAGCTCGGCTCCGACGACTAACGTCGCCCGCTTCACCCCCTTCCCATGGAGGCCTGCGCGCACCTCCTGGAGAAGACTTTCGAGGGTGGTAGCGAGGGGCGACTCAGGAGGGCCCGTGTTCGTGGCCTCGCCGAGAATGGCGTCCCCCCCTGACGGCGAGGGAGCAGTCGCACGGGCTGCGGGGTTGAGGTCGAGCGTCGGCTCCTCGCCGTCGTTGGTGGTGGGGCCGATGATGGACGCGGTGGCCTTGCCGAGGGCCGAGGTGGAGGCCGCCGACTCGGCCTCGAAAGCCCATACAAAGTCGCGGATGTGGGCCTCGGCTTGCTCCTGCGCCGCCAGCTGCTCCGCGATCAGCTGGTCGGCCATCTCCTCCTCCTTGATCGCCGAGTGGGCGACGGCAGTGCGCCAGCGGTCATAGAAAACTTGGGCTTGGCGGCCCAACCGATGACTCCTGATTGATTGTCAGCGCCGCGCTCTCTTACGACAACGTACGCCGAGTTGGACGCGAGCAGTTGGCCGCAAAGCTGCTCGTTGCTACCATGATCAGCCCCACGTCTTCTTACGACAACGTACTCAGCGTTGACGGCCTCGAGTTGGGCGTCCTTGGTCTCGATGCTCTTCTGGATCTCGGCAAAAGCCTCTCGCGCCGTGCCGAATTGGCGCTCTGCACGCTCTGCCCGACCGACAAGCCCGTCGCGCTCGAGGTCGACCGCCTTGAGCGTCTTCAGAAGGTCGGCATGCTCCGCTGGATCGGTCTTCTTGGCGTTGGCCTCCTTGACGGGGCGGTGGGAACGTGCGAAAGGATCGACTTGGGACCGGCGCTGCGCCGCGCCCTCGAGCCGGGTCGCTCCCGGGGTTGTCGCTGTCGTGCGACAGGGCGGATCCGCGGCGGTGATAGAGGGCGCGCCCGTCTTTGGCGCGGCTGGGTGCCGAGAAGACACCTGTTCCGCGCTTCGTCGTGCCGGCCCTCGAGAACGTTCGCATCAAGTTCGCGGAGGGCCAGCGCCGAACCCCTGCCGACATGGGTCGTGCGACGAGGGGACTTGGCCACCGGCGAGGCCACCGGCGGCTTGCGCCCACTGGTCGCGTCACCCGCGACCCGGCCGTCATCCAAGTCGCTCATCACCGGCCCCTTCTTTCTGACGGGTGAGATCATCTCTTACATTACCTCTTGACCCAACGCTTCCTGGCTGGGGATGAAGACCAAGGAGGGCGTTCTACGGGACAGGAGACATACTGTACGTCTGCTGAAAGTGTGTTACACATAACCACGACTGCTGAGGTGCTTCCCTGGTGCTGCGGGATCTGTGGCGCCGGCGGGGTAGTTGCTTGTCGAATAGGAAAGATTGAGCGGTGCATGCTTCGAGTTACGGGGTCAATGCTACTTATAGTCGGTGGCCGCTGGACGCGCCTGCGCTGGCGTGGCGGGTAGAGACATACGACGAAGACACAATCCCAGGTGAAGGGATAAGGTTACTCTGAATCCCCTACACCATTGCGACCAGCGCGTCGGGAACGCAGTCGTGAAGCCCGTCTCCGGTACAACGTTGAAGACCCTGATTCACAAATAGAGCGCACACACACTACATTGTCGAGCTACATTCGCACCACCAAAGCCGTAGGCACAGCGGCGCCGCGGAGCGCAACTGTACCACCGCCACATTCGTTCTCATTGTGTTTTTGTGTTTTTGGGGATATTCCGTTTTTTTTTTTTGAAGGTCGCTGAGACCTCACCGATTGAGGAGTTATTAACTTGTGTGTGCGCCTCGTCCCGACCAACATTGGCAGAGTCGTGCTGGAGACATCAGTCCGAGAACCTCATAAACATCAACCCAGACGTACCAGGACCTCTACACGCATCCACGCCCCGGGAAAGAAACCGCCTCCCCCTGTACCCCCCTAAAGCTCATGAAGAACGGGGAGGCAAAGAGCCGCCGACTTCATCACCACCTCCTTGTTGTCGGCATTGTTACCGCCGCCGATGTGGTGAAAAACACAACTGGCGCCAGACTGCATGGTGACTTCGTTGCTGTCTGCGTTGTTGCCGCCGCCAATGTGGTGGAACCAACAGGAGGCTCCGGCCTTCATCATGACCACCTCGGTCTCCACCTTGTTGCAGTCTCCAATGTGATGGAAAATACAATGGGCGCCAGCCTGCATGTCGACCTCCTGGCTCTCCGCATTCTCGACCCCCCCGCCGATGTGATGGAAACCGCAACTGGCGCCAGACTTCATGGAAACTTCCTTGCTGTCGGCACTGTGGCCAATACCGTTGTTGTGGAGCCAGCAAGGCATCCCGGCCTTCAGATTGCCGTCTGAGGCTGTCGGGTCGGTCTTTGCGACAAACCAAGATGTCGTCATGATGATCTCATTGTCGTGCTCTGGAGCACGAGGCACGAGGCGATGGACGCGCTCTTTGTCCCCGCCGGAGGTCACCTCCACGACGTCGGCATCTTCATCGTCGCCCTGGCGCGAGTACAGACCGAGGTGTGCTTCTTCGGGGACGATGGCGCGGAAGGCCTCGAAGAGCATGTCCGGGATGCCCTCTTGAGCGAGAGTGGAAAACTCGTACGCCTTGCCGTTCCGGTCGTAGCGCTTGGGATAAAAGGTCTCGCCAGATGACTTGAGGTGGGGCTTGCAGACACCGTCTTTACCCTCCGCCATGACTTCGCCTTCAAAGAGGTCGAAGTGGTGATGAACGAGGCACATCCCAAAGGCATCGCCATACGGAAGAAGGAGCTTTCCGACCTTGGACTTGATGGCATCGAACTGGACTCGGGAGAGCGACTCGTGGGCTTGGTCGACCGTGGGGAGGGCTGAGTAGTACGCAGCAAGAGTTGCCATGACAGGGAGGATGTCAGCCCGAGATGATATGGTGTAGAACAGCGCACAAGTACTAACTGGATGACTGTGTGGTTGGTTGGTTGTGTGGCGGTTATGTGTGATGAATGAGGTAGATAGAGGCGGTGAGGGGGGAAGGAGGAGCCGTAAGAACTCTTATACGCTTCTGGGACCCCTTCTTGAGCAGTTGTGCACCGTTCAAAGGCCTCGGATATCGTGTTGCATCTGCCATCCATCGACCAATGAAGAAATGCCTCAGTGAATCATGTGGCCGACTAGATAACAGGAGTGAAGCGGGATTGCGGTTGTCCAGAACACGTCGAGCCCGTCGCGATTGGGCTGATCCATGCACATAGATAGATCAGGGAACGTGCTAACCAACTACATTGTGTGTGAATGCTCCTTGCACGACGTCTCTCGCGAGTGTGGCAGGTCGACTTTGTCCAACTGCCACTACATGGGTGGGTTTAGCACCTGCCTTTCGCACCTATCTCCCGCGCCTGTCTTTCGCCCCTGTCTTTCGCTCAACAAGTGAGTCAGGTCACGTAGAGCCAGGGACACTTGAAACTGGTGCATATAAAAACAGATGAACGAGGGCTTTCCCAGAATAGTACACGCTACTCTAGCCCCAGGCAGAACGCGCCCGGGAGCGGCATACCAGCGCTCAAGAGAGGCATCAACCACCGGTGCCCGGGCGGTGGGCTGGCGAAGAGAGAGAGGTCGAACTGCTGCGCCCTCCTGTACTTGAACTTCATGCGCTGACTGAACGCCAATACTCTGAACGGGGACTACGGGCGGGAGAGGTCGTGCCACACCATTCGCCGTCAGAAGTGAACCTGGTATGTACGAGGTGCCATGGCTCAGAGGGATCATTCAGGAACTTGCGATAAGTGCCCAGATGCCGCATGGTCTATATGTCCTTATCAGAGCCAATGCAGCTGTGCGGGGGACTTCCGGACCGATGTGCATGCCGGACATCGGCACGCTAGGGCCCGATGCGAAGTGCGACCATAGACCCTGTTGCGGGCGGTGGGATGAAGTGTGTCTTCGACATGTTACACCCTGAAGACACGTTCCTCCGAATACTACGCGGGCTTCCGCAACAGCACCAACGTAGGTAGAGCTTGGGGACCCCTGATCTCCCCACCAGACCGGGCGATGAGACGATTGCGAAGAGACGGAGGTCTCTGACGGCAGTGCGCGGCGCGGACATAATGAGAGCGACAGAGCAGAGACCAAGCGGCACATTGAGATACCGTACGTGAGCCCCGTCGTGATCACTAACTGCCCCGACCCAGCGTATGTAGTTCCAACCGCTGCGGGCCTAGCTACAGTGGGGTACCCGAAATGCCGACTACACCCCCGCCTCCACCTCCACCGGCGCGACCCGACGGCGCGCCGTCGAACGCCTCGAGCGTCGCTTTGACCACCAGAATGCAGCTTTTAAGGCCTTTGACGCGTCGCATCTTGTTCCCCATCGCCATGGCTCCCTACTCACCTTCCAAGCGTGGAGTTATCGCCTCTGCAGCCCGCCACACCTCCATCAGGAAGGCAGCGGCGCTCTACAACTGCTCCACCTCAACTGTGCAGCGCTGCCTGCGCCGCCTCGATGCAGGAGAGTCGCAAGCAACCCCCCCACCGCCCGGCAGACCCTCCCGCTTCACCCCGCTGGTCCTGCGCCGCATTCGCCGCGAGATTTGGATGCACCAGTGGCTCTCCATCCGACGCATGGCCACCCACCTCACTGCCAACTGCCACATTCCCATCTCCCCCTCCTCCCTTCGCCGCTGCATGCGCCAACTCGGCCTCATTCGCGCCGTGTCGCGTCGCAAGCCCTACATGCCGGTCACCGCTATCAAGAAGCGCTACAAGTATGCCACCATGCATAGCCATATCGACTGGCGGCGCGTCATCTTCTGCGACGAGGCCTTCATCCTCATGGACCGCCACTCCCGCGCCTATGTCTCCCGCCCAACCGGCGCTGCGTACGAAATGAGGTACCTCACACCTTCATTTGCAAGTGGGCGGCGCGGCCTGATGGTTTGGGCCGCCATCTACCATGATGGGCGGTCGGAACTGGTCCGGTTTGACACCACCACCTCAAGTGGCCAGCGGGGTGGAATCACTGCCGCCATCTACAACGAGCAAATCATCCAAGGACCGCTCATTGAGCACTGGCGCAAGCTCAAGAACCGTTGGCGAGGCTACGGCTCAGACAACTACGTCGTCGAGGACAACGCCGCTGTCCATATCAGCAAGAATGCGCGCCCCAAAGGCAAGGCCCTTGGCATCAAGTACCTCCCACACCCCCCCTCCTCCCCCGACCTTAATCCGATTGAGAACGTCTGGGCCATGCTCAAGAAGCGTCTAGACATGCTCCCCACGCGCCCTACCAACATCGACGAGCTCTTTGAGGCTGCCCAGGCCGAGTGGATGAAGATACCGGACGAATTCATCAACAATGCCATCCTGTCCATGGGAGAGCGAGTTTTTCAGGTTTACAAGAATCGCGGTACACCCACCAAATATTGACGGATCGCCATGCAAAGGGCACCGTTCGAACCAGCTCATGTAGCGCTATCTAACGGTGGTCTATATGCATGAATAGGATGAAAACTGACGGAGTTGGGTTTTTTGTCAACGCCGCCGTGAGAATCGGCTAGCTCGGCAAACGCCACAGTGTGGCCGCCACTTTTGGTAGCCCACTGTACCGCCACGGATCCCCCGAAACGGCACAAAAGAACAGAGTTAACGAGTGGGAGGCAAGGTCGAGCCTCCAGTAGTATCCCCATGATGGGCGAAGTTGTGTGCTTCAAATCGAATCCTGTCTGCACCATGACACGTATCTTCATACGGCTGTCGATCACAGACGTGCTAGGCCTTCGGTGCTCTTATGCCAGCGACAAACACCAGGGCTAAGAGATACAATAACGCTGCGACGAGGAACAGGGCCGGCGCATACGACCCAATCGTTGCCCACAGCACCGAGTTGAAGAGTAGCGAGTTGAAAAAGGTGCCACCGATTGTGGAGACCACGGCGCTGGCACCAAAGAGGCGGCCTGCCGCCTGCTCTTTCGGACCAAGCTCCAGCAAAAGAGGCTCGATGACAAGAGTCCCCTGGCTGCCGGCGATTGCACCTGCTTTGCCAATAGCGTACTGCCAGACACTTCCACCTGCGTTCACGCCCATTGTCAGATAGCCGAGCATCTCGACAAGGAGACTGGTTCCTAGGAATCCGAGATCGGCGCGAGCCTTGGCTCGAGTCTCCGTCATGTCGTGTTCGGGAGAAGCGTCGTCGTCTGCCGCATCAGGCGGCAGGAGTAGAGGTGTCTCCTCGGCCGAGACGCTCCTTCGAGCCATGCGCCTGGCCAGCCAAGGCTTGAGAACGAAGCGGTAGACTGGACGTCAGCGAGGTCGAAGGTGAGTCTTACAAGGAATGATGGAGAGGACTGTAACGGTACGCCAGGTGGACAGCAGCGACATGCGTCGCCCAAGCTCGCCCTGCCCCCAGCCAAACGCAAATATGGTATAATGAATCTCGGGTCCTTCTTCCTGCTTGTCAATTGGACTCCCCAAACAAGACCCACCCGAGACAGAGTGACGAGAAAAACGATCGCGGCGATGCAGAAGAGGTTCCAATCACGACCTGGTCGGCCATCTTGGAATGGCTTGGGCATGAACACTGACAGCGCGTCGAGCGGGGCGAGAATATGCCTCATGACCTGTTTGCGCAAGCGCTGGATCCGTCGCCCGAACCTTTGGTGACATGTCGAGTCGTGTGAATCGTGTGCTTCTAACCGCTCCTGTTCGGCGTGCTCAGCAGCGGCCACCTTGACGTGATGTTCGCGGGCCTCGACAGACAAGGATTCCGGTACAATGACCCCGACAAACACAGCAAGGAGGATCTGCAGTACGAGGCCGATTTTGAACGGCAACAGTCTGGTTTGACGTCAGCAACGACCAGCACCCTGGAACTCACCTGTCGCCCGTCGACGCAACCAGAAACGGCCCCACCATGGGCATCACCATGGCTGTGAGAGAAGAAGCCACGCCAAACCCAGCAGTGTTGATCGAGATGTTGTCGACAGACGTCACGTCGGCCATGTACGCCGTGTATACAGAGGTAAGCAATTCGTTGCCGCCGAGGATCCCATCAATGATGGGTCCAACATACAGCACGGATCCTCCCGTATACACCATGGCCTGTGGGAAGAGCAGGACCAAGACAAACAACAACTCTCGCAGAGCAAAGCCGACGACCGCCAAGGCCAAGATCTTGCAACGGCCTATGCGGTCCGACAGGCTGGACCATGCCGCTGTCGACATCGCCCCGAGGACTCCACTTGAGGTTTCCGACACCATGCTGATACGGGCCAACAACTTCTGGACCTTGACGTTGCGTTTGCAAGCCTCGAGGTCGATGTCATCGAAGCCGGTCGGCCCAACGCCGACGAGGGACGTGGTGGGCGAGATCACACTCCCGTCCTGAAGCAGGGCTGCTGCGCAGCGTCAGACGAGGCGGCGACGCTTCTCACCTTGGCTCAGCGGCCACGAGGTGATGTTTGGGCGGGGGCTGGGATCACGACTCTCGACCACGTAGCACCCCAGTCGGATCATCTCCTCGCGCCTGGACGAGGACGGTATCACAAGCGCGACTGTGAACGTAATGATGAAGACGTACAGCCAGGCTACTCCTGGCTTGTGCCGCCAGGAGCGCGAGTCGGAGCGCGGTGCAGAGTCCATGGAGAAGTGAGGTGTTTAGAGACCGCCTGCGCGGCACTGGCGAGGTTACATAGTAGTGGCCTTGGGCTGCCAGTGCGTGATAAGGTACTGGTCAACACGCCAATGTTGTTTCCGCGACGACCCCACATGGTGCATCCAGTTTCTCCCCTTTGCGGCCCGCAGTTGGCCGTGCAACAAACATCCGCAATAAGCATCCGCTTATCCACTAGGTCACAGGCACGGGCGCTAGTTTCGGCATGCCACCCGCTGGGCTCCGCATTGCTCCATGTGCTCCATGTGCTCCGTTGATAGCGGTTCCTGTAGCCCCGCATGGATCACCTCGCAATGCCCAATTGGTTGGAAAGTGGCGCAAGAGCGATCGCCAACGCGGCCAGGCGCTATCAAACGCAATAGTGAGCTAGCTACTGAGCTGTTCATACTGGTAGTGGTGCGGCCGCGTGTTCGTCGCCGCCGGGGTGCCGGAGGCATGCCAACGACTTGGATATGCCCACGACTCGTTTGGCGTCTTAGGACTCTTCTGCACCTCGATTCCTCACCACCACTCCCCTCGCTGCGAATCACTATGGGTGGCGACACCAGCTCGGGCCATGACAGCAGCACCATCGAGCTGACCGACCTGCAGACATCCAAAGTCACCCCGTGGGTTCGTTTGCAGCAGCACCGACTCACACCACAGATGGGAGCGAGTCAAGTCTCACTTCGCGCCGCCCCCGCCCCCGCAGTCGCTTGATGACGCCGAAGAGATCCCTCTGGCTCACGCCTCGCTGGTTTCCAAACTCACATTTCACGCAAGTGTCACCGACGGCCGCACCGCTGACCACAGTGGCTACACCGTCTTCTCCGCACCGGATTTCAGCGACCTCTAGAGTCCACCGACCTGTGGAACTTGGACCCGAGTCGCCAGTGTAGGTGAACGGGGCTTTCGCAACACTGATACCCCAGCGGGCCCCCTGGCCGCGCGTCTGCTCGAGAACATTGACAAGAGGCAACAACAGGCGCAGGCCATCAACGACAAGTTGCCCACCACAACCCCGCCCATCTTCCGCAAAGTTCAGTGGGCGTACCGCGCTGCGACACACACAAAGCTGTCCGGCGACTATGAACAATTCGGTCCCGACACCACCATTGGCCAGCGATTCCACACCATGAGCAACGAGTGGAAGCAGCGGTCGGGGAAGCGCGGCGGAGGCACAGCACTTGGATGGGCCTTGCTGGACACCTTCCCGTCTCTCTGGGTAGCTGTGCCATACAAGGCCTTGGTCGACGCTTCGGGAATGGTGACCCCATTGCTCACCAAGGCCATCATCAGATTTAGCCAGCAAGGTGCGTTCCTCCCAGCTGTCCTGTCCTAACCCCCAAGAGTATGCCGCCAAACACGGGACAGGCGAGAAGCCCAACATGGGACACGGCATCGCCATGGCCATCGGTCTCTTCCTCCTGTTCTTGTTCCACACAATCATGCAAGGACAGTTCACGTTTATTGTCACGCATGATGGTATCCTGGCGAAAGCAGCGACGTCTCAGGCCCTCTACTCAACGGCATTCAAGCACACGGTAGCTTCTCGGTCCCAGCACCCCACGGGCAAACTCGTCACCCACATGTCCGCAGACCTGGGGCGTGTGGCGATGTCGGCACGTTCGGTCATCCAACTGATCGTCACTCCGTTCACCCTCGTCGCAGGCCTCGTCCTCCTGTGTCTCCAGATTGGCGTCTCGGGCATCATCGGCTTCATCGTCATTGTCGTTGCGGCACCCATCACCAGCTGGTTGACCAAGCGTACCTTTGAACAACGCCAAAAGTCGACCGAGTTCACGCAGCAGCGGTCAAAGCTACTGCAAGAGTTGTTGGCTTCCATGGCCACAGTCAAAGTGTTCACCTACGAGCTACCGTTCCTCTCGCGCCTCGACAAGCTGCGTCGATCCGAGATGAACGGTGTTCGAAACATCAACTTTCTCCGGTCATTGACAGAGTCCATCTTCGAGTCCCTTCCGCTGCTGGGATCCATCTTCGCCTTCATCATGTACTCGGCCCTTCACCCCCAGATGGACATTGCGAACCTCTTCACCGCAGTCACCTACTTTGGCCTGCTTCAGGGGCCTCTCTTCACGATCCCATCGGCGTTGGCGGCACTTACCGACCTCGCCAATGCCCTCCAACGTCTCGCGCCAGTCTTCGAGGCGGAACAGCGAATCGATGGCGTACTTATTGACGGTACTCTTGAAGTCGCCATCAGAGTTCAACACGCGTCTTTCCGGTGGGAAGGCACTGAAAGCGAGACCAAGGCGCCAAAGGGAGACGCCCCTGCTTCGGCTTTCAGCATTCGCGACCTCAATCTTGAAGTCCCGCGAGGACGACTCGCAGCTATCATCGGGCCTGTTGGGTCCGGGAAAAGCAGCATCCTTCAAGGCATCCTGGGCGAAATGACGTCGGTTGATCCCCGAGGTGAAGTCAAGTTCGGTGGCCGCACCGCGTACTGCCAGCAAACGGCGTGGATCAGGAACGCAACCCTCCGCGACAACATCGTCTTTGGCCGGCCTTGGGATGAGGCACGGTACTGGAAGGTCATTCGTCAAGCAAACATGACACGCGACTTGGAAATTCTCCGGGACGGTGATCAGACAGAGGTAGACTTTGGCTCTTGTCTGATGCTGACCTCGTAGATCGGGGAGAAGGGCATCAACCTGTCGGGAGGTCAGAAGCAACGAGTGAACATTGCTCGGGCACTGTACTACGACGCAGACATCTTGGTAAGCGGTATCTTCGAAAACCCCGCTGATCCGCAGCTCCTCGACGACCCGCTGAGTGCCCTCGACGCCCATGTGGGGATGGCAGTCTTCAATGACGCCATTTTAAGCCTCAGAGAAGCCGGCAAGACTGTGCTTCTCGTCACCCACGGCCTCCATTTACTGCCGCGCGTCGACTACATTTACTCCGTCGCCGACGGTCGCATTTTGGAGGAAGGGACGTATGGAGACCTGCTCTCATCTCCCTCGTTCAAATCCCTCGTGGATGCTTTCGGAGGCAATCACGAGGATGACTCAACCCATGAGGTCGAGTCCAAGCCGCGGCAGCCTGCTCCCAGCGAGACCACGGGCAAAGGTACAGGAAGCGGCGATGGCAAGGTGGGTGAAAACGCTGCAGCTTGTCGAGCTCACAACTGGCAGGGAACCTTGACAACGGCGGAGAAACGAGTCACAGGAGCCGTTGGCCCTTACGTGTACTGGGCGTACATGGTCGCAGGCAACTTGTCCTGGCTGGGACCGTTGGTTATAATGATCATCCTCATGGAAGGCTCCCAAATCATGTCCAAGTTGGTACCACCCGCAGGACAAGCTAACCGCCAGTGTCTGGTTGACGTACTGGGAAAGGAACAAGTTCCACAGGCTGCCCCCCTTCTATCAGGGCCTGTATGCCATGCTAGGAGTCTTCTCGGCATCGTTCAACGGCCTCACAGGCGTGTCCCTCGCGTTGATGTCCGCCAACGCTTCGAGAACCCTGTATAGCAAGGCCCTCAAGCACGTCTTCTTCAGCCCGATGAGCTACTTTGACACCACACCTCTTGGGCGGATCCAAGGCGTCTTCAGCACAGACATCAGCGCCATCGACAACATGGTTCCCGCCGCGATGAGGTACACGATCTCAACGCTGGCAGGGGTGGGTGGACTCAACGTTAACAGACCTGACCCTCGTTCACAGCTGATTGGCGCCATCATCGTCATTTCCATCCAATTCCCATACTACGTTGCAATGTGAGTAGCAGCCGGCTCAATCTGACAACCACAGCGTTGCCTTTGTTACCAGCCTGTACGGGTGAGTCACCTTCAGAAGAATCCCCTAACCCTCAGTCTCGTCGTCTATTACTATCGCCCGTATGCCCGGGAATCGCAGCGCCTCGACGCCATCAATCGCGGTCTATTGTTCTCCCACTTCTCAGAGTCGCTGGCTGGACTTCCTACCATCCGCGCTTACGGAGAAACGGACCGCTTCATTTCCGAAAACTCCAAGCTGGTCGACCTCCAGAACCGGGCCACTCTCGCCAACAGTGCTGGCAAAACTTGGCTCACGGTCCGCCTTGAAATGGCAGGATCGCTTCTCATCTTCGCGGTTGGCCTCATGTGTACCGCGGCCGGTGGCTCCATCAACCCCGGGCTGATTGCACTGGTTCTCAACTACGTCGTTGCGACGACAGTCCAGCTGAGCACGCTTGCCCAGGCTGGTACGCTGCTGGAGACGTCGCGTGCGTTCTCCGTCTTGGCACTGTTGCTAACGACACAGTGAACTCGGTGGAGCGTATCCTGCCTTACTCAGACTGTGGTATTCCCCAAGAGGCCCTCTACGAAATCAAGGAGACGGACCCCGGCTCCCAGTGGCCAGTCCAAGGCGCCATCCGGATGGACAAGCTGGTCATGGCGTACCGCCCCGGTCAGCCTATCGTCCTCAAGGGGGTGTAAGTTGTCCCCACTAGTATCGCTCTGACCTCATAGATCGTTGGACATCGAGCCCGGCCAGCGAGTCGGCATTGTTGGCCGAACTGGCGCTGGAAAGAGCTCCCTCACCATCGCGCTCTATCGGCTGACCGAGCTGCTATCCGGATCCATCTCGATTGACGGGGTTGACGTCAGCAAGATCGGCCTCAAGAAGTTGCGCTCGAACCTCGCCATCATCCCACAGGATCCTGTCCTCTTCAGTGGAACCCTGCGCTCCAACCTCGACCCCTTCGATGACTACTCGGACGCGGTTCTGAACGAAGCCCTGCAGCGGGCTCATCTCGTCAAGGGGCCGTCGTCCGGTACCCCCCGCTTTACGCTGGACATGGCCATCGACACTGAGGGATCCAATCTGAGTATTGGTGAGCGTTCCCTTGTCAGTCTGGCGCGCGCCCTCGTTCGGGACTCCAAGATCATGGTCCTCGACGAGGCCACCGCCTCTGTCGACCTCGAGACCGACGCCGCGATTCAACTTGCTATCCGTGAGGAGTGCCGCAGGAGCCGCAAGACACTCCTCTGCATCGCACATCGCCTCCGCACCATCATTGGTTGGGACAAGATTGTCGTCATGGAGGCTGGTGAGGTCGTCGACTTTGCCTCCCCGCTGGAGCTATTTGACGACCATGCTGGCATCTTCCGCAGCCTGTGCGACGAATCGCGGATCAGTCGCGACGAGATTGTGCGAGCCGGGAAGACTGAAGCTTTGTAGAATGTCACAATAGTGGTACTACGCCGAAGTTGAATGGATGTTGAGTGCTCGGGTCGAGTTGCGCGGGTCGTTCGAGTGACCAGTATGATGTCATGACTTTCGGATCAGACCGGCACCACGTCCCGAGCCATTGTTTGGGGAACAAACACCGCACGCAACTGCATTGTCTACTCATCCCATTTGCAACCTGCAATACGCCGCTCCTTGACAGGATCGCAGAGGCAGCGATACCGCGGGGCATGTGCTCAACATCCCCTCGCACCCTCCCCAGTGTGGTATCCAGGGCGTTGCGCTCTCCTAGCTCGGTGGCTCTGGCTCTCGACTAACCGGAGACATGTCTCCCAGCGTGACTGCCCACCCCGCGAGGCTGGCTAACTCGGAGACATTGCCCGCGGACGGGTTACAACACGGCCACATTCTCCGCAACACCCTCCGTGACATGATGGTACCCCGGGCAACAGCTTGTCCCTCAGCCATGTCATGATCGCCCTCATTTCCGTCATAGCCGCCGCCGCCGCTGTTTGGTGGTGGCTCGCCCGTCCGCCGCGCTGCTTTGCGCCGGGGCTGCCGGTCATCCCCATCTGGGTCGCGTTTCTCCCCCTCGCCCGCGGCTGGCTGGGCCTACCCCTCCCCGGCCAAGATGAGACGTACGCCCGCTACATTGCACCGGCCATGTCCAAGCACGGCGCGGTTGTCATCTTCTTCGGATCGCAGTGGAATGTACTGGTGGGCTGCCCGGAAGGCATGGCGCAGTTGTTTGATCGCGAGGCTGCGGTCCTTCAGAAGAGCGGCAATCATCGAAAGCTTCCACACGCCGTCATCAGTGCGCTGACCGGGGGCAACATCATCTCGGAAACTGGCAAGGTGGGCAGCGTGCGCACGGGAAGCGCTGACGATTAGAAATGGCGAGCCTATGCGCGGGTGATCCGTCCCGCGCTGAAAGACCGCATCGACGCAGTCGGCCTCGACGTTGCGTGCCAGAGACTCCTAGGCCGTCTCAAGCTTCAGCAAGGGGTTCTCGCCGTCACTTCGATTGTTCAGCAGTATGCCATGGAAGCTGTCACGTTGTGCGTCTTCGGCAAAGATCTCAAGGTGGGTGGCCGTCTGGTCCATATGCTGACCGCCAGTTCCTCGACCAACCACCGAGGATTCACGCCGTCCATGCTCTCGTGAAGCGACACATCTTCCATCCCCTGTTTCTCAGCGTCCCCGTCCTCGACAACTACCCCCGCCTCTTCCCCGATCGAGTCGAGGCTCGCAACCTCATCTCGCAACTCGAGCATGAGCTACTGGCGGCTCTTCCAAGCGCCGAGGCCAAGCAGGCCCTGGCCGGTGGTGCGGTCGACGGCGCTTCATCGCCGTCGAGTAGCAACATACTGTTCGACCTGGATGAGGCGTTGCTAAAGGGCACGTTCTCGTCCCGGGAGTACATCGATAATCTGAAGAGTGAGTGCTGCGCTGTTGCGAGGCTAACCTCCAGTTCTCTTCATTGCCGGCCACGAGAATGTTCAGCAGGCATTGTGCTCCCTCCTCATGGTGATGGCCCGTGACCTTGTGAGACCCGCATCACGCACATTGGCTGACATGGCAGGCGCTGCAAGATGCCATCCGGAAGGACGCGTTGTCGCATCGTGGGGACGACCCCAGCCCGCTTCTACACGCTGTCATCTACGAGACCCTCCGACTGTACCCGCCCATCCCTCAACTGATCAATAGGCGGGTTGCCGAGCCATGCGTCCTCTCGCTACCCTCGCAGGGCGGCGCGCAACTCCATGTACCGCTGCAACCCGGCACCTACGTCGGCTGGACCGCCTTCGGTGTGCACCGTGGCCGGTGGAATACCCAGTGGCAATCAGATCCAGACGTCTTTCGGCCGTCGAGGTGGGGTAACACGGTGGAGGACATTGACGCCCTGGCGAGACGGGCACGAAGCCGAGGGGAGTTTGTGAGCTTCCATGGCGGTCTGCGTACCTGCCCGGGTCAAGCGTTTGCCCTGCGATCGCTCCATCTATCCCTCACTGCCATTCTGGGGAGCTTTCGGCTCACGCTGGCGTCGAACGACGGTACCCAGTTGACACCGGGTGGCCTGATGGCACCGAGGAATCTGCAGCTCCGGTTTGAACCACTAGCAGATTAAGATTTATCGCATGCTTCACCTCTCTCCGGGTAGCTCTAGTTACGTGTGTATCTCGTCTTGCCGGTTACACTCTCACTGTGCAGCGAAAGTACGCGCCTTCCCCAGAGCGCTGCGGCTGAACCAACTCAACCTGGTGCTCGCTCTGCGCCAGGTTGATCACCATGTACCGCTTCAGGAGTACATAGCCCTCCCCTGGTAGCTGCAATACCGCGTTATGCCAAGGTGTTGGGATGTGGAACAGCTCGGTTGAGGATGTGTGTTGCGATCCAATGCCACCGCGGAAGGAAGGGTGTAGCAGGCTGATGGCAAACTTGGGCCCGCTGTTGTCGTGACTGCCTGTGTCAGCTTGGTAAGACTTGCCGCTCACGGATGGATGCTGAGCCGAACAGCCGCCGGGTATGCGACCTCGACGAGCTTGGAGTACGCTTCGTTTCGCTGCGCACTCAGCGTCGCCCCAAAGCCCAAACCCACCAGAATCATCAGCTTTGCCGTCTCCCAAGCGACCTTCTTCTGTTTCGACCGCGACATGGAAGCGAGGGAGTGGTGTTGAAGCGTGTCCTCGTAGACAAACTTTGAGAACCCACGACACAGAGCCATGAGAGCTGGATCCTTTGCCATGCGCTCCTCGATGGAGCCCATCTTGCCAAACAGTTGCATCAGGATCGCCCGCCCACGTTCGGCCTGTGGAGTCCTGGTCGTCGCCAACGGTCCTGATGGAGGCGCGGCCCACCGATCCTCATGTCTGTCCAGTGATTTGAGCTGGAGGAGGTCGTCCAAGCCTGCGAAGCGGAACAATTCCCGGTCGGGACTAACTCCAGCCGACATCTCCAACAGGCCTTGGTTGTAAGCGTCCACCGTACCGTCGTCGGTGCCGACAAGGTCCGAAAAAACGTGACCGTCGGAGACAATCCGCATGACGACACCCGGGGCGTAGACCCGCGATACCGCATCGGCGAACAGCTTCATCGTGCGCAACCCAAGCTCCTCGCCCTTGTCAGGCAAGACACCGATGACCTTGTTCTTCACACGTCAGTTTGACCGCAACCGTGACCTACTCTATTGCTGGACTTGCATGGGAACGCCGGGAGGACGAACTCCACAGGACGATTGGCGGCCACGAACCGCTCGACGCTTTGAACGAATCGCGCCCGCCCAGTTGGAAGCCATTGGTCTGAAGCCGGTGTGTATTTCAGGTGGCGTTCGAATACCGAGGTGATGCTGTCAGTGATCGGGATGGTATCGGGAGCCTTGGCAGCGTCGGTGGGAGGGATGGACTCGGCGGCGGCAAGGGACAGGGTGGTGAGGTACGCAGACAGCCGAGCGGCATCGACCCCATCACCCTCCACGGTTGGAAGTGCAAGGATGGTCATGTGAAGGAGTGGGTGAAGTGCATGGCACTGGGGATACACTGAAAGCAGAAGTCCGCGTTAGCGTCTATATAGTGGAGCCGACACAGGTCTCTGTTCTCGAACGATGGGCGGCTACATATGGCGCAACAGTGTCGATCACGGCCACAAAAGCCGCAAACATGTGATCACAGCCGCTTCGGTGTCGATGACGCTCCGCGGATTGCAGGAAACAGCCAAGCCCCTGCGGAGAGATAAGTCGGAGACATATCTCCGAGCGCGACCGAGCACCCTGGCACCTTGCATCTGATCGAGACATTCCGTGCATAGCTACTACGGCTTCTGTCCGAACGCGGTATGGAAGTTATGGAACCCCTCGAGCGCCTCGCTCTGAGCGATGACGCTGAAACCCCACTCCACGACAGCGTCGGGGGTAATATCCCAAGACTGGGATAAAATCGGCGCCAGCGTGGTGATGAGGCTGCGGTAATCCTTTACCATGTGCTCGCCGATCGACCCGGCCTTCGAGTTCATCGGAGCGGATGCGACAATGTCTTCGATGTGGGCGAGCCCGGCGTTGGAGAGGAACGTGGCGAGGGTGGGACCGGCGTTGGGCTCCCCGCCGCGCTTGAGAAGAGACCCGCGCATACCACGAGTGTTCCAGTCTTCAATGGTGGGAGTGATGCCGCGCTCGCTCCGGATGCGACCATCAGGCTCAACCATCTGAATCCAGCCGCCCGGCTTCGTGACGCGGACAAGCTCGTTGACCGCAATCGGCCACTCTGATTTCTTCAGGGCGCCAGTGAAGAAGCGCATGTGGACAAAGTCAAAGGCGTTGTCGGGGTACGGGAGGCCGGTGAGAACGTTGCCGACGACGAAGGCAATGTCGTTGGCCTCAGTAGGCTTGAACGTATCGGCGACAAAGTCGGTCGCATGGCACTCGGCCTTTGGGAATGCCTTCTTGACATCCTGCAATGGCGTCAGAGCCGCATCGCCGACATCTCACCTTGATCCAGCTGCCCGGACCCGAGCCAATATCGAGGACCTTGCCTCCGGTGGTCGTGAGAGAGTCGCGAACGGAAGGGATTGCGACAGGGCCATCGAACAGCAGCATGATCAGGCGGTGCTGCTGCTCGAGTCGGTCGTACTCCTGACCATCGGCCGGGAGGGCGTAGATACTCTCCTTGGTCGAGTGATACTGACGCGACTCGGTGCCAGGGACCAGGTGGAGACCGGCCACGGCCTTGGAGGCTGCAACAGGAGTGGGGGTAGGAATGGCAGTAGGCGGCATCGTGCTTGAGAGTGGGGTGCATCATGCTCGACATACTACCAGGTACTTGAATGAAAGCAACTTCGGCGACTTAGACGACTACAGTAGAATGAGATGTGGCCAACATTCGCATGAAAGGTCTCCGACAGCATCTCGGGCCTCGGTGACTTCTACTAGCCGTCCTCCTAGGCGGAGGGAATGGCGCGCTCCACCACAGCAGCCTCCTTCTCCAGCGCTTCAACCTCTTCTTTGTGAATGATGCTGACACCACCCACATCGTCACACCACCATGTGAGGCCCAGTGAGACGAAGAAGAACGCCAGAGCAATCGCGGCGGGAAGCCGCTGGTTGTTGGTCTTGTCGACGATGGGCCCGTTGACCACTTGCGGGATCCAAGCCGTTGCGCATGACAGCTGCACGGTTAGATTGGAACATAGTACGCATACTCACGACCAACTGGAAACCAAAGTACTGGATCTCGTTTCCCTTCGGGAACATTTGCGGGAACAGGACCCGGTAGAGTGGGTTGAGGATGGCGCCTGCGAGCGACATGACGACCTGGGCGTTAGGCGAACACAATCATGGCCACTCACCTGGAAGACATAGAACTCGGCACGGTGCTTGAAACCGATCGCGACATGCTTGCTCATGCCGAGGCAGCACCAAAAGGCCGTGAAGATGGCGAGGCCGAAGGCAACCATGGCCCACTGGCGAAGGGACAGCCTGCTATGAGGAAAAACATACATGAAAGCCACGGAACCGATGACAGACGTGATGCTGCCAGCCACAGAGTAGGCGGTGTATTCACGTATCGAGGGCCGAATGTTCAGATTGAAGAGTTGCCCAATGACGGCGCTGAAAGCAAAGTGGGAGTCATTGTAGATGGCATAGGCGAAGAGGAACAGCATGGCGTTGGTGTACCTGCTGATGCCCTTCCACAGGCTGCCGACTGCAGTGTTAGGTTCGTTCCATGATTGCACGACTTACAAACCGTGAAGGGAAGTAGCCACCAGTTGCCATTGTGCGCGGTGGGCTGCGGGGAAGGGAGGAACCGCCACCCGGCCAGAGCACACAGGATGCAAACGACTCCCGAGACAGTCGTCATGTACATGCCGGCGTTCTTCCGCGCGTCCATCGTAGCATACGAGATGCCGATGGTGATGACGCTGAACAGCACCATGGCGATGTTGAGCGACACCGATCCGCCGACAGATATCTTGAGTCCCTCCTCCTCACGCCTGGCACGGAGGGCTCGACGCTCGTCACCATCAATGCTGTTGAGAGCGTCAAGCCTGGCCCGGGCAGGGAGATCCTCGATCGGAGCGGCCGCTTGCATTGCGTATGGCACAAAGATGTTGCCCCACGCAATCACAAGGTATCCCACTACGGCGAAGATGATGTAGAGTGAGATTAATCCGTAATAGTTGGAGATGTTGTAGGCAGTCAGGCCTGCCGCCGGGAGACAGAGAGCGCCGTACATGCAGACGAGGAGGATGTACTGCTCCCGCTTGAGTCCTGATATGTTAGAAATCGGCCTGTAGCCAAACTCACGCATGTGGTCACCCCACGCACACACGAACAGTGTGACGAAACCACCGACGCCAAAGCCGATCGCGTTGATGTACAGCAGCAGACTCGTTAGGTTGACGTCGGACGTGCCCAGCGGCACACGACAAGGTTGCCCTAGGTTGGGGCAGCCTGTCCGAGGAGGCTGGCCCGGGTGATGTCCCACTGACCAGAACGCATTCTGCTGGATCTGAAATGACATGTAGATGATGTGGGAACTGAACGCGGGGCCGATCTGCCAACGTCAGGACATTCCAGTCGACCGTACAACTCACGCCAAAGTTGGTCAGGTAAAAGGCCCAGTGGTACTTGCGCAGCTGTGCCCGGGACGCGCCGAAGGACACGTCCCCGACACCATTGTCGACCTCGGCCTTGGTAGTGTCGTCGGACGCTGTTCTCTTGGGCTCTATGCGGTCACCCATTGTGCGCGTGTCGTTGTCGTCGTACACGACGGCGAGACCCGGCTTAAGTATCTCCGTGCCCTTGCCCAAGTCGCCGAACGATGTCTCCGATGTTGGCCACCCTTGACACGCCGACAACCGTCGCTCAGCATTCTCTTCCCAATCATTGAAATGCCTCTGGAGTGTGAGAGATAAACGACGAGCTGGTGTGACGCCAGGGTCCTGTGCCTGACTGACCTCGACGACGCGACTCCGAGGAATGCGCGTAGTCAATCGCTTGGCAGCCGCCCCGGCGCATGAAGGGAGTGTCTACATGGGTCGGTCTCTACATTGTCCGAACAGTCTTGAGTGTGCGACGGCGCTTAGAGCTCTGTCTGAAGACCTGCAGCCCGTCGCTCAAGGTCTTTCAGCTGGCGATTGAACTTGTCCAATCTGGACAATTAGCCTAGCGTGACCACGTTCAACTCACAGTATGCTGTCGTGTCTACCCACAACATCCTGAAAGTCGCATGCTTGGTCGAGTTTAACGACGAGCCCCCGGCTGGCCACCGCAAGCTCGCTAACTTCGGCCTGGACGGCCGTTATAACGAGTCGCTTGGCGTGCTGAGCAGATGGCCGGTATGTCCCGATCATCACGTGCGGGCTCGGAGCAGTCAAGTTACCCTGCTCGCCGCAGGCGGATAGAAGAGACGGCATGGACAGTTGGAGGATCTGAATGGCCAGGGATACGATCGTGTACAGTGCCGTTGGTGTGGATGGGTCTGTGACACACGTCTGGCAAATGTTCGAGGCCACGCACATTCGGCTTGCGGTCTGCGCGGCGTAAAGCGCTCGCTCGACTGGGGATTGCAAGGACACAAGGCCGGGGCTGCAGGTGCACTGGCATGTCGGGCTGCAGACCCCACAGGATGAAGGACCAGCACGGCGGGGCCTTGGCATGTCGCGCAGCAACCCTCGAAGCCGATCGATGGCGGGGGCGACATGGCAGAAGCAACTCTGATTTAGAGTGTCTGCTGGCGTGTGCAGCTGGGCACGATGAGAATCGCCGGTGACATCCACTTGAGTGCGCTCCGTCCCAACACACGTGGGCTCCGAGGCTGCGGTAGACGGGCGAGACCCAGGCATCGACAGCCATTCACAGTCGTACCGCGTGTTAGGCGGCTCCCCGCTCCACAACAGCAGCGATGAATCGGCAGCTTCATGCGTCTGCTGAGTCTTTGCTTCTGGATGCAGGCCATCCACCACCCGGCTGTTCCAATCTTCGGGATCAGCCAGCCAGTCCAGGCAGTCTAGGGACAGATCGGGTGTCATAGGCGGAACTGTTGACAGTGGTCGAGGTGATCTTGATGGCAGCGATGACATGGCGACAGATGTTGGAGACCACAACATGAGGCCGCCGAGAAAGCCAGTCGATGTGTTCGTCCCTGACGGCGACTTGTCCGCGCCTAGGACATCTCCGTCGAGTTCAAGGATGTCCAAGCCGGGCGCTAGCTGCTCCTTCCCGGGGGGTGGAAGTGTCGGCGTCGTAGTTGGGGTCATCGGCGACCATGACGGGGTCGTCGTCGAGAGCTGTTGGCTCGCCCTCGGTCGTCCCATGCGCATACGTGCACCTGGTTGCGTCAGTATGTATGCGACCAAGCCACGGACGTACTAAAGGTGCACGGCTGCCCTCGCGCAAAACAGCGAGCACAACGCCCACCAGGCTCCTCGCCGCCCGATTGCTGATCTACTCCTTGACACCGGAGCTTGCGAGCCCGGCATTGGTCGCAGGATGCTCGCATGGGCTGGCCTTCGACATCGGTCGTGCTGTTTGAGGTTGATCGCGGCATCTCGAGTCGTGCAAGTGGTTTCGCGCAAGTGGTTTCAGGTGCTTTGTCCTCCTTTGACGGCTGTGGGGGAGACGTTGGTGAGCAGCAACAACAGTTGGTGCCCGCCTGGTTGGTCGCGCTGTCGCTGACATGCCTGTCTCGGAGGCGAGCACTCGGGAGGCAGGTGGATGTGGCCTGCAAGAGCTTGACCACGCACTACTGCGACGGGGGTTCAGCCTCGGTCGCCATCTCGGATTGTGTCGTGCCTCTCTTATTTGCTGCCCGCGCCATGTGAAAGGCCGCGCCGGTTAGCGGCATATATGAGTACTGGGCTCCGCTGCCCATCCACCTGTTAAGCTTTAGACTTCTCATGCTCATAGCTGTGCTTTATATTAGTCTGTCAAGAGGACAAGGAACGCAGACTGTAGTCGCGGTGGGGTACCTCAGTTACGAGGGTACCATTGTTGCTTGTTATCCGTTTCCGGCGGACTCGGCATGGTGCGGCGCGGTGACACGCACGGGTGCGGGGCAGCATCCGCCTCTTCAGCGTCGCAATCCAACGGGACTTTGCTGCTGGCTGCAATGTCGCCATGCGCTTTGCGTGACCGCGAGATGATGGTGCAATGAGGTATGGTGATCATGAACGTTGGCTTGTTGGGTTGCCCAAGACGTAGTCGGGAGTCGTCACGTGCAGCGAATGGCCAACCCCCCCCCTGAATGGCGTTCAGTGGCCGTTCGACGCCTCGCACGTGAGCTTGTCAAGCACTCACTCATCCTACGAGTTACCTGCACCTCCAACATTCCTGGACCGCGAGATCGACGGCTATGATCGGCGTCCGCAGCGACAGCATCCGGTCCTCACCCAGCCGCCGCGGCGCGTCGCGGTCACAAGGTTGATCGTCGGAGGCAGCTGCGTGGGAAGAATGGCATAAGTGAACGACGCGTAGTGACGTCACGTCGACCTCGACGGCACATCCAAGGCCGGATCCCGGACTACACTAGCATCCTTTTGCTCCTTTCGGCATCTGCATCAACACATCAGCATCCTGTCCGCAGCTGCAAGATAGACTTAAAGCCTCAGCCGATACCCACAGTCTCCTCACCCAACACCACCACCACCATGTCATCCGCTCCGACCTGGAAGACCGTCCTCGAGATCGCCAAGGTGAGGAGGATTGAACGACCACAAACACTGACGGGCTAGGAGCGACACTCGTACTATTCGATCAAGGGCACATCGACCTTGACGGACGACGAGCTCATCACTATCCTCAAAGAGTCGGTCAACAACAGCCCTACCCCGTTCAACAACCAGAGCACCCGAGGGCTTCTGATCCTTGGTCAGAAGAACAAGGACATGTGGGAGGCGATCTGGACTGCGCACAAGACGACGCTTCAGAGTGGTGAGTCCCTGTTTGAAGATACGACTCTGACGCCCAGAGGAGCACGCCCGAAAGGCGCGGATCAAGTTTGAGGCCGCGTACCTTGGGGGCTACGGCACATACGTCTTCTTCGACGACCAGAACGTCGTCGACGGCATGGTCAAGGCGATGCCCAACCTCGACAAGGCGTTCCCTGCCTGGGTCGGCAACGCTGCGGGCATCCTCCACTACATCGTGTGGACGGCTCTCGAGTGCGCCGGTATGGGCGCCAACCTGCAGCACTTCCCTCAGCTGTCTCCCGTCACCGGCCCCGCTCTCAAGGACTTCCTCAAAACGCCGGACAACTGGGTGTGCAGCGCCATGATCCCCTTTGGCGAGATCAACGGCGCCCCGCCTGAGCGCACCTACCTCCCAATCGACGACAAGGTGCTCGTCATTCAGTAGGACTGCCAGTAAAAGGATGAATCCGTGCCTTCCTGACCCACCGGCAGGGACACCAGGACGAGACCAGCTGCTCTTTGACTGCAATACATCTGACACCTATGCACCACCTACAACCCGGTCCCAATGATCTCTTGAGCCTGGTCGGACAGCTTGGCCAAGTCGAGAAGCCAGTAGAGCAGGTCCCTCTGCTTGCCCTGGACCCTCTCAGCATTCTGGAGGAAGCCGGACACGCCGCCCTCCTTGATGGCCTGTGCTGACGACTTCGCGCCAATGCCCACGGCGGTCATGCCACCGACCGGCATC
This sequence comes from Vanrija albida, assembly GCF_041260175.1. Lineage (NCBI taxonomy): Eukaryota > Fungi > Basidiomycota > Tremellomycetes > Trichosporonales > Trichosporonaceae > Vanrija > Vanrija albida. The sequence continues at coordinate 3,950,802 of NW_027191420.1, read as the reverse complement.
CACTGGTACACGTATCCAAGCTTTGCCAGCTTCTCCGGGGCTTCCGCGACCTCCTTGCTCTTGGCAAACTCGGCTGGGAGGACGGTCCAGTTGTAGGCGAGCCAGCGCCCCGGGACAGCAGCGTGGACGCGCTTTGCAAATGCCTCGACGGCAGGAGGGTTGTACGGCTTGGTCTGGCAGGCCCACGACGCGTCGGTGTACGGCGCGCAGACAATGGCGCGAGCGATGGCTGCTTCGACACCACCACGGAAGGGGAACCAGCCTTGGACGGTGCGAGCGGCGTCGGCTGACCAGTAAAAGTCGGGAGCGAGCTTGGCAGCGACGAGGAGGGCCTCGGAGGTGTTCTTGCCCTTGGTCTGCGCAGTGAACTCGTCAAACAGGGCTGGGTGGGAGGCGGCAAACGCCTCGTCGAGAGTCCTGAGGTCAGCAGCCTGGATCCAGGTCTTGTAGTCGGGCGCTGATGCTGCGTCGTGAGGTTGGGCAATGGACGCGCCGAGGATGAAGGGACGATCGCGAGGGTCGACGGTAGACGTGATGTGTGTGGCCGTCTCAGCGTCGGTGCGGTGGATGCTGACGACCTCCGCCCCCATGATGTCGAGCTGGAGCTTGGCGGCAATATGGCGACGAACGGCCTCGGACACGGGAACGATGACATAGCCGACACCGTCCTTGCCGTCGTAGCGCTTGCAGCCGGACAAAAGGTCGTCGATGTGGAAGCCAGCGACACCAGCCTGGACGAACAGCTTGACAACCTTCATGACCGATGACTGGAAGCCAAAGCCCGAGTCGGCGTCGGCGATGATGGGGACGATGCGGTACGGCTTGCCGCTGAGCTGGGCCATGCGAGCGTGGACAAGCTGCGAGCGGTACAGCGTTGCGACCTTGCTCGGAACAGTGTCGTAGGTGTAGTCGGACAAGTCGGTGGAAGGGTCCTTGGTTGTGACGTCCGACATGGCCGACACGCCGCCCGAGGCATAGATGACATCTGAATTGGTGTCAGTACATGAACAACAGCCGGGCACTTACCCAGACCCGACTCAGCAAGAACTTGTGCGGTGACGCCGTCACCAGCGCTGATGGTGAGGTTGACGGTCTGATCCCTGGCATGCCTGGTCAAGGTCTCACGGAGCAGCAGGCCCATTGCACTGGCGCCCTCTCCCTCTGGGAAGATATCCCGAAGTTGAGCCACCTCGGCGGCAGAGTAAGGCCGAGTGATGCCGCGTTGGGACGGCGTCGCCCACCACTCCTCGATGGCCGAGGCCGAGCGCCAAGCGTCGATGTTGTCGTTGAGGGGAACAGTCACCATGGTATTGAGTTGTGGGGGAGGGAGTTGAACGTGCGGTTCGCTTGCTGCCTTCCACAGCGCGTTCGGTGTCTCTTTATCGGTATTCTAACGTCGGACCAAGTGCCGCGGGCGCCGGCACGGCCGACAAACTTGCAGCAACCCCAGTCGGCATCCTTGGTCCAAGCGTCCGGCCATCGTGAGTGTCTTGGGCCCCACGGAGCAACAACCCAGCCGCGACAGTGGGGTCGGCGTGTCGACAATGCAACAGGAAGAAGCAAAGCTTTACCCGAGTCCTATCGGGCCGCATTCGTGCGCTGGACATGCGGCAGATGTCGGCACTTTGGCCGACACGGAGACCCCACAGATCTTGACCTTCCACCTTCGCGGCGACCAGGCGCAACAGCAGAGGCGGCGTTAAGAGCGCCACCTGCCAAGATCTGGATCCCTTCAGGACAGGACCACTTTTCTTCTGTTGGTCGCGACATCCTGTTCATTCGCGACCACATCGACTTCACCGCAGGATTTGATGCAGCGGCGCAACGGCCGATGCTTGCTATCTTGGTGTCCCGGGCCCCGGCTGTGTGCATACGCCAACCTCGTCACAAACCAACAGCGATGATCTCTTGTTGATATATCTTATCCACGGCTCGGGGCGACATGTTGTCCCAAGCCCCTCCTCGCAACGAGACCCCATCGGCCCCACTGCCCCCCTATCGCCTCGTCGTCAGCATGGCTACCAACTTGAACTCTGGATCGACCACTCCGCCTGCCGATGACGAAAAGCGCTCCATGACCCAGCAGGATGTCCTCGAGGTCGTCAACAACCCCGCCGCGCCCATCCAGTACACCAAATGGCAGAAGTTTGTCTCGGCTGTCTGGGATCCGTGAGTAGCACCAGCTTGGGGACTGGGCTGACGCGTCATAGTGACTACTACCTCAAGTCGGAGGCCGAGCGTCGCCTTGTCCGCAAGCTCGACTGCTACATGCTCACCGCCCTCTGCTTCGGCTGGCTCATGAAGGCACGTCCTTAGGCCTCGACATTGCTAACCGAGCAGCTCATTGACCAGACCAACTTGTCCAACGCCTACGTGGTTAGTAGTGCAACTCGCCCATATCGTATATGCTTGCTGACATCAACAGTCTGGCCTCAAGGAGGACCTCAACATCCACGCCAACGAATACACTCGCATGTTGACCATCTACAATGCCGTCTACTGTGTGCTGCAAGTCCCCTCCAACATGATCGTCATGAAGGTCCGGCCGTCGTGGTGGCTCGCCGGCTGTGAGCTCGGCTGGACCATCTTCACCTTTGCCCAGGCGGCCGCCCAGACTGTCCCTCAGATGTACGTCTTCCGCTTCTTGGTCGCGTTCTTTGAGGCGGCTTTCCAGCCCGTCTCCTACTTCTTGCTTGTGAGTCGACACCCATCCGCCTCATCTCACACCTGCAGGGCTCGTGGTACACCAAAAAGGAGCTCGGCAAGCGCATGGCTATTTGGTTCTCGGCTGCGCCTCTCGGCAACGGTTAGTACAGCCACCATTTCACTTCCGCATCCACCTGACACCCACAGCCTTCTCGGGATACATGCAGGCTGCCATCTACAAGGGCCTCAACGGCAGTCACGGCGTCGCTGGATGGCGTTGGCTGTACGTTGTGTGCGGTGGCATGACTCTCCCGGCCGTCGTGTGTGTCTTTTTCCTGGTCCCCGACTTCCCCAACACCACCAAGTCGTGGTACATTACCGAGGAAGAGAAGGAGATGGCCAAGAGGCGCTGTGCCAACAACGGAACCGAGGATGTGCACAACGTGGTCTCGTGGAGCGCATTTGTCGACATGGCCAAGGGCTGGCGCTTCTGGCTTATCCCGTTCATGTACATCTTCTACGGCTTCTGCGTCCAGGCGTACCAGTACTTTGTAAGTCTCATCCTAACGACATTGCTGACCCCCAGGGTATCTTCCTCAAAGCGGCCGGCTTCTCCGTTGAGATGCGCAACATCCTCCCCTCGTCGTCCTGGATCGCCTCTGTCCCATTCCAGATGTTCATCGGTTACATTTCCGACAAGACGGGCTCTCGCTTCGAGGTCATCATGTCGGTTCTCTCGCTCCAAATGATCCCGGCCGTCATTCTGGCCATCTGGCCCAAGAGCACCGACCTCAAGATCAGCGCCTTCTTCATGAACGTCATCTTCTTCACCACCTCGATCATCTACACGTGGATCAGCGAGATCTGCCATGCCAATGCCCAGGAGCGCGGCGTCGTCCTCGGCTTGACCAACACGGCCTTCTTCGCGGTCAACGCCTGGCTCCCCAACGTCGTCTTCCTCCAGACGGATGCCCCCAGCTTCCGCAAGGGCTTCCCTACCCTCCTCGCCTGTCTTGTGTCCTGCATGATCCTCGTCTGCGCGGTGCGGGTTCTCTACGCCCGCCAGGAGAAGAAGAGGTCCCAAGAGGAGGGGCACGGCGACGGGGACGTTGAGCAGCCAGGGGTGGATGCCAAGCACTAGGTGGAGTGGATCGGGTGTGCGGATGTGCTCGGAGTAGTTCAGAAGGAAAAGGTGTTCATAGCAAGCAGGTTGAATGAGGGAGAACTATGAATGGTTGTACGTGTGGGCAAGCTTCCACGGCGTAGTGGTGACGTCGCGCCGCGGTGTAAGTGGACTGCAGGTGTGATGTTAACAGTCTGGTCATGAGCCCGTGAGCCCCCTGGTCGGGCTACTTGGATGGCGCTAGATTGTGGTCTGCAAAGGCAGGGGGCTGGAATCATGGGCTCGTCCCATTGGCAATAGTGTTGACCTCTGCTGTAGCCTCTTCGATAACAGGAGTGCATTGAGTAAGAGAGGTTGCGTGCATCGGCGTTCGGCCAGCCGCGCCAGGATCCGAAAGGCGGGATCGAGATAGGACAGGCAGGTTCAATGTTCGGCAACGACCCTTGGGGCGATCGCGTATGGCCGCCAAACCACACAGTCGGCCCGCTCCTCTGTCGGCATCACGACCGCCGCCTCATCTCCCAATCTCACGTTGCACATTCACTCAGTAAACACACTGCATGTTTTCAGAGACATCGTCAGAGCGGTCGGCTCCCACTGGGCCGACGAGGCGTCGACCGCCAAGCGGAGTCCCGCGTCTGAGCACGCGCACAGTCGACGGTGGAGCCATCGCCTGCCAACGCTGCCATCACAGAAAGAAGAAGGTCGGTCACGCCCCCGCGCTCGTGCTGAACGCCTCAGTGCGATCGCGAACGGCCAACATGTGGCCCCTGCTCTCGAGTCAAGGCCGATTGCATCTATGACATCCCCATTTCGGATAGGTCGCACCCGGGGTGAGTAGGACGCGCGGCCAGCCGGCTCTCGAGGCAGGGATAAGGCGGCCAGGTGCAATCGTGGGGCACCATTGCCAACACAGCTGCAACAGGTTCCCCCACAGTTGCATTGCGATTGGCGTCGCGATGGCTCGAGGGGTCAATGGGCTGCCTAGGACGACCTTCGCTGCCCGATCCACTTGTCAATCGTCTTCCCGGGCACCGCTGATGACCAACAGCTTCGTCGCCAACCTGCTCTCTGAGAACGCTGCCCAAAAAGAGCAGCTGAGCACGCTCCGAGGCCAGCTGGCATGGCTCGAATCCCGCGTCAAAGAGCTCGAGCATGTGACTGCTGTTACGGACACGGCAGCCGCCGCCGAGACATTGCTGCTCCATGCACTTCCGAGCAATGTCGTGCACCTCGATGAGCCGATGGACACGGCGGCCGGCCTCTCAACAACGACGGTGGACCACGATGTCATGAAGGACGCTCATGGCCAAGCGACACTTGCCGAGCGTATCATTCAACAGATCCTGACCACCGAGAAGGGCTTGACGCTGCGCCAGACAATTGGGGAGCAACTCGGTGCGCCATATGACACGGATGAGTCTGGGGAGTCGGATCCTACCGCTGCCCCGGAAGCACCATGGCCACCAAAGCCTCTCGCACGCAAGCTGGTGAATCTGTACCTCGATTGGACACTCGCATTCTACCCCCTCGCCCGGAGATCTGAAGTGCTGGCTGAGTGAGTCTACTGTGAGATCTCGCACTGAACTGCGCAGCCTGGAAGATCTTTACGCTGTTGCAGCACCCGATGTCCCTACAGTGGACATATTTTCTCCGCCGGACTTTCGAGTATTTCGACTGCTCATCATCCTTGCGGGAGGTGTCACCATCGCGGAGACACAGCGCGCATGCCCGCGTTCAGAAACACCGTCTTCGTTGTGCCATCAGGCCTATCGTCACTTCCCCGCCGTGTTTAGAGGTGACGCTGAGGTGAGTTCACAGCAGAATAATAACACTCACACCCCAGACTTGCATCGCGGGTATGGGCCTTTATGCCAACTACTGCCTCCTCGACTTTGGTCGGATGTCTCCCCACCACGTCATCGGCGTTGTCGCGAGGTTCGCAATGGAGCTTGGTTTTCACAAGGAAGACCCCTCGCTTCCAGTAGATAAGCAGGACGAGCGACGCCGACTCTTCTACAGCATCTACAACCTCGACCGTGTTGTCGCCGTCACCAACTCCAAGCCCCTTGCTATTCCCGACGACATTATCACCGTCCAGCTCCCGAACAAAGTTGACGCGATCTCACCCATCCACCGACACGTCGATCCCACCTCGTTCTTCTACCACGGCGTTGCCTATCGGCGCCTGTGCGGGCGAATCCTCGAGCAAGTTTATCTGTTCCCGACCAAAGACCCAACCGAGGCAGAGCAGGTTCTGTCCAACCTTCACAACCACCTCGACAAGTGGTTCCGAGCAGCCCCCATGAACGAGGAAGGCGGAACTGCGGTGCTCTTCGAGCTTTACCACAACATCCTCCTCACATCATTATACCGTCCTTCACCTCTGTTCAACTCGACGCATCCCATGCGCATGTCTGGATTGCGGCGCTCCGCTTGGAAGTCGGTGAAGCTGTACAGAAAGTTGCAGCAGGACAACGAGTTGATGGAGAACTGGGTTCATTTCAGCAACATTGTAACTGTCTCGACGACTCTCATCTACACGCTCCTCGAGGCTGAAGGTGACGACCGAAACCTGCAGCTCAGCTCTTGGCGACGAGACGCGAGAGACCAGGTCGACTTCTGCGAACAGCTCATTGGCGGGTTCTGTGCATTCTGGCCTGGCGTAACACGCTTTGCCGAGGCATTCCATCTGCTTGCCGAAGGAGTGCGCGCCAAGGTTGGCTCTGCAGACACGTTTGAACAGGATCTATGGGTTACACCGCAAGTGGCCTCAGCTGGCGTGCCCAGCACTTCAGCCATGGCGGCGGCTGCGCCGCACATCCTCGCTATCCAGGCCAGCGAGTCGACCTCGGCATCTGGCAGTGGCACATTCGCTGGACCATCACCGCAGTTCTCTGACCAAGCGCTGTGGGACTCGTGGACCGTGCCCGACCTCGTCACCGACGAACAGGTGGCGCAAATGGCCTCGGTGCAGGGGATGGGGCTGGATGCCTTGTTCGCCAGTGTCGGCCTAAACCTCTTCCCCGATGGAACCTATCACCCTCTGCCATAGCATCATGCATCTGTATCTCCTCTGTATCTCCTCTGTACAACTGCCCAGTTCGATTCTAAGCCTTGAACGTGCCGTCCTCGACCTTCTTGAACTTTGCCACGACCTCCTTCATGCCGTTGAGGAGGAACGACGAGTCCCTACCCGCGATGCCGAACCCAACGGTCGAGCCAAAGTCCTTGCGCAGGCTGTCGATGACCTGCGGGTGCCATTCGAGGCCGCCGAAGCCGACGTACAGCCTGTTCGCCTTGGCAGCCCGGCAGATCCGAGAAAGCGCTTCGTAGACTGATGGGGCGGTGTACTGGCCGCCAATGCCCATGCTGCGGGGTCAGCGGGGCCCTGCTGGAGCAAGCTCACTCATCAGTGAGGTCGTGGACGCCGACAAAGAGGGCATCAAGACCCTTAACAGCGGCAATCTGCTCGACATTCTCGAGACCCTCGACCGTCTCGATCATCGGCGCTGTCATCGTCGTGAGGTTCTGGGCCTCCTGCGCTTGGATGAAGTCCGGGATCTGGAACTGGAGCTGGGGACCGAATGCGAGGGGGCGCTCTCCCTAGACACAGTCAGGGCCGTGACACTGATGTGGAACTTACCAGCGGACGGTGCTTGCTGTACCGGACCATGAGCTGGGCCTGCTCGGCTGTTCCGACGCGAGGGACGATGATGCCCTGGGCACCATTGTCGAGGAGGCGCGAGATCCAGTCCGACTGCAGCGACGGCACAATGCACACAGGCGAGAGGCCAAAGTTGAGGGCGGTGAAGCACAGCTGGGCAGCCGTCTCGATGCCGGTGAAGTGGTGCTCGAGGTTGAGAACGATGCCGGGGTATCCAGCCAGCTTGGCGAGGTTGATCACCTCTGGCGAGTGGCACAGGTGGAAGTAGTAGAGGGGGGCGAAGCCTCCAGCGACCATGACGTCCTTGACCGTGTTGCGCTTGATCAAGGGGGCAACCTTGTCGAGTTGCGCAAGGGCATCCTTCTTCGCGACACCGTTGGTGCCGTTGGACTCGGTAACTGCAGTGGGAGACATCGTTGTAGGCAAGGCTGTTGTGAGGTGATCATGGTGGCCTGCAAGTCCTAGTTATATCGTTGTCGGTGATGGCCAAGTTGCCGATGGAACAGTGGTTGTTGACACCAACTGTCTGTCGCGGAGCGATCTCCGCAGGCAGCGGCAACACGCCCGTCAGGGAGCTGGCGGCCGTTGTGCCGCCAGTATCGGCCCCTCTGGTCCAGTCGGCCCCGCACCGGGGGCCGGCTAAGCTGTGTCTTCCATAATCCCCCTGCGGACATGAGGAGAGTGGGGAGGGAGGTACCACATCGTGGTCAAGTGGGGAAGAGAGGACAAGGATGACTATGCTTGCGAGAGAGAGAGACTAGCCTCGGAGTTGCCGCTGCACTTGTAGGTCGGAGATGGCCGCGACAACCGTCCCCCGTTCGGTCCCCTCGCCAAACTCTACCCTCATCGGCCCCCCACCGCCCTCCTGACACCATCCATCGTCTTGTGCAGCATCTCTCGCTTTACGCGTCGGCCCAGTTGCCGCGTCGGACTCATCCTTGTCGGCAATGTGAAGCGCAACTCAACCTCGCAACTGCACTATATCTCAAGCGGATTGTCGCTGTGCTCTATCATCCCCACACCGACTATCATTCCTATCGCGCCCCATCACCGCTCCCACACACAATGACCATCGCCGCCACCACGATCGACCCCACAAAGGGCCCCAAGGTCAATGTCGCCCTTATCCAGATCCAAGCTGGAAAGGAGGGTGGCAAGCAGGACCAGATCAAACGGATGCGCGAGCTCGTAGTGCAGGCCGTCAAGGAGGGAAACGACAAGAGCGAGCCCGTGCACTTGATCGTTCTTCCCGAGATGTGGAACGGTTCCACTGTGAGTGTGCCGCCCGCCACCTACTGCCTTGCTGACCTCCAGCTTCACGACGAACTGCTCGCCAACGCCGAGCCAGTTCCCGAACCGGGACAGGCGCCCTCCGAGTGGTCGCCCAAGTCGGAGACCATTCGCGCCCTTGCCGACGCTGCCATCGAGTCCAAGGTCTGGATCATCGGAGGCAGTGTTCCCGAGCAGGGCACCGACAGGCTGTACAACACTGCGACCGTCTACTCGCCCGAGGGTGAGCTCATCGCCAAGTACCGCAAGACGCACCTCTTCGACCTTTGCCTCCCCAAGATGACCTACAAGGAGAGCGACACCTTTGCTCCCGGCGACCACCTCACGACCTTTGACACGCCGTTCGGCCGCTTCGGTCTTGCTATGTGAGTGAGCGTCCGCCGGCTTGGCTAACCCACCAGCTGCTACGACCTCCGCTTCGCTGAGATTGCCATCCTCGCGTCGCGCAAGGGATGCACCGCCGTCTTCTACCCTGCTGCCTTCAACACCCACACTGGCCCCCTCCACTGGGAGCTCCTGCAGCGCGGACGCGCCCTTGACAACCAGATCTACATTGCCACCTGCTCGTGTGCGCGGGACGAGGCCGCCAAGTATGTCATCTATGGCCACTCGATGGCCGTCTCGCCGATGGGCAAGGTCATTGCGACTGCCGAGACCGAGGAGAAGATTGTGTATGCCACCTTTGGTATGTTGAATGACGCACCAGTCAACCTGTGCTGACATTCGCTAGACCCTCAGCACATCGCCGACACTCGCGCCGGTATCCCCCTTCTCACCCAGCGGAGGTTTGACTTGTACCCCGACATTCTCGCCGTTTCTGAGGGCAAGGCGCAGTAGTGGAGCATCTGGAGAACATACACTGTTGTACGGGGTGAAATGCATTCAAACTGAGCAGACACTTGGGTTGCAACTGGATGGGAAGCGCCTTGAGAGTGGCAGAGAGTCGGTCCATGAGCAGCCTAGTACCCCAGACTGGTTGGCAGGAGACCATGACAGCCCATGGGGAATACCTCCAACAACAGCCCATGGGGAACCACCTCCGACAAGCCTGGCAGTGGTGGGTCAACCGGCCCATGCATACCCGCCCATCTCCCCTGCCGCTGCCCCACAGACGTACAGGCTGTCGGTGAAGGGTCCGGCGGGCCAGGGTGCCTGTTCACGTGGGCGGCGGCCCACCCACCGACAGGTGCAACCAATGCAGGTCGACCCCTCGGACACCCCGCCGACAGTGGACACTGTCCGCATCTCGTCGCGTCGCACTGGTCGCCGACGCCTCCACTTTGAACGACCACCAGCCGACAACATCTACGCTGAGCAATGATAATAACGACAACCTCCCGGCAGGGCATATATATGAGCCATGTTCCATCACTGGTCATCGTACAACATCCACCTCGTCCCCATCGACAAGCCTGCGAAACGCCAACGACTTTGCACAATGTCTCCCACCGCCATCACTGAGCAGCCCGCCACCAACGGCAAGGCCAAGGTCGCCGACCCCCTCCTCGCCCTCGACAAGGTCCTGCCCGTTCTCTCGCGCAACCCTCTCAAGGACCGCATGCAGGCTGGCAACTTCTCGCCGTGCTACTACATCCAGATGGTGTCGTCGCCCGAGGTCCTCAACCTCGCCAAGCTTGCCGGCTACCACGCCACAGTGCTCAACCTCGAGCACCACAAGACTGGCATCGAGACGGCGTCCGACATCTGCCTTGCCGCGTTGAACCGCGGGTAAGTGGGCTGCGGTTGTTGTAGAGACGCTGCTAACTGGCCCAGTATCGCACCCATCTGCATCGTCCCCTCGCTCCAGAACGACTGGATCTCCCGGCTGCTCGACAACGGCGCGCAGGGCATCATTGTTCCTCGCGTCGGTACCGCCGACATGGCCAAGGAGATGGTCCGCTTCGGCAAGCACCGTCCTCTCGGCGAGCGTCCTCTTGCATTCTCTCCCCAGCTCCAGTTCCAGATTCCCGACTTCAAGCAGGCCCAGGAGGCGCAGAACCTCACCAGCATCATCGCGCCCATGATTGAGACCGTCGAGGGTCTCTCCAATGTCGAGGAGATTGCCGCTGTGCACGGTCTTGACGCCATCTTTGTCGGTGTCCACGACCTCTCCGACGACATGGGCATCGGCGGCGAGTTCTCCAACCCCCTCATCTACGACGCCCTCTCCAAGATCTGCCGCGCTGCTGCCGCCAACGGCCTGTACGTCGGATTCGGCGGTCTCGAGTGGCGCCCCGACCTCATCGGCCGTCTTCGCAAGGACTTTGGATCCACTGTTGCCTTTGGCATCGCTGGCCGCGACGGTGTTTTCCTCCTCAATGGAATGCGCGAGGTTGTCAAGCGCTTCCAGGACGTCGAGGCCGGTATCGATGTCCCTGCCCTCGCTTAAGTTTTGCGGGTTCTGCGCGGAACCAGACGCGATACGAGCGGAAGTTGTATCGTTTGAGCATTGAGCATGATAGTTAGTGTATGCAATACGTATGGAAGAGAACAGGGCTGTAGGAGGATGCGGCAAGTTCCCGCACGCGCCAGGGGCGGGGGGACGTGTGCAGGGTGGGGCATTTGTGCGTCCACCTTCAGGCTGCGGAGCAGAACACACAACCCACCTTGAACACGATTACCTCTCATTCGTGACATTGCAATACCTCATGCATAGACTACTCGAGCCCGAAATCCAGCCCAACGCTAGCCAACAACGCGTCCATCCCAAGTCCCGGTAGGGCCATCTGCAGCTCGGCATCGGACAACAGCGCCGGCCCAGTCCACGCATCCCACAACCCCTGGTCCGACAGCTGCGGCGACGGGCCGGACGCGGCTGCGCCTCCTGATGGTAGCATGCCCACTTGAACCTGCGGTGTGAGGCTCATGCTGCTTGGGAGCAGAGACAGCGTGCTGGCCGCAGTGCTGGCAGTCCAGTGCATCGCGTCAGGCTCGGGCTGGGCGCCAACCTTGGTGCGGACCTCGTTGGCGAGCGTGTGATATGCGTCGTAGAAGCGCTGCACTCCCACCCAGTTGGCACAGAACCCTGCAAGCAACTGTTCTGTCTCGAGGACTTGGGACAACGCTTCTCGCTTCCAGGCGTTCAGTGCCAGATTGCGCGGGTCTCCCTCGGCTTCCAACAGCGTGTAAATCAGTGTCACAGCGGCTGTGACGATTGACGACAGGTGCACCAGGTTCTCGGCGAGACCACGGTCGGACTGCAGCACCTTGAAAAGCTGAATCGCGCGGTAGGCTGTCCGACGCAACGCCGTCATTCGCAACGGGTGCGTGTTGTGGAACAACGACGAGGGCCGATACAAGTTGGTCATGAGGATGTTGTAGAACAGCTCAAACCACGCGTAGCATTCTCCCTTGGAGTCTCGCGGGATGGCGCTGTACCAGTCGTCGATCATGTTGTGAATGGTGGCAAGGACCTGTTCTCGGTCCTCCCCCACATCTGGCGGCGGCGAGAGGTACACCTGGGTGAGGATGATACCCGAGATCTTGCGCATCCGCATGGTCTGGTGGAAGTAGGTCGTCGCGTCGAGGTATCCGAACAGCGGGGTCGTGGCGTGCAGGACGGTCGGCAGTTCGGTCGTGATGATCTCGTCAGGGATGAGGAGCGGCTTGGTCAATGTCAGAGCCACGACACGGTCGAGGTTGTAGATCGCGTAGAAGATCCGTCGGCGTCTATCGCGCTCTTCCAGTGGCAAGCTGGGGTCCGGGTCCTTGTGCAGTCCGAGTTCCACGGCAAACTGCACGACAACACGGGCAACGTGGTCGGGGGAGGTGCGGCCAAAGTCCAAGATGCAGTAGTTGCCAAACGTCATAATGCCAATGAGGCATTGCTGCGGCTGTCAGAGCGCGGAGCAGGTCTCACTCACCAAGTCGTCGCCCCGGAACACGGCGGGAAAGTGTTCAAAGGCGTATCTGCACAGCGAGGCAGAAGCATCCGTGCGTGGAACTCGGCGCTGAGTCTCATGCAGCGTGCATCCGGCTGCGAGCATCATGGCGAGTCTGTACACGCGGTAGTCGGGAGACTTGAACGACGATGGTGTGGGCACATCCGGGGCAGTCTCGGCATAGATGTCCTTGAGACTGGTTGTCAGCGAACCCCACGGGACGTACTCACTCTTGAAGCACTTCCGATCTCTCATGGATAGGGTAGAAGCAGATGGTGTAGTCAAAGTAGAGCTTCACAAGTCTTTCGGCCAACTGCTGCGGGGGCCAGGCGGTCGACGACGGGGATTGCGACTCGTGCTCGCCGAGGTCGGTATCCTCTGCCCCTACGGTGCCCAGCTGCTGGAGGATGTTGGTATGCAGGTTGATGGCTGAGTTAGCCGTGATGATCTGTCGAACAATTCTCTCGGCAGGCGATGGATTATCGGTTGCAATTGGTGGTGGTACCGACACTGTAAACGCGCTCGTCTGGTTCGGCCTGCCCTGAAGCTCGTGTACCGACGCCTCACCGCCGTCCGCGGAAGTCGAAGGGTCTCCAGTGCCGTTGCTGAGCACAGCGCTCAACCTGGACTCGAGCCATTCGATCCGCTCATGCTGAGACGTGATCTGATCGCGGAGGGATCCGATATGCTCGAGGTGGCTCGAGTTCTCCGATAAGAGATTGGTGACGAACCTTGCGATGTTAGCTACCCGGCACACAGCACTTTACTCACTCGGGATGCTGGTCGTACGACACTGCGATGTTGTACACGCATGATGCCTTTGCCCTCTCACAAGGTCCACAGCTGGGTCTGGTGCGGTCACACTGGGCAAGTCAGCGTCTACCCAGGAGGGGGCGATACCGCACAGATAACGCCCTACCTTCTTCTTCCGGTGATGGCACCGCTGACACGCGACGTCGGTGTTGTCGCTGGACCGCATCGAGACGCGAGGCACTCCACTCGGCCCATTGCGCCGGCGGATAGGTCCTGTACCACCTTCTCCACCGACGCTGTCGGAGGACGCATCAGTGACAACCATGGGCGAGGACAGATGCGATGGAGGAGAGTGTGAGATGTGAGTTCAGGCGGCAGGGTGGCCGAAACGTTGGGGCAACACAGGTACCCCGCAATATGACCGGAGCCACAACTAAGGGTCACCGGTCAGCGAGCGAAGCGACAAGCGATTCGTACACACAGAGGTGCGCCGCGCTTACTGTGGTGTCAGGGTAGCTGCGGCGCTGCGGCCGAGTTGCCGCATGGGAAAGCGCGATATGGACGTCCAGGCATGCTCCTGTTGGCCGGTGAGGCGGCTGGCAGATCTGCGAATGAGTTTGTATCCACCATTACAAATCTTCACGCGTGTAACACGTGGGGGTATTAGAAAAGCCACGTTCCAATTTGAATTCATCCTTTGTTCTAGTACAACCCCGTTCCCACCACCTTCGCGACCCTATACTACGACTTCTCCTGCTCCGGGGCCCTCTCAATGTCCGATCCAACCTCGGCAGCCTCCTGTCGCTGCTGGCGCTTGTAAAGGAAGTGGATACAGACGACCGTGGCGAGCGCGCAGATCAGACTGCCAAGGAGAGTGGGGTATCCTTTGCGGAAGCTCGGCTGGTCGGTTTGGAGGAACACGAGATTCGGGAGCCAGGTGTTGAACGCGTAGAACGCAGTGTTGGTCATACCGACGACAACACCACGCTCTTCGGCACTGGCTCCGCAGATCTCGTTTAGCCAGGTGTAGTACAGCGACGTGGCGAAGAACAGCGGGTTTGCAAAGAACGCAAAGATCTTGAGCCCCACAGACGGCGGCCAAGCTGTGAGAATGGCGTTGGGGACGAGTTGGAACGACAGAATGATGACAATGACCCAGAAGCGAGTGCCGAGACGGTCGGATAGGTAGCCGATCAGAAGCTGGACCGGAATTGACGCAACCCATGAGCAAGACGGGATGATGTTGCGCATCGAGACGGAGAAGTTTTCGGCTTTGAGGTAGATTCCAAAGTAGTTGTAGCTTTGGACGCTGAAGCCGTAGAAGATGTAGCCCAGGGGAATGAAGTAGATGCGCCAGTGCTTGAACATGGCCGTGAACTGGCTCCACTTGAGGTCGTTGAGAATGGGCTTGGTGCCATTGCGGGCCGAACGTTCGCGAGCAATGACCATCTCCTCCTCGGTGAGGTACCATGCCTTGGCGTTGGTCGGGAACTCGGGCACAAGGAAGAAGACGAGAATGACGGCAGGAATGGTCATGCCACCGCAGACAATGTAAAGCCACCTCCATCCCTGCATGCCGTGGGCGCCGTTGAGGCCCTTGAAGACGGCCGTCTGCAGATAACCACTCATGGCTGCGCGGTCAGCTCCCGCGCTGCTGGCGATAACATCCCCACTCACCCTGTCCAAGAGGCATGAAACAATACCAGATGGCCATGCGCTTGCCAAGCTCCGACTTGAGGTACCACGATCCCAGGAGGAAGTAGCAGACAGGCTGGAAGCCGGCTTCGAAGAAGGCGACGAAGAATCGGAAAACGTAGACTTGGTTCGTCGACGTCGCGGCCGCCTGGGCAAAGGTGAAGGCAGTCCAGCCGATTTCACAGCCGGCCAGCCACCAAGAGGGACGAACTTTCATGACGACAAGGTTGGATGGGATTTGAAGGACGCAGTACACGGCGTTGTAGATGGTCAACAGGCGAGTGTACTCGTTGCCGTACATCTTGAGGTCCTCCTTCATTCCCGACTGCGATGTCAGTAGGACTCATATGGGTCTTCAAATCACTTACCACGTAGGCATTGGTCAAGTTCGTTTGGTCAATGTACTGCCAGTGTCAGCCCCAGAGCGCCCCCGTGCACCCACCTTCATGAGCCAGCCGAAGCAAAGGGCCGAGAGCATGTAGGTGTCGAGCTTGCGCACGAGCCGGCGCTCGGCTTCAGACTTGAGATAGTAGTCGGGGTCCCAGACCGTCGATACGAACTTCTGCCACCGAGTATACTTGACAGGGATGGGGGGCGACGGGGCGCGCACAACTTCTTCGGTAGAGTCGCCCATCTTGTCGTCGAGGGCGAGGTGCTTGGAGTCGGCGGCCATGGCGGATAAGCGACCCTGGTACGTTGGACTTCGTTTGAGGATCGTCCTCGGGCGTATGAGGGGTGAATGGAGTCAGTTCAGCATCAGTTAGATATAGCAAAGCCATCGTGGTCGCAGCATCGTCGACTGATATCGGTTATGGGTGAACGACAACCATGGCCCCGCAAAAGGCGGTGGGGGCACCGACATTCCTGGGCGGCTTGGCCTCCCTGAGCTTGACGGAACCTGCCCCAAACACCAACTACGAGCAACCGACGTGGTCAGCCCTGCGGCAGGCCCCGTGTCGGCGTGTCGGCTGCATCGGTGTGCCACCGAAGCGGCGCCCTAGCCGCAAGGGCGCGGTCCAGTCACCAGACTACGGCCGCGGAGGATCTGGCAATCGGGAAATGGCCGGGCTTTGAACAGCTGACCTTATCTTCACCTTGATCACCATAGGCGACAAACTACATGCACATAGATACAAGGCGTCGGGAAGGTCTCCGACAAGACTACCTTCGCTTCACATACCCCGAGCCAAGAGTCGCCAAGAGCCGCCATGCGCACGAGGGCAAGCGATAGCCCGTGGGGCCGACATGCTGGAGTGGGGTATGTACGGACTACGGTGCGGAGACATCCACCGTCGGCGCGTACAGGTCCAAGCCGACATTGGCAAACAACTCGTCCATCCCAATGCCAGCTACCGCCAGTTCGAGGTTCTGCTCGCCAAGCAGCGACGGCGCCGCCCAGGATTCCCACAACTCCCTCGGCAGTGTCGTCGATTGATCCTGTGGTGGGTTCACTACGGGTGGGTGTTGGAAATAGGAGTGCAGGGGAGCATCAAATGTCGGGGCTGTGAATGCGCGGGTTTGTGCGCGTCCACACCCTTCACATGGCCCCGTACCATTGGCCTTCGACATGGCACAGCAGAGTGGATCGCTGCACCCGCTGCTGGCATCGACGAGGGAACTACTGCCATGAGGGGGAGGATGGGCTGCCCCTGCAGTGCCTTCCGCCGACTCTGCAGCGGCCATTTTCGCCCGAACCTGGTTGGCACAACCACTGAAGGCGGCTCTGAAGCGAATCCCGCCGGGTGTGTGTTCGCAGTACCTCGCCACGAGCTCCTCGACCTCCGCAGTCTGGGCGAGCGCGTCCTGTCGCCAGACGGCGCTGTCCAAGTTTCGTGGGTCACCGTCCGCCTCGAGGATGGTGTAGATCAGCGTGGCAGCCAGGTTGATCATGGAAAGGAACTGGAGGGTGTTCGCTGCGTCGGATCCCTTTGCCGTCAAGGTCGTCTGAAGCCCGAATCCGGTATAGGCATGGCGGCGGAGGATGGGCATCCGCGATGCCTCGGTCGCTGGCGCCAGCGGTGACGGGCGGTAGATGTTGACTTGAAGGGCGTGGTAGCACAGCTCAAAGAATGGCAGCACTCCGCCAGCCTCGTCGCGTGGGATGGAGGCATACCAATCATCGGCGAGCGCATGGATCCTCTGTTGCGTCTCTCTGGCATCACCTTGGGGCGCAAGGTACACCGCCTCGGCAACGAAACCCGCCACTTGACGGCCTCTCACCACGATCGCAAAGTAGTCGACCGGGGAGAGGTAGCCCAGGAGGGGAGCTGTGATATGGATGTCGGTAGGCAGAGGCGTCGTGATGACATCGTCGGGAATGACGTATCGCTGATTCAGTGCAGCTGCGACCAACCTGTCGAGGTTGTATACGGACCAGAAGAGTCGACGGCGGCGTTGTTGCTGCTCGGGTGAGGTGTCCGCTCCCCCTCCGTCGTTGTGCAGCCCGATCTCCAGGGCAAAACGCGAGGCTACCCCGGCAGCGATATACTGCGAGACCCTGCCGAAGTGGACCACCGAGTAGTTGACGAAGGTGGTCAGGCCGGTGAGGCATTGCTGAAGGTCAGCAAGCAACATTGGGCCAGCTCTCACAAAGTCGTCGCCGCGAAAGACGGCAGGGAAGTGCTCCATCGCATACTTGCAGAGCGATTCAGACGTATCCGTGTACCCCCGGCCATGACGAGATTCGAACAGGGTGCACCCGCCAGCCAGCATCAGGAAGAGTCGATAGACACGATAGTCGGGGGCGGGGATGGTCTCTGGGCTCGGGGGCTCGTCGCCAGAGTAGAGAGCATCGATGCTGGAAGCGTCAGTGAGGAGCACCGGACACTACTCACTCATCCTGAATCTCCTGTCGATCATGGATCGGGTAAAACGCGATGGTGTAGTCGAAGAACAGGTTGACAAACTGCTCCGCGAGCTCCTTTGGTGGGTAGGCCGTGATCCTGCTCGGCAATGGCGCGTCCCCCTCCGCCGCCTTGGAGTCGCATCCTGTCACACCCAGCTGGAGACCAATGGCGTCGGCAAAGGAGAACCCGGTTTCCATCTCGCTGGTGAGTATCTTGCGCACCGTTCGTTCAGCAAAAGTTGCTGCGCTGGATGGTGGAGGTGTTGCTGAGCGAGATGCCGATGACCCCACCTCAAGCTCGCGAAGGCGCGCCTCCAAGGTAGCAATACGGTCGCACTGCGCCTTGATCTCATCTGACTGCGTCTCTATCGTCTCACGCTGGCTAGCATTGGCGGTGAGGAGGTTGGCAACAAAGCTCGGGCGTCAGTCGACTCGACCAGAACACCACTCACGATGGGTGGCTTGAGTCGGTGACAGGGATGTCGTACACACACTCGACCTCTGCCTTCTGGCATGCGCCGCATACTGGTCGCGCATGGTCGCACTGGGCTGTTAGCAGTCATCCTGCCAAAGCAACGCACCTTCTTCTTTCGATGATAGCACCTCTGGCAAGCCACGGTGGGGTTTCCTCCTATTCTCATGGACAAGCGGGGCACCCCCGTTGGGTGGGCACGCCGCCGAGGTCTCTTGGAGGTGGAGGTCGCGGCCGGTGTCCCCTCAACCAGTGTTGAGATTGACGACGAAGAGGATACTCGCGCAGGTGGTGATGGCATCCTGGTCTGGATGGCGCCGAGTTGGAGGGCACGAGCAGTTGTTCAAGCGCAACCCGGGATGCACGCTGATTGTGAAAGCTTTATCGCCATAAGGAAGGGAGTCCCCATCGGTGTATCGGGATCCAGAGCAATCGCACAACTGGTTGCAACATCCGGCACAGTCATTTCGGACGATTCGGGTGGGGGAGATTGAATGGAGATGAATGCTGTGTGGAGCATGTAAGCAAGGTCCGAGTATTTCGGGAAGTGCGGCACGCGTGCCGCCAGCCAAACAGTGAAACCCAAGCCGATAGGTCGTTGTCCTGTCATCAGTCCTCGCTCGGAGTGCGCCTGGGCCGAGGTCCGACTGCAAGTGCATGGAGGCTGGGCAGCTTGGATGCTTGGAATAGGGACATCCACGTGCCTCTATATCCAGACCGTCAACCGACGACAGACAGCCCCAACAGAACCGCCAAAGATTCGGTGTTACAACCGAGGGCCGAGGTTGGATGGGTGTAGGCAAGCAAACATCCCTGCGGGGCTACGCCGACGTGGGGCTGGGCTAACTTCCTAAGCCCAGGCCTATCCTTCCAACCCGGTACTTGCTTTGCACTAGAAGGTGGTTGCACGACGTCAACTCGGCCCTTTGTGACTGTTCGGCGACAGCCCGCCAATGAGGGTCACGTCACACATCCTGACTGCCAAGTGTTTGCCTCCGTCTTCTTCATCCGCGCCGTCATTGGGCTAGCCGCTCGGCCTTGTCTCGGAGTAGACATGCCACCAGTAATAGCACTGGCCGCTCGACCATGTCTCGTAGTAGCCACGGAGTGAGCATCTCCTTGCCCTCAGTCGAGGTGGATAACGCCGAGGTCATCTGGCCTCGTTGGACCTGGGACCGCGGAGTCGGTTTAGCAGGTATGGAGTTGTTCCCACAGGCCCCGCGTCGATGCGTCTGCCGACCCCAGATGAGAAAGAGACGCACACCGGGGACATCAGCGGACGGCTGAAGACGATGGAGAGGACAGACTGTGAGCCGGCTGTTACGAGGGAGACGCACTTCCGCACGCGGCGCGCAGGCGGATGTGCTGCCGGCTCGCCCAAGGCCCAGCCCCAGCCCTCCAACCGTGCCTCAACAAGCGCTGTACAGAGTAACGTTCTGGTTGGCGAGCTGGCGTCAAAGATCTCGATTGACTGGGTGACTAGCGTGGTCTCTTGGCGTCATTCACGTGATCCGACGTCAACCTGCGTCAGTGAGAAACATCGACCGGCGAAAGTCACGAAGCATCACAGTCTGCCTTTCCTCCTTCAGCATAGTGCAAGAGACGGACATCACCCACAACTGCGGCGATGCAGCCGGCCCGCGGCTCCGTTCACGCCCATACGCAGGGCCGAGAACGCCTCGTGCCGTGAGGCATCAATTCACTACCACAACCTTCCGTCAGCGGCTACTTGCAAGCGGCTGTGAACTTGCAGGACCGGCTGGTAGGGTCCAAATCCAGCTTATCTAGTTAACCGCGCGAAAGGTGCTCCGAGCATGATTTCAGGGGCAGCTCTCCACCCAAAGCAAGTTTACGGCCAGACGATGCAGCATGTCGGTCCTGGGGGCCTGACCCTGATCTACGCATCCACAGAGCAGCGGAAGGCGCAGCAAAGCAGGGCACACCCCACCACTCAGACGCGATCGCAGCCAGTGGTAGCGATGGACTCTGAGGCTGTGAGGCACAGGCCAAGTGGAGAAGAGGGTCGAGATCTCGCCTCTATTCGGTTGTGCCGTCCCAAGGCGGAGCTAAGACGGTTTGGGATCGCCAGGCCGACCGCCACACTGACGTGAAAGACAACAACGGTCTGTTCAGTGGATCGTGGGTGTGGAGCACTGCCTGCGAGGGCAAGTCGCACCCTCTGTGCTGTCAGGAAGAGGCCTAGCGCAGCTCATCTCCAGTTGTCACCTCCCAGCGTGCCACCAAAGCCAACTGGACCCTGCCGACGGTGTGCCTTTGCCGGGGTGGCATCCTCACGAGGCAAGGTATAAAGTCTACACATGTCTGCCGTGTGTCCACGTTCATCCACTGCGTTCTCACCTAACTCCATCTCATCAGGATGCTTTACCCCGCCGTCTTCGCCATTACAGCGTCGCTCTTTGCAGCGACGGAGGTGATGGCCTCATTCCCCCCAAACTCGGCCTACGTTGGGTGCAGCGTGTATGGCACATACTACGTCGTCCAAAGCCCTATTCCCTTCCCAGGTGGTATCGAAGCGTGTAAAGTAAGCATGAAGTGAAACGCAACAAAAACTCACAAATAGGCTGCCTGTGTGACTCTTAGCGGTCCCGGACTACCGAGCCAGACCGCGGGTTACAGGTTCTCATTCTGGAACCCCATGGAGCAGCGGTGCGCATGCAACTTCTACTGGCAGTGGCCTGGCTACGACACGGCCTCGGATCCGTCTTTGTGCGGAACAACCAACACCAACGACTACCAGGGATACTTCACCAAGACCACCTTCACGTCGGTATCTTGCGCGGACACGCAGACATTGGACCCTCGCGACGCCGGCTCAGCTAAGCAACTGAGTGTCGAGCCCCACGTATGCTCCTCTCTGTGTGCGAGCTACAAGTACATGATCTTGCACCCCAACATCAACACATACTACAGCGCGTACTACGACTGCCAATGCGCCAACTACCCGCCCACCGACACTCCGACCACTGTCTGTGCACAGCAGACCTACTTCCTCTACACCCACCCCCCAGAGGCTCAGGCTTCAGCACTCCCCCGAAAGCGTGCCGCGGCTCGAGCCCTCGAGCTTCAGCGTCTTCTCGAAGCCAACCCTCACTGCCCAGTTGGTTACGACGCGTGCAACGTTTCAAATGACCCATCGCATGGCTACGAGTGCATCAATACCAACGAGGAGTTGGAGTCGTGTGGCGGCTGCCGTTTTGGTCGCTACGGCAACACCAACGCCACAGCACCAGGCGTCGAGTGAGTGTCAATGATGTAAACAGCGCACTGATGCTCCAGCTGCACCTCAATTCCCGGAGTGAACCGCAAGTCTGTCGCCTGCACCGATGGCAACTGCGTCGTAACCCGTTGCGCTCGAAGGTACACTTTGGTTGATGGCAACTGCCTCTTGCTCTAGACGCCTCCGCACCGCATGGGACTTTTGCGGGAATACATAACCTATGGACACTATGAGTTTGTTTGCTGCTAGTGGCCGCGGAGCCTGGATGGTGGCGGCCCGATGTGCGCCACCCGCGGGCGGAAGGCGTGCTAGCCTGAATTGCAGTACAACGGAGCAGACCTTAGCGTTGGAGACTTCCCTACTACGGACCATTACCGAGACTAATGCCCTGTGGAACAGGATGCCAGAATCGAGCTAACATCTCGGGATATTTACGAGTGCATCAACCCCAAGCCACTGTAGCTTCGATCGAAGCATGCTCCTCTCACCGCATACAAGACAGGGATGAACACGACCTTGTTAGTATCGAGCAAACAGCCCACCTTGGGCAATCATCACCCAATTCTTCAGCATGTACAATAGTCAGTACGTTCGAGATGCAGTTGTGAACCGAACCGAACCTATTAGGCGGCCCTGGCCTCAGCGTACTTCCTCCAAGGCATTGGTGGGTCACGCCTAGCCGACACCTCAAGTGCCGACAATCCACGGCTCGAACTCGGACTCGGGGCCCAATTCAATGTGGGCAGTCCGAAGTTCTAGTGGCCGTAGCAACAAAAGCAGTAGACAGTGGACGCCCTTGGTGCCGGTCAAGGATCGACAGGGCCGCGCGAAGCGGCATGGCCCACCGGGGCGCGCCCTCTCGAGCCGGCCTGCCTCGAGCCGGCCTGCCGCACGCGGCTGTGGTCGAAAGGAATGTCACTAAGAGGGCAAGCTGCAGGCCTGGATTCGGCTGGCTTGGGCCCGCTCGGTTGCGAGATCGCCCACATCTTCATGTGTCGCTCGTCTGGGAGGAAGAAACCGGCACGGCAATGTGAGTTGCCTAACGCGATTCAGAGGTGCTCACATTATAGCCAGACCCATGCCTTGGGTGTGCGAGATGCTTTTGCCGTGAGGCGGAGTCTGCGGCCTGCCTGCAGGCTGCTGCTGAGCCGAAGTGGCTTCCCAAGGATGTGCAGGCACCGGGTCGACTTCGGTTGCCGCGGCACCCTTGATGGAGATCTGGGTTGAAGGTTTGGATTAGTGTCTAATCGATTGTCGATGTTATGTTTGCAGTTAGCACGCAGTTGCATAAACTACATAACCGTGGCCCCACCTCTGCTGCGTCTTCACCACTGGGTCGATACGTCATTGTAATAGGTAATAGGATGCAGAAGACAGTCACGTCGTTACGTTGCTTGGAATAACCGCGGCTCCTTTTGTGTGCACTTTGGTCATCGCGGACCTGACTGCGCCGCTAACAATGACAGACCTCAGCCGTCCTTGTGTGCCATATGTATATTGGCTGCAGGGGCCTTTAATACGAACATTATGGCATATGTGCGAGCGACCTCTGATTACAGTTGCGCAGCTTGTGCATTCTTGAATGACTTAACAACGAACGCTATTCTTCACAAGCACACTTCGGACAGGGTATCGTATCTTCTCAACTTTGGGTTCTTGTGCTTCAGCCTTGGCCGCTCATCAACGGAGCAAGGCTGGCCCAGCCACACGGATTCGACGCCGGTGCGGCGGGCACTTCTTCTTGGCAGGCTTGCTGGTGGTTGCTGCGGGGCTGGGTGCGGATGGGGTTGGTGTCGCTTCCGTGACTGAGACGACCGATGACGTGAGGGCCGCGGAGGACGCAGCGGATGACAGCCCTGAAGTGGTCGCTATCACCGATGCGGACACGGTAGGCTGGGCAGATACCGACTGGGCGGACGACGGCAGAGCAGTAGTCACCGACACAGATGCGGATACCTTGACGGCGGCGTCAACGGAAGCGGTAATGTTCGGCGCAGCGTTGAGGGGGCATCGCACGACGAATGGAACCATTCCGCCTTGTGTGCAAAGGCCGGATTCAGGTGAGGCCGATGTTGCCTCTTGTGCTGGGGCCTCTGTGGGAGCGGCCGCTGGAGTGTCTGCGGGGGTCTCACCCTCACCAGGCCGGCAAGGAATCCAGAGGGGTGGCCCACCCTTCTCGGATGGGTTCGGAATGGGGCACAGCTTGCCATCTTGGTTCGGTGTCGGAGCGGGCTCCGGGGGAGGCTGCTCGCTGGCGGCGGTCGTGGGGTCCTCGGCGGGGGAGTGGGTGAACACCATGCTGGCACAAGGAACCCAGACAGGCTTCTCCTTGGGACCGACCCGGTTACACATTTCCACAGAGGTAGTCGTTGGTGCTGGTGGCTCAGACGGCGGGGCCTGCGACTCTGTTGTTGGGGTGGGCTCGGGCTCCGTCGGCTCTGGAGAAGGCTGCTCGGTGGTGAAGGGCTGCTCGGTAGTAGAAGGCTGCTCCGTAGAAGTGGGCTGCTCGGTGGGTGGCGGCTGCTCGGTGGAGGAGGGCTGCTCTGCGGGCTGCTCGGTGGTCGAGGGCTGCTCCGTGGAAGTCGGCACCTCCTCGGTGAAGGGCTGCTCCGTAGAAGTCGGCACCTCTTCGGTGGACGAAGCCGGCGCCTCAGTGGGGGTTGCCGCCTCCTCAGTCGACGTGGGCACCGTCTCCTCTGAAGGGGACTCTGTCGGAGCTTCGGTCGCCGGCTGCTCGTCGGGAGATGGGGACGGAGTCTCCTCGGCCGCCGGTGTGGTGGGGGTTTGGCCTTGGTCGTTACCCTGCGTTGCTTCGCTGCCACCGTCGGTGTTGTTGTTGTCGCCGTCGTCGTCGTTGTTGTTGTTGCTGTTGTCGCTGCCGTCGCCACCCCCCGGCCAAGAGTTGTCGTCGTCGTCGTCATCTGGGACGCAGAGGCCGGACAAGATGCAGGCAGCGGCTCCTCCTGCCCCTCCTGCGGGAGCGCCGCCTGCTGCTGGAGCACCAGCTGGACTCCCTGTGCTGGGGGTATTACCTCCTGCTGGTGCTGGGGTATTGCCTCCTGGTGGTGGTGGGGGCGGGGCTCCGCCACCCGCCGGAGCTGCCCCGCCATTAGTGTTACCGTTCGTGTCGGGGTTGTTGTTATTGTTGTTGTTGGGAGTGGCCTGTGGATTGTTTGGTCCAGTCGCCGTCGGCGAGTAAGGAGGTGGAGGCGAAGGGGGTTGGTAAGGGGGGGGATTTTGGTGAGGATGTGGTGGTTGAATTGGGTTTTGGTATATCGGCCCCATGTTCGCGTCATCTGGCAAAGGAGGGAAAGTGGAACCCCTCAAAGCATTGATCATATGTCGTGCGTGGGTGGAGAGTCCGTCGAGCTGGCCGGCAATCGTCTGGGCGAAGGTCCTCACATCGGCGGGTAGCACATCGGCGGGGAGCTGGCTATTGATCGTGGCTCGGATGACGGCGCGAACGCCATTCAGCCTTCGAAACACCTGTTCCAGTTGAACGCGATCGTGGTACTGGCTGTTGATCTGTCCGTGGAGCTCTGTAAGCAAGCGTTCGAATCCTGCGGTACTGGGCGGCCACCCGACGTTGTTCAATAGTCCCCTGACGGCGTCACGAATGTCCATTGGTATGTCGCCCGGCATGGTCCATGGGAATTGTTGGCGCTTCTGCATAATCGGCACCTCGGCGTCTTCAAGAGGCAGTGCCGATGGCGGCGCGCTGGCCGGTGAGCATGAGTCGGCGATGAGCCAGTGCGTAGACTCACATGAGCTCGTCTGAGCCTGCAGCAACCTTGAGCAGTGCGCCGTCGTCGTGACCGAGCACGACGTCGAGCCTCGGGGGCTGGGCGAGTGGCCGGCCGGCGACCAACAGCGCCTGTATAGCGAACAAGATGGTAAGGATTCGGATCATGGCGAGGAGTTGGGACGAGCTGCTGAGGGTTGAGTCGACGTCTTATATAGCCTGCACGGCAAGCAGCTCACTCCGTCCCAGAAGCACGCAGGACCTGTGTTCCGGCGTATGTCCCCAGTACGGCGGCGATGTCAACAAGTCGAAAGTCGCGTCGCGTCTCAACCCCTTGCCCTCGCGAGCGAGGAACAGGACCAAACAGCTCTGCTCAGCACTGCTCAGCAGTGCGCAAAGTGATGATGTCGTTCAAGTTGTCTTGACAACGGCTAGCGCGTTGCATCTCACCCCTGCGGCCCCTTGTGGACGCCGGCACGAGCCGACGCGTCATGACGAGAGATAGCACGAGGGATGTTGATGGGGACAAACACGGGCCTGGTGGGGTCTCCACTCGTCTCGTCTCGAACTCTAAAGATTACGACCAGGTGTGGAGGAGATCTGGGCCGTGACCGACAAGGATGTTCTCGGGTCTCAACGTCTGCCGGACAGACCCAGGACGACCCCTGTCGGTCCTTATCCTGCATCACAGACGGCGCCTAACTCTAAAGCACGAGATCCACAAACATTCCCACCATCGAAACCCGTTCCCCCGGTGCAGGTCGAGGTTCCCGGCAATAGCACCGCCGGCACGGCCAATGGGCCCAAAGCCCGAGCGAGGGGTTGACAGTGGGAGGCGAAAGCGCCTTTGCATTCAAGACTAGGAGGAGCGTTTGTGCACGTCACCCCCACCAATGCGGGCCCGCTTTCGAAGCTGCCCACGCTGTGTCGCGCGCGCCCCGTACGCTGCGCTGTGATGCAGTCTGACACCGAGTTGCTACGCGTCTCTCGCACCAGCACCCACATGACTGCGTCTTCCCAACTAGGGAGAGGTATGGGTCGGTCCAATGTGCTCAACTGCGTCAGAGAAGAAGACGCGCTTCCCCGGGCGTTAGGTACCGCGTTTGAGGTGGTGACGCAACCTCTCGGTGGAGGAGATGTAGCTCTCCAGGACACTGGCCGAGTGGCCGAGGCCGGCGAGGAACCGTAGGTCGAGCTCGTCTCGAGGGGCAATATCTCCTGTTACATGTATCACAGTAGTGTTGTTCTCTGTGGGCCATGAAGCCCGAGCGAAGTTGGCCAAAAAGCCCATGGGGCACGTCGTTACATCCGACGCGTTGTTGCATCCCTGGCGCAGGACGCGCCTGTCTGCAGGCACTGGTCGGTCACCGGGACAGTCGATTGCCGTTGGTGCCTCGTACATAGGCGAGCCGACGGGGTCGAAATCCGTCGGCTTCATGGTTTGGCGTGACCCGCCGTGCGAGACGGGTTGGTGGGCACTGTCTCGCTCTGGCCTTGGGCCCAGCTGGCCTTCTTGGGGGTCATGCTGCTCTCCGACTCTTGGGCGTCGGCCGCCGCCTTGGGCCAGACCAGAGAGTAGACCGCGTCATGGTCGCTGAGGAGTTGGAGGCCCGCCCTTTCAGTGGGGGGCACTGCCCGATGCGGGGACAGCTGGCGGAAGATGTCGGCGAAGATCAGGCGCCTCAGATCCCACATACCCCGATGGCATCCGGCAGGGAGAGTTGGCAGAGTGTCAGTCATGTGCTCACCGACGGTGGCGCCGCCGGCACAAACGTGACTGGCCGGTGTGCGGGACCGTGTTGCGCTGTTCTCGCACGTGGACGGCTCTTCAGCATCAACCGCCGCACAGACGCGCCTCGAAGGCAGGATACTTGGCTGGGACGAGTCAGCGAGCAACTAACTGCACTCGGGCTGCTCCAGTCAGTGACAGGAATGGCGGCGTCGCAGCGGTCCTGGGGCCCTCCAACATGGGATGCGGAGCAGTGTTTGCGGGGCGTCGGCGCCGCCCTGCGCCGGCTGGAATGCTTCGCTCATGGCGTCGGAGTGGGTCCGAGTGAGCGGCGCGGATGGCCATCAGTGGCTGCAGTCGATCAGATCGTCGACTCGTTGGCTTGGCTGCGCCGAGGGCCGTCGATGCTGGTCATTGTGACCGAGCCGGGGCTCGGCGCGACCGAGTGAGTGCTTGATGCTGTCCTCGCGCGCACCAGGGCCGCCGCATGCATACCGGAGTCGCCACGATAGCATCTTGTCTTGGCAGTCATGCTGATGCACGGTCTCTGGGTGATGCAGAGCCGCCCGCCAAGGAGTGGAATGTAAGCGAGCACCTGGTTGAAAGTGGGGAGGGGAGAGGAGAGCGGAGTGGGTGGGGAGAATGACGGCATGTGCCCTCCAACTGCCGCCCGCACGTCATGGGACCGACCAGCTGGGCGGCGGGTTGGGTGGGGTGGGGCGACATTCTCTCGCCGCTACCACATCCTCATTCAACATCCCTCTCCATTCATTCATTCATTCTCTCTCTCGTTTAGTCTACACATCGTTCTACAATGTCATCCCAGCTGGGATTCGACTCGCAGAGCCCTCGCTCCGGCACGCCGCAGCCAAACGGCGCCGGAGTCAACGGAAACAACGTCGACCACGACGACGGGACAACACCACTTGCGCACACCGCCCCGCTCCCCCGCTCGAGCTCGCCCATCCACATGCCCCACAATACATCAGCGGCTCATGGCAGCTCGGTGCCCAAGAAGATTGCGGTCCTGACGTCGGGTGGTGACTCGGCCGGCATGAACGCTGCAGGTATGTCGATGGCCCCGTCGATCACGAAGGCCGTCATCGTTATCAGGACGGCCTCCTTCCTTCGCGATTAGAAGCTGACACTGCGCAGTGCGAGCCGTCGTGCGTTATGGTATTGCTCGGTGAGTGGATTACGCTGAGGGGCTCGCAGTGAGAACGCGCAACTCGTCGGCGGCGCCAAGAAACGCCCCCGGCACGCTGTCACCTCACTGCATGCCTTCCAACGTGGTCATCCGTGCCGCACTTACACACACGCAGCGGCTGCCAGGCCTACATCATTCGCGAAGGTTGGGAGGGCCTTGTCCGTGGCAATGCTACCGAGCCCACGCCCGCGTCCTCTCGCCATCCATCCAATGTCCCCTCTCCGGCCATCAACGCCGCCCTCAACCCCCGCAGCGTTGGGTTCAGCCAGATGATGACCAAGCTGTCGCTCGACAACGACGACCACCCACAGGATCCGTTTGGGTCAGCATCAGCCAGCGCCCAGCATGCATGGACGCCAATGGCTTTTGACTCGAAGGATCCGAACGCAATCGCCAGACTCTCGGACGCGCCGCTGTCGTTTGGCTACGGCGGCCTCCTGCGCGACGGAGCGGGCGAGGGTGACCCGGAGGAGCTGGCAGCGACATTTGGCGACCACCCGCCTACTATCGAAGACGAGGTCGACGACAATGGCATGTCTCTCAAGGACCGCTACATCGTTCGTGTCGGCTGGGACGACACCCGCAGCTGGCTGGGAGAGGGCGGCACTTTGATCGGCTCATCGCGCTGCCCGTCATGTGAGTGGCTGAGCCGCGGACTCGGTACTGACGTGCGAAGTCCGTACCCACGAGGGCCGTCTCAAGGCTGCGCACAATCTGATCAAGTACGGCATCGACTGCCTTGCCATCTGCGGCGGCGACGGCTCGCTCACGGGCGCCGACGTTCTTCGCGGCGAGTGGCCCGATCTTATTCGCGAGCTCCACTCCGAGAACCTGATCACGGATGAGCAGCTTGACGAGCACCAGCACCTGAACATTGTCGGCCTTGTCGGTTCCATTGAGTGGGTGCGCATGATGATTACGCGACTGACACGACAGCAACGACATGTCCATGACTGACCAGACGATCGGCGCCGACACCGCCCTGCACCGTATCTGTGAGGCTGTTGACTCAATCTCGTCCACCGCGTCGTCGCATTCGCGAGCGTTCGTCATCGAAGTCATGGGGCGACACTGCGGCTGGCTGGCGCTGATGGCTGGTGTCGCCACCGGCGCCGACTTCATCTTCATCCCTGAGGATCCGCCCAGCGGAGACTGGGAGAACGAGCTCTGCGGCGTTCTCCACCATCACCGCCAGATCGGCAAGCGCAAGAGCATTGTCATTGTCGCCGAGGGGGCGCTCGACGCAAATCTCAAGCCGATCAAGGGCGACTACGTCAAGGACATTCTCAGCAAGCGCCTCGGCCTCGACACGCGTCTCACGACCCTCGGCCACACGCAGCGCGGCGGCAAGCCATCCGCGGCGGATCGTATCCTGGTAGGTTCCGAGTCACTATCAACGCGCTAACCCCGCAGGCGACGCTCCAGGGTGTCAAGGCCGTCGAGGCCC
This sequence comes from Vanrija albida, assembly GCF_041260175.1. Taxonomy (NCBI): domain Eukaryota; kingdom Fungi; phylum Basidiomycota; class Tremellomycetes; order Trichosporonales; family Trichosporonaceae; genus Vanrija; species Vanrija albida. The sequence continues at coordinate 3,921,067 of NW_027191420.1, read as the reverse complement.
TTCTCGAGGCCACTCCCGAGACACCGTCGTACATGATCGGCATTCAGGAGAACAAGATCACCAAGGTGCCGCTGCTTGAGGCGGTGGCCCAGACCAAGGCGGTGGCTGCCGCCATCGAGAGCAAGGACTTTGCCAGAGCCATCTCGTACCGCGACGCCGACTTCCAGGACATGCTTGAGGCGTTCAAGATCAGCAGCTCGCTCACGCAGACCGACCATGCGCCTGAGGGTCAGAGGCTCCGCATTGCCATCATCCAGTGAGTTGCTGCTGGCAGCACTCTGCTGACGTCGCCAGCGTCGGTGCTCCGGCCGGAGGCATGAACGCCGCGACGCGCCAGGCTGTGAGATACTGCCTCGCGCGCGCCCATACGCCGATTGGCATCCACAACGGCTTCGAAGGCCTACTCGACGACAACATCACAGAACTCACCTGGCTTCGAGTCGACAACTGGACAACACGCGGCGGCTCCGAGCTCGGCACGAACCGCACCCTGCCCAATGTCGACATGGGCGGCATCGCTGCGGCTCTTCAGCGTCACAAGATTGATGGCCTGCTTCTCATCGGCGGCTTCGAGGCCTTCAGCGCGGTGACAATGCTGGAGAAAGCTCGTAAGGACTACCCAGCGCTGCACATGCCGATGATTCACATCCCCGCGACCATTTCCAACAACGTCCCCCTGACAGACTTCTCGCTTGGCTCGGACACGTCGCTCAACGTTCTGGTCGCGGCGTGCGACGCCATCAAGCAGAGCGCGTCAGCCTCCCGGAACCGTGTGTTTGTCGTCGAGACGCAGGGCGGCATGAGCGGCTACCTGGCCACTCTTGGGGCACTCGCGGTTGGTGCCGTGCTCGTATACACACCAGAAGAGGGAATCAACCTGAGGACCCTGCTCGAGGACGCCGAGTTCCTCAAGGAACGCTACAAGCTCGACGAGAAGGGACAGCAGGAGGGTCGGCTTGTTGTTCGGTACGTCACGATGTTGTTTGTCCAGTGGAGCTAACGCCGGACCAGATCGGAAAAGTCTTCGAGTGTTTACACGACCGACTTTGTCACCAAGATCCTCAAGGAGGAAGGCAAGGACCTCTTTGACGCACGTTCTGCCCAGCTCGGCCACACGCTCCAGGGCCTGGTCCCCTCGCCCCTGGACCGTACGCGCGCTGCTCGCATGGCGCTGCTCTCGGTCAAGTTCCTCGAGAAGCACGCCCACGCACGATCGCAGGACTATACCGGGCGTCGGCGCACGGCCGACCTGCCACCCACGGACACGGCGGCCATGATTGCTGTGCGCGGCTCCAAGATCCTCTACGCCAAGATGTCCGACGTCATGTCCCACACCGACGTCAAGCTGCGCCGTGGGGAGGACGTATGGTGGTACGACATCAAGCGGCTCGTCGAGATTCTGGGCGGCCGAACCGGGCTGGTTAGCAGTGTCTTCTCCCAGCCCAAGCGCAAGCGCCCTGTCCGGCACCGCTACGGCAGCTACCAGATTGCAGGTGTCAACGACGACTGCCCTGTCCCCAACTTGAATCCGACCCCCAATATCTAGGTCAAGCAAACATGTAAACGCAGCCTGCGGGTGAGCACCGTCCCATAGGCATTCCATGTATGACGTGAACAAACCCTAATGCCTCACGCCTCATTTCTTTGTGTCGCGTGGACCCTAACGCCTCTCTAAACCCATAGGCGGTGGTAAACAAACCTTGCTCCCTCGGCACAGGCGGCACACCACCAACCTGTCCATCGCATCCGGGTAGGTTGCGACTGGCCAACGCCATCAACACAGCTCGCAGTGGGGCACATGTCGCATGGAGAAGCATACGCCGGTTGCAATCGAACGCCCACAATGTGGCACAACCTTGAACATGTGGTCGGTTGCAGGGCTGACCGCACCGAACGGATGTTGCCATCTGACCGTACTGTTGACGCATACCAGCAGCACACGGCCGGTATCAGGCGCAACAGGGGCGGGATTCCCGGCGGCCTTGGAACCAGAGAAGCCGGCTCCCAAGCGAGAAGGCGACGGCGGCCGGCGCCGAGCACGTCAATAGCGGACGGACTTGCGCATGGGCCCGAGGCTGGCTAGGCTAGGGGCCTACGCGTATGCATACTCGACAACCATAGACCGGGACACAATAGCGGGCTGTTCTGTGGCGGAAGCCTGCTAGCGCCTCGCCAGGTCAACGGCGGTTTCTCCCTGGGTAATCGGCGCAGCAGCCGTCGAGGATAACAAGGTTGGAATGGCGATGGGTCGACGACGTCGCTGGGTGACCGCCGTCGGTGGTCGGCCAGCGCGGTGCGGTCCGAGGCCAGGACCGCGGTGCGAGCAAGCTTGGCGTGCCTGCCTCGAGCGCGTATCGAGTTGGTGCGAGCAACTGTGTTTTTTGCCGAGAGCCTTACTCCCCATGCCAACCAGCTGCGCATTCCCCCAACCCCAGCTGGTGCCGTATCGGCGACTTGGCAGAGCCAGACCTCCGTGTGCCCCAAGCCAAGGGCAACAGGCATGCCCGCACAGCCAGTGCGGTGGGACAAGGTCGCACGAAGACAACAGACGTCTCTGGAACACCAGCCGGCGGTGGCGTCAGGATCGTTGAGACAAGATGAGCAGCCAAGGTACCGCAGCGGTGCAGCACCCAGGACAGTGGCCACATGGCGCGACCCTGGCTGCAAGGTCGCCCGACGCCCGACGCGACTGCCCGTCCGCCGAGGCACGGCGCCAACCGGCCGTGCAGTGAGCGACAGGCGGCAGGCGGCAGGCGGTAGACGCGTGCACCGTCACTCGGAGGCACACTACCCCGGGTGCTGCGCGGTGCGCAGCACCCATCCATGGGGAAGGCCTTGGTTCCTTCGGCGGAAGTGCGGTCCAACGCACGCTGCTCGGCGCCCGTTCCTCCACCCTCCGGCGAGCCACAAGATAACACGCTGGTACACGTCGCCCGACGCCTGGCGTGCAAGCATTGACTCAATGGTGTCACGCAGCGCCTTTCAATTGACGGTGCTTGGTGCGTTCGCCGGAGTAATCCTGCGCGACACCGACCTTTCCGGCGCGACCCACCATCAAACCGCAGTCGAGGGCCCCGCCGGCGACTGCTGCCGGACCCGTTTAGCGCACCGTGCCGAGCCGAGGCCGAAGCGGTCCCCGGAGCGAACGCAAGCTTGTATTCAATCCCAGGGCGTGGGCGATTAGGTTCACTATCCACCCCGCCGGCCGGCTGTCGCCCGCGCCAGAAACGCCTCGTTTTGTCCGTCTCCCTGAGAGTGGCGCCCAACGCGATGACAGCAGTGGCGCGACAGAATGCGGCATGCCGCGCGCATCGGATACAGATGGGGCCTCAGTGCCTTAGCAGGTGTTCCATGGAGCGCCGTTCCGGGTACCATCAGGGCGGCTCGTCCTCGACCAAGCAGGATTAATCCTGTTAAGGATAACGCGCACGATGGCAGACGACCAGGCACACTCACCAGCAGCGCCACACTATGACGCCAGGCAGCAGGGAGGCGCCAGCTATTCTATTGTCCGGAAGCTGGCATACGCCTGCGCTGTCAAGCCTCGTTGCCCCAGAAAGCTCTACCCAATGCCCCTGACCCATTCGCAGGCCGGTGCGCGTCGGCTGACGTCGGCAGCCAAGCCCGGCGTCGACCCAGCCGTGCGGTGCGCACAGTGCTGCAGCTGGAAGCCGCAGTGCAGCCTCTCTTTGATTCAGCTTGTTGTACACCCCTGCCTAAGGGCCACGGGCAGTTGCTGCTTTGGAACAACAGGTGTCTGCCTCAGCCACTGCGTGCCTCGGACACGTTGAGGCCGACGCGGGATAACAGAGCACGTTGTCGAGCGTCGAGGGCCGATGTGAGGGAGCGCTGGAACGAGGGCGCTGCTTGGCAAGGGTGCCAGGTTGACAAGCCTCTGTTGTCTGACGTGCGCCATTGCGAGTACCAACTGGCGTGTTACTTCACATGCGGGCAGTCGCCGTGTTGGTGGACAAGCTTTTGACGCCTTTGGTTGGGCAAGAGGACGATGCCAGCTGCTGTAACTCGTGCTCGCTGGCTCTACATAAGTCCCAGCTCGGCCTTCCGTCCCCTCGCTCATCGCCCGTGCTTCCATCTACCCACCACCACCAGCTACACCCCGCGGCATAATGAAGTCGCTCCTCCTCGCCCTCGCCTTTATCGGCCTCTTGAATGGCACTACTGCCATCTTTGTCGAGTGTGCTGCTGTCGGAGGTCTCCTCACCGGCCTCATCAGTGGTGTCCTGGGCACAGTCGTCACTCTCCTCAGCCAGCTCACCACTGGTGACCAGTGCACGGTACGTCCTGGCAAAGCGTCCTCGCCGCAGATTGCTGACAACCTCATAGGTCCAGTGCAAGAATCTGGGCTACAACTATGCCATCTGGGCCAAGGGTCTGTCGCTCGATCTCAAGACGATCGACGGCCAGAGCCTCCTCGGCACATGCTGGTGCAACGCCGACGGCCTCCCGCCAAACACTGTCATTAAAGGTACGCACACTTGCCCCAGGCCAAGCTGATATCATAGGCGCTGATGCTTCTGGCACTTGCACGAGCACGATCCTCAATCTCATCGGCGTGCGAGTCGACTACGTCCAGGCCACTGCCGTCACCCTCGGCACCTGCAGCAGTAGCACTGGCTACCCCGCCGGTGACAACACCCAGTTCACTGTTGCTAGCGCCGACCAGTGCTTCAACTCGGCCCAGTGCGCGACCAAGAAGTACATCTCGCTCGGCGCCACAGGTGTCCGCCAGGACGGCCTGCTCGTCGACATCCTCGTGGGCCGCTCTGGGGGCTCGTACACCTGTGCCTGCTCAAACACGGCTCCATCTGGTGCCACCGTCAACTGTGGTGACGAGATTGGAAGCATCGCCCACGGTCTTCCTCCCCTTGCCGGCTGGTGGGAGAAGAGCTACGCCTTCACCAACTTCCAGCAGACTGTCGCCTCGGGTGGAACCCGCCGTCGTCGCGCCGAGCAGATGCGCCTCGCTGCCCAGGCCAAGACCCTCTGCCCCGGTGGAAGGTCGGCCTGCCGTGTCCCCGGCTCCAACGACTACGAGTGCATCGACACCACTTCGGAGCTCGAGTCGTGCGGCGGCTGCGCGTACGGCGACTTCGTTGGCAACGGCACCCTCGCCACCGGCACCGACTGCACTGCCATCCCCGGTGTCGTCCGCGGCGGTGTCTCGTGCTTCCGCGGCGACTGCGTTGTCACTCGCTGCGAGAAGGGCCTCACCCTCGTTGACGGAGGCTGCATCTAAAACACCCATAATGCTGTATACCCACTTTTCTTAGTGTCCCAACCTACAAGATGGCGCCACTTCTTTTCTTGATATTCCCACCTAATTTTGCATAGATTTCGGGCCATCCATCAATCCTCGCGAGTCGTCCAGTGATGACTCGATGCATACAGTATGAACATGCGCGGAGGAGACGCACCCATCAGGGGATTAACCTAGCAATGCTAATGCTTGACTCCAATCTGTTATCCGAGAGCTCGTCTCACATTGCGTATTGTGCCACAAAGGGGGACGGGGGATAATCCGGCCTGGCGTAAGCCACCCGCCTCGAATTTGATTTTTTTGAATCGTGGCTCACGCGTGTGCTTTCCCATCCATACCTCGGTGCCATGGATGGACGGCGGTGAACATCGACGAGTCCTGGCTCTTACACTTCTAACGCCCTCTCCAAAGTTTGTTCAGTCGTGAGCAGCCCCAATCATCTGCTGCGGAACAGCCTCATTCCCAGCCTGCTCACCGTACAGTTTGAACGGGCGCTGGCCATGTGTCAGCAGGTGCCTCTAATCCTTGAATTATCTCGTCTTTGCGTCTCAGAATGGTGGCTCGGCTTGGCTTTGGGCTGTCACAGACGTGAATACACGCGTCACACACCTCACATCCGTTATGTGCGCTGGCCGTGAGAAAAGCCGGGCGGATTGTCGCCGGCGCCTACCATTCACACGGCGTGCACGCGCGATAGGATGATATCTTACCCCAGTGGATCATCTCCAAGCTGCTGGCCATGCGCTGCCCCAGTGGCCCCCGGCACGGACATGTCGTGACGGTGGCTGCCGTGTCAATCCCCACGCCATGCCCGAGGCACGGTCGAGATTTGCCTGGACACGCCTTGCAAGTTGCCGACGGCAGTACGAACACGCTGATCCTACTAGTGCAGAGCGGGAACAATGGTCTCTTGAACGCGACGCCGGCCCTGACGCGTGTTGCTGATTGTGCTGGTTGTGCTGGTTGTGCTGGTTGTGGGGTGTGGCTTGGGCGCCAGTGGCGTTCTGCGTCAACGAGCTACACAATTGCGCGCACATCCCCCGCCGGTCTCAGTGCCGGTTTCAGTGCCAGTCTCAGCCACACCCCCATGGGCATGCCCTTGTCTGTGCTGTGAGGATCATCCACGTCTGTCCCACAGTGGAGGGACTTGGGCGCGTCTCAGTAGGAACGGGCGCTCCGCTTCTTTTGTGCCACTTGGGACAAAGGGAAGCTCGATTCCTGGAATCCCCACGTCCACCATCCTACGCAAGCTGGAACCGCCATGCATGCACAGGAATGAGAAGTTGTGATTGTCCGTGAGGGGGAGAGAGGCCGGCCAATCTAACAAGATGCACGCTGGATCAATGATACGGCGACACAATTAACATGGTGACGTGGCACCGAATGCTGGAAGACCATCATGCAAGGTCCGGAGTCAACGAAGGCGATCTGGACAACCTGGTGTGGGCTGGGTGGGGTGGGAAAAGGTACAGCCACTCAGAGGGCGAGGCAGGCAGCAGCCATGAGGGCGGCGAGAGCAACCACAGGCGAAGTCGTGGCGCCAAGGAGGCCCGCAGAGCCCTTGGAAGTGGAGCTAGCACCGGCGGCCGATCCCGAGCCGGTGCGCGAGGCCGAGGCGGCAGCTCCAGCCTTACCGTTGGAGACGCTGGGAGTAGCAGAAGCTGATGCCGAAGCAGCCGAAGCAGCCGAGGCCGACGAGGCGGCAGCGGCGCTCTGGTAGCCGAGCGAGGCAATGGGGAAGAGGTCGGTAGACTGGTAGGTCTTGCAGTTGGACGAGGCGGGGACACGAGGAGTCCAGGGGAGAGTGGTGGAGGCAGCCAGAGTCTCGGGCTGCGACCAAGTGTAGGCTGGAGTGGCCTATCAGCAATGATCCAATGATGCTGTAGCACTTTGACTCACTCTGGCCGTTCGAGGTGTAGGTTCCAACCTCATCCTGAATCTCACCCTCGCACGACTCGAAGACGCCGCCCTTCTGCAGAGTGGCGTAGTCGGCGGGCATGTTGTAGGTGCAGCCAATAAGGTCGTAGATGCTGGACCATGTCAGCAATGAATCAGTCAGGCAACTCACTTCTGGCAGTAGTTCTTGTCCGTCGAGTAGCTGGGGTCGCAGAGCTTCAGGCAGAAGACGCCCGAGCCGACAAAGTTGTTCCAACTCTGGGTCTGGACATAGGTCTTGCCATCGCCGTTGGAAAACCCGGTGGAGTAGAAGAGTCCGCCGAGGGGGTTGCCGAGGAGGTCGGCGCCGTGGGGGTCGAGCTCGCCGCCAGTGTCGGTAGGGGCGAGGTTGGCGCCCGCCGTCTGGTTGAAGTAGCCAACAATCTGGATGTAGGCGGGGGTCTTCATGAACTGCGGCAGCGTGAGCAAGGTCGGGTATGGCCATAGACCTGCTTACCTGAAGGGACTGGAAAGTGCCCTCGGGGAAGATACGCGCACCATGGCCGGAACGCGAGCACTGGGTGGGTTAGGAGGATCCCGGCTGGCTCCGCGACTCACGTAGGCGACGACAGCGGCCTCAACCACGCCAATGGTGTCGGTGCCAGTGGTGCCAGGACCGCCCCAGATGCAAAAGTCCTCGATCGAGTTGAACACGGCAGTCTGGCACAGTGCATCGGGTCCCTCGGTGGTCGAGTTGCAGAGGTTGTCTGTGGTTCGTGGTCAGGAGGTGGGCACAGGAAACGGCAGGTGGCGCAGGGCAAAGACAGGTTCCCGGCGGTCATGGTGCCAAAATAGACCCAAACTCCGCCTCGCCCACGCGTCGGTGTGTCACGCCCAACAAGAACCACAAGAAGTAGCAGGATCACGCTCGCTGCTCACGACCAGACACGAGACTTACAGCCAGACTGGGGGCCACGGAGGACGGGGTAGGGGTTGACCTGGTATGGGATGGCCGAGTAGGGGATGTTGTACCTGGCGCAGTGAGCATGCGGCCGCCGTGGAGTCGCCTCCTGCTTACTCGGTGAGAGGCTTGGGGGAGACTGCAGGAGCAGCGGGGGCAGAGGGCGCCGTTGTGGGGGCTGCTGGCGCGACCGTGACCGTCGACTGGGCGCTGGCGACGGCGGCAGCCACGAGCGCGGCGAAGAGGGCGGCGGTGGGGGCCATGGCGGAGAGGCTGAGGGAGTGACGAGGGGTGAGTGCGACCAAGAAGAGGAGACGAGAGAGATGAGGAGCAGAAGAGAAAGTCAGTTGCGTCGTCTCTGAAGGGGAGGGGAGCAGTCACCCGCCGCGGTCGAGCCAGAGGGCAAGGACGCGGCACTTTGACAAAGGCGGCCAGCGACTGACTGCGTCGACCACGCGTGTTTCTATTTTCTGCCACTTGCCGCAGTTGTCTTCAAGGGAAAATGGGTACAGCAATGACTAAAAATACCCACATCCTAATGGGCATTAGTGAGGGAACCTAATGATCACGTGACTTTCCATTACCATTTCTTTCAGCCCATTACAACACTTCCCTGTCGAGATCTGGACAATGGCGCCGGCGGGCAACGACGACTGCGAGCGACGGCCACATCGAGCAATTGCTCAGGCGGGAGGGACACTGAGAGGCAAAGCTTGCCGCACCAGTGTCGAACGGACGATGCCGACGCCGACGCCCACGCCCACGCCGACACCCACGCCGTCGACAACACCACCCTCCTCATGATAGCTATACATTTGTACTTACAGATCCAACGTATTATAACGGGTTACCCACGCAGGAGCGGGCGTGTCTATCAATACACCACAGGGTCAGGCCAGGCAAGGGTCTCTCTCCCATGAACCAACGCCAGCCAGCCCTAGCACCCCACGCCTAAAGCTGCGATTCCAGCTCCTCATACAGCCTCTCGGCAAGCTCCATCGCCCGGTCCCGACGCTGCCGCCGCTCCTCCTCGGGATTGCGGGGCGACAAGATGCCAGATGCGCGGGACCGCTGCGTGCCGCCGATGCCAGATGCAAGAGACGACCGGCGGGGGTCCGTGTTGCGGGACACGGACTGAGGAAGGACATTGCGGTTGCGATCAACACCCTCGGTCCGCGAAGTGACGCGCGACGGCGCGTGCTCTGACCCCGGGCTGCGGGGCGTCGCAGAGCCAGAGACCGACCCACGCCCTGCACGCCCTTCGACCCGCTCGAGCCGGCGGCTGAGCTTGTCGACGAGGGCGAGGCGGTCCACGATCCCCGACCCGCTGCCCATGCTGCCCGGCGTACCATCGGTCGGGGCAACAAGGAGGCGCTCGAGCGCAGCGACCGTCTTGGCGTGGTCGAGCGCGTCGCTGTCCACCACGTCGTCGGCGCCGTCGTCGAGCCACACTGGCAAGGCACCCAGGGGCACACCGGCAAACGTACTCGAGTACTGTGTTGGTGTGCCCGTCGCCGCTGTCGTGTTGCGGCTCGGCTGGTTGGTCGCTCGGCTCGGGGGTCTGCTCGACGGCGGGCTCGGCGAGCGGGCTGTGGCGGGCGACGCCAGGCTGCGGTTGGGTGTCGGTGGAGGGCTCGGGGGCTTGCTGGAACGGTGGCTGGTGATGAGACTGAGCTTGTGACCGCCGCTTCCACCTGCCGCTCCGCTGCCGGCCTCGGGGTCGCCTGAGACTGGCTTCTTCCATCGAATGCCGAACAGCTTGGATCGCTTGGGCACCGCCTTGGTCGGTTCGAGCGCGAGATCCTCCTTCTCGTTGAGCTCCTTGTCCTTGTCCCAAACTTGTGTCCTCCGGTTAACCTCGGGCTCGTCGTCGAGCTCGAACAAGGCCTGCATGAACCCCATGTCGCCGCCGCCACCGCTCGGGAGCGCCTTTTTGCTATGGCTCTCAGAGCTGCCGTCCATTGCTTCTGGGTCGATGGCTGAGACGTACGGCGCGTTGATTCCCGGGTGATTTGCGTTTGGTGATGACGAGGCCAGGTCGAGTTTGGGTTCAGACGAGTCGAGAGGAGAGTCTTTGGGGAAAGTTGCCGCCCAGGCTGCACGGAGCCCATTCATAAGACATGGGTCGACAAAGACGCATAACTGGGAGGGTCAGCGGGAGCAAGGAGCGGGCAAGACGTCACTGACCAGGACAAACACACAGCCTCTCGCCCCATACAGAAAGTAGTAGAAGACGTACAGGCCGTACTCCTGGGGCGAGTTGACGCCGCCGGTGGAAGAGATGTACAGGTCGCCGACTGGCTCGTCAGCATGGGCAGGCATCGTCTGCTACTCACTTGCAATACCACTGTTGACAATCACCAGCGATATTGGGTATGCGGCAATGCGCAGGGCGATGCTGATGAACCGGTCCTCTAGTCTTCCGAGCACGCGCTTGCGATACTTCTTCTCCTTGCGACGCTGAATCATTCGGCTGAAGAAGCCGGGCTTTGATGCCGGCTTGTCCCCAGAATCCGCCGAGACTGTCTCGTCGCCGCTCAGCATTGTGAGGTTGAGGCTCTCGGTGCCTGCGACGGCCCGGGACGTCGCACGTCCCTGCCGGAAGAGGGTGATGAGTGTCTGTGGTCTGTCAGAGGTTGCTTGACGCGATACACAGGCCCACTTACCGCAACAACAGCCACCACGGCATAGGCACAGGATAACAGCTGCCAGAGGTACAGGTCGAGCACAAAGTTTCGCATTCTCGCCTTTTGCGTGTCGGCCTGGATCCAACTGGGGGCATCAGCCGCTATCTCTGTCGCTCACAGCCGCCGCACTCACCACACGTCCAACACGGGGTCATAGCCAAAGTGCCCGAGCGCCGCAGGGATAATGGGGATGAACATGCCAATGAAGACCGAGATGCCAATGTACCATTTTTCCAATCCTAGACCGTCAGCAAGCAGTAGGAACGCTGGACGCACCGAGGCGGATTGGGTTCCACCCCCACACGATCGTGATGGCGAGGTTGACGGCGATGAACGACACGAGGTAGTTTACCCTGCCTGCGTCAGTCGCCACCAACGCGCTCCACCAAGGATCAACCTACACGCCCATGTACGCCATCATGAAGTAGACAAACGCGGAGCATACTTTCGGTGGAGTCCGACCGTGGATTCCAGGCTTGGGAGTCGTCAGTTCGGTACCTCGGGCACGACACCACAACGCACCGCCACGACAACCAGGTAGCTGATATCGTACAGGATCTCAAAGCCCAGCGCATGGATGAGGAGTCTGAAACTGATCCTGTCGAGAAAGTTGCGCGCAGAGCGGACCGAGTGGACCCACAGCGCCAGGCCGATGACTGTGAGACACGCGACGATCGAGCACCCGGCTGCGACGCATGACTGGATCTCGTTGGCCTGAGGCGTGAGCGTGTGCGCGGGCGTGATGGGCGCGAGAGAGGCCGAGCGAGGCCGAGCGCCGCACGAGCAGGGCAGAGAGAGCAGCGACCACAGATCGCCGGGTTGTGTGGTCACTGCGCCACCGGGCTCGCACTCGTTCCACTCACCCTGATCCGGTCGGCGGTCAAAACAAACATGGCCCTCTTCAGAACGGGGGCCAGCGACTGGTCAGCGAGGCCATGCGGAGTGTCGCGAGTGGCGGGATTGTAAACGTCGAGAAGGCGAATGAATGGAGTGCAAGGATAAGGTTGAGCACGACTCGTTCCATTTGTGGAGTTTGCAGCATGATGGTGGCCAGGTGGTGCTGCTGCAGGCGCTGCGGGTACCTTGGCATAAACTCTGCACCACACTGGCGCCAAGCCGAGACCGCACGTGTGGACCCGCGTGGCTGGCACGTGGCCAGAGATGGCGAGCCTTGCTCGCTGCATGCTTACGACCCTGCAGGCGGACATATGCGCGCTTCCGGCTACTACAGCTACTGCATAAGACGACGCTCCACCGACGCGCAGTTGCAGTGTCGTCCTTGCCGCGGTGGGTGAGTCGAGTGGCATGGAGTGTGAGCGTCGAGGGAGTGACCACGTTCACTCTCGCTTGCCATGCCCTCGCCTCACCCACCTCAGACTCCCAACGACATTCCTGCCCCCATTCCTCCATCCATCCATTCCATTCACACCGACCAAGCGATTCCAACTGAGGACACCCGCACACTCACGACTGACCCAGCGCCGCTGTCGGCATCTAACGCTCACCTCGGCCTACCCGGCGTCCCAGCCGGTCGTCTGACACCTCGCGATCACACGAGCCGCGACCCCCACCCCAAGACCGCCGGCTATGCCGTGCACACTCCCGGCCGCCGCCGATAACAGAGACGCCGAGCAGACGCCGGTCGTGCGGCGCGTGGGCCGGCGGGTGGCGCGCCGGGCCGCGGGCGGAGATGGCCTGCGATGCCACAGGGTGTCCGTCGAGCCAGACGCCGATACACGACCCTTTCGAGCCCCCCGCTTCTTTCGCTCACATGACCAGCTCCGCCCGGCAGTATGCCCGGCGAAGTCGGTGCGAGTGGTCGGGCTGGGGAATGTGGGACGGTCGTTATCAAGCTTTGTGGCCTGCAGGATGGGCCGGCGCAACGGGTTATAACCTCGCCGGTGTCGCCGGCACGGCCTAAGCTCACCAGTCCATCCCCTCCCTCGCTATGCTCGCACTCGCTGTCGTGGGAGCGCTCGTGGCACTGGCCCCGCTCACAGCGGGCCAGGTCAAGCCGCCGATGCCTGTTTGGATGCCACCGCCCGCCAGCGCCGGCCTCATCGCCTCGGCATCCACGTCCGGCCCCAACAAGCAGTGGACCACGGCGCTCGGCAACTCGCTCTACTTCTACGACGCGCAGCGCAGCGGCAACCTCAGCCTCGGCGCTTACGGTAACCGCGTGCCATGGCGCAACACGACCAACCTGCGCGACGGGAGCGACTGGGGCGTCGACCTCAGCGGCGGCTTCCACGACGCCGGCGACGTACGTCCCCTCTCTCTGCCCCACTGACGCACCAGTACATCAAGTGCACGTACCCGTTCGGGTTCACCATGTACGCGCTGTCGTGGGGCGCGCTGTCCTTCGGCCCGGGGTTCGACGCGTCCAACCAGACGGCGTACCTTGACGGCACGCTGCGCTGGGGCTTCGACTGGCTCATCAAGGCGCACCCGACAAACGACACCCTCTTCGTCCAGGTCGGTAACACGACACTCGACAACGACTACTGGGGCGGAGACCTCAACATCCCCCTCCCGCGGCCGTCGTTCCCCGTCAACGTCACGCACCCTGGCACGGACGTGTGGACGTCGACGGCCGCCGCGTTCGCCATGGGCGCGATGGCGTACGACGGCGGCTTGTGGAACACGTCGCAGGGCGCGCTGGCGCCGGCCTCGCTCGCCGACACAGGCTACTCCGCGACGCTCCTGGCCCACGCCAAGACGCTGTACCACGTCGCCAACTCGACGACCAAGGCGACGTTCAGCGAGTCGGTCCCAGAGGTCGGCGATGCGTACGTCAGCACTGGGTGGAATGACACGCTTGCCGTCGCGGCCCTCACCCTTGCAGCGGCCACCAACGACTCGGCCTACTATGCCGATGCGTACAACACGTACGTCAAGTACAACATGACGGCCTACCGCGGCGCGTGGTGCTGGGAGGGGCGCACACCCGCGTTGTACGTGCTGTTTGCCGAGATCGCGAGTGCTCGCCCGACGCTTGCGGCTGGTGCCGGCCTCGGGACCAACCTGACCGGCTGGCAGGCCGAAGCCGAGGCGTACTTTGACTACATTGTCGCGGGCAACAACGGCACGGGCGGGCTGACCCCTGTGCAGCTGGCGCCGGGCGGAACAACGCCCGCCGGGCTGGTGTACTACAGCCCTTACTCGGACAACAACACGCTGCAGCCTGTCATCGCGCTCGTACACCTGCTACTCCGGTATGCGCCGCTCGCGTCGTCGGCAAACAAGACGGCGGATTACCTCGCCTTCGCCGACACCCAGATCGACTACATGTTGGGCAAGAATCCCATGAAGCGCCCGTACATGGTCGGCCTGCACCCCAACTCGCCTGTGAACCCTCAGAGTGCGCCGGCGGCGGGCGGTGACAATGTCACGGACGTGCGCAACGACCCGCCGACGGAAGCCCATGTCATCTATGGCGCTATCCCCGGCGGTCCGCTCAGGTCGGACAACTTCTGGGACTGGCGCGACGACTGGGTGCAGACCGAGCCCGCGCTCGACTACAGCTCCAGCTTCCCGGCCATCGCCGCGTACAAGATCGCCACGGGTGCGGGCGATCCGTACTATGTTCAGCTGGCAGCCGGGACATTCGTCACGCCCACCGGGCTCCCGTGTGACAATGCCTTGCCGTGTGTGCCCGCATCGAAGAAGAAGTTGTCCGGTGGTGCGATCGCCGGCATTGCCGTCGGCTCCGTGGTTGGTGCGGCACTGCTCGGTGCCGTAGTGTGGCTGGTGCTTCGACGCCGAAGCTCAGCCAGAGGTCACGTTAGCCCCGCGAAGACCCAGTAGGCCAGGCCATCCCGAAGTGAGAAGAGTTGTACCGCGAACAAATCTATGCATATTCTACAACTCTCTACTCTATACCTTGTACTCTGGCTCTGTCGCCTGGTCGACGACCTGCGGCCCGTTGAAGTGTTTCCGGCTGTACACAAACCAGTTGATCGTAGCCAGGAGCATGGCGACGCCGATCACGGGAGCAGTGTAGTTCATGGTGCTGCCGTTGACGGTCGAGGTGGCCGGGAAGCAGAACATGACGGCGGTGAAGAGGCCCCAAGAGATGGCGATGGCGTAGCAGATACCGCCAAAGACCTTGCCGAGGGAGAACTGAGGCTCGAGCTCGAGAATCATGCTGCGGCCCATGATAGCGACGACGATAACTGGCGGTCAGTTGGGTTCACGAGCGTAGCACTCACTAGGGATGAGGTATGAGATGCCAAGGGCCACGAGGGTCGTTGACAGGATCGAACTGAACATGGCCGAACTGCCGAGGTATAGGAGACCGATGACGACGCTGACACACCACGGCACAACAAGGGCGGGGATAGGAGCGTTGAAGCGCTTGTTGACGCGGCGGAAGAACGCGGAGCAGATGACGGCCTCATCTTCGGCCAGGTTGAGGGTGATGCGGCTCGCGGTTGTGAGCGTAGCTGGATGTCAGTTGGATCGCGGCAGATTCACCCACCCTGCGATCCGATAAGAGTTCCAATGTACGGAATGAGTGTGAGGCACGTCGCGCCGACGCGGGATCCAGTCGCCTGGTACAGGATGGTGACGAGCGGGCCGGCGGTGCTGGTGACCACGGCATCAATGTCGGTAATGGCAAACAGAAGGCAGAGAACCACAACGAAGGTTGACACACAGCCGAAGACGACCGTGGCGGTGATGCAGCGAGGAGCGTCGCGGCGCGGGTTGGGCATCTCGTCAATGACATGGGCGACGGCGTCGACTGCAGGTGCGAGTTAGAAATGGTGAAACACGCCCAACAGCCCAACTCACAGCAAGTAATCGTGAATGTCGGCTGCACCATGCCCGTCATGAAGAGCACAAAGTTGCTCCAGTCCGAGTTGTTGATAAAAGTCGTAAAGACGAACGATGCCGATTGGAACTTTGGCTCGGTGCTCTTGGTTCCAGCGCATGCAAGGGTCGCGATGATGAGGATGATTGCTCCGCCAGCGAGCCAGAAAATGCCGATAAAATCAAACATGTGCAGGTGTCGGCTGGCGAACGTGTTGATGACGAGCGAGATGGTGAGGCAGAGGACGTAGAGGAGAAAAAAGTGCCAGGGCTCGAGCACAAAGTCGGGGTTCCACAGACAGACAAGGTAGTAGGTCATGTTGGTGGTGACTGATGCGGCACCGCTGAACATGATGCACCCTGGGTATTAGCCCGCTGCGAACGAGGGGTTACCTACATCCGGCCCAGGTGAGCCAGCCGTCGTAGTAGCTCAAAATTGTTCCCCATCGTGTCGGCGTTGCGGTGGTCGTGAGAGTGCGGTTCGCGTGCGAGACGAGATATGTCCAGCCGTACTGCGCAGACTGAGACGGCCAGATGGAGCACAGTTCGGAGAGACACAGTGCGATGCAAACCTGCCCAACGCCGGCAATGAGCTCGCCCCAGAGGACGACGACGGGGCCACCTTGTGCCATGCCCTTTTGAGTGTCAGTTACCGTCAGAAAATTAGCAGGATACCTACCACGTTGAGGGTCATCGTTGCAATGATCCATGACTGGCATTAGCGTTGAGCCAAACCCCACACCTACGTTAAGAATGACAAAAGCCATACCGATGGAAGAGAAGACTGGGAATCAGAACCCGTGAAAGTGGAGCTAACATACAGCTGAACTGCTTAATGAGATGTGCCTCAGACTCTCCAGCCACAGAGTTGATAGAAATAAGAGTCGTTGGGCCCGACTTGGACTTCTCGTCCAGAGGAGGCGTAGACTCGCCCGACCGGGGGAGAGTAGGCATGGTGTCGAGGGTGCTGTGTGTAGGTGACTTGACGCGGATTCCCATTACTGCAAGAGGGATGTGGAGCGCCTCAAGCGCACCAGTCCTGCGCTTTTGTACAGATGTGCAGCGCACCTCTATCCAGATCCCGGTCGATACCGAAGACGCCGTAGCCACAAGCGTCGCTGATGTCGAGTGCCACGGATAAGCCCTGGGAGGGAGGAGCTATCGAGGGTGGAGCCCAGACCGCCTGATTCGACAGTGCGGATATGATTCTCAAGCTTGCGATTTCCCAGTTTCGCGCGTAGTTGCAACGACGGCGAAGGTGGTCGCCGCCACGAGATAAGGACCGGCTGTAATTGGTTCCGGGGACATGATAAGGGGGAATGTGGCTTTGGCGAGACATCCCGCACTACCGTCTATGGGACCCAGCGCTATTTCGGGGTGGCGCGCAGCGCCGGTTGATGCGACACAGCAGGGGCCACGCTCGCTGTCCCACGCTCGCAGTCCCGCACTCGCGGTCCCCCGCACTATCGTAGCTGTGTGGGCGAGTTAACCGCCGCTGGCGTCGGTGGATGCTGCGCGTCCGACGCGGCCGTATTGGCCGTCGTGCGGAGGCCCGAGCGAGATATCCCTGCACCACAGGCATCGCGATAGGGCTGCTGAGCGTCGTTTGTCTTGGCGATAGGGCGAGCGGCATGGTGGATGTCATGGCGGTGGACGTCATGATGTCTCGGGTGCGGGTGGAGGGGCGGAGCGGCGATGCTGATCGGGCCGTCCGTCAGTGACGTCCGCCGGACCGTGCAGAGCCAGTCACTCAATGGTCACCGTGCCCGCTTGGTTGTGACGGCTGATGGCATCTCCAAAACTGGGACGGACAATCTGTACCACTGCTCGTCCGAGCCGGCCGAGCGCGAAAGAGCAGAGCATGAGGACGCAAGCACGCAACCCTAGTCAACCTAGGATTCGTAGAATGACTTCGAGCAACCAGACCATCGAGTTCGGATGCGTTGCACAATATCCAGCTCGATGAGTGCTAGTCCTACATACTCCGACGACCCCTACTCCGCCATGAAGCTGTGGCAGGACCAACCCGATGACCGACGGCCTCGTTTCTCAAAGACTTGATGCATTCTAACCACTTGCTGACTTCAACCCGCACTGCCGCTACTATGTACGATTACTTGCTAACCATGTCACTCAAAGGGCCCTTCTTGACCATGATGCTCATGACCTCGTACAGGACGTCGGCGGCGGCCATGGTCGTGTGCTCGGCGTTGGTGTCGTAAGCAGGCTGCAGGGTCAGTGTGATCCTCCATCGGCGAATGTTCCACTCACAGCAACCTCGACAATGTCGGCAGCGACCAGGTTGAGGTCCTCGAGACCACGGAGGATGGTGCGGAGCTCACGAGTAGACCAGCCGCCCGTCTCGGGGGTTCCGGTGGCAGGAGCGACTGAGACAGTTAGCAATAGCTTCCCGCAATTCCACTCACAAGCAGGGTCGAGGGTGTCAATGTCGATGGAGAGGTAGACGGGGTTCTTGGTGCCAACACGGTCGAGAATGCGCTTGATGATACCCTGGGTGCCGATCGTGTCGACCTCGCGGGCCTCAACAATCTCGAAACCACAGTAGCCGTCGTTCTCGTAGTCGCTGGGGCCAGAGAGCGTCGTGCGGATACCACCGTGGATGTTGGAGTGGTTGGAGAGGAGACCCTCCTGGGCAGCATGCCAGAAGTAGGTGCCGTGGTTGACGGCTGCGACGTCGCTGGGCGAGCCGCCGAACACCTTGGGCTTCCAAGTGTCGAGGTGCGAGTCGAAGTGGATGACACTGATGGGGCCGTAGGCCTTGTTGATGGAGCGGAGGAGCGGGAGCGTGATAGTGTGATCACCACCGAGAGTGATGATACGCGGCAGAGTCCTGCCACCGCGAGCCGGACCAACCTTGTGGGGGTCGGTGGTGGGCGGGCGCGAGAGGAGGTTGTAGTGGCCCTCCTCGATCTGCTTGAGCGCGTACGTGTTGTCGTAGGACGTGACGGGGATGTCACCGCAGTCGATGACCGTCGCCCACGAGTTGAACGGGTTGACGCTCAGCGGCACGTTGTAGCCGCCGTAGAGGTTGAGGCGGCGCGAGCCCTGGCGGATACCCGAGGGGCCGAAGCGCGCGCCGGGGCGGTACGAGGTACCAGTGTCGAAGGGAGCGCCGATGAAGGCAATGTCGTACTGCGCGGTCGGGTCGGACAGACAGTTCTTGTACGGAAGGCGACCAAAGGTCGTGATGCCGGAGAAGACGGCGTCGGCCTGGGTGCCACCGTCTCCGGGGAGGCGGTTGTACTGGCTGAACCAGAGCGACTCTGGCGCGCCCTGGAGGACGGTCTGGTCGTTGTGCTTGTGGCCCGGGTGGGCGGTAGCGAGGGCCACGAGGGCCGAGATGAGGGCGAGGTGGGGAAGCATTGTGGACTGGGTTGGTGCTGGTGGACTTGGACGAGCCGCCTCGCATTGCTACTTATACCCGGGGGACGTCGTCAGGTCTGTACGACGTCCCGGCTCAACTTGACGAGTTCTCGCTGCTCCAGACGAATCGCCAAGTCCCATATCCACAAATGAGCCTAAAGGTTCACCCAAACACCTGCTGCATGAATCGGGATGCGTCACTGGATGAGGCAGAGGTGCATAGGCACGCGGATATCGAGGCCAAAGCGTCATGGCAGTGGGTACCTCGCCCAAAGGCAATCTCGCCCAGTGTGGCGTCGCAATCCGGCCAGTCCTTATCGCGGACGGCGAGATAACGGGGCATAGTCGCTCCATCGCTCTATCCGGCCGCGGTCAAGTGTCACGCACAACCGTCTGCCCCAACAAGCATCAAGGGCTCGCAGGATAAAACCACGCCAGTGGCAATGCATGTGTGGCACTCATCCTCCCACCATGTCAAGCTACTACCCCGAACAGCCGACTGAGCGCACCGCGCTCCTCGCCAGCACCACCAACACCGACAAGGACGATGTGCCCCTGTCCCGCCGTGTACACGAGGTGCGCGAGTACCTCTCAGAGACGGTCATTCTCCTCAAGGCCTCGATTCCGGTTATCCTCGCATACACGCTCCAAAACTCGCTCCAGACGGGCTCAGTGCTCATCGTCGGCCGATTGAGCCCCGAGGCACTAGCCACCGCGGCATTCAGCTACATGTTCGCCATGGCCACGGCGTGGTTGATCGCTCTCGGCGGCACCACGGCCCTCGACACACTTGGATCTAGTGCATTCACGGGATCGACCAACAAGCATGACCTCGGCATGCTCCTCCAGCGAGCGATCATCGTCCTGTCAAGCATGTACTTTGTGGTTGCCGCACTCTGGTGGTACTCGGAGCCCGTCTTCCGCTTCCTCGGACAGGAAGAGTTCATCTGCACCCAGAGCGCCATGTTCCTCCGTGTGCTCATCCCCGGCGGCCTCGGATACGTCTGGTTCGAGTCTCTCAAGAAGTACCTCCAGGCGCAGGGCATCTACCGTCCGGCGACCTACGTTCTCTGCCTCACCGCACCCTTCAACGCCTACCTCAACTACATGTTCGTGTACCGTCTCAAGATGGGGCTGTACGGCGCACCATTCGCTACCGGCATCTCGTACTGGCTCTCATTCCTCTCGCTCCTCTTCTACACCGTGTACGTAGAGGGCTGGCAGTGCTGGGGCGGGTTCCAGCTCCGACGCGCCACGCAGAACATGGTGCCCTTCGCCAAGCTGGCTATCATGGGCGTGGTACACGTCGGCACGGAGTGGTGGGCGTTCGAGATTGTCGCTCTGGCGGCCGGGCGCCTCGGCACCATCCCCCTCGCCGCTCAGTCGGTCATCATGACTGCCGACCAGGTCATCAACACCATCCCCTTCGGCCTCGGAGTCGCCGCCTCGTCCCGCGTCGGCAACCTGCTCGGGTCGCAGAAGCCCCGAGGTGCCGCGCGCTCGGCCAACGCTGCCGCCGTCCTATCCATCGCTATGGGAACCCTCGTCCTCGTTGTCCTTATGGGCACGCGGAACGTCTTTGCGAAGATTTTCAACGATGACGAACGCGTCGTCAGCCTGGTTGCCGATATCATGCCATACGTCGCACTCTTCCAGATCGCCGACGGACTCAACGGCTCTTGTGGCGGAGCTCTTCGTGGCATGGGCAAGCAGTGGATCGGCGCTACGGTCAACCTTGCCAGCTACTACGGCGCTGCGCTTCCGGGAGGCATCTACCTCGCTTTCCATGGATGGGGGCTCGAAGGCCTTTGGATCGGCCAGTGTGTGGCGTTGTACCTCGTCGGCATCTTCGAGTGGGTTATTGTGAGCCGCAGCAACTGGGAGGACGAGTGCCGGTTATCGCTCAAGCGCCTCGAGGACGACGACGGGCACGGTGGACATTAGTGTAGATATAGAAGAGATAAAGACCGTATGAAGAGATGCAGACCGTATGAAGAGATTGTTATGTTGTGGGATGACGCGTCTGCCTGCTGCCCTTCGGCACCCTCGACAGTCGGTGGCAACGGAAGAGTCAGGAGCACAACACCGATCATAGCCACCGAGATCACCAATACAACTGGTATGTACATGGTCACTATCCAACAACAAATCTAGCATATCAACGTCGCCCGACCAGCCTCGGTCATGACGTTGGGCCAGCGGCACCCCTCGTCATCGACCCCATCGGCCATGCGCTTCCAGCACTCTTCTGAGACAAACTGGAGCGACTGGACCTCGAACACGGCTACATACTCCATGTTCTTGAAGATGGCACGGGCGCTGTCCCGCTGCTCGGGGTCCTCGAGGACCGAACAGGCGACCATGAGCGGCTGGTGTCGTCAGCACGAGCGCTCCGCACGAACACCCACAATCTGCATAAACTCGGGCTTGTCCCCCGCCTCGAAGCACATCTCGATGACGGCCCGAGCGCTCGCCTGGACGTCGGGGTTCATCTTGTTGTACGAGTACACTTGCGTGAGGAGAATGATGCGGCTCGCGTGCCAGAGCGCGAGTGAGCCAATCTGGACACGGAGCGACGACAGCTCGGTCGGGTTCTCATAGCGCCATCGCTCGAGCTCGTCCTTGACATTGGCTGCGCTCTGGGATAGTTCGATCTCCCTGGGCCCGGTGCCTGCAGGGACGATGGGGATCTGCCTCTCGTTGAGTTGCACAGGGCCACAGACGCGTTCGAGCTCGGCTCTCTCGGCGGCACAACGCACAACATTGGTCGATATCGCAAGGAGCGCCGGGTTCATGGCTGTAAAGTTCTCGAGCCAATGCCAGTCGAGGTCGGAAGAGGAAGAGATTGGACCGATGGCCCGCAGCTGTCCCCACCATGCGACGTCGCCGGTAAGCAAGGCGGGTGGGGTCATGGTGTTGAGTGACACTGCCGGTGTTAGCCGCCCGCCCGGAACCTCAGGACCCACCAACAAAGTCCCAGAAAGCGACATGGCCGATGAGCAGCCTGCGGAGCGGGTTCGGCGCGATGCCACTGCCAAAGAGCATCTCCTTGGGACCGCCACGACGGCGTACAGACATGACGACGTATCGCCATATCTCGCGCCAATGCGTGCTGGCGGCAAACACGTCGCACATGAGCAGCGTCAATGCCGCTGCGAGGAACGTGTCGCTCTCGACCTCGGGCCCGCCGCCCTTGATTACCTCCCTGAGGCCGCATGCGCTCAGTGCGCGGTGTCGGTGCGCTATGCCGTGATAGTCGGCATCGTCGACCTGCTCCGGGCTCTTCAATTGGATACTGCGCCGTCAGCGTCATAGCCAAGGAGGTGCCCCACCTGTACAGATGTGTTGCGCCGAATGACAGCAACGCTGACTTGAGTGCCTTGGTGCTAGGAGTCTCTTGTGGGAGGAAGCACAGTCGCGCCACGTGCTCTACCCATGGGTTGTTCTTCTCGCTCGTAACCATAATCGAGAGCGTGTACATGAGGCAGTGGTGGAACTTGGCTGTCAGCGCCGACACAGCCAAGCCAACCACTCACACATCGCCGCTCGACGACACTGGGGAACCACTGGGTGAAAACGGATGGAGGATCGGTCGGGCCGTTGTAGAACTTGCCCATGCGGGTCTGTCGAAAGAGCGCGGCTGGAGCCTCAAACTTGAACCAGTCCCGCTCGCGCGACACGGGCGACGGGCAGCAGGGGCAATCTGGACGCTGGCCATGGTCGCCCGAGTACCTGGACACGGGGGTGACGGGTGACCGGCTGCTCTCGCTCGTGCTCCGGTGGTGGACGGTGAGCGGGGGTGGTGCTGCCGCCCTCGTCGGTTTGGGCTCGGGCACGTCGTCGGCCTCCTCGCTGATCGTACCGGCTTCGCGCTTCAGTTTGAGTCGGTACTCATGTCGGCTGGCCAGTGACGCCGCAATCTTGGCATCGCTGAACTGCTTCTTGTCGGGATATCGACACTGCGGGGTGAGCTTCTCGCAATTGTGAAATGCGCGTTTGCGCGTCCCTACCTCGGCATTGAACTTGCGACATCGACCACATGCTGGCTGTTCTAGAAGCTGTTAGCGAAGTCGCCCAGCCCCCGGAGCTCCAGACCCACCCTCATCGCACTTTACTCGCCGTGAGCGGCATACCAGGCACCCCGCCCTTGATCGAGGGCGCGGGGTAGGGCGCTCGTTGGACCTGGGCATGGGGGGCATCGCTTAGAGTGGTGCTTGGCAGGAGTGGTGATCACCCAGGTGTCGAGGGTAATCAATCACAAAGACTGGTGTAGCGATGGAAGGGCGAAGCGGAGATCGTCTGCGACTCTTGAATCGACGACCGTGTTGATGAATGGGGGCTTGCGGCCCTCTCATTGCGTGGCATCCGAGGCTTATCACCTCGGTTGGGGTGAAATGCATTGGTCGAGAGATAAGGGTTGCGAGCGCCGTCGGCGGCGTCGGGCGGGCTCGCTAATACGGATTCCGGCCTTGACCCGGGTTGGTGGCTTTTGTCGGACACAGGACACAGGACACAGCGCTGGGCTGGCCGGCCGCATCGACCCAGATGCATTCTGGCAAAACGCGTCGTCGGCGAGTTGTTGTTGCTATCAAGGTGAGTCGAGTGGGCCGCCATGGAGAGTTGTCGGAGGAACAGGCGCGGTATCCGGGGGTCCCGCGGGTCTGATTTGCCCACCCATTGGCTGACGTGACCAGATAAGGCGGGGTTGGGTGCGAATGTCGGAGATGTTGCTCCAGCATCGGACATTGAGCGAGTTGTTACATAGCTCACAATACTCTCAGCATCAAGCCGTTGAAACGCGAGGTCACTTGACGTGGTGCATGAGCTCATCTCCGTCCCCGTGACCCGACTTGACCCACGAACTCTCATGACGGCCAGCGGGCTTGTTACCCCGCGACTTGAAACCGTGTCCACACTGGATGACTGGGTTGCCAAGCCTACCACCCACAATACCCGTCCATCCCTTCCGGCAGACTGAGCGATACATCTACTGAACAGACACACCCTCCTCATCTCACACGAAACATCTCACCACCATGGCCGACGACAGTGTCTCCGCCGCCGTCGCACCCACCCGCGTACCAGATGGACACACGGCGCTCTCGTTCTGGGCGCTAGGCAGTGACCCGACCCCAGCGCCGCCCCCACTCGCAGAGCATCTAACGATATACGATGCCAACAACACGTTCGACCATTCGCCTGAACGACTATGGAATCAGATGCCCGCTGAGAAACGTAACATACTCTGGAGCCAGATCAACCTTGCCTTCGAGGAGCAGAGCTTCAAGGCGGAGGAGGATCTCCGCAGCGCGTACCGAGCATTCCTGGAGCGCGCTGTCCGTCAACTACAGCAAGAGCCAGCTCGCAGCTCCCCAATGGCCCCCATATCGATGGCCCCCATATCGATATCCCTCGACGGCCATCGAGTCAACTACTACGATCGCACGGTCGCGGCGTTCCCCGGGGCGCGGCTGTTCCCCAACACTCGCGCCGGGCTGACGGAGCGGCTGTACGCTCGCGGCCTCGACGGGTGGCGGCCCTCCCAGGACCTTCCGGGCGCACAGAGCGGACACAGCGGACATAGCTTTGCGACCCTTGCCCACGTCTATAACGTGGACCCCGTCCGATCGTGGGGAGTTATGGACGGCATCATGGAGATCCACGCCTTCCCGCGCGCATGGTACACCGAGGACAGAACCACATACAACCCTTGGCTAAACCCTCGCCTCGACATCATTGCTCGGGCTATCGGTGGTCCCCATGGCGCCGCGGCGGCTGAGCAAGCCCTCCTGGACAACTGGGACAAGTCCTTTGCATATGAGTGTCCCGAGTTCTTCAGGGACGCGGTCATGTACACCGGCACGTTCTTGCTCCGACATGCCATCGCCCTCGCTCTTTTCCGCCTGCTCGCGGCCAACGAGATATGCGGGGCCGTGTACGGCACTGCAATCGTATCCGACTGTTTCTTCCGGTTCTACGTGCTTGGCCCTTCGCGCATCGCGGTCGATTACTTGGGGCAGTACAGCGATCTGTACAACCTCGACGACCCACCAGCCAGTCGAGGTAGCGTCAGCTACTCGACCGTCTTTCACAACAACAGTTTGATGTTCGAACGCGCCCCAAACTGGCTATTCAGAGATATCTCTGTATGTGACCCCGACGAGGTTGCACGCGAGGAACGGAGAGCACCTCATGTCGACCTCGAGGGGTGTCAGCGGCTCATCAACATCACTCAAGCCGCGGTTGTGCGCGTCGGTGCCTGCAACCCGTTTGACCTCAAGCCTCTCCCCACACCCATCCAAGACGAGGCAGCGGCCGCGACCATCGCAGCACTCGTCGACAGCGGTCTTCCCACTGAGATCGCGAGTCTCATCTTCGAGCTTTCGCTCGGCAACCAGCCCACTCCAGCAGATCGAATCCCATGGCATAGTGCGCACCCTGCCCGAGTGTTTGGGAGTGCCGAAGACATCGCCAAGGAGATGAAGGAATACAACCCGTTCAACCGCACGGGCAGGTTCGACCCACAACACCTTGGGGTCAAGTACCACGCTCCGCAGGCCC
Organism: Vanrija albida; assembly: GCF_041260175.1. Lineage (NCBI taxonomy): Eukaryota > Fungi > Basidiomycota > Tremellomycetes > Trichosporonales > Trichosporonaceae > Vanrija > Vanrija albida. Next base: position 3,895,509 of record NW_027191420.1, on the reverse strand, counting down.
AGAAGCAGGGCGAGCCATACGCTGGCCACCATGTGATCGAGAGTGTTGTGGACAACCTTGTCCGCTTGGTGCTCGTGACGCGCAAGGAGATGGACAAGCTCATCGAGACGCAAGTAGCGGCCGACCTCGAGCGGTACAAGCCACCGACCGACAATCCGGCTTCCCCGGGACTCAAGGCATAGTAGCAAGCAGAAGGGCGGAAGAGAGGGGTCAAGCTGGGAGGGTAAACCGGCTGAGAGACGGCTAGCACGCGCTGTCGATAAGACATGTACTGCATTCATGCGACATCGAGAATCTATTGGGTCAGCGACCGGGTCGTGTGGGCAGCACTCGCGAGCGCGGTAAGCCACATTCCGCGACAGGGACGTCGTCCGCGGCATATGCCGGGGTGGAGGCGTCCGAGGCGAGCACTTGCAGCCGTGGCGTTGTACGCGACGGCGTGAAGACTTCGTTGCTCCCAGAATGCCGATGTCCACCAAGTCGACGGTGGTGTCACCCGTGACGCTACCTCGTGACAGAGGACCGAGAACGACGCGGCATCTGCGTGCCATCGGGGCCGATTGACGGGGACTTTGGCGAGGGCGATTCTGGTCTGTTGTCTCCATGAGCCCAAGGCTGGCTGTATGGCCGGGCAGGCGGGCAGGTTGACGCTTCAGTGCGTCGAGCAACCACCCAACCACGTCGGCGGCGTATCACTAAAGTCAGCGTCGACCACGACCGAAACTCACGAGTCCCAAGTCCTTCGGCGCGCGCCCCCGGGCGAGCTGCTCGCGGCCCACGAGCTCGTAGTCGTTCTCGACCGCCTGCTCCTCCCTGCGCGGCCCGATAATGCACCCCTCTCCGCCGATACACATCTCGCGGCGGATCCAGTCGCGCAGGCGCTCAGGCTTGTGGCCTCGGCGGCGCGCGCGCACGACCTTGGCGCGCCAGGCTGTGAGCCAGATGGCCGAGTAGAAGAGGACGACGGCGCCGAGCGCGAGGACAGCCATGCCGATGCTCACGCTGCGGTTGTGCGCCGTCTCGGGCTTCTTCTTCTTGGCTGCTGGCGGGGAATAGTGGCTCGTGTGCGGCGCGGCGCTATCGGTGGCCGTTGCGCTGCTACTTGCCGGCGCGTCGGTCGCGGTGGTCGCGGTCGGCACAGTCGACTCGGCGGGGTCGCTGTGCTGCTTGATTTGCCGCAGCTCGAACTCGAGCGAGGCGCCATCGGCGGCGCGCACGAGGCCCTGTGCCGGCGCGGCCGAAATGCCCGCGGCGAGGACGAGGCACACGGCACCCGCGACCACTGGGAGCGAGCCAGCGCGCATCGTGCTGGTTGTTTGTGTCGAGTACGAGATAGCGAGTGAGAAAGTTTGTGCTTGCTTGTGCTGTATCGCCCTCAGGGGGCCGAGTGCATGCACGTTTCGGGAACCGCGCGGGGTGGAGCACCTCGCACTGGTGCCAAGACTGCGTCCTGAGAGTGGACGTCATCCACGGCGTCGGCGTCCCTGGCCGGCGAGCTCGGCTCGGCTTGTTGTCGTCACTTTCGAGGATTGTTGTCGTGCTTGTGGAGTGGTCAGCCATGCACTCCACTTCGATGAGTACGCGCGATTCAAAAGGGATGGATGCGAGCATCATCTTGGCCGCTGGCATCTCATCCACCCCATCCTACTGACACACGCCATGCCCGACGAGACCAAGGTGAGCTCGCCCGGGGAGCCCAGCTGAGCCAATCTAGAACACCAAGAGCCAGTCAGACAGCGGCAACGACGAGTCTGGACGGGTCGACCTCGACCTCGAAAAGCCCACCTTCAAGCCGGCCGACAAGATCGAGCTCGCGTCGACTGAGAATGCGGCTGAACAAGCCGGCGACGACGACAAGGACGGCGACGGCGACGACAACTGAGCTGTGCGAGCGTGAAGTAGCGGGCAGCCGATACAGATGATCAATGTAGCCTAATCCAAGTCATCATTGAGGCCGTTGTCAGCCGAAACCACAACCACGGCCGTCAGATCGCGTCAGATACCTCAGATCGCGTGCGATTCGTTTGCTGTTTCGTGGCACATCGGGCAGCAACCCCGCAATGCACACGCAACCGCCATGTCGCGTGCTCTATCACGCACGCACTGCTATCACGCGCTGCTATCAGCCGGTGGTCGTGTTGCCGAGGGGCGCGGGATAACTGGCCACCACAACTCGGCGTGGACCCCAGGCCGACTAACCATCACCGAGTTGTTTCAACACCCGCATCCGTCGCGTCAATGGCGCAGCTGGGCACGTTAGCGCGACCACGGCGGCCGATGCTTGCTAGCCCAGCGTTGTCCGGTTAACGCTGCCCGGCGAGCCTCATATAACAGCGAGCACTCTCGTCTGCGAGGGCCACACCCACGCCCCCTCCAGCTCACCATGCCCGCGCCCGTCGTCTACCCCCTCTCCACGTTCCGCGGCGCGCCGCGCGTCGCGCCGAACGGCATCCCCCGCCGCCTGGGCATCGCGCTCGAGCTGCTCGCGCAGGCGCTCGTCGCGCTGCTCACGCCGTTCAACGTGCTCATCTGGCTCATCTTCCGCCCGCCGCAGACGCTGCGCGTCTTCCTCCTCTCGCGCATCGTGCGCGACTCGCGCTGGCTCACGCCCTTCATCATCGCCAACGAGGGCAAGTACAGCGCGAGCCACAAGCCGCGCCGCCCCCTCATCCCCTACGGCGACATTGAGAAGAGCGTGACCATCACCAACGTCACCGCGCCGCCGGCCAAGCGCCAGCCCGCTGCGCCGCCAGTGGTCCGCCCGGCCGAGACGTACGGCTTCATCCTCTCGCCCAACGGCGCAAAGGGCAAGGGCACGGAGAAGGCCAAGCCGGGCGAGAAGCTCATCATCTACTACCACGGCGGGGCGTATGTCATCGGGCACCCGATGTGGACGCCGTTCCCGCTCAAGATTGCGCGCGACACGCGCACCCGTGTGTACTGTGAGTCAGCAGCGCTGTTGCACCAGCTGACCCGCAGCGTCAAACTACCGCAAGACGGCGTCGCCCGGCACCGCGTGGCCCGCGCAGCTGCAGGACGCGCTCAGCGCGTGGGAGTACGTGACGCGCGAGCTAGAGTTCGACCCCGTCAACGTCATCCTCATGGGCGAGTCGGCCGGCGGCCACCTCTCGCTCGCGGTCTCGACCCAGCTCGGCGAGTGGGGCGACAAGGTGCCGGGCGGCCTGGCGCTCTGCTCGCCGTGGACCGACCCGACGCTGTCGCACGCGCGCAACCCCAAGGCGTGGCCAGACTACCTCTCGACCCGGTGGGGCAACTACACTGTGCCGTCGCTCGTGCGCCACCTCACGCCCCACGGGCTCACGAGTACGCTCGTCTCGCCCGGCATCGCGCCCCCGGGCTCGTTCAAGCACCTCGTCGACGGCAAGACGAGCGTCTTCGTGTCGGTCGGCACGACCGAGATCCTCGGCGACGAGATCTACAGCTTTGTCAAGGTTCTCAAGAACGAGGGCATCAAGACGAGCGTGTTCGAGGACCCCAACGGCCTCCACATCGCACCTGTGCTCACCCTCCTCGCGCCCACGCCCGCCACCTACACCAAGTTCGCGGCCGGCGTCAAGGGCCTTGTCAGGGACATTGACGCGGCCAACAAGGAGCGCGTCAAGGAGGCCGCCGCCGCAAAGTGAGGCGGGGGAGCAGATACAGCGGTAGACTTGGTGTCGCATGCTGTGGGCGGTGTGGCGTGAACGGCCTGCAGTCGTTAGTAGTCGGGATGAAATGTATTCGTAGCTGTGCCAGCGAACGGCGTTGTGTAGTCAGCGATGCAACTGGCGGCGCCTTCGTTCTGGTGTTGCATTCACAATGGCATGTGGTCAGGATACTACACACTTCTCGCCCTACCAATAGCCACCATCAATCTCCTTGACCCTCGCCCCAGCGGCCATATCGTGGCTGTCCTTGACTGATCATGCGATCTTGCTACACTGACCGGTCTCCGATGCTTGATCGACCAGAGTGACTACTCGATGCGGGCGGTTGTCGAGTGCTCGAAACGAGCCCAAGAGCCTCCTGACGGCGCCGCGAAAACTCGTCACAGTTCCCTTCTGTTTGGAAGCTCCGCGGAACGAGTGAGGCGTTATCCACAGTGTCGGCGGCGCGGGGCGCGCCAGCAGCCCTCTGGAGAGCCTCAACGTCGTGCCCAAGCCTCACAACCGACTCGCGTATCTCCGCGTTGCTGCTGATGAGGTCCTTGACCCTCAGTTGCGTGTTGGAGAGGTTGCCCCCGTGCTGCTGGGTAAAGAGTACCTGCCAGGCTCGGAATTCGTCGGCGCGGCTCTTCATCTCGGTGTCGATCTTGGCTGTGATGTCGTCGCCCCGCCTCGTCATCTCGGCTGTCATCTTCGCCGCCATCTCCTCTCCGCGGCTTGTCATCCCAGCGTCGACCTTGGCTTCAACCTTCTTGAGTTGACTCTTGCACTTCTGGTCGATCTTCGCCCTAAGCTCCGAAGCGACCCCCAAGACGGCGGCGTCACCCAGCTTGGGCTCCCACTCGCTTTCCAGATGTATTGCCATCGCAAGAATGTCGCCTTCGTACTCGTCGGTGATCGATTTTCGGGCCTCTTGAATCGAAGTAGTCCACGCTGCGGTCAGCCGTTCTTCGGCCGCCCTGAGGTCCGCCGCATGCTTTGTATCGAGCTTCTGGAAATGAGAAGCTTGCCTATTCTCCACCGCCTTGAGGTCGGCCATAGCTTGCGAGGCGATCGCCTTGACGCGGGCTTCAGCCGCCACGCCTTGCTGGGCAAGCTTCTCCTCCAGGCGGGCCTCGATCTTCTCGATTTTGGCATCGTGATCGGCTTGTTGGGCTGCAAGGCTAGCTGCATGTTCGTCCTTGAGCCGCGCCTCCAGATTCTGAAGCTCGGTGGCGTGCTGGGCTACGAGCCTGGTCTCCACATCGCGGACAGCGTCGTCCAGTTGCTGCTTGAACCTAGCCTCCACTCCGTCAAACCAGGCTGCGTGATAGTCTCTGATCCGCACATCAAGCTTGTTGAGTTCGACCTGGTAGTCCTTGAGCCGCGTCTCTAGGTTATTGAGCTGCTCTGCATGCTCCTCCTTGAGTCGGGCTTCGAGTTCTTGGACCTTGATGTTACTCTTCGCCCCGAGTGTGGTCTCCATCCTCTTCATGTCCTTCGTCATGACAGCCTCGGTCTCCTTGCGTTCAGCCACGATCGTGGCCGCAGTCGCCTGACGTTCCGCCGCGAGGCGTTCTTCCAGCGCTGCTGTTCCGGCCGGGCTATCCGGTAGGCTCAGGATACTCGCCGCGGCCTTCAAGACCTTCTCGGACGCGTCATGGTGAGCCGTAGTACGTGCCTCTTGCTCCTCCATCCGACGGGTCAGGTTGGAAATGACGGATGCCTTTGCGCCTGCAAGGTACCTGAGGTTGGCGAGCTCCGACTCGAGTTGGTCGATGCGGGCTGCAACCGCGGGGGCTGTGCGGCGCCGCTTGCTCGACGCTTCGGGCGAGATGGCAGCATCGGTTCGACCGCGCTTGGGATTGAGCGGCATAGACGGGCCAGCCGACGTCTGGGTACTCCCCACCAGGGGTGGCGGAGCGGCAGGTGGCGGTGGACGGGCAGCTGGAGCAGGCTTAATGCGCAGCGGAGGAGGCTTTCGCCGAGGTGGCAGCACGCGGCGGCCCGTTTCGTTGCTGCCGCTCGGAGTTACGCCTGTGGGCGAAACGGGCCCCGGACGCGAGGCTGGGGAAAGAGGAGGGCGAAGCGTGCTGGGAAGGGCGTTGCTGGTTGGCGCTGCTGAAGGGCCCGAACCGGAGCCGGATACGCTGACCTCGGGTATGTCTGCACTCCCTCCGCTGGCCAGGAGACCGTTGTCCGCCATCACACTGCCGGCTGTACCTGGAATGTCGATGAGGTGCAGCTGCTGTAGCTTCGCGAGGTCGATTGGGCCTGCATAGTCAGCAGACTTCTCAACATGCCGCCATTCCCCAGCAACCTCACCAGCGACAGTGACCGACTTCTTCGCAAGGATGGGGCACACGCCGTCGAAGCCGCGCCCGCCGCGCCATTGGCAGAAGAGGCACTGTATAGCGAGAAGAGTGGACCCGCAGAGTCGGAAGGCGAGCATGGTCGGCCACCTGGCAATCTTGGCATATCTGCACTCAAAGTCGGGATGGCTGAGGGGCAGGGGTGGATCAGTCGCCAATGCGCCGACAGGACTCCCGACTCACGTGTACAGGAACCCCGGGATGGTCATCACTTCGGCTCGCGGGGGCAGGCCGCGGGGGAGGACCCGCTGCATGCCCTCGACGCGGAGGAGGATGTGCGGAAGGTGCTCCGCGTTACACGCCTCTAAATGCCGGATCTTCATGTTGGGCGTCTCGAGCTCGTGTGTGCGCTCTGGTCTGCCGTACACCGGGTCGTGGGCGCGGTACGCCTGGAACCTGGCCCACTCGGCCGCGGCGTCAGCGCTCGTCGTGCTGGGCGGCGTGGCCGACATGGCGACTGGTAAGGCAGCCGAGGGTGTATGGCGAGGGGAATGGAGCAAAAGGAAGGTTGGTTGACGCGGCCGAGCTGGTCCAAAGGAGTGTCGGGCGTGCCGGTGGCCGTGCAGTACGCCGCGGGGACCGAGCGTCAACAGTCGCGCTGGTAGTCGTGGTGGAGCCGGGCTATCAGCGACGGAGTGCTGTGAAGAGTGAGCCGGTAGTGAGAGATGGAAAAGTGAGAAGAGGTGACAGTGTCTGCGTCGCGGTGACTCGCTCGACTGCTCGTGCGCGCATGCGAGGAAGGCGCACAGGGCGCGCGGGGCGCGGCGGATCACTCAACGCGTGGTAAACGGCTCGTCTCGACCTGCTCTACCGCCTCGGGCCATCAGCAGCTTGATACCTCGCCCCCGCAAGACGCATGTAGACACAATGCATCGCATTAGCAGTGGTCCTGCGGGTATAACGTGTGCCGTGTGGGTTGGGCCTGCGCATCGGCTGGTCGGTACTTGGCGGCGTCGTCTCCGCGCCGCATCTCACTCTTTCCCCCCCCCCCTCCCCCGCCCGCCTAAAAGTCGTCGTCGTTGCCCGAGCCAAACCAGCCAGAGTAGACGAGGATGGTGCCGTACACGAGCAGGCCGCCGGCAATCGACATCCAGCACGCCTCGGGCTTGATGAGCTGCGAGTGCTGCAGGACGACGGGGAGGGCAAAGCCGGTAGCCTGGGGGGTGAGCGGCTGCGTTGGTAGGAGGCAGAGGCAGGGGAGGCAGCGCGAGTCTCAGGCGATGCTGGGAGCTGCTCACGCCGCTTCCCTCCCTCCGGACCACACTCACCACAAGGACACCAGTCAAGAACCGCCCAAAGTCAACATACGCCGAGTTGTACTCTGGCGAGATGTCGTCTGCCCGCGCGCAGCGGAAGCAGATCGAGTTGGGCAGGGGGGCGAGGACGAAGGTGATGGCTGGGGTGTGAGCGGCGTCTCGGCGCACGCGCGTAGCGTGATGGTGCGGCGGGGCAAGACAGCTCGGCTAGGCGCGGCACCGTCCTCCACGAGGAGGCCCAGCCGGCTCGAGTTGTGCCATAGCCCCAGCCCGCTCACTCACCAACCAACAGCGGCAGCCAGTTGGCCCACAGCGCACAGCTGAGGATGACGAGGAGGAACCCGAGGGCGAGGACGAACGCGAGGAAGATGACGGCTGGGGGAGGAAGCGTCAGCGCAATGCTTGTACCCTGTTCACCCAGGCTCACTCTTCAACCCCGCTGCCATTGTGATTGATGTCGAGAGCGATGGAGACGACGAGCGAGACGAGCACAAGACAACGACGCTTGCGACGACGCAGAGGCGGTGGGTGGGACCGACGTCACACGGCCGATGGGTGTCAGGGTCAGTTGCACGTGGCGTGAGGCTGACACCGGTCTTGGCCCCTCACACAATGTCTCGCTGGTCTGACTGGTAGACGCGTAGACGCCTGCATGCATGCCCAGATCGTTGGGTAGTCCTCAGATACGAGTAGATACACACTAGGAACTAGGCTGCATGCAGAGGGGCCGGCCCTTGGTCGCGGCGCGGAGGATACTCGGTCGGGTCCTCATCCCGCCACACATATAGCGGGTGCTCCTGTACCCACGGCTCGCTCTCACCTCCTCGACCACATGAGCTCGATAATTCCTATCTCTTGAGCCTGAAGGAAGTTCCCTGCTGCAGCCATCGCCAACGCGCCGACACCACGCCACGCCACACCGAGCTCGAGCCCACGGCCCAACGTTCAGCCTCAACCGCGTGTCGTGGCATTACCCCGACGGCGCGCTCGCCTGCCTCGCTTGGGCAGCACCTGCTGTTGACATGCCGCTCGAGCCATGCTCTTGACAGGCGCGTGCGGAGCTGCCTCTACGCGAGTGAAGCAGCACGACCTCTCGACGCTTCACCGTACAGCTGCGCTTCACCGTACTGCTGCGGCTGCCACTCGCCCCTCTCCATTTGCCTCCGCCATGACGTGATGCCGGCGACGACGACGCACTAGTGCGACTCGACGACGACGACTGCCTCGACACGCACGACAACCTCGCTGCATCCATTTTACTTTGCTATCATCATGGTCACACGACGACGCGCTTAAGCGGCAATGCCAATGACACCGCAGGCGGCACGGCCACCGGCGTTGCCAGTCTTGAGCGAGTCGGCGTGGCCGCCGAGGCCGAGGTCGTCGACGCCGGCGTGGACTGGGGCGGGTGTGAGCGGGCGTGCAGCGCGCGGGGCTGTTCGACTTACCAACAACCGAGCGGCCGAGGATCGAGTAGGCGCCGATGAGCGAGATCTGCGCGTCTGGCCGATGAGCGGGGGTCCAACACAAGGCGGGGCGAACGGAGGAGGCAGAGGGGCGAAAAGGAGCATCTCCGCCTCACGCCCTCGCGCCCTCGCCCACTCGCGCCTGCGGCGCTCGCACTCACCCTGGAGCTTGATGTTGGCAGTGCCCGAGGCGTCGGTCTTGACGTTGCCGAGGTCACCGACGTGGCGGTCGGCGGCGGTGGGGCCACCGTGGTTCTTGCCGTGGGGGTTGAAGTGGCCGCCGGCGGAGGTGCAGCCGTTCGAGTTGTCTCCGAACTCGTGGACTAGAGCGTCAGCGATGCTCGGCGATACCCGAAGGTGCTCGACTCACTGTGGAAGCCGCGGTCGGCGTTGGCATCGAGGCCCTCGATCTGTTCGATGGCGTGACGGGCACGGGCGGTGATTGGCGGGGTAGGGGAAGGGAGGGGAGGAAGGCCATGTCAGCAAACTGCATCTGCTCGTGGCTGCAACACCGGCGCCGGCTCGACTCGACGACACGGCCCGAGCCAACCGCGGACACTGCCCGCGGCGAGCTGGCTGCGGCCTCTAGCCTGCCCTCGGCCTCGGCCGACTCACCTTGCCCTCGACGGTGACGGGTCCGCCCTCAGCGGCCTGGGTGAAGGTGATGACACCGGTGACCTTGGAGTCGCCCTTGAGAACAGCAACGGCCTGTTGAGTGGGGTGGAGTGGGGTGGATGGCGTCGAGGAGGCATTATGGCGAGGGTGCGGCAATATGCGTAGCGGCGAGGGGGAAGCCAAGGGAAGGGTCGTCGTCAGCGGTCGTTCTTCTCGGCTGGCTCCTGGCGCCGGCGCGTCGGGGTGCTCTGCCCGTCGCTGCCGCTACTACCCACCTTGACCATTTTGATTGTACTTGTTGTTGTGTGGGGTGGGTTGGAGGTGGTTGTAGTAGGTTTGAGTGGAGATGAGAGAGTGAGTGGATGTGGGAACAGTGATGCCTTCTGGGGGGGGAATGCTGGCTGCGGCATTTTAATAGGCGGATGCCCGCGGTGATAGCGTCATTCAAGTCACGACTTATGTAACCAACGCAGTGCGTCACCCATCGGCCGATGCACAAAGAACGATAACAACGGCGCCGTGTTGTGGTGTTTATGCATGCATGGTGGAGAATGCAGCGACGAGCTGGTTCGACTCGACTGATGCATGTAGCCCTTGCATCACTAACATGACTAGGTCACACTGGCGCTGCCCACCATACCCCGCCCGTCGGGCCTACCGGCATCGGGCCGCGGACCGCTGCCACACACCTTGGCCGGGCCGATAGCAAGCAGGCAGGCGCGGCGAGACATCGGTGCGGCCAGCAGCGCCGAGCTCGAGGCAGAGACAACATGGCGAGTGTAGCACCATGTGCAACTCTCGGCCGCTCTCGCCCTGGCAGCCGGGATCACGACCTGCGTCTCGTGGCTCGCTGCCGAGTGGCGACAGGAGCATACGCTCCCAACAAGCCTCTCAACAGCTGGGCGGCATGCGGAGCGCCACCTAGGGGTCGATCAGCCTGGCCTTGATCGACCCAGCGTTGTCCATGTCCACGCGTTCGGCGTCGGAAGGAGGCGGCCGCGGCGGCGCCTCCAAGCTGTGTGCCGCTGTGCGGATGCCACCCGGGCTGAGAGTGCCCCTCGCTGGTCCCAGCGCTTGGTCCCGGGGCCTCGTCGTCGTCGCCACCGACCTCTAGGAGCGGGCCGCAGTTCGAGGAACGTGAGCAGTGATCCGAATGAGGTCTGATGCGGCCGTGAACACGCCGGACAGCCGCGGCGTGTTGGCGCCAACGCGAGTGCTTGCGCGTCCGCAGCCTAGTATTAGTCTTACCAGGCCCGCCATCTCCGGAGCGCGAAGTCGGACAGTGGTCCTGCCAGCCAAGAGCTGCAGCGTCAGACGTGAGTACGTCGTTGCACCCGTGAGCAGCCCCACCCCCTCGCCCAATCAGCACCCCACCACGCAGCCAAACCCAACAGCATACATCACACCAACAGCCGCTCCTCCTCGACCTCGATCTCCTCCTCGGGCCCCATGGCGCCCACGCGCTGGAGCACGCGCTCGACCACGATCGGGAGGATACGCTCGCGCTCGCGCCGCTCGCGCTCCTGCCGGCGCTTGCTCTCGGCGCGCAGGCGCGCGAGCTGCGCCTCGAGCTGGGCGATGCGCTCGCTGCTCTCGGCGAGCGAGCGCGAGTGCGAGAGGTGGGTGCGGACGAGGGAGAGGGCGAGGAAGATTGTCGTCGAGAGCACGAAGATTGGGATCATGGCTGCGGGCGGGCGCGCGTCAGCGCGCTACCGGTTGCCATACGGCTCATATCCACTCACCTGGGAAGATCTCGCGGTACCACACGCCGTAGGCGCTCGGCCTTGGCCCACTGCTGCCCCCGCTACTTCCGCTCCCGCCGGCATAGTTGCGCGGGACGAGCGGCGACTGGGGGGAGGAGTTGGGCGCGCGCGCGCGTGGCGTCGTGTGCAGGGCGCGTGGTTGCAGGCGGAGGAGCGGTCTTGCGCCTGCAGCGGGGGTTCGCAGCGCACGGAGCGAGGAGAGGCCAAGGGCGAAGGGCCGGGACATGGTCGTGGGAGGGTATCTGGTGCGTCGTCAGGGGTCGCGTGTGTCGTTGTCGCTGCTGCCGCTCGTCGTTATCGGCCTCGTCGCCGTCGTCGATGTTGGGAGTCGAGAGAGTGGTGCTTGAGGCCGAGGAGATTGTGCACAAACGTCACTGCGCCGGAGGAGGCTGGAGTGAGTGAGAGCGGGAGCAAATTCGGTCGGTCTTCCGTTGGCCGGTGGACCGCACAGTGCCACATCGAACGACACGAGTCCGACGACCACGCGCTGCGTACACGGAGTGCAGCGGCGTTCCCGTCGTCAGAGCGCTCAGCACCAGAGCCGCGCCCACCCCGGTGGCCTGCCTCAGCCCCCTCGGCGCCCGCTGCACGCTCCGAGGCGACGACGCGGACACCCGCTCAACTCCGCAACATCACGTGACGCCCCCGCCGTCCACCCCGCCGGCTCAGCGGCTCAAATCGCTCCTCCCTCACTCACTTTGTCGTCCTCGGCATCTCCAACAAAAGAAGAGCAGCAGCACCATGCCTCCTCCCCCCTCGACGACCGCCGGCGGCTCCAACTGGGACAAGAGTGGGTGCTGCCCCAGGGGCGAGCTGACAAGAAGTGAAGATGGGCGCGCTGATGGGCACGGGCGTCGGCCTGACCATCGGCTTCATCTTTGGCTCGTTTTCCATCCTCCGGTGCGTGGGTCCCCTGTTGGGGGAAGGTGTGGGTGTGGGTGGGGTAGTGCTGACTCCTCAGTGGTGGCCCTGGACCCCGCGGCGCGGTCGCTACCCTCGGCCAGTACATGGCCTCGTCGGCGGCCACGTTCGGCTTCTTCATGTCGATCGGCTCGGTGAGTCGCTGCCAGGGTGCAAGCGGGGTGGGGTGGGGTGGGTTGGGCCTGTGTTGGGTCCTCTGGGAGTCGAGTGGCGGGGTCCTAGGCCTGGCGCTCCAGCTGCTCGCCTCGCCCATCTTCCCCCCATGGCGCGTGCTCCACCTCCCCACCTCCTCACCTCCCCCTCTCCCCCGTTGGCCCGCTGACACGACCTCGCCCCCAGGTCATCCGCACGCACGAGAAGTACGCGCTCCCCCCCACCGCCGCGCCCGAGGTCCTCGTCCACGCGAGCAAGGCGCGCTGGTCGGCCGCGGCCGCGCGCATGCGCGCACAGCAGCAGTAGTGGCATGCATGGGCTACGAGTTGCCAGATTGTCCGCAGGCTCTGCGTGGGGATGGGACAAGGGTGGGAGTGGGTGGTGTGGGCTGACCGGCGGTTGACGACTGGGGACTCGCGACTGACAACACTGAGGGAGCTGCTGGCTTCGTCACGAGGCGGCTGGTGTGATGGGTGGAGGGGAGCTGCTGCGGTACCGGCCTGCCCTTCAGCTGCGCTCCGAGCTCGACATGGTTGGGGCCTGACTGCCGACGCTCAGATGTGGTGGAACGACGAGGTGGTAGTGCCACGAAAGAGGCGTCACGCTGTAATGTCAGACGCGGGGCGATCTGCGAGCATCACCGCGCCCCGGGTGGACCGCATCTGGCCGGACCAACGCGGAAGGCTGCCATTGCTCAAATGCACCTCGCAGCTGCAGACTGTGTAGCGCGCCGTCGCTTCTATGCATTCACTCGTTGTTGTTTGCTCGTCATTGTGTCTACGCGCCGCCCACTGGCACGCCTCTTTGCAGTCCCGTCGGCCGCCCGTGCCTTAAAATGTCCCTGTTGTCTCGTCCCGTCGACAAGGTCCATTCGCGTGTTTGACTCTCGACATCGACTTGGACTCTGCCATCTCACTCCCACTCTCCTTTCTATCTCTCTGTGCACATCGACATCGACGACACCGCGACCACCCGCCCCCGCACCATGGCCTCCCCACCCGCAAACCACCCGTTCCTCCGGCCAGCGATCACGGCCACGACCGCGCCCCCCGGGTCCTTCAACCCGCCCGACAACACGGCCTTCTACCAGCCGATGGGGACGAGCATCCCGAGCAGCGCGCGCACGTCCCTCCGCCCAGCGAGCCAGGTGTCCGCCACGCCGAGCGCGACCCCCAGCGCGCCGGCCGCGCTCGCGTCCCCCGCGCCGCCTGTCCCCTCGCTCCCGCGCTCCCCGCGCCCCGATGCCGCGCGCACCAGCTCCACCGGGCCACCCCCGCCGCAGAGTAACGGCAACGCCGTGCCCGAGCCGCCGAAGAAGCTCAGCCGGTGGGAGGAGAAGGTGCAGGGCGATTTGGCGGGCTGGCGCGGCGGTGTTGGGTGAGTCGGTCGGGGAAGAGAATGGAGAAGCGTCGCTGATCACCCCCAGCGCACCCCGCTCGTCCGTACCCCACGCCGCGGCGTCCTCAAACACGTACTACGGCCAGCCGCCGACCGGCACCATCGGGCGCGACCTGCCCAAGGAGATTGTGCGCGTCGAGCGCGACTACAGCCTCGGGGATATCTGCCAGTGAGTCGTCGCGTGCCGCCCGTCCCCGCTTGCCCGCTGACGCGCGCTAGAATCTCGACAAACTTCCCCGTCGAGCTTGACGGCCGCGTCACGCCAACAGACTTTGCCAAGTTTGTCGAGGCTGTGAACGAGCCGCTGCGCGACGCGTACTCGGTGTCGGGGGCCGTCGTGGACAACGTGATTGCCGTGCTGTCGTGGTGGACGAGTCTGTGGTGGCGGACGAGCCATTTTGAGAAGGTAAGGAGGTTTGGCGGGGCGTTGTCAGGCGTGGGGCGCGGCGATGCAGGCCATCAGCCGCCGCCGACCGCGCAGGACTCTGAGCCTTGCTCCTGTCCCTACTCCGTGCTCACCCCGCAGGAACTGCAACGCGCCGAGGCCGTCATCCGCGAGGCCAACGAGACGACGTTCAACCCCGTCGGGCTGAACGTACTCTCCCCGCGCGAGGTCGCGCTGCAATACGTGAGTGGCGCGTGGTGCGCGTGCCGTGGCAATGCTGACGTCGCAGCTCGAGATTGAGTGAGAATGCTTTGCTCGTCCGCATGCTGACGCCCAGGTACTACTGATTCGATACCCTCCCTGCGCTGTGCGCGTCTTTAGACCCCGGTTATAATGTACCTTGTTGTGATGCACCGTGTAGTACTGGCGGGGAGGGGGCCAGGGTGAGCCTGAACCACGCTGGGTGAGCCACGGTGGTAGTCAACCGGCGCTGCGCAATCGTCAACTCTAATGCACTCCTGCTACATATGCACTCACCACCAACCCCCACAGCTCGCATGCATGCATGCATGCATACGAAGTCGACTTGCTGAGTATTATCGAGGATGGTTGTAACCCAACTCACCCGGACGAGTGCCACAAGCCGCAATCACCCGAAACCCCGCCACCCAGGCTGCCATCCCCCGCCAGGCAGAGTCTCGGTCGTCGATCTCGTCGTCCACTCCGACACCGACGATAACAACAACCGTCGGCGCACTCTACACAGCGACGACAACGAGCACCACGACGAGCGCGACCCGACCCCGACCCTAGACCCACCAGCAACGTCGGTATCTGCCCACCCACCCTCCGACTACCCCCCTCCGACCACCGCTTCCCCCCCCCCCCTTCCCCCTCCACCGGCCCCTCCTCGACACTGCTGACCCGCGCAGATGCCCGGACCCCTCTACCGCGACCCCTGGGCCAAGCGGGAAGCATGGCGCAAGTCGCCCATCTTCAGCAACAAGGCCATGTTCCGGTGCGTCGCGGCGGCAGGCCGTCGTCGTTGCGCGCGACAGGCGGGCCAATCGCACCCCGCGCAATGCTAACCCCCCCGCAGTAACCTCTTCCCCGGCCTCGGCACAGCCATCGTCGCGTTCACCGCGTACGTCATCTACGACGACTACATTGCCAAGAAGCCGGAGGGCGGTCACCACTAGTTTGCATGGATCGGATAGCAGCGGCGGCGTGGGCGGGCGCGGGCGGAGTGGGTGGCCGCGCGGCGGCGTGGGCGGCTCGAGTGCGGGCTGTGATGGGAGTGGGTGGGACGGGCATCGCGGACGTGCTTGTGTCGACGGACGGCGCGGAGGTGGGGAGGGCGGTCATCTGGGGGGCGGGGGAAAAGGCCGAGAGGGCCCGGGTAGCCCCTCGACATCTGGCTCTCGTTCTGCCCTCACAAGGTCTCCTCTCCGACTCGACTGACACCGGTGGCCGTGTTCATGCAGCTGTGCCCTTCTGACGACAGCCATCCAGCTGACCTGATCGACTGACGTAGAGTGACGTCCACTACATCAGTTCCGCCTTCTGGCCGAGTTGCTCTTCCACCTTCCACCTCATCCCACTTCAACACGCACGATCCATCTACGATATGGCCACCTTGCATCGCTCTACGGACCCGGTATACAAGAACCTCGACCACTACCAAGGCTTGCTGGGTAGCAGCGGGCACATCGACCCGTTCGAGAGGTGGCATCCGTGGGCAATGCCACGCCTAGTACTCCGAGCGCCGGGCTTTCAACGCGTGTTCCCTCATCCCTCCCCGCAACCAGACGATGGGCAGCAACCACGAAATGTCCCCGGGTTCCTGTACACGTGAGCTGAAGGCAACCGCTGCTGATAATACCGAGCCACCCCGACATCGTTTGCGGAACGGCAGGGCGCAACGGCTGGCCCACGCTGATCTCGCGTCTCAAGTACCACTGCGGCACCGAGGAGTGGACAGTGCCGTCTCCCTGTCTCTGGTGCGAGCTTGACGGAGCGCTTTGCACTGTTCGATCCCCCACTGTCGTGCTGGGACGTGAGTGGCGCCCGAGCCGCACGCTGACGCCAGCCGTTCCGGACGATGAGAGCCTTCTGCTTCTCACAACCATACGGTGTGGCCCATTCCCGGCCAGCCGCACTATCGAGGCCAGTGACGCATCGGCCGCCCCTCCCCACACTGAGGCGGGGCGCGTCTCCCATCCCAGCCAAGCGCCCCTTACCCTGCCCACGCCGAAAGACACCGACTCGACGCCGACGGACTTTCTTGCCCCGCCACCGGCGGCACCTCTCCTCACATCAGGGCTCCCCGCGCGGGCCGCTGCCCAGAACGCCCGGGCTGCCATCAGCGCGCAGGCGAAACCCGCGCCACTCAGGCTCAGGCGCAGCAAGCGGCGTCGTGCGCCGTCCGTCTCGTCGGCCGGCTCCTCAGTCGTCGAGGTCGAGCCGCCCGACCAGGTCGTCGCTCTCAAGGCCAAGGTGCTGCGGCTGGAGGCGGAGCTGGCGTCGGTGCGAGGCGCGGTCGAGCGCGTGCGCACCGACCATGCCGGGCTCGCGGCCAGGGCCAAGAAGACGGTCACAGCACTCACGGCGGCGAACGGCTTGCTGCAGCACGTGGCGAAGAGCGAGGCGGAGCACTCGGCCGAGTGTACCGCGGCGAGGGAGAGGACCAGCGCCCAGTATGCGGCAGTCGAGCATGCCGTGCACACGGCGACCGAGGACATCACGGCGCTCAAGGCCGCCGGCGCAGCAGCGGCAAAGGTGCCGTCGCCCCAGCCGCACGCCGACCCCAGCGTGGCGTTCAGGATCGCGAGTCTCGAGGCGCAGGTGCATGGTCTTCTGAGCGAGAGGGCGGCGAGGCAGAGTTGAGCGGCGGGGTAATCGTACGAAGCAATACGACGCAGCGACTGCAAGATGCCACAATCATACATTGGTACAACATACGATGAAACCGGTCTCCACTGTACAGAGTGCGCCAGCGCACTAACGCAGCGACGACGAGCACGGGCGCGTGCAGAGGCTGTAGAACTCTGGCGTCTGCGCCTCTCGGAACTGGGCTCGCGTGCGTACCGTGACGCTGGGCAGCGGCGCGTCGCCGCCCCACTCCGCCGCGATCTCGGCCGCGATAGCCGCGCGCAGGCCTTCGCGGCGCGCGTCCCCGTCCAGCGGGAGTTGCAGCGCGCCGAGCCACTCGTCGCGCAGCGCGTTGATGACAAACTCGACGTCCATCGTGCGCTGGGCGCGCGCGATCGCCAGGACAAGGTACGCGAGCACGCCGAGCGGCCGGTCCCAGGCGTGCCCTGGCTCGGTGTCGAACGTGTCAAGGATGAAGATGGCCTTGTTGAGCCCAGCACACCGGCCGAGCCACATGGCCGTCGGAGGGACGCATTCCGTGGTAAACTTGATATTGAACACAGCCGTGTGCACGCCCGGCCCAAGACTATCGGCGTACAGCACGTCGCAGCCCGTCTCGAGGTCGTGCAGGTAGCCCGTGTCCTCGTCGGCGTCTTCGCCCATCGCGGCGTAGTCGTCCCCCTCGTACACTGGCTCGCTCGGCACGTCGACGAACGTGACCACCGTCCCTATGAGCGGGTTGTTCATCGACCCGCCCGGGGTGCGCCCGCGCCGCCGGTAGACCGACAGCGCCGGGAGGGCGTGCTCGAGCGGGAAGAAGTGCTTTGTGAGCGTCTTGAGGCTGTCCGTGTGCACGTAGTCGACCGCGGAGGTGTACTGCACCATGCGCTGGATGCACGCCTCGCGCGCGCTGTCCCCTCCGTTCCAGTCGAGCCCGGGGAGTCGCGCGCCCCCCGGGCCAGATAGGACCGTGTACCGCCCGCCGATGAGGCGGCGGCGGCGCTTGGGCGAGAGCTCGGCCCCGGCAGGCGCGACCACGTCGACCTCGACCGTGCCGGCTGTGAGGGGGGCGAGGCTCTGCGCGATCTCGACGTGCGCGTAGAGGGTGGAGTTGACGAGCCGGTGGTACGCGCGCGCGGTGGCGCGCAGTGCGGGGATGGGCGAACCGGGGTGATAGCCCTGAGCGAGGGCGAAGGACACGATAAGGTTGACGACTTCGGCGGGGAGCGGGCGCGGGGCCGGCGTCGGCGTCGGCGTCGTGCTGGCCATGTTGGGGGCTGCAGCTCCGGCCTGCGGGCTGGGTTTGGTGAGCTGGTAAGAGTTGTGAGGAGGGGGAGCACGCGATAAGTGGAGTCGTTCTGCCCGTCGCTAGATATAAATCCTCGAGGAGCTGCTTCGGCCGGCCGGGAAGATGAGAAGAACTCGATCAAGCCACGCAATTCAATCAGATGACTCGCTCGGGAACATGGCGACCGGCCATAACCACATGTCGCGGGGCTCGGTCGTCGGTCGTCTGCTGGCTGCCTCTTGACTGCCTCTTGAAGACCGTCTCCACAACTTTATGCTCCATGCTCTCACCCCTCGACGACCAAGGCACCACACCACCTACTCGTCGTCATCGGCGGCGCTGAACGATGCCCCGCCCTCGCTACACTCGTCGGCGTCCTCACAGTCCGACTGGGGCGAAAACTAGCAATCGTCAGGCAGTAACGTAACGGCACTGCACCTTAATCACACCCTGCCTGATCATGCGCTCGAGGTGCGCCGCAGGCTCGGAGCGAGCCAGCGGCACGACGAGCTGCCGCCGGCGCAGCTGGGCAGCGCGCGCCGCGCCCGGCCTCGAGCAGCCCAACGTCGGCCTCGTACCCCTCCACCAGGCGCCGGAGCCGCTCCAGCACGGGCTCGGCAGCGGCCAGGCAGTCGGCCATGCGTCCGAGCCGGCGCAGCACACGCGCCATGAGCTTGTGGTACCCGACCACCCGGTGCAGGCTAGGCCGATCGATGACGGCATGTCCGAGGGCCGAAGCGAGGCAGAGGAGGAACTTGGGCGAGCGGTCGCCGGCGAGCAGGCGCGTCACCTGGCAGCCTCGCGTTAGCGCGTCAGCGTCCCGCGTCCCGCACGCAGACACGTACCGCGACGCGGTCGTCGTCCGTGGCGAAGGCGTACAGCTGGTGTTGGCGTCAGAGACGACAATGGGCGACGCACGTACGCCAAACTTTGCGAGCGTCACGATGCGGCGCGCCTGCCAGTCGCCCTGGGCGATCTCGAGGAGCTCGGCGGCGTCAGATCGGCGCGGCGGGTGGGCTTACAGCTGAGGTAGGGGCAGGCGGGGTCGAGCTCGGCGGCGTCATGGGGGGTTCAAGGCCGCAGCGGGGAGCGATTGACCGCGAGCTCACTGACGGCAACGACGACGAGATTGCCCGGCCCGCTGCAACCACCACAGGCTGCGAGACGCCGTCCTCGACCTCCAAAGGACCCCTCCCCCATTGTTCTCGGCACCTGCCACGAGGCCGCACCGTCCGCGACGAGGACGCGTGTGGCAGGCGCGTGTGGGGACGCCGTCGCAGAGCGGCTCCCTTCACCGCGACCCCGACCCCATTGCGGCGTGCACAGCTGGAGCAGCCTCTTGACCTCCGTCACGACCGGCGTACCCGACAACACCGCGACTCCGCCCTCCGTGAAATAACTACTGCCTTGTGGGCAACTGCCGTGGACAGCCAAAAGCAGGAGGTGGCCACCCGCCGCACGTTTCGCTCGCGTCTCTGTGAGCCCTTGCACGAGCTGGGAAGCACACCGAGTTCAAATCTCGGCTTTGTGTGGATAAGCATGCATGTATTGTTTGACGGAAGCCTTCCGCGGGGCAGAACGCACCGCCAAGGAAAGACAGTCGCGCCCCGAGTTTGACTCCGGGCCAAATGACGCACATAAAAGCCGGGTCCAAGACACTCGAACATGACATTGCATTGTCCACCTCCTCATCATTTGTCGCGCCGCGACACGAGCATCATGGCGACGACCCAGGAAGGCCCCCGCCTCCCACTCGAACTGCAGGACATCATCATCTCCCTAGCGCTCGACGGCTGCGACCCCTCTGCGCGGTTCGACCTTGCCGTCTCCCTCCGCTCCGTCTCGAAGGCGGCAAACGCCCTGGCCTCAGCCCAGCTCTATGCCCACGTCGCCGTCGTAGCCTCCCAAGCGCCAGTATTCGGCCCCCAACCCAAACTTGTGCCACCGGCAAATACGGGCCGGCGCGTCTACTACGCTGTTGTGCCGGGCACGTACGGTCTCCGTCTCGAAGTGCTCGCGCCGTCTGGCCGCCGCATCCCAGGTCTGGACTGGAACGGGGGCGCTGTCGCCCGCCAGCTGTGCGTCGAGAGGCTTTCAAAGCACTGCACCGCCGTGGATGAGGTCAAGCTCACCTCGTGGGACCTGGCCAACTCGCCGTCGGAGCGAGCTGAGCTGTTCAAAGCCATCGGCAACGCGACGACGTACCGCCGCCACTCGGACGGCCCGTCGCTGTCAATCAAGCCCACTGCCAAGATGACTACGTTTGTGGGTTTCGTTGACATTCCGAACGAGTACGTCTGGGATGGGAACGGTATCGCCGAGGGCATGGAGCACCGTTCAAAGCACCGCTACCTCAATGAAATCCGCGCATCGTGCGACGTGCTGTGCTTCGAGCCGCTCCCGGCGACCATCCGCACCGCAGTGTTCAACATCAACATGAGGGAGGACGACACGGTGCCGACCGCGGGCTGGCTCTTTGCGTGCAAAGGACTGACTGAGGTGGTGTTCGTCATCCGTGAGACCGTCCCGGTAGACCTCGACGACCCTTTGGCGGTGCTCATCCGAGGAGGTCGATATCAGCACTGGCTGGGCCTCCTCCACTACCTCGTCATTGCAGTCGCCAAGGCGCATCATGTGCGCAAGGTCACCTTCGTGGGTTTGGAAAAGCTCGACAACGAGTGGTTCGGCGAGGATATCGACGAGATCCCGACCCCGGTCGCGCAGGGCGCACGCTTTGAACTAATTGAGTCTGCGATCGTCGACGAGATCAAGGACGATTACGAGCGGCAGCGCAACCCGTCTGTGACCGATGATGACGACGAGGACGGCGGCGAAGGTGGCGACGGCTACGACGAGGATGGCGACCAGGATGGCGACGAGGGCGACGACAGGGATAACGACGATGGTGAGGCCGAGAACAGCGACCCGCCCGAGCATCCCCCCGAGATTGCCATTCTCTCGTTCGAACAGTTCCGGCGCGCAAACCCGCCCGCCTTCTACGAGCTGTGCACCGAGCCGTGCACCTTTTCGACGGAGACCTGAGCAGGTGGTGGTGGGATGAGTGCGGGCCAGGGCGCAGCGGCAGTGATGGCAAATGCTATGCAGGTGGTCATGCAGCAGACGACGAAGGGCATGGCACGGGTGTGCTTGGGCGAGGTCATGTCTTAACTGCGGTACCTCACGCGACCACCTGTATGTACTTATGGTTGGGGCAGCTGCTCCGCCACCAAGCACGTTCTTGGGCTAGCTGTTACATCCCCTTTCCAGGAATAGATCCACATGGTCCCGCAACACGCCTTGACCGTAAACAGACAGCGACGCATCGACCAGTGCAGATGCTCGTCCGTTGCTATAAGCAACCAAGCGTGCATCAGTGAGGCCAACTTCTGACTGACACACC
The DNA here is from genome assembly GCF_041260175.1 of Vanrija albida. Classification (NCBI taxonomy): domain Eukaryota; kingdom Fungi; phylum Basidiomycota; class Tremellomycetes; order Trichosporonales; family Trichosporonaceae; genus Vanrija; species Vanrija albida. Next base: position 3,873,977 of record NW_027191420.1, on the reverse strand, counting down.
CAACGATGGTAAGCCGTCGCCCGCCGGCTCCACTGACCCCAGCCTGGCGCCGAAGCAGTCACCGGGCTAACCCCCACCCCCATCACCGCCAGCGCCGCGACCTCAACCCCGGCCAGCCCACCAGACGACACGGAGCCGCTGCCAGAGTACACCAAGCGGCGCCCGCTACCAGCCTACACCCCCGCGCAGGCACACGAGCCGACCGCCGGCGGGCGCCTGAAGCACGCCGCCGGGCGGGTCAGCAGCGGCCTCGGCAAGCTCGTGGGCTTCTACTTCCGGGGCGGGTGGCCCGCCCACGAGGAGGGGTCGACGCCGCCCGAGCTCCGGCCAAAGGGGCACGGCGTGGAGGTCGCGCGTGCGCGGATCCGCGAGCGCGAGGAGCTGGATCGGGCTGCGGCTGCGGGGCACCAGCTGGGCGAGGGTGGCGCGGGGCGACCTGCTTCGTAGTTGTGGCGTGTACCACCCCACCCACGCGACCCTCGCCACTGCCGCGTGCCTCGCCCATGTGCTTCGGCTGTCGTTAGAGTTGCAGGGTTGATCACGAGGTCTTTGCTTCCCACCTGAGCGGCCAACGGGTATCGGGTCTTCGACGGGTCGTACCTATGCTCTATGCTCTGTTGAGCGTGCAGATCAGCAGCGCGACTGACGATAGACGATGGCCGTGGCGGAGCGATGCGACTGCTTAGCCTACTCGCGGTCGGCTAACACCCGATCGCAAATCAAATCGAAACGAGGCAGTCAGTCAGCACCCCCACCCCACCCCGCAGCCTTGCCACCACCCCCGACGTCATTGCTTTTTATTATTATTGTTTCGAGGGGGGCGGTATGCGAGGCAGCCTTGGAAATTGTAGTAGGCGGCCCCATCAAGATCAGATCACATCCTGGATATCGCTGCTCTGTCCACCGCTCACTCCTCAACAATGGTGAGTAGCCCTCGCCCTCAAAGCTGACGCCAGGCCGGCCCCGTCCCCCGCCTCTCCGCCCCGCGCCTCGTCCCCGTCGTGCCCCGGGGCTCGCCGTCGCCGACCCCGCGGAGCTCGTACGCGTCCGTGCCCGCCACGCCAGCGCCCTCGGCCCCGGCCTCGCGCGCCGCGTCCCCCCCGCCCCAGCTCGCCGCTACGGCCTCGTACGACTCGCTCGCGCACTTGATACTCGACGCGCCGCCGGCCTACACGCGCCGCGAGGCCCCGGCGCCGAGCTACACGCCACCCGCGCCCACGCGCCCGCCATCACGCGCCGGCGATAGCAAGGCCCTCCGCTCGTTCAGGAGCGGGGTCGCGTCCGTTGGCGAGGCGATCGCGCGCGGGGGCAGCCGGAGCGGCAACGAGCTCTTCGCGAGCAGCGTGCGCGCTGAACGCCGCTGAGCGGCTGAAGCAGCGCCGAACTAGACACTGGCCCTCGGCTCTTCCGACACGCCTAGCGTGCCAGTGCATACACTACCACTCTCGGGTCGCCCGAGCCCACCGCCGCACCCCCCGATACCATGCACCGACGCGTGCTCGTTGTATGATACCCCCTCTGTATCCCATGCACCATGTATCTTTTTTCCGGGCGGTGGACGTGGAAAGCGCGTGTGTCAACAGTCCGTCAGCGGGATGTCTGGACACTAGAACGGCCAGAGGCACAACTGGCTGCCGTGCTGTAGGCCGAGTTGGTCGTGCAACAGCGGCCCTCCCCCGAGTTGTTCACGTGTCCATGCTGATTCACTGCATCCCAATACTGCTACAACTACCTCGCTTACACAACGCGTCGGGCCTGCCCCACCTGCCCCACCTGCCCCACCCCTCCCCACTCGACTACTCGCGGAAGAAAAAGTTGGAGATCTTGCTCCCCGCAGTCTTTTTCTGCTCGAGGCGATGTGCCTCACACGCCTCGGTGTATGCCTCGATCTCTTCGAGCCCCGTCGTCAGATCGATCTCCTTGGCGGGGATGACCCAGGCGTGGTTCTTCTTGACAAACCAGTCGTACGCCTTGGTGCTGATGAGAATCGCAAAGTAGATGAAGATCGAGCCATAGTTGAACACAAAGTCCTGCGGCGTGAACTGGCCAGGGATGAAGACATAGTAGCCGCTGCGACGGTGTTAGTGGTGCCTCACGCGAGCACCTCGACTCGCTGCACTCACAGGAAGATGGCGACAAGCACGGACCAGAACAGGAGCCAGTAGATAGAGTACGGCATCCAGTGGCCGCGCACCGGGAGGATGTGCATGAGCCCCTGCACTGAAAGCCCCTTGCGGAAGCGCATCGAGGTGATGGCGATGGCCGCCCAGGTGACCAGCGATGTCGAGGACACGAGGTTGATCCACCAGTTGAGGACCTTTGCCGCGCCATTTGACACGGACATGTACGAGAGGCAGCCGATGAGGAGCGACGCGAGGACGGCGACGTACGGCACGCCGTTGCGGTTGGTCTTGTTGAAGATTTTCGGCGCTTGCCCGCGCTGCGAGAGACCGACGAGGGTGCGGGACGACGTGTAGATGAAGCCGTTGCCCGTCGAGATGCACGAGATGAGGACGAACGCGTTGACAATGTGGGGGAGGATGGGGATGCCGAGGCGGTTCATGCTGATGATGTACGGCGACTTTGCAGCGCCCTTGGCCCCAGTGGCGATGGCGCCGAGCAGCGAGTCGTCGTTCGAGCTCACGACGACGCCGACGCACAGCGAGCCGACAATGTAGAAGCTGATGATCCTGTAGATGGTCGAGTTGAACGCCTTGGGCATGATGCGGCGCGGGTTCTTGACCTCGCCCGAGATGAGGCTGAGGTAGTCTGGCCCGACGACGGCGAAGACGGCCCAGGACGCAGAGTCAAAGATGGCTTGCACAATCTTGCGCGCGGCAGTCCGGCCGCCCCACACGCCCGGGTTCTTCCAGAACCGGAAGCCGTACACGTCGTGCTTGGGGTTGCCGCCCACCATGGTGATGAAGGTGTAGAGGGTGAGCGCGAAGATGAGGATGACCTTTGTGATCGAGATCCAGAACTCGACCTCGCCAAACCACGACACCTTCCACAGGTTGAGCGCGGCGACGAGGACGAGCACCCAGCTGATCGTGATGGCCGGCGAGAGGTCGGCGTCCCAGAACTGCACGATCACGTGGATGGCCGTGAGCTCAAAGTTGACGAGGGATAGCTGGGTGATGTAGTACTGGGGGTCAGCGGGGCCGAGGGCAGGTCGCTTACGTTCCAGCCCAGCGCACAGCCAAACGACGAGTCGACAAACCGCGAGGCAAGCTGCACAAACCCTCCGTCGACGGGCAGCAGCGTCGTCATCTCGATGAGGCAGTTGGCCGCCGTCCACACGACCGAGCACCAGAACGCCATGCCGAGGAGCAGGCCGAGCGGGCCCGACTTGGTGAGCGGGAGACCGATGCTCACGAAGAGCGTGGCGCCGATCGAGCCCGAGATGGCGATGAGCTGCACATGGCGCATCTTGAGTCCTCTGCCTGGGTCAGCACTGCCCCGAAAAGCCAGCCAGGCAGGTTACTCACCTGTGCGGGTTGTGGTGGGCGGGCACTCCTTCGCCCGGGAGCACCGACACGCCGCCCTCGCCGACCTTGCCCTCGTCCACCTCGCGGCTGTACACGTCTGCGACCATCTTGTCGTCCTTGAGGGACATGTTGAGAATCTGAGAGGGTGCCAGGCCGGGCCCTTGTACGCTGTTCCCCCCGAGTCGGCTGGATCTTTCATATATTGACGAGGGCCGACAGGAGCCGTGGTTGGCTACGCGCCTCTGCGTCCCGGAGCGCGATAGGGCGCTCGGGAGCTCGCTGCCGCCGCCTGCAAACACACGACGAATGAACGCGCACCGAGCGGGTTTACATCGGCAAGCAAAACTCTGCTCTGGAGCCGCTGCTTGTGTTGATAACTCTAGCGCCGGCGGCTACCTGCCAAGCGCCCCCTGAGCCCATGTGATGAGGGGGCAGGGGGAAAGTGGCGGGGTGGCAGAGGAAGGGAGCACGCGGGCGGCGTCTGCCCCGCCCACTGTGGGTTTCCCTCCCTGAACGCTGCGGCCCCACGAATGCTACGCGCGCGCTTGATGCGGGGACTGTGGCAGTGTGTCGTGTAACTTGCACGTTCATCATGCACGTCCGTGTGGAGGACCGCTATAGCTGGGACTCCTGGGCCAGATTGCATCGCTACGATTGCTGTGGGGCTCTGGGGTATCTTGGAGGGCGGGGAGTGACAACCAGCTCCTCGCCTGGTTGGCTCGTTGCCGTCTGGTCAGGCTCCCCCTTGCCACCTCCTGCTTGGTCCATCGGCCTAGACGTGCTTATCTGAGGAGATATCAATCGTTTCTTACGATTCGGACTCCCTTCCCGGCCAATGACCGTATTAGAGTTTCGTTCATTGTACCAGAGCCAGGCCGCTAGAGGCAGCAAGCACAGTGACCGCCTTCCCATCGTTCTGCGACGCAACTGTGAAGTCATAGCTTGGATACAGACGTCCTGCAATCCGCATAACCGACCCCACAACTCCCCCAGGGGGCTCTACGCGTCATGGCGACATGCCAAGGGCGCGTAAGACGTCACATGACGCCGATGCCCGCGTCTCGCGTCAATAGCATCGCGATAGCGAATCGAAGCTGCGCGTCGATAAGTGTGCATGATGCTAGTGGACTGGCCGATGGGGAATGTCAAGCGCCCGCGGTTGGGTTACTACAGAGGCCGGTAAGCGATAGTGGGACTCGGTGTCGCACAGCCGAGCGGCGGGAAGGTGCGGCGTGCTTCGGCCCCTCGGCGACACGTACAAGCGCGTGTCGCGACACAGTCGGAGGTGGGCCGCGAGGCGATGACCAGCGGGAGGGCGGGGGGGCTATTAGCGGCAGAGGTAGGTCTGCACGCATCAATTGCGTTTGTCATCGTCACTTTCGTGTGAGGTGAGTAGGATACGCTCGCGGCTGCTCGCCGGACGGAGGTTGCGACGTCCGGCACCGCATGGGCAGAGACAGAAGGATCACTGTGGCGTGCCTCCGGGGGTTGCTGTGGCAACACCACTCGTTGCCCGCAGCCAGGTGGAATGAAGGGGACGAGACGAATGGCACCTGGCGACGCGACCAGCATACCAAGCACCCCCGGGCACGCCACAGACCAGTTTCTGTCAGCGTCAGAACACCGTTATGCTTTGGGTTTGGAACACCATCCACTCGGGGTTATGGTTCGGGCTGGGGCTGGCACTCGGCGTCTTACAGGGCTGTGGGCCGGCTGAAACCAACTCGCCTAGGTGGCTGGCAGTGGCACACGAATGGCCGATGCGCCAATGGCGGAGGTTACCAGTACCTTCGACCTCGGTGCTGACATTGATGCGTGTGCTGGCCGACACCGCTGTGCATGTCCTGGTCGCGATCTCACGCCGTACCGCCCCGTCCCACGACAATAGGAAGCCCCAGCGCCACACCTTGGTGACGGTCCGACCAGATTCCCGCGACACCCACGAGCCTGGATTCCGGGGTGCTCCCAGCTTGTGTGGGGAATGGAGTGCTGTCGAGCACTGCAGGCTCGGCCCGACGTCCCCGCCTGCACTGGCACTGGGATGGGCACGGCGACGTGGTCGAAGCCGCGTCTCCTAGCTTGCGGCTCAGTCTGCCGTCGTCAAGGGGGGAGGCGGCACATTACGAGCGCAATGCTGAAACTGCCGGCGTTGCAGCTGGGCCACGCAGCCAAGGTCTCCCAAAGACAACCAGCCTACCGCTCCCGGGACCTTAACGCTGGCCGCTCTGACGCAGCCCGTTCATTTGGGTTCATTTGGGTTGAGCAACCGCTATGCATGCAGCAGCAGCGCGACCCGGTAACATGGCTCGCTGGGACCTGCCCCTTACCTCACCGGGCAGGGATGGGTATTGCCATGGCAACCGGCACAGTGGTAGTGCCTCAATTCAGTAATAAATCGGGAAGACATGCTCGCATCGCTACGGCATCCAGTGCTCTTCATCGTCTCTGCGCTGCAAGCCATCGTGCTAGAAACATGGTGGAAACGCCCGACCCTGCGATTCTCATGTCCAACATGGCATTACCGCATCGCCGTTCCTTGTCGCTACTGGAGACGCCCGTCTCGTCCCCGCACATGGCCAATCGCCAAGCCTGCGCGTCCAGCTCGACATCGTGCAAACGGCGATCCCGTCTCAAGCACCAGGTTCCCAACGCGCCGTCCCTTACGTTGCTGGCCCTCCGACTGAAAGCACACCGCGCAACGGCGGGAGATGGCGGTGCTGACGAACTCGTCGACGACCCACGGCCACGCACCGTCTCACCACCGCTCGCTGTCTCCTCGATCCCGTCACGTCGACCCGTGGTATTGGCTCTGTTCCTAACGTGAGGCTGCGACCCCAAAACGACTTGATCGTCGTCTCTCCTGACGACGAGGCGAGCAGGAGACCCGGCGTGCACGTTGTCTGAGGATGTCTGAGTGATGAAGCCGTGCCGGCAAGGTATATAAGACGGGGGAGGACACCACCCCAGTCTCCCTCATCAACCTGTCATTGTTGCGTCTCGTGAGTTGAGACCCAACACCCCCTCCTAACCGCCCAGCTTTTCTACACTCAAAATGATCTTCAACACCAAGGCCTTCGCTGCCCTCTTCGCCGTCGCCGCGGTCCTCCCCTCGGCCATCGGCAGCCCCATCGACATCAACGCCATTGACCAGCGTGCGCCCGTCGCCGAGGCCGTGTCCATCCCCATCATCGCCCGCGAGGGCGGTAAGGGCGGCAAGGGCGGCAACGGTGGTGCCGGCGGTGCTGGCGGCAAGGGCGGAAACGGCGGCAACGGTGGCAACGGCGGCAAGGGCGGCGACGGAGGCTCTGGCGGCGGTGCTGGTGGTGACGGCGGCAACGGTGGCGCTGGTGGTGCCGGCGGCGAGGGTGGCAATGGCGGCAACGGTGGCCACGGCGGTGACGGCGGCAAGGGCGGCGACGGTGGCGTCGTCACCGCGTCGACTCCCTCCGTCTCGATCAGCAAGTCGTTCACCGTCACGAGCGCTCCGGAGCCCGAGCCGACGTCGTCCTCGACCAAGATCTCGTTCACCGTCACGACTGCTCCCCCGCAGGAGCCGTCGTCCTCGGTCAGCAAGTCGTTCACCGTCACCAGCGCTCCCGCCGAGGAGCCCTCGTCGTCGACCAAGATCTCGTTCACCACCACCACCCAGCCTCCCCCCGAGAGTAAGTCCGAGTCGGTGCCCTCGAGCTCTTCCCCTCCTCTCCCCGACCCATCCTCCGGCCTCAAGGTCGTCGGCGCCCTGGGCCGTAGCAGCGCGATCGGCCCCCAGCCCCACGTGTACGAGGGCTGCGACGGCGAGCCGAAGGACAAGACCAAGGCCGTCGAGATCAGCATCAACCGCTGGAGCCCGACGCTGTGCGGCAAGACGGTTGCGATCGTCGGCCGCGGCACCGACGGCAAGGACCTCCCCATCCAGGTCACCGGCGTTGTTGCGGGCTACACCAAGGTGGCGACCGACCAGAGGAACCTCAACGTCGCCGACGAGATCCACGGCGTCCTCGCAGTCGGCGCCTTCCAGAACGCCCCCTTCGTCCCCGCGACCTGGTGGGTCCTCTAAACCAGCTAGGGGCCACCACAAACACGACACTCACGACCGCATCCCCCATCCCCCACGCCACGACCCAGTTACGATCCGATAATTCCGACACCAGCAAGGTGCTGACTCGTCCAGGCGATGAAGAGACCACCAGGAAGTCGTTCACGACCAAGGAGGCGCCGCCCAACCCCGTCAAGAGCGGTGAGTCGACAACTTCTGCCCCTGCCGCGGCCGTTTCCGCCACTGCCGGCCCGATCGCGGCCGGCATCAAGATCTCGGGATCTATGGCCCGCTCCTGGGCCTTCGGTCCTGAGCGCAAGGTAGACGCTGTCGGCGAGGGCTGCAACTGGTCCGGTGAACCCTCGACCGCCGTCTGGCTTGAGAAGTCAAACTTTGACGCCAAGCTGTGCGGCCAGAAGGTCACCATCGAGGGCATGAAGGGCACATCGACGAGGGGTGTGGTTGCCGGATACTCAGACATCCTGAAGTACCCCGGCCAGCTCATCACCCCCGATGCCATTCACTCGGAAGCGGGTGCCACTAAGCGCATCATCTTTGCGCCCATCACCTGGTGGATCAACGACGGCCAGTAGGGTCAGTCAAAGCTCCACCGGCGGTGCCCGTCGTAGTGTGCCTCGAGTGTGCCTCGTGTCTCTGCTTCGTGGTGCCGATTTGACACACGAGCTGACGTTCTCAGAGGCTGCTGCTCCCGACCCGGCCGCCGACCCTGCCCACGACCCGGCCGCTGCCCCTTAAGTGTGCTTCTTCGTGGACAATGGACACTCTGGACAATTGTAGACAGCTTCTTGATGATAATATTGTATCGTGTGGTGGTGCCGGGGCGGTTGGAGTTCGCGGGTGCACAGCAGCAAAGGGCAGCACGGCAACAGTGCGACCGCATGCTGTCGGTACGCCTCTCTCTCGGCCTCTCAGTCTGGTCAGTAGGACGTGGGAAGGCCAGTTGTCGCAAGGTTGGAAGGTTGGAGTAATGTCAACAGTGAGATTTCCCAGCCCGATGACGTTGCTTTTACGACCCGACCCACCTCCACTCGGACGACTTGTCCATCTCCCACTCCCCCTTGCCATCCATCGCACAACCAACGCGCTCATCGCGCCCATCCTTGCCCCATCGGTACCGCCCCATCCAGCACACAGATGGGCTCTAGCGCACGCAAGCTATGAGCGGGCATCACAGCGCGGAAGACGACCTGCAGCTATTCTGGGGGGATGTCAAAGACTGGCTCAAGAGCCTGACGGTGGGGTGAGTCGCGGCGACGGCCATCAACTGACGCACATAGGCGGCTCATATTCGTCGCCGTGACAATATGCGCCGTGTCCACGTTCATCGTCTTCACCGTCTTCGAAGTCGTCGCGTACAGCGAGCTGGCGCGCGAGCACACGCGTGGGTCCTGCTGCCGTACGGTCGCTAACTCCAGTCTCGGGGCTGCACGGGTATGGGCACATCGCGGACCGGTTCATCACGTACCAGCGCGCCCTACTCGTCCTGCTCGTCGTCATGACTGCCCTCGGCGCGCCGGTGCTCATCCACGCGCTGGCCGGCGACGACCCCGACGACCCGCACCCACACCGCTGGCTCGAGAACCGCATCGGCGCGAGCAACGTCCCGCGCCTGTTCCTGGTCGTACTGGCCCTGGGGTTCGCGACGGCGTTTGTCAACCTCGCACGGAGCACGGGCGCGTGGGTGAGTGCCGGTGCGGTGCACGGCTGCGGAAAATCCCTCGGTACCCCCGTCTGCTATGCTCACACTCCCAGATGGCGGGCGCGTCCTACGAGTGGTGTCTGTACACCGTCGCCAAGTCCCGAGGGCTGAAGGCGCTAGACCGGTACAGTGGAGAAATAGACGAGATTGCAGAGGTTTCAATAGGTGAGTGGGGCGCTTGACGGGCCTGACGGCAGACTGTGACAACTTCTTGCGCGATAGCAACCGCAAGACCGTGTACGGCTCGATCGGCATTATCATCTGGACTGTGAGTGTGGGCCTTGGAGCGCAAGCTGAGAGCAGATCCACTTAGGCATTTACTACTACAACTGGTTCAAGCCGACGACACGGCGGCCGGGTAATCAACAGCGCTCGTACATCCCCCTGCAAGAGCGAAGGGCATAATCGTCGGTCGTCATGTACTTTTAAGGGCAACAGATGGTGCTGCCTGAGGAGAGGCAAGAGACACCCTCTAGCCTCTTACTATGGCCCTGCCCGCAGGGCGACACCAGCGGACTGCAGTGTCGGGCTGACCACCAAGTCATCATCACCGGCATCCAAGTGGTGGCTGACGATGCCAACAAGAGGGCCAACATGGCTCACAGCGCTGCCACCGACATGGTACCGAGCTTGGGCAAGAGCGCAAGCGAGTGACTGGCGCGCCTCCGGGCTACTCCGCGACGCCAGCTCACACCCCACCTACCCCCTCCGACGACACGCCCGGCGAGATGGCCGAGCGGTCTAAGGCGCTGTGTTAAGGTGTGCAATGCATATCCGCAGTCTTCGGACGTGGGTTCGAATCCCACTCTCGTCAAGCGAGGATTCAGTTCCTCCCAAGCTGGTCTTTTTCTGCGCAGAGGAAGGCGACCGAGGGAGGCAGGAAGAGGGGATGTGGTTGGCGGAGGGGCATGTGGCGTTTGGCGGTGGTGCGAGCACCGGTGTCCCCTGAGATCCGGCTTCGGAGTCGGCGCGGGGGTTGGGCGGCTCCAATGCGATAAGCATGCGCTGCGGCGACTCGTGCATTTCTGCATAGCTGCATACATCTTGCTGATCCAATCGTTGATATTGACAACTTTGCCTTCTCGGCCGCCACCACCTCGCGCCACGATGGCCCCACCACAAAACCTCAGTACACCCAGCGGAACGCTTCGCAGTCAGCTCACACTGACACCCTGACCTCAACCCACCTGGCTCTGACGGCCCGCGGCCCAACATCTCGGTGGGCACATCCACACTGCCCCACTCCTTGGGCATGCCCTGTTGGCGGTTGCGGCGGCGGTTGTCCCAACGCATGTAGATGCCAAACGCGGTGGCCGTCAGCGCGGTGAAGCCTCCAAACGCGGCCGACGTCGCAAGCGCGGGGATGTACTCCGGCGCATCCTTGGCGCGGAAGACGTTGCCGGAGATGAGGCCGGACGAGTTGGCGATGCCGACCATGACGCCGGTGAGGACGACGCGGCGGCCCTCAGACACCGAGTTGTTCGAGTACCACGTCGACAGGAGGACCGACGGCGTGCTGGACCCGATGCAGAGGAGGAAGCAGGCAAAGTACGCCACGGTAGTGTTGTGCACGACGTCGATGGTGCCGAGGATGACGAACCCGACCATGGTGACGAGCAGGGGCACGACGACGTGGAACGACCGCTCGCGGAAGTAGTCGGAGCTCTGGGTGAACAGGATGAGGAAGAGGGTGCCGACGACGTTCGGAGCCACGGTGTAGAGGTTGGTCTTGACGGTGGAATATCCGAGACGGTGGATGATCTGGGGCAGGAAGTTCCCCACGCTGGCGAGGGGCACGCCGAGGCCGAGGGCGAGCGCCGCCCAGACGATGTACCGCCAGTCCTGGACGAACGGGGAGAAGGCGTCACGCCAGTCGACCTTGGACCCGATCTCGTCCGTCCCGTCCTGGAGCATGCGGGCACGGCTCATGGCCTTCTCCTCCTCGGTGAAGAAGCGGCACGTCGCAGGCGAGCGGGGGAGGTACTGCCGTCAGTGTGGCACTTACCCCGACCTACCCAGAAGGCGAACGCGGCGAAGAGGATCGTGCCGGCGCCCTCGACGAGGAAGAGGTACTGCCACCCGTGGAGCCTGTTATCGTTGATCTGGAACACGCCGTAGGCCAGGAGGCCCGAGAACGCCTAGTGTCAGGCGGGTCAGAGCGGCGACTTACCCCTGAGATTGCCGAGGCGGCGTAGTACGCGCCGACGCGGCGTGCCAGCTCGCCGCGCGTGTAGAACTGGGAGAGGTAGAACACGACTGGGCGTGAGCGACGCCGTGGGGGCCTACTCACTGCTCGGGAGGAGCGGGCTCTCGAAGAAGCCGAGGAAGAGGCGCACGGTGAGCAGGCCGGCAAAGCTCGTCACCCCCGCGCTAGCGATAGAGCACGCGCCAAACCCGAGCATCATGAGGGGGATGACCCGCGCGGCCGAGTATCGCTTCGCGACTGGGGTTAGCTGAGTCACTGGGGGACGCACGCATGGAGAGGGGCGTGCCGAACAGGCAGAGGGGCACGTAGAAGAGCGTCACGACGAGGTAGTACTGGTTGCCGACGAGGCCAATGTCCCGGTCCATGCCGTCCGTCTGCGCGTTGCCGAGGTTGCCACGGTCGAGCGCGTTGAAGAGGTATACCACTGAGAGAACTGGGAGGAGGCGCACGTCCATCTTGCGCACCATGCTGGGGGTTGCGGGTTAGGAGTCGGGCAACGAGGAGGGGAGGGGGGACCCACCGCTTGAGCGCGACCGGGTCGAGGTCAACCTCGGTGATGCGGACGTCGCCCTTGGTGTCGGGCGGGAACTTGTTGTCGGCGAGGCTGGGGGAGTCGGGGGTGGTGATTGGGAGTGTCATTGTTGGTGTTGGCGACTTGGCCAGCTGGGATCCGCCCGCCACTTTATGTGGCCCCGTCGACGGCGCTGCGGCCTCTGTCCAAACCCACTCCCACCGCTAGCCAACTCAACAGCGCCGGGCGTCGGTCTCCTGACGCACATGACACCTTCCCCCACCTCGTTGCGCCGAGCCGATACATACCGGGAGGCATTCAGTTGAAAGAGTGGGGGTAGTCGTCGACTCACTCGCACGACACGCCTCCAGCTCGAGATATCGCGGCAACTACCCGCACCCCACGACGAGGACCCCTATCTCCCACCCTGCCACTCTCTCACGCCACTCCAACCTCCAACCTAGATAGACTGACCGCGGGTCCGCGGAGCCGCCTGTTAGACGCCGAGGCGGAGGAGGACGGCAACAAGCGGTGGTCAGCTGGCAGCCGCCGCCGCAGAGCAGGGCCGCCGCCGCCGCCGCCCGGTATCCGGGCAGCTGAGACTGCGGAGGGGGGGCACGTGTCGGTGCTGAGAGCTATCGGTCTCTTTGGGCAGTGCCACGCCGTCGCCGCTGCCATGACGATAACCGCCTCCCCCAACTGCTCCCCCACCTGCCTCCACACCCACTGGTCCACCCATACCGCGCACAGCCGCCGGCTGGGAATACAATACGCAGCACGCCTGTCACATGATAGCCATGGCGCGCTCCCCCACCCTGGCCTGGGCCCCGTGGCGCGCGTGCGTGCGTGCTTGCTTCCGACTGGCCGTTCGAGCAGCTGCGAGGCTGGAATGCGGGATGATGGCGTCAAGTCGAGACGACCCACTCTTCCGCGCGAGGCGGGGGAGTGGGTGAAACACCCTGACCGATAACCGCTGGCCTCGAGGTGAGACGGCGCGCGTCATGCTGCCCCACTGGGCGACATGCTTCCTGCTCTGGGCCTATTGTCTGTCGTCGAAGCAAGAGGCTCGTTTCGACGCCGACACGAGGCAGAAGCACCAGTCGCCCTGGGGCAAAGGAGCTGGCGAGCTCGTCGTGGTGGAATGTCGCGAAGAGTGGGTTGGGTGGGTCGAGGTAGATCTCACTTCCCTGCAGGTGGGGGGAGGGCAGTGACAGCCTTGTCGGATATCTCGTGACCCGCGTGGACACGAGAGAGGAGACGCGGGGGGGAGGGGAGGGGGGTGGGTAGTGGGGCTTGGGTCGTCGTCGTCGCCGCCGCCGCTGCCACCACCCGAGCGACCTCGTATAAGTTCGCTTTGCACTCTGCACTCACGTCCCTCGACCCACCATTTTCTCGTGCAACACCCCGCTGGCCCGTTGCACACCCGCCCACATCATGACGATCGACACGCCCACCTCGACGCTGTTCGTCGCCGCGTCCGTCGTCAGCGGCGACGAGGACGCCGTGCCGTACCTCGCCGACGTGCTCGTGTCCGACGGAGTGATTGCAAAGATTGAGCCGGGAGGGGGGATATCCGCCCCACCCGGCGCGCGCGTCGTCGACGCCGCGGGCTACTTTCTCTCGCCTGGCTTTATCGACATGCACGCCCACTCGGACCTCTACCTCCTCACGCACGCCGACCACGAGGCCAAGATCACACAGGGATGCACGGTGAGTGCGCTGCATGGCCACTGGCTGACGTACAGACCGAGGTCGTGGGCCAGGACGGTATCGCGTACGCGCCGGTCCACACGGACGCGCAGATGACGGCCATCCGCGAGCAGATCACGGCGTGGAACGGCAACCCGTCCGACGACGAGTGCGCGACGACGCTCAAGGACGTCGGCATGTTCCAGTGGCGCTCGATAAAGGAGTACCTGGACACTCTGGACCGCAACCGCACCGCGACAAACGTTGCCATGCTCGTCCCGCAGGGCAACCTGCGCCTGCTGACCGTCGGGCCGCGGGACGACGTCGCGAGCGCGCAGCACATCCAGGACCAGGTGGCCCTGCTCCACCAGGGCATGCGCGACGGCGCGGTCGGCATGTCGTCGGGCCTGACGTACACGCCGGGCATGTACGCCAGCAACTCTGAGCTCGCCGTGCTGTGCGAAGCGCTGGCGCAGTACCCCGGCTCATTCTACGCTCCCCACCATCGCAGCTACGGCGCCAACGCGATCGAGAGCTACGGCGAGATGATTGACCTCGGCGAGACGACGGGGTGCGCCGTGCACCTCACGCACGCGACGCTCAACTTTCCCGAGAACAAGAACCGCGCACCCGAGCTCGTCGACATGATCGATTCGGCGCGCGGCAAGGGCGTGGACATCACCCTCGACACGTACCCGTACCTCCCTGGCTGCACGACGCTGAGCTCCAAGCTGCCGAGTTGGGCGCTGAGCGGCGGGCCCGAGGAGACGCTCGCGCGCCTGCGCGACCCGGCCATCTGCGAGAAGATCCGCGTCGCCGTCGAGGTCACGGGCTGCGATGGCGGCCACGGCATCCCCACCGACTGGGACTGCGTCGAGATTGGCTCGACGGCGCACCCCGACCTTAAGGGATACGCTGGGCGGCGGCTCGACGAGGTGGCGCGCTCACTGGGCCGCGAGCCGTTCGGCGTGTTTGTCGACATCCTCGTCAAGGACAAGCTCGCGACCGGGTGCATCTTACATATCGGGAATGAGGAGAACGTGCAGTACATCATGAAGCACGAGGTGCACACTGGCGGGTCGGACGCCATCCTCCACGGGCAGACGCTGCACCCTCGCGTGAGTTGTCCCCGCCGCAACCGGACTAACCACCCAGTCGTACGGCACGTTCCCGCGGTACCTGGGCCACTACGCGCGCGACCTCGGGCTCATGTCCATCCCGCACATGGTCGCGCACCTGACGTCGCGCCCGGCCAAGCGGCTCGGCGTGTACCCGACGCGCGGGCTCGTCCGCGAGGGCTCAGCCGCCGACCTGGTGCTCTTCGACCCGGCGACCGTCAAGGACATGTCGTCGCACGCCGAGCCGCGCGCGACGGCCAAGGGCATCCGCTTCGTGCTCGTCAACGGGCAGGTCGCCGTCGACGAGGGAAAGCCGACCGGCGTCAGGGCGGGCTGGACCATTCGCCGGCGCAAGGACGGCCAGGTGACGGACCGCGGCGAATAGGAGGGGGAGGGGGAGCAGCATGGCATTTGTACTATACGCGAGACATAGGCAGCATCACTTCAGAAGAGCACCGATACGCAATGCATGAGTCATTGGTCGAGAGCGAGATAAGGCATAACACGAACGGGTTAACCATCAATCGCCGGTTGGCAGCTCCAACCGAGCTGCGGAGGCGCGACTCGGAGCCGCTCCACCCCGCCGCTCGCCTGTTCATCGGCTCTCGCCTGCGCCGAGCCGATGCATGCGGAGTGGACGGGGCGGTGCGTCGACGACGCGCTGGGCCTTATAGTCGTCGTTGTCGTGCTCTTCCCCGTCTTGTTGTCACTTAGAAACTAGAAACACAATGTCCCGGTTCACCGTTTCCGGCGTCAGCCTCCCCTCCGGCCTCTTCATCAACAACGAGTGGGTGCCCGGCCGCGGCGAGCGGCTGGCCGTCGTCAACCCCGCGACGGAAGAGCAGATTGCTGAGGTGCGTCGGCGTCGAGCAGGCCCACGCTGACAGCAGATCGAGACTGCGACCCGCGAGGACGTCGACCTCGCCGTCGCGGCGGCGCGCGCGGCGTTCGAGACCACCTGGGGCACGTGGGCCAGCGGGCAGGAGCGGGGCCGGCTGCTCTTCGCGCTCGCCGACCTGGTCGAGGCGCACATCGACGAGCTGGCCACCCTCGACCGCGTGGACGGCGGCAAGCCCGCGGCGTGGGCGCGCGTCGACGTCGAGGACACGGTCGCGTGCTTCCGCTACTTTGCCGGCGCGGCCGACAAGATCCACGGGAGCGTCGTCGAGATCGACGACGCGCGCAAGCACGCCGTGCTGCGCAAGGAGCCGATCGGCGTCGTCGCACAGATCGTGCCGTGGAACTACCCGCTCCTCATGATGGCGTGGAAGGTCGCGCCGGCGCTCGCGGCGGGCTGCGCCATCGTGTTCAAGGCGGCCGAGCAGACGCCGCTGTCGACGCTGCGCTTCGCCGAGCTCGTCAAGGAGGCTGGGTACCCCGCCGGCGTGTTCAACGTCGTCAACGGCGTCGGCGCGATCACGGGCGACGCGCTCTCGCGCCACCTCGACATCGACAAGGTGGGTACTCGCCTGCCGTGTGAGCTCACACCAGATTGCGTTCACCGGCTCCACGGCGACGGGGCGGCGCATCGCCGTCGCGGCAGCCGAGTCAAACCTGAAGAAGGTGACCCTCGAGCTGGGCGGCAAGTCTGCCAACATTGTGTTCTCGGGCGCCAACCTGCCCGAGGCGGCCAAGTGGGCCGCGTTCGGCGTGTACGAGAACATGGGTGGGTGCGGTCTGGGGGCAAGCTGACCACCGAGGCCAATCCTGCAGCGCCGGTTCGCGCGTGCTCGTCCAGGAGGAGGTGTACGACGAGTTTGTCAAGCTCTTCGTGGCCGCCGCCTCGGCGTTCAAGGTCGGCCCCACAGAGGACGAGGACACGTTCCAGGGCCCGCAGGTCAGCAAGGTCCAGTTTGACAAGATCCTCGGCCTCATCGCCGCCGGCAAGGAGGAGGGCGCGACGTGCGTGCTCGGCGGCGCGCGCCACGGCACGAAGGGGTACTTTATCCAGCCGACCGTCTTCACCAACGTCGACATGGGCATGCGTATCGCGCGCGAGGAGATCTTTGGGCCCGTGGCCAGCATTATCAAGTTCAAGGACGAGGCGGAGGCGATCGCGATTGCTAATGCGACCGAGTATGGCCTCGCCGCCGCGGTCCACACGACCGACTACGCCCAGGTCAACCGCGTGACCCGCCGCCTCAAGGCCGGCACCGTCTGGGTCAACCAGTACGTCATGGTGTCGCACCAGATCCCCTTTGGCGGGTACAAGCAGTCTGGGTGGGGCCGCGAGCTGGGCATGGAGGTGGGTTGCGTTGGGGCGTGGGCAGCGGGCTGACGACCAGGGCCTCGAGCCGTATCTCACGACAAAATCAGTGCACCACTACTACGACGACGAGGGCTTCGAGTGGCCCATCCGTCTGTCCAAGCTGTAGTGGGGGGTTGGGGTGCGGGGGTCGAGGGTGCGGCGGCGCTGGAATCGATCATAGATCTAAGCTGTCGGCAGCGTGGTATGGGAGTCAAGATGCAGATGCAGATGCAAGGGCCGCCCCTCGCCGGCTGGTACGACTCCGAGTGCGACGCGTCGGGGTTGTGCTTTCCTGGCCATCAGCAGGCGCGAGCAGCCGCGCCGACGTGAGCATCGTGTACGGGACGCCGGCGGGGCACCGCAGACGCGCTCGGCACAGGCGATAAGGCGCGGTGCGTGCATGCGTCGACGCTCCAGCTCGCAGCATCGCAACTGCATCAGCAGGCCTTGTCAATGCCTGTAAATGCCGAGGTGTCAGCCCCAAGGCCGGCTATGTCCCCACCCGCCCGGCCGAGTCGCCCGCCACTCTCGGCGCCCGGCGAGGCGAGGCGAGGCGACGCGCGTGGGTACAGTTCGAGGAACAGAGCCGTGTCGAGCAGCTGCGGCTGCGCTGCTAAACGCCGTGTGAGCGTCAGCCAGACGCCAGCCGCCTGCTTACCCGTGGAGACTCCGGCCCGGCCCCACAGCCACATGCCGAGCGCGACCCCACGTCGGCGCTGGCCGCGGTGCATTCCACCCGCGCTCACTGGGCATAGATACCTCGCCTCTCCGGCCTGCCTACACTGCTGACTCCGCTGGCCCCATAAAAGCGTAGCATTGCCGAGCTGGCCCCCCTCACGACACCCACCTCACCCACCAACCACCACAATGGCACCCCAGGAGAACGCGCGCGCCTTCGACTTTGGCCTCCCAACGCCGACCTTCAAGGACAAGTACGAGGAGCGCCAGTACATCAAGGAGCGGCTGGCGCTCGCGTACCGCGTCATGGCGCACGAGAACCTCGGTGGGTGCTGGTGGATGGCGGCGCTGACAAAGTAGCTGAGGGCGTCGCGGGCCACCTTACCTCGCGCGACCCCGTCGACCCCGAGTGCTTCTGGGTGAGTTTGTGTTGGGGTGCGGTGGCCGGGTGGGCAGCCGGTGGCTGGGGGCTGCGCGGCGGGCAGCGAGGCCGGCCTGTGGACTCGGCCAGCCGCCGCCGAGGCCGCGATGCATGCGCCGTGCCGTCGGCGATGCCATGACGCTCCTGCAGGCTCCCACGCCCGCCCGCTCGCCCGGCTAACGCCCACGGCCCACGCCGAGGTCGCCGCTCACCCACCCAGGTCAACCCGTTCGGGCTGCACTTCTCGCGCATGACGGCGTCCGACCTCCTCCTCGTCGACCACCACGGCAAGGTCGTGGGCGGGGGCAAGCCGGGCCGCGGGCAGATCTACAACGCGGCCGCGTTTGTGATCCACAGCGCGATCCACGCCGCGCGGCCCGAGGTCCACAGCGTCGTGCACGCCCACTCGGTCTACGCAAAGGCGTTCAGCACGCTCGGGCGCAAGCTGCCAATGTACACGCAGGACGCGTGCATCTTCTACAACGACCACGCGCTGTACGCCAAGCACGGCGGCGTCGTGCTCTCCTCGGGCGAGAGCGACGCGATTTGCAAGTCGATCGGCGGGAACAAGGCCGTCATCCTCCAGAACCACGGCCTGCTCACCGTCGGCGGGTGCATCGAGAGCGCTGTCGGCTGGTTCCAGATGTGAGTGGGGCCGTCGACGCTGGTGACACTGCTGACCCGGGTTCAGCTTCGAGTCCGAGTGCAAGTCTGTCCTGGCCGCCGAGGCCGCCGCGGCCCTCTCGGGCAAGCCGCCCGTCACGCTGCCGGACGACGTCGCAGAGTTCACGTTCAAGGCCACGGGCTTTGAGGAGGCCGGCAGGTTTGAGGCGCACGCGTTCTTCGACCTCGTCGAGAGCAAGGACGGCGACGCGTTCAAGGCGTAGGGGGTGGGTTGTATCGAGCCGTTGTCAGTTGTCATGACCAAGATGTAAAGTTGTCTGAAGACGAGACGCGATACATGCTGCTATTAACTACTTCTTCGCCTTCCACGCCTGCTCGCCGGCGACCCACGTCTCCGTCACGGCCGCCTGGGCCTCGCGCAGCGTCTCAACGCCGTTCTTGAACGGGTCGACGTTGAGCACACAGAAATCCGCCTGCTTCCCAGGCTCGAGCGTGCCGACCTCGTCCTCGGCCCGGATGCTCTGCGCACACCCAGCAGTGTAGTACCTGATGCTCTGGTCGAGCGCGACGCAGAACTTGTCGAGCGCCTTGATGCGCGGGTCGGTGCTCGGCGCCATGCGCGGGTCGACGCTGCTCTGGCGCGTGCCAGCTGTGTAGATGTTGGGCAGGGCGTGGTGCGGCGCGACGGGCGCGTCGGACCCGAACGCGACCTTGGAGCCGGCCTCGACAAACTCGGACCACGGGAACGCGCGGTCGCACCGCTCGTCCGACCCCATCTGCTCCCACCAGTTCTTGGCGTACAGCGGGTCGGCGTGCACGGGCTGCAGGGAGGCCGTGACGCCGAGCCGCGTGAGCCGCTTGACGCTCTCCTCGGTCACGACTTCGAGGTGCTCGATGCGGTGCCGCCTCTGCGGGCGGGGACCGTTGGCCGCGATCGCGGCCTCGAAGGAGTCGAGTGCCTGCTCGGACGCCGCGTCGCCCAGCGCATGGACCGCCACTTGGAGGTCGAGCTCGTCGGCGAGTACGACGACCTTGGTCAGCTCGGCGGCGGGCCAGATGGGGCCCGGGTTCTCGCCGTTCGGGTACGGCTCCTTGAGGAAGGCCGTGCACGAGTCGACGACGCCGTCCGAGATGACCTTGATGCCTACGACACGGAACCACGGGTCGTACTTTGCGCAGCGGTCGCGCTGGCGGGCCGCCTCGCGGACCTGGCTGTCAGCGCACTGCTTCGAAACCCCACGCACCTGCTCGGCGCGCGACTCGTCGGTCCCCTCAGGCCGCATGAACCAGTGCGCGCTTATCCGCACCGGCAGCTTGCCATGCCTCTTTATGTACTCCTCGAACGCCTCAAGGTCCTCGGGCATGAGGGCCATCTCGATGCCGCCGGTGAGGCCCGACGCGAGCATGTTGTCAAACGCGTCGCCGAGCGCCGTGACGCGGTCCTCGAGCGACGTGTTCTTCGCGACCCACGGCCACACGTGCTCAAAGTTTGCCGTCTCGAGAAAGTGGCCGGTGAGCTCGCCCTGCGCGTCGCGCACAAACTCGCCGCCCTTGGGGTTGGGCGTGTCCCTTGTCACGCCGAGCGCGTTGATCGCCGCCGTGTTGAGCAGGCTCGCGTGCAGGTCCATCGACGCGATAAACACCGGCACGTCGGGGACCACGGCGTCGAGAAACTTGCGGTGAGGGGGCTGCCCGAGCGCGTCGTACAGGAACGACTTGCCGTGAATCATCTTGGCCTCGGGGTTGGCCTCGGCCGCCGCCTTGACGGCCGTCGCGATCTGCTCGGCGCTGAGGCCGAGGCACTCGATCTTGGAGAGCGAGCCGCCAAACTGCACCGTGTGGATGTGGCCGTCGATCAGGCCAGGCAGCACGACGGCGCCGCCGAGGTCGGTCACTTGGGCGTCGGCGCCCTGCCTGTCAGCGAGCACCTCACCCCCGACTCACAGCCTTGGCCTCGGCGTCGGCGTTGGAGCCCACAAACACAACCTTGTCGCCGTCGGTCACCAGTGCATCGTGCAGCGTCGAGTCGCCCTCGACAGAGGTGAAAATCCGGCCGTTCTTGAACAGGCGGGGCATGGTGCGCGGTGGGGTAGTTGGTGGAGACGTCGGGTGCGCCGTTGTATTTATTAAGCCGGGGGAGTGGGCAAGATGTCGTCGGGCGGCAGGCGGCAGGCGGCAGTCAGCGGCACGCCCGCTCGGGAATGCAACGAGCTGCCCAACTGCCGTGAGCAAGCAAGCTCCACGGGCCTCGAACATTGTCCATACGGGTGCCGAGAGCGCGCACCTGACCGCTGCTCGCTCGGCTAGATGGCGCAGGCAAGAGAGCAACGGGTGGAGCGCAGCTGGTCGACGGCGCGGCGCCACCGGCGTTGGAGATGCCGGGCGGCAAGAGCCGCGATTGCGGGTGATATTTTACCCGCAGATGGAGCTGCGGCTGTCGTCTAATGCGTGTGGTGTGGTGCTGGGGGAGGGGGAGGTGCATGCATGCTGATACGGCGCACACGGCTCGCGGTAACTGCTTGGCTGGGTTCGAGCATCGTCGAGCCCAATGGCGTCCTGCGAGGCCATCAGCCCGTCTGTGCTTGGTGCTCAGTCCGCCAGCGTCGAGAGCATGTGCGTAGATAACGCTGCGGGCGTGCGTCGTCTCGCTCGCGCTTGTTCAATCACCGTGCCAGGCGCGCGCTTGGCAGTGGCCTCGCTCGCAGCAGATGTGTCTCGGCGGCCTTGGTCGAGTCGTGCATGTCCCAGTCCAAACAAACAAGCAACGAAGAGCCATTCCACGCCGCCCCACACGCAGACCGCGGCATCTCCGGCGCCCCACCTCGCCAAAGTGAGAGATACCCGTGTCGGTCGCAGAAAGTAATCTAGACGAAGCTACGTGCAGCACTACGGCCGTTCATGGACGCATTCCCCCGATCCAGCAGCTCATCTACGCTGAGCTAGGAGCGCCGCGTTGGGGATACCACCCGACTCACGGCGCTTGTTATCAATACACGCTCGCTAAACGCATTCAGGCATTTCACAGGGCGGCTGGGTATCGTCGCAGATAGCAACGGGTAAACAGAAATCAGTCGTGGCGCCGGCGTCAGGTGACGATAATGTGCGGCTGCCCTGCCTCCCTCCCTTGGCTTTTGTCGCTGCCCACTTGCCGCACCACTCACTTTGCTCCCCCAGCTTGGCCGCGGCCCTCGCCGCTCACAGCCGCTCCATTCCTGCATCATTTACCGGCTTGCCGCGCGCGGACGGTTGGGGCCAGCAGTGGTGCCTACTCCACCAGCGCGACGAGGCGCGACGACGGCGCCTGCGTCCCCCTCGCAGCTATCAGCTGTCTGCGATGAGAGATCCTGCCGGCACTCCCGATGATGCGCTCCGGGCCTGCCTGCTTGCTTGGAGCCAACCCAGCCAACCAGCCCTCTGGATGCATAAAACCTGGCCAACCCTCCCAGGACAGAGCACCCCCCAACCCCAACCATGACCTCTAGCACACTCAAGGACGACCTCACGGTCCCAGGGACGACGGTGATCCTCGACGAGCAGGCCGAGGCGTCGGGCACCAACAACTTTACCCTCGTGCCCACGCCGTCCGACGACCCGGCCGACCCGCTCAACTGGACCACGGGCCGCAAGTGGCTCTGCTGCGCCTGCATGGTGCTCTATGTCATGGCGGTGTGCTTCAACGCCGGCTGCCTCTACCCCATCTACGGGCCGCTCTCGGAGAAGACGGGCATCAGCCTCGCACAGATCAACACGGGCGTCGGGTACTTTTACCTCATCGAGGCTGTGTGCGCGCTCTTCGTCCTCCCCCTCACCATCGCCATCGGCAAGCGCCCCGTCTTCATCGTCTCGTGCGCGTGCGCGGCCATCTTCCCCTTCACCCTCAGCCAGGTCACGTCCAACGCCCAGTGGGTCGGCCTCTGTGTCGCCAACGGCTTCTTCCTCTCGCCCCTCTTTGTCGCCCCCGAGGCCGTGCTGTCTGACGTTGTGAGTTGATTTGATTCGTGTTTGCATTCCTGGCTTGCGGCTTGCCTCGTCACGAGACCGTCCGATCGAAGCCCACCTGCTTGTCGGGATCTCCTCTGACCTCTCCCGGAGCAAAAGGCTTGGCACCCTGAGAGCATGATGCATGCCCACCCCCAGACTCCACTTCACGTAACCCAAATTGCCCTGCTGACTCCACGCGCCACAGTTCTTCTACCACGAGCGCGCGTTCCCATTCGGCATCTACATTGCGACCACGTACGGTGGAGCGCTCCTCGCCCCCGTGCTCTCGGGCTGGATCTACACAGGTATGGGCATCAACGGCCCGCCCTACCTCACCGGCGGGTTCTGCATCCTCGTCGCCATCTTCCTCTTCGTCTTCCTCGAGGAGTCCAACTTTGACCGCGTGGCACCGGACCATGGCACCCCCGTCGAGGTCCTCACCACCGACGGCCTCGCGCCCGCCAAGTCGCCCTTCGTCTTCAACGACAAGGACATGACCACCACCACTGTCGTCCCCGCTCCCGACGGCAACACCCCGCCCGCCGCCAAGTCACCCGGCAGCTTCAGCCTCAAGGACACAAAGGACACGCACACCACCACCGCCGTCGTCGCCGCGCCCAGTCTCACCCCAGACGAGACCCCCGCCACCTCGAACCGCGACCACCTCACCGACGGCCCCGGCATCGACCGCCGCGGCTCAGTCGTCCACAAGGGCGCGCATGCGTACGGCCGTGTCACGAGCCCATGGCCCGGACCCCGCCCGTTCAAGATCTTCCGCATCTCCCCCTACGCCGGCGGCATCCTCTGGCGCGGAGTGTTCCAGCCCCTCGCTTTCCTCCGCCTCCCTATCGTCCTGTGGTGCGGCCTCATGTTCGGGATCTACCAGATCTTCTACAACTGCATGGCCGCGCTGTCGTCTGGTGTCCTCGGCGAGCCCCCGTACAACATGGGCCCCAACTTTGTCGGTCTCACGTTCTTGTCGCCCCTCTGTGCCATCATCCCCGGCGCAATCGTCGCAGGTTTCGTCAGTGACCGCTTCACTATCTCCCAGGCTCGCAAGCGTGGCGGTGTGTCTGAAGCCGAGGACAAGCTCAAGCTCTACATTGTCCCGATGATCCTTACGCCCTTTGGGATCCTCATGATGGGCCTTGGACCATACTACGAGGCTCACTGGATGGTCTTCGTCATGGGCGAGTTTGTCCTTACCATTGCCGGCCCCATCGCCACCCTGCTCTCCATCACGTACGCATTCGATGCGTTCCACGGCATCCACCCCCGCGAGCAGGTCGGGCCCCGCGCTCAGGTTCAGCAGTCTGCGCCCTACCTCCTTTCGCTGATCCTCGTCGGAATGGTGAGTGGCACTTGAGTGTGGCACCGTTCTTCGTCGTCTTCTTCTTCGCTCTGCTCGTTCTTTCGCCTTCTTCTTGCTCTTCTGCTCGTTCTTGTTCGTCTTCTAACAACCCCAGATCTTTACCTTTGCATTCAACTACGCCGTCACGCCATGGGCGTTCGATTGGGGCTTCCGCAACTGGGCCATCAGCGCTGTGTTCATCGGAACAGCCATCAACAGCACCGCGTTCATCATGCTCCGTTACGGCAAGCGTCTCCGCAAGAGCGGTGTCAAGTACTACGAGAAGATCATCAACATCTAGGAGTGTACATTGTACCAAGTTGTAGTTTGTGTTGCTTCAGAGTTGTTTTAATGAGTAGGCAGGAAGTAATGCACAAGTGATCGAGGCTGGAGAACAAAGATGGCGAGTGAGAATAAAGCACACCCCACCACAGTCCCTCTACCCTGCCCAGTACATTGCGCATATGAATGCAAATACTCGGCTATAAAAGCTATTAAATGTTCTGAAGCTGTGAGTCTGTAATGTAAAATACTGTGCTGCGCCTGCAAATGACGCCACTACGAGCTTGACTCGATGGGCGGAGCGAAGAGGTCTTTGATGCGTATGTGTGTAGGTCGATGCTGCCCAGTGGTCATCTGGATTGATGTACAGTGCATGGATGATGAAGTCGTTGCTTTCGTCTGTTGTTGATGCGAGTCAGCAACCTCGATCTCAACACTCTGTCACAATCGTGCTACATACTTAGTGTGTGTGACAGCGATAACAGGGTCACGGCGAAAATCGCTCGGGCTTGGGCAGCACTCGTGGAAGTTGAGAGTTCATGGTGGCCACCAAGTCCTTCGGAGGGGAGAGACCAGCCTTGCGAGCAGCGGCAGCGGCCTGGCGAGTGGCGAGGGCGGCGACGGACTGGCGAGAAGGGGGGGGGCATCACGAGCGGCGGGGGTCTGGCGTGTAGCGGACGCCAAATCATATGTGCCTGTGCCGAAGGTTGGGCGGGGACTATTGGACATGGCTGAGGGTGGTCCATGGCCGGCGCCTGCCTCGTTCTCTTTCTCGCTGTGGGGGTCAACAGTTGAAGCATGGTCCCCACCACGAGGCGAGCACAAATTGGGGTCGGCAGGCGGGTTCGAAGGACGAGGGGTATGGTGGTGGCGACCAGAGTGAGAATGGGCAATGGGACCGACACTGGGAGCAACAGTGGATGCAGCCACGGTGCTGTGGCCTGCACTGCTGGGGGCGTAATTTGAGGGTGACTCAAACGCACGCCATGATCCACTTCGTTGATCGTTGAGTCGATGAAAGTTGTCGTATCCTCCAACGCGGGAGAAGACTGCAGTTCAATGAGCATTCGGCACACCCAACGAACCCACCTTGGCGGAATTGCTGGAAAGTCTCTTGCTGATTGCGGTGGTAGGCAACGTCCTCCGTCGAGTACGAGATGTTGAGCAGGTTCATGACGCCACGCAAGTTTTCTTCAGCTTCCATACGAAGCTGAAGATCTGTGATCCTTTGAATGCTGTTACTCAGGTTACCGAGAGCCGCCTGGAGCCTGCGGCGCTCGACCGCGCTCGCATCCTCCTTGCCCTTGTGACGGGTGCAGGTGGAATGTCCGCGCAAGGCACAGTAGGCACAGTTGCCATCACTGTTTCGCAGACACTTCACCCCGGCATGGTAGCAATGGGGGCAAGGTGTATCGTTCTCCTCAGGTTCGATGCTTAAGTGGCGGAGACATCTTGCCAGTCGGTTCTTGCGGTTCGTCCAGGTGCTCTCCGCACCACCCATTACGAGCGTCTCTGCCTCCGTCCTGATGCGACGGAGGAGCCCAGCGTACTTGCTCGGGATTGAGGTCTTTGGGAAGTAGTGCTTTAGGTGATCGCGCTGATGCTTGATTGGGAAGACGAGAGGCATGACAACAGTTGGGTCCAGGTCCGCGAAGCCGTCATGAAGACGGAGGAAGCGGTTGAGAGGTTTCCAGTTGTGGAGCGCTTCCTCGTCCTCGTCTGACAGTT
Source organism: Vanrija albida (assembly GCF_041260175.1). NCBI lineage: Eukaryota > Fungi > Basidiomycota > Tremellomycetes > Trichosporonales > Trichosporonaceae > Vanrija > Vanrija albida. Next base: position 3,847,896 of record NW_027191420.1, on the reverse strand, counting down.
CAATCAGATCGACCATGTGTGTGGAGTTCTGCACTCCCCATCGTCGCGCGCGATGGCGGGGGGCCGGGTAGGCTGGGTCATAGGGCTGGTAGATGTTAGCACCAGCCCGGGACTGAGCCAGGGGGCTACTCACAATAGGAGGACGGAAGTAATGCTCGTCGATGTCGTCCGAGAGCAATGAGCGAGTAGATGGACTTGAAGCATTGGGTGATAGTAGAGGGGGATGATGCCCGCCCCCGTCTTCCTCCATCTTGCGGGGGACGGCGACAGCAGATCGAACGAGCTTGAATGGGCGGGCTGTCGACGGGGGCTTTTGCTGTTCGCGAAGGGTCTGAGGAGGAGGCCTGGCGGCGCTGGAGAATGGGGCAGGGGGCGAGGGCTGAAGTGTTAGCACTGGGGAGACGAGAGGAAGACGTACGGGCTCCTCGGAATACTTGCGCTTCTTGCGGCTCGACTCTTCGCCGGGGCTGTACTGACGACGGCTCAAGGTGGACGAGAGGACCGACGTGGAGGTGAGGCGAGGATTGAGGGGGCGAGGGTGATGTTTGTGAAGGTGTGAGGATGAGTGGGATGATGTGAGGAGTGAAGAAGAAGAGAGAGAAGGGGGTATGTCGAAATCAGTCGCCAACCGCCGGCGTCGTGGCCGACTCGACTGTCTTCCTCGCCTTCCCTCCCACCCACTCAATCGCTCTCCCACCGCACTCGCCACCCAGCATCATGACACGGCGCATACTCCATCCTCGAGCACTTGTTAAGGCAAGGTGCATCATGCGTCGACCAGTCCCCTGCCGTCCCGAACGCTGTCGTGACCTGTGAGGCTTGGGCCGTGCGCGAAGCGGTGGTGGCCGTACGAGTCGACCGAGAACGCTGAGAGTGAGTGGTCATCGACGGGAGAGTGTTACAAACGTCATGGGGTAGGATTAATGATACACAGGGTGATACTGCAGAGCAGATCAGCCTGGGCGAACAAAAGAAGGGCGGGGCACGGCTTGCGACTAAGTACATATTGTGCACCTCCCCGCCAAAGTGGCGAATCCGAGTGTCACCACGCCTTTGACACTGTCACCCTCGCCACCTGCTGGCCATGTTCAGTCACCGCAGTCGCCGCTACCCCAAGAGTGTATGAGCGAGCAACCCCAGTCGGCACATGTGAACCCCGGCTGGATCCCAGCTCACCACCTCCTGTGCGCTGATCAATGCCACGGAAAGCGCTGATCACCAAGTTCGAAACTCCAGAAACGCCGTTGAGCGGTCGTTGAAAGACTCAACTCGACAAATGACCCTCTTCACTCCATCCTCTCTCCCATCTCATCAAAATGGTCAACCCCGCCCCGCGTTCCAACACCTCGAACGGCCACTCGGACTCCACGCTCGTCCTGGACTCTGGCCACCCCTCTGTGCGTCGTCTGGAGTCTGCTGGCTAACATGCAGGAGTCTGCGGCAAACGGCGCCCCCAATGCCGGCGGTGCCATCCAGCGCCTTACCCTGGCCGATATCACTCCCCCGTGGCCCAAGATGACCAAGGTCGGTTGAGCTGAGAGCCGAGTCGACCATTGACTGATCTAAAGGCTGCCATCTCCGCCGCGAATGCGCCGTACGAGGCCGAGTCGCAGCGCGTTCTCCCCGCCTATCTTGCCTACCTCAACGCCTCGGGCGATGAGCGTGAAGCTTACGAGGTGAGCCACCCCTCACCCCCCCCCGCTTGCCCACTGACAGTACATAGCGTGCGCTCGACGCCGTGATCGACAGTCTTCCTCGCCATGTGAAGCTGACCCTTACGCCCGGCCAGGCTCTCCAGCATGCCGCGGGGCAGGTGATACGCGAGCAGAACGATGAGCAACGCGGCATGAACGTCAGGTTCTACGACAAGGTCCAGCGTATCTTCGGGACTCTCGAGCAGTACCATGGCCCCGATCACCCTGCCACGTCCATCGACTGGGCATCCGTTGCTCCGCAGGCCTGCAAGCCGTGTCCTATGCTCAAGTTCTTCGACAGGGTCTGCGTCAAGGTTGTCGAGGAGGAGAGCGATGACGAGGGCGACGAGAGCGACTCGGCTGAGAACAGCAACAACAGCCACACCGACGTCTAGTTGTTGGCTCGGACATTCCCCACCACTGGCCCGTAGCATTTCCTCGCATAGCAGCCTTGTCCCTATGCGTCGCGCACAACACGTCCAACTGTAGCACGCCCCATGCATTGTACATCCCCCATTGCCCGAGCAGCCACACAGCCGGTTGGAAGTAGCCCACGTGGTCCACGTGGCAGCCTTCCAGCTCAGCTACTGTAGCTCCCCTCGCCGCCTCGGCGTAAGTCGGCCCTCGTGCTCCCTCGGTGGTGACACCGCCGGTCAGTCATACGAGACACGGCGGTGACAGCGTGCGCAGGGCGGCAGACGGGCACGGAGAGGGGCGTGTGGCGTGCGTACCTGCAAAGGGCCCTGTCGGCGGCAGTCATGCCCAGCCGCGCGGTTCCCGACGCCTGGCGCGGGCCGGAGCATTGCGCGGACTCCAGCGAGCGTCACGACCCACCAAGCCGCCGTTCGGGCGACGGGCATACTCATCCCGCCGACGTCTTTGTTGGGGCTTGCCGAGCGGCAAGCTGCTGCGGGCGGGCTACCCTAAGGAACCGGAGGATGAGGGAGGAACGGGTGGGTGGTGTGGGCTGCCATGCTGTCCTTTGGGGCGAGGCCACGCTGTCTGTCGGGTTGGCTGGCGTGCAACGCTGGCGAGATCTCTTCTCGTTCGTTTAACACGCGTCGAGCTAGACGATGCGCTAAGCGGGCAGCATTGCGCATTGGGTTGTGCAGCCCATTCAGAGCAGCCAGAGACAGATCCGGCGGAGCCCTTGTCGCCCTTTGTCGCTGCTGGCATCCTCCCCACGTGCCCCCATTCCATGGTGCCTGTTGTGCCTGTACCCACCCCTGGAATCGGCGGGTCGGTGGCAGCGGCAGCGGCTGGCTCGTCTCACCTGTCCACCCAGCTAGCCCCATTCAAGCTCACTCTGCACGCGAGCCTCGGGGCAGCCGACGAGACGTCGTCCCAGCCCCCCTCCCCTCGCCAAGGGGCTCGAAAAAGCGCAGGGGCGCGTGGGAGGCTTGGCAAGCGGTGTGGCTCACGGGCGTTGGTGCTCCGGTGCAGAGTGCATGCGCCTCGCTGCTGTCGTCGATTGCAGTGCCCGTGCAGCAGAGTTGTGGGGCATCTGCGCGTCAGGAGCACAGCGAGCACAGCGAGCACAGCGAGCGAGCGACGGAGAACCCCCGCCCTCGACCCCTCGGCACAGCAGGAACCCCGAAGCTTGTACTGCGGCGGAGCACGACGCGTTCCTGCTTTTCTGCTCTCCTGCTCCCCTCGCCGCTCGATATCCTCCGACCGGCGACAACCTGGAACACGAAACCGCTGGGCGCAACCACCGGCGAGCTAGAGTGGGTCTGGTCTTCGGACGAGTACCGGCCCATTGGCTGGACGCGGCCCCACCCTCCAACGCCAGCGGCGCGACACGCCTCCGCGCGCGGACCTCCGGCGCGCTCTCACTCATTCCTACCCCCGGCCCTCGACGCGCGGACCGTCCTGTGCCGTCCTGTGCCAAGAAGGTTGTGTGTGTGGGCGTGTAGATCTTGGCGCTGGATTGGGGCGAGGAGGCGATGTGAGCGACGAGGGCGAGCGCGGCCGGCGCGAGGATACATAACGCACGCAGGCAGCCACCCTCCCCCGCCACACCCAGACCCCACCACCTCCAACTATGAAGCTCACGCTCCTTGTCACCCTCGCCAGTGAGTTTTGTGTCGCGCTCGCCGGCTGACAGCAGCCCTCCTCTCCGCCGCGGCCCGCCCCACTGCGCGCGGCGGCGCAGCCCCAGACGACTGCGCAAAGTGTACCATCAAGACCCCGTACCCCACCCTCGACAGCTACCTCAACGGCAACTGCAAGTGGGCGGCCGCGACCAACAAGAAGGACCCCCAGTTCCTGCCCACGCTCGCGACGGCCCAGCACCCTCCCCTCCTCTGGATCGGGTGCGCCGACTCGCGCGTCCCCGAGACGGTGATCACCAAGAAGCGTCCCGGTGACATCTTTGTGCACGTAAGTTGTTGGGTTGTTGTCAGCTCGGCTCGGCTCGCTCGAGCCATGTCAACAACTTTGACGAGCCCCGGGATTGACCGAGCTCGAGCCACTCTCGCGCCGCTGGCCCGCGCGTGCCCCGCTCACACCCCAGCGCAACATTGCCAACCAGTTCCACCCCGAGGACCACTCGGCCAACGCCGTGCTCAACTACGGCGTGCTGCACGTCGGCGTGTCCGACGTCGTCGTCGTCGGCCACACGGGCTGCGGCGGCGCCAAGGCCGCCTACGAGGCCGTCCACCCGCCCGCTAAGCCCGCCTCGCACCGCCGGGCCGAGCACGAGGCGACCGCCAACGACGGCAGCGACCACCTCAACGCTTTCCTCGCGCCCCTCATCGAGGTCGCAAAGGGTCTCCCGTCCGAGTCGACGATTGACGACCTCATCGTCGCCAACGTCAAGAAGACGGTCGAGAACGTCGCTGCGTCGGGCGTGAGTAAACACACAGGGCGGTGAGTAGCTGCTGACACGCCCAGACCATCAAGGCCGCCTGGGCGCTCGGCAAGAACGTCACCGTCCACGGATGGGTGTACCACCTCGACACGGGCCTCATCACCGACCTCGGTGTGTCCGTCGGCCACGCGTAAGCGTAAGTAAGCATAAGTAGGCGCAAGAGAGTAGATCTGTACAGGGTTGATGGATAGCATGTGGGCGAGGGTGGCATGTGGCCAACTGAAGGGCTCGGCCACGACAGACTGCACCTTGTGGTGCGGGCAAAGACATTGGCGGACAGGAAGAGGCAGCACCTCACCCCGGCCCGACACCTAGCCCCGCCGCGCAGCCTGCTGCTCCTTGTACATGTCGTACGCGAGGCACACTGTCGTGGCGAGGACGGTGTCGACGCCGGGCGCGATAAAGAGGTACCACTACCGTCAGCCGGTGCCACGCGCCCGCACCCACCGTGTCCGTATTCTTGCCGAGGGCGTCGCGCCCGAGGACCTTGTGCTCGAGCTGCATGACGACCCGGCCGTCGGGGAGGAGCACGTCGGCGCGCCGCCCTGCCCGGTCCGAGCGGAGCGTGAGGGCGCGCTCGCCCCCGCCGCAGTCGGCGTACGTGATGTCGAGGTGCTTGCCGTTCCCTGCTGTCAGCGGGGCTAGCTGGGACCTTACACGACGGGCGCGCGCGCGCCTCGAGGAGCCAGCGGCCGGCCGCGTCCTGCGCGACGACGTGCCCGAGCCACGTTGCGAGCTTGCACCGCAGCGTGACGAGGGGCGAGCCCTCGGGGTCCGTGATGTCTGGGGTCAGCGGCGAGTGGTGTCGACACCCACCCATGCGGCGGCGGCGCGAGAAGGCGCAGTCGCGCACGCGGAGCACGACGGCGCCGGTGCTGTCCCGCACCCCCGTGTCCGTCTGCCGTTAGCCGCGCCGGGGACCGCACCCACGTCGTGCGCCTTGAAGATCTTGTCCCGGAAGTAGAGGGTCACGGGCTCGTGGGCTTCGAGCGGCGGGTACAGCCCCATCGAGGGCACGGCGGCGAGCAGCTGCACCGTGTGCGGGTCGTACACTGGCATCGTGGGTGGGTGGGTGAGTGTGTGAGCGGGCTCGGCAGTCGTCGCCGCTGGCTCTGTGTTAAGAGCACGCCGCTGCCCCGCTCTGGCCGGGGGTCGAGCTGATGCGGTGTCGAGTGGACAGAGGAGGTGCAAGCGTTGTGGCGAGAGAGAAGGTCGACGTGATGTCATGTCGCACGTTGAGTGACTCGAGCCGACGCAACCGAGCGCAACAACAACAACAATGCCGAGTCGCTCGATTCTCGACATGCCCATAGTGTCGGCGTCGGCGTCGGCGGCGTCGGCGTGCACCGCTCGGACTCGGCGGCGACGACTGCGCCAGCGCCCAGCGGGCGGCGCCACCCACCCCGCGCCCAAAGGACCCCACTGTGCGCGGTACTCACCCCCCTCCCCCGGCGCCTGCTTCGCGCCCGCCAGGCGCGCACTCACGCCGTCGACATGCACATGCACTCGTACTCACCTCGTCGTCGTCTTCACCACTTCCTCATCGTCGCAGCTCGCACCTCATCTCGCCCCATCCTCGCGGCGTTAATCCGCCACGGGGACAGCTGACGCGTGTGTTTGTCGCGACGCCCCGTCACTCAACACTCATCCAACTCGTCGGCGTCCTCGCACCCGTCCCACCCAGACACTTATAAGCAGCCCCCATCATCCCCTCGTCCCTTCTCTCAACAACCCACCACCATGGACGAATGGCCCCGCGGCGTCGTCCCGTCCACCTTCCTCACGCGCTTCGTCGGCGTCATGGCCACCCTCGAGGCCCCAGGTGGCGCCGCGGCCGCGCGGCGCGCTGCGTTCTTGCACTCGATCAACCCCGGGGTCGCCGATTTCAACCCCAGCCGTCCCATCCTCTCGCTGGTTGACCTCGCCGGCCAGATCCCTATGGGGCCGCCGACCGCGCCGCCGACTGCGCTGCCGACCGCGCTGCCGACCTCGCGTGTCATCCCGCCCAGCGCGGGGACGACCATTGTCGGCGGAACGCGCGTGAGGGGCCGGTACCCCCACGTCATCGAACGCATTGTCGAGTACTTCGACTCGCGCAGTGCCCGCCCCGAGACCTTGGCGGACGCGCTGTCCCCCCCGGACCCCGTCGAGGTTGCTGTGCCCCAGCCCACGCGTCGCCAGCCCCTCCACTGGGTGTATCCGACCAATGCCGATGCGCAGCGCCATATCCAGGTGAGTCTGGCGGGGGGCAGTGGTGGGATCGTGTGGCCCAGTTTCGCTCGCCGGGTGGGGGCGGGGTGGGGTGGCGGGCAAGTTGTCTCGCGAGCGACGCTCGAGCGCTGCTGGCGGGACGACGCCTTGCTTGTGTGCCGGTGTGTAGAAGGGGAGTGGCGTGTGTGGATGACGAGGCACGGAGCGCACGGAGGAAATGGTCCATCCACGCCGCTGACACGCGCCACACAGCAACTTTACGACCTCATCCACTGGTGTACCAACCCTGACGCCGACCTGTCCGAGCCCACCAAGCAGTACCTCTTTGACAGCGCCATCCCCATGATCCTCAACTACATCGACGAGGTGCACGCGATGATGCGCTCCCGCGACACGCGCCGCGGCGGGCCGACGCGCGGCATGTCCCATGTCGCCCTCTCCTTCCTCGACGACGACGGCGCCGACAGTGACGGCGACGACTTTGGCTACGGGATCGGCTATCCCCGCTTCTCGCGCCGCTTCGTCCGCGGGCGCTTCATGCCGGGGGGTGCCGCGGTGTGGTGAGGGGAACGTGGAGTGAGGAGGCGAGGCGACGCCCGGCGCGTTGAGCAAGCGCGAGAAGACACGGGACGTCGCGGCGAGAAGAGACAAGAAAGGCAGAAGCGAGAAGATCGGCGCATGGACTCGACATGTAGCAACAGAGGTACGGACTCGATGCAAGTGTGCAGGGCGTGGCCGAGAGCAACGAGGCAAACAAAGCCAGCAAGCTCACCTCGCACCGTCTTACAACAATGGTCCGCTGCCGCGGGTGCGAGGCAGCGACCAGATAAAGCTGGAAGCGGCTCGCAACGCATGTCCAGCAGCGCCACAATGCCTCTCACGATCGCAGAGTACGCCCGCGCGCTCTGGCTCAACACGCACGAGCGCGAGGTAAGCCCTGCCCCAGGCAAGCTGACAGCAGGACCTGTCCCACCAGCTGACCGCGGCCGAGGCGCTCGCAGCCGAGCCCGACCTGTCCGAGACGGCGCAGAGCATCGCGCTGATGATTGCGGAGACGCTCCGCCGTCAGGGGGAGGATAACGCGCGCGAGGGGGCGCAGCTCGCCGCGCTGTGGGAGATTGAGACGAACGGCGGGGAGTGGTAGGGGCCAGAGTAGATGCACAGTCTTGTGCCACGCGGTCCTCTCGCGGATAAGCGCGGGTGGGTGCCAGATCGGGGCGGCGGAAGTCGCCACTGGTCATGTTCGCCACACTGGGTGGGTGCCGGCGCGGCCGAGCTGATGCGGGGGACGCCGTCGGGGCCGACACCCCGGCCCACCCACTCGCGGCGCCGGCTCGACATCTACCCCGATATCGGTGGCGCCGTTATCGATACCGCGTACGGTGCGAGCCCCGGTCGCGTCCAGAAAGGCCGGGATGAATGTGCGGTCGGGCGACCTCAGCCATCGATTGTCGATCAAAGCGGCGACCTCCGCCGCCACAAGGCCAGAAAAGTGCGTTCGTACATTCCCATTCCTCACTATAGCTCGCCACCATCGTACACCCCCCCGCGCTCGACGCTAGCGCCGCCCCCTGTCGCCGCCTACACCCGCCGCTAACCCCCCCTAACCGTGTCTACCCTACGCGCGCACGCCGACGAGCCGCAGCACCTCCGGCGACAGGGGCGGCTCGTTGAACGGCCGGCGGTTCATGTGGTCGACGCTGCCGTCGGGCTTGCGCGGCACCGCCTCGGGCTCCTTCTCGAGGTCGCGCTCGGCCATGACGACGTTGAGGTGCGGCCAGTGGGTCGTGCCGAGCCGGTCGTCGAAGACGGCCTTCTTCTTGGCGAGCGCCGCCTCGGACATGAACGACCGCGGCGCGTAGCAGATGTAGGTCGCGAAGCGCCAGTTTCCGCCCGTGGGCGACTGGTTCCAGTGGACGGTGCGCGAGTCCCAGACTGGGGCGTGGGTTAGCTTCGGTCTCTTGGGTGCGTGGGCGACGCCGCCGCGACTCACGGATCAGGTCACCGGGGTTGGCGCACACCTTGACGATCTCACAACCCGCCTTCTTGAACCACTCCCACTCGTCATCGTTGAACAGGTACGAGTTCTCGGCCTCGCCCTTGTCGCCCTCGGGGCGCCAGCCGCCGCGCTCGGCAAAGTGCCGCTCGTGCAGGAGGTGGCTGCCCTTCATGACGACGAGGCCGCCGTCATCCGGGCCATTGGTGCCGAGGTTCTGGATGCCCTGGTACAGCTCGAAGCGGTCGACGCGGCGCACGTTCTGGTCAATGTCTCGGCGTCAGCGATGCCACCACGGCTCCCACTCACGAGGCCATGGTCGCGTCGGCTCAATGTCCTCGCGCCCGCCCTTGCCAAGCGGCGTGGTCGCGTTCATGCCGTCAAACGACACGACGAGGTCGTCCGTCCCCCAGATCTCGGCAAACGTCTTGAGAATGCCCGGCTCAGTGCGGATCTTCCACACGAAATCCTCGTGCACAACCCCCCCGTAGCGGTTGTACATGCCGCCATGGTGCCCGAACGGCATGAGCTCCGTCTTCCACGTCGCCGGGTCGTCGCGCTTGAAGCCGTAGCCAAACTTCTCGATCCACTGCACCGCCGCCTCCTGGAACTCGGCGCACGCCTCCTGGCTCACAACGCCGGGAACGACGACGTACCCGTCCCGCTCGAGGTCGATCAGCCACTGCGACTTGGTCATGGTGTGTGGGGTGTGTGGGGGGGGTGCGCGTGAGGCCTCCGCACCCCCGCCGTTATGTAGCCCATCCCCACGCGCTGCCAAGCCGTCGTCGTCGCCTCCCGCAGAGTATCTCCTTCAAATGTCCGATTCGGTGTTGGACCGGTCCGAAATGCCGAGGGAAATGTGCGGCCGGGTCGGTGTTTTGGTCGACAAACAGCCGCGCGGGGTGGGTTGACCCCACATTACAGCGCGGGGAGGGGCGCGCAGCTGCGAGGCGAGCAAGGCGAAGTCGACGGCTGTGCTACTCGACAACTGTGGGGTTGGACGCGTCGGACGTGGGCGCCGGTGTTTTACTCGAGTCTACTCTCGGCAACTACTCACGCCTCTCACTGGTTCTCCACAACACACGCCCCGCACATTCGTTTTTACGACGAGCGGGAGCTGCGCAGGGAATCCCGGTGCGCATGACCAGCTCAGACCACACGCTCCACTGCATCAGCCAGCCAAGACCCCACGAGCTCGTGGATCTCGGCCTCGGCAGAAAGACGTGACCCGGGCCTCGGGGCCCGGGTGCAGTCCGGGTCGGCTTGCCGTATCGAGGCGAGTATCAAAGAGCGCGGTGATTTGGGCTACTGCGGAAGGCTCACGCGCACGTCTGCTGACAAGTGCAGCGGGGCCTCGAGTTGGCGCAAGCGGCCGTTCCGTGCGGGCCATCGATAGAACGACGGCGGACCAGCTGCCTCGCCCGGCCAAATAATAGCCACCACGCGTCGACGAGCCCCTCTAGGAGAGCGCCACCGGGGCTGCGGGGGCGGGGATGGGGCCATCACCCCCGGAGGGTCGCCGAGCTGCGAGCAGCGACTGTGGCACGTGGGGGGACTGCCGTGCTCGAGTACGCCCCAAGCCACCCCACGGCACACAACACTGTTGGTGAAACGGTATCATGCGTCGTTGCCATCGACGCGGCAGGGGTTCGACTCCCTTACAGTGTAGCGAGGTTGCGAGGAGCAGTCTCCTTTTGGGTGCCCGGCCGCGTGATTCGCTCGCACCTGCCTCGCCCGCTCGCACCGTCGCTGATCGGAGCGAGCGCCACCTCGACCTGCGCCGCCTCCACTCGTTGGGGTGCTCCGGCATATCCGACTGGCGGTCTGGGGTGCCCGTGTCGTCGTCAAGCTCGCTGCCAAGGCCCTCGGTAGCCCCCGTCGCCGCCAGTGGGGTGCCAGCCGGCATCTCGATAGTCGTTATCTCGGGATCTAGCGACACACGTTCGTCTCGGCGCTGCCGAGGCTCAAGCTCACGCGTGCCAAAGGTTTGCAGGCCAAACGGCGCCAGCACTGCTGGCGGAGTGGGTCGTGGAACGAGCTTGTGCGTTCGGGGGCCGCTCGGCGCCGTCACGAGGCTTGTTTACCGGCACGAGCATGGTTGAGGCTAGAGATCGCGCGTTTTATCTCTCGGTGTCGGTGCCCGCCCCGACGTCATCCAGCTCCCTCGGGACGGGGTGCCGACACTCGCTGGCCTCACATTCCGCTCGGCTTGATTGCCAAGTGCCACCTTGGCGCCAAAGTGCCCGCTCTCGCTGCTGGTTCGGCAACTTAGGCCTTGCTAGGCAGCTTAAGCCTTGCTCCCCAACTCACGCCTTGGTCAATCGAGCACTTCACCTACTACTGGCCACTTGGGCTAGTCGTCCCGATATTGCTTGGCATGGTGTGGGGTGTATGACGTCGGACTCGAGCTTGTCCGTGGCACTCTCTCCCCCCTCCCCCCACCTGCCATCGACAGCAGCGACGCCAACGCTGCCTGCCGTGCCCATGCCCCGACCCACTCGGGACGCAGGCTATTGCCTCGTTCACACACCACTGAACTCTACTGACGCACGTTTGACCTGTGCCCAAGCCGAGTCCAAGGCCAGGGGGTATAAGTACGCCCGGCGTTGCCGACAACTTCGCCACACACCACCACCACCCGCCACAATGCTCGCCCTCCTCCTCCTCGCTGCCCCCGCCCTCGCTGCCTGGGGCGACCACTGCAACTCTGACGGCCTACCCGGTAAGCTCATCCCCCGTCCCCGCCCCCCCACCTGACTCGACGCCGGCGTCTGCGTCTGGACGTCCGAGTGCGCACAGTACCCCGGCTCGTTCCCGTACGCCGGCTACTGCCCCGGCACGCCGGCCGACGTGCAGTGCTGCTACGTGCCGCACTGTGACATTATCACACACGGCCGCTGCCCCGGCGGCGACGACGTCAAGTGCCACCTCGGGTGGTGCAAGTATGTGGCCACGGGCCAGTGCCCGGGCGGGGACAACTACCGCCGCATTCTCGGCGGCTACGGCGACGGCAACGTCAAGTGCGCCCCGCTCTAGTCGGCTACGTGTGCTGCATGCGGGCCTATGAGTCCATATACTATGTAACAGCTGCACCGTTGCAGGCGGGTATCATTGGGCCATGGGAACTGGGGTATGGGCAGTTACGGCGCCGTGTGCGGCGTGGGCAGTGGGCGCGGGGCGCGTGCCTCGGCCACGCCCTCGGGCGTCTCTGCGATCGGTTCTGGCCGTGCGGGGACTGCAATGCCACCCTCGGGACGCGCGCGCCCGCTCTCCTCGAGGCGCCGCTCGAGCAGCGCGAGGCGGTACCCGATAATGTCCATCTCGCGGGCCGAGTGCGCCGAGTGCGTCGAGGCGGCAGACGACATGCGCTGCTCCATGTGGACGGCGGGCGGGCGGTGCACGGGCGAGACAATCGCCTCGTTGTACGACGGCAGGCCGACCTCCTCCTCGGCGTGACTCGGCGTCGAGGGGCCCTGTGCTACCTTCAGGTCTGTCGACCGGCCGCTAATGGTCGACTCGGGGCGCGCGGCACTTACCACCTCGGTGACGCGCGAACCCGATGATGAACCCGGGACGGGGTACGAGCTGACGGCTCCAAACGATCCCAGTGGCTGGATCAGGGGGCGCGTGGCCGGGTCGACACTGGGGTCCGAGTAGACCGTGTCGGTCGGGTAGCTTGTAACCGTGCGGTGCGTGCTCCCGTGGATGCTGGAGGGGGAGGCGTCAAAGTCGATGCGTGGAGCGCTGAAGCTGTCACGGTGGGGGTCAATGGCCGAGTGGTGCATGGACCCAGCGTGAACTATTCTTGTCAGCGCCACCGCTTGGGGCAACAAGATGTGCACGATACTCACCCGTGTCATCGACAAGGTTCATTGGGGTAACTCCCTCAGACTGCCACTTGTCGCTGTCGCGCTGCTTTTTGCGCCTCCAGAGCCAGAGGGCTAGGCCTGCGATGATGGCCAGGAGTCCGGCACCTCCGACCTGGGGATGGTTAGCTCTGCGATTGGTACCGCTCAAGCACGCACGGCTCCTCCGACAATAGGACCGATATTGCTGCTCTTGCCCTGGCTATTGTCGCCGTTGGGGCTGCCTCCACCTGCCTTGTGGTCGGATGGTAGGCCGCCTGGGACGGTCGTCTTACTGTGAGATACGAGATACGTGACACTGAAAAAGTCGAACATCTCCATTCCCGTTCCGCCGAGGTACGTGAACGTCGCGTTGTAGTTCTCTTTGGGGTCGAGCGCGACGAACCACAGCAGGCTGTACATGTTGAGCAGCGGTCCCGAGGGCGAGTACGTCTGGGTAGACGCGCCGTGGATAGGGTTGGGCGAGATGTTGGCGATGAAGTTGCCATTGGTGGGCCCGGTGCCGCCGTAGACCATCATGATCACAGTGTTGTCGGGTGGCGACAGCTGCAGCGTTGACTGCGGGGTGGCCGTGGTGATGCTGTGGTCGAGGACACAGTGGGTCCCATCCATGTTGCACATGAGCGGGTGCGGACCCCACCACGCCGGGTCCGACACCTTGATGCCTTTGGACACCTGGTTGCCTTCGCCAAGACCGGGGACGGTGATGTTGGTGACGGTTGTGCTTGGTGTGGGTCAGTGTCCATGCCATGCCTTTGTTCTTGGGCACGACTCACCCGGGTCCACCAACGATGGTGGTCACAATGGCGCCCGTCACCGACACCTGGCCAGAGTTGAGGCTCAGGGTGACCGTGTGGTCTTCGTAACTCATGCCGCCGATGCCAATCCGAGTCGTGTTCGCAGCAATGTTCTGGGGCGTCGCCTGCTGGCCGTTGGTATTGATGGTTACCACGCCCGGGCCCGAGACGATAAAGTAGCCCCCAGTTCCAGTGAAGCGCAGGCTGACGCTCGAGCCGAGCCTCGTGGTGGTGTGCGACGGTGTCCCGAGCGAGATCATGTCGGTCGTTGGCGCCTGCGAGTAGTTGAAGGCCCATCCTGCGCTTGGCGCCGAGACGTTGACCGGCGGTGTGGGAGTAAACTGGAGCATGGGCGACGAGTCGTCAAACGTAATGTTGTACTCTGTCCACTGCTGGGCCAGAGCCGTGCCGGCGAGGACGAGCAGCGCGAGGAGCGCGACCATGGTGGTGACGGGGTCGATGAGTCAGAAGGAGTTGGGAGGTGTCAAGGAGAAGGATGGAGTCGAAAGGGTGATAGTGACGGCGATGAACGCGGTGGGGATCGAGCTGTGCTGGCGGGCGGCGGGGCGGCCGGCGAGCGGGCGGCGGCGAGAAGTCGAGCGATGTCCTTTGGGCAGAGTCGCCCCTGGGCACAATGTCTTGATCGACACACGCGCAGTGCCCTTTGCAAGCAGATGGAAGACTGTTGGAGTCTGCGTCGTCGTCGACAAAGGGCGACGAGCAATGGGTTAGAGAGAAGATGAGAGTGAGAGCCAAGACGAGCGGGGGGACGGTAAGCGGTCAGCGGGACAAAAGAACCAGGTCGACAACGGAAGGGCGGATGGCACCAGCGTGTCCTCCCACCACCCAAACCATATCCCAGTCTGTGCGGGATCCCACTCACGGCAACAAAGCGTCGACGGGCATCAGCGCGGAGAAGGAGAAGCAGGCATCACAGCGGCGAGGCAGTCTTGAACGCAAGCCGAGCAGAGCTCGACAACAGCCCACCACCCGCAGTCGCGCGCCACGGCACGGGGCCCAAGCCGACAACAACGAGCGCCGCGTCGACAGCCAGACGGTGCCGAACGGTGAGAACAAAAGCGCGATTGCAGTGCGCTCGGGGCGGTGAGGCAGAGATCTCATGCCCGATGGCGAGCGAGGGCGAGTGCGTGCGAGTAAGCGGCAGTAAACATCGCATGATGCCGACGCGCGCCGACGACTGCTTGCAGGCGTGCACGAGCAGTACGACCTCGTTGTCAAGTGCAATTAGTGGCACATTCCGTGGAGAGCGCGCGGCACCGCGTTTCAGCGGTGGGAGTACGGCACCCGCGGCATGCATGATCATGCATGCTGTATGTTGTCGAGGGAAAAAATGCAGTCGGAAGCCGTCGTCGTGCAGCTCGACGGTGCGATCGAGCGCGTCGCGGCAGTGTCGTTGCGGTGCGTGGTGCCTCTCGTCTCCGCGGCACGCGGTGAGTGCCTGCGGCGTCGTTGCTACCGAACAAGCAGCAGTCGGTGTGAGCCCCGCACCAGGCCTAGTTGCGCAGGTGTTGCTCGCGCAACAGTCGTCCGAGGGCGATACACGTCGCGACGGTGAACGCGACGTCGACGCCCTGCGCGACCCAGATAAAGTACTGCGGTCAGCGATGCCCATGGCCGCACATACCGTCTTCTTCTGGTCGCTCTCCTCGAGCGTCGAGAGCACCTCGCGGCGCAGGCGTGCGACGGTGTACGTGTCGTTGAGCACTAGGTCGGCCGTCGCGTTCGTCATTGCCCCGCGGAGCCGGAGCGTGGCCGGCTCATGCGTCGCGAAGCCGGTGTAGTGCACGCCGAGGGTGTGGGTGTCTGGGGTGAGCGCCCACTGCCCAAGGCCAACTCACCAGAGTCGACGTGCACATCGAGCACGATGACGCCGCTCGGGTCGAGGCCGACCACGCCCGTCGTCCTGCCCGTGAACGAGAGTGAGGAGCGGAGCGTGATGAGCTTCTCGTGGTCCGGCCCGCTTATTGCTGCGTGTGAGGTCGGCTCGGCGGGCTACGCACTCAGCTCCTTGTGCAGCGAGAGTGCTTTCCGCTCGCCCTTGAGCACGACGTCGCCAGATGTGTCGGTGACGGTGTAGACTGCCTGGGGGTGTCAGTGATGCCTTCCTCGCCTTCCTCCGGGCCGTCTTCCTCTCCTTCCCTCCGACCCTCCCCCCGTCTCCCCTCCTTGCTCCGCTCGGCGATGAGTCGCCGACCCACCCGCCCCGGCGCACTCACCCCTCCTGTCGGCAATGTCTCCTCTGCTACCTGCAGAAACGTCGCCTTGTCCGCGACCCAGTCTGCCAGCAGCCCCACTGGCGGGTCCAATGGCACCAGATCTTCTGGCACTCGGGCCTTGAACGCCTGCATCGGGGCGAGACGGGGCGGGGGTGGAGGCCGAGACGAGGGGCCGTGTCGTGCTCGAGAGCACGCTGTCGTGTGGTGCTTGCCTTGTATGCAAGAGAGTCGTGTCGAGAGATGGCCGAGATGGATGGTCAGACGACGTGGGCAGAGAGAGGTGCAAGGAATGACGTCGGGGCCGGAGTCGGCGTGCTCCGGTTGACCGTGGTCCGAAAGGCCGGAGGGACATGACGGCAGCCGCTGCTGCAACAACATCTGCATCCACCCACTCTCTCTCTCTCTCGGCGTCGGCGTCGGCGCCGACAACAACAACAACGACGGCGCTGTCGATGCTGCCGGGCACAAGATTTCCCAGGAGTCGTCATTTGTGTCGAGCCGTGCGCGTGTGCAGAGAATCACAATGACGCGCGCAATGACCTTCCCCCTCTGCCCTCCGCCGCCGCCCGACGCCGCTCGCTCGTCATTTAGATGTCGGTGCACACTGCTACTCTGAGTCATTCGGCGCTCGTCGCATCGCCGCCTCCCCTCGGCACCCACGGCGCCCGCCGCTCGCGCCGCTCGGAGCACACAAGGACACGCAGACGCACATTGTCTTAATAAAGTATCCAAGGCGCGTTTGCCCGCAACAGTGTGGTCGGCGGCGGCGGCGGGCGGCGGTGCAACGACGACGCTACTTGCCCAACTCATCTCTTTTCTTGTCTCACTCTTACTCCTCTTTCATCTTCCTCTCTGACACCCAAGTCGCTTGAAGAGTTACCCACCTCGACACCTCGTCGCTGCTGATACACGCACAGCAGCAAGAGCTAGAGGGGCACACCCACGCGCACGCCCTCGAGTCACCCCACCACGCGCCGCCCTCGTCGTCTTCCTTTGACAAACAATCACCCACCACTACCACCCACGACGACGATGCGCCGCCCACCACCACTCCTCGCCACCATAGCCCTTCTCCTCCTCCTCCCCCTCACCCTCGCCCAGCTGTCAAAGACAAACTATACCATCTCCGACGCCTCGCCCATTCTCAAATGGGACCCACCCAACCTCTCGGTCACCCAGGCCCAGATGGCCCAGTGGACTCCGTACCCGCCGCCCAACTGTCTGAGCCAGTTCTCGTGTCACAACTCGACAACCCCCGGCTCCAGCGTCAGCATCACCTTTACCGGCACGGGCGCCTGGTTCTTGGTCTCTGGCCCGGGCGAGGTCACTGTCGAAGTCGACACGAACTCGACCCTCAAGCGTAGTGTCACTGTGCCTGCGGGTGGCGGCACATTCGGTATCTGGGACCTGCGCTACCAGGGACACACCTTGAAGCTCACGGTCGAGGCTGGCGTCATCAGCGTCGTCCAGGCCGTGGTCGAGTCGGCGGTGGGAGGGCCTGGGTAAGTCTCATGCTTCTCGCCCCCGCTCATACCCGCAGTGCTTCGTCCCTCTCGCACGATGTCAAAGCTGTCAACGAAGACGGCTCGATGAACCCGGCGCTGAAGCTCACCTTGGGGGACGACAGAGCCTGGTACCCGTACACCCCTTGTGCGGCTGGAACCAACTGCACGCTGTTCTGCTCCACTGGCGCGGCCGGCGGCACATGCACCCACTCAGGCTTGATGCTGTCGACCAACACCTCTGGCGCGACTCTACAGTTCAGCTCGCCCCGGAACACCTCGCTCATCAGCATCATCGGCAGCGTTGGCAGTGCCATCGGGCTGTACAACGTCCAGATCTCGCCACCGCCGTACTTTGGCCCCAACTCGTGGGACGGCCTCAGCGGGTACAGCACGACGTTTGGAGTCATGACCGACAACGTCTTGTGGTTTGTCAGCGTCGACCCGACAGTCGTGTACACGATCGTCGTGACATTTGTCGGAGGTCCGGTGGGCAGCCACTGGGACTTTTGGGGTGCCCAGTTCCTCATCACCTCTGGGTGAGCCCGCGGTAGGTGGGCCAGTGACAGCGCTTACGCCGTTGCAGAGGTACAGGGTCGCTGCCGACGAACACGGTCATGACATCCACGGGGCCCACCAGTGGTACAGTCACTTCCACCGGTGCCGGTGCCGCTCCTACGGGCTCTGATGGACGAGCAGGCGATCCAAGTAACACGTCAACACCTTCCGGGGACAAGCATGGGACCAGCGTCCCGATTGGTGCGGTTGCGGGTGGCATTGTGGGTACAGGGGACTGGGGTGTTGCTAATGCGCAGGCTGGCGGTCTCGTTGTGAT
Source organism: Vanrija albida (assembly GCF_041260175.1). Classification (NCBI taxonomy): domain Eukaryota; kingdom Fungi; phylum Basidiomycota; class Tremellomycetes; order Trichosporonales; family Trichosporonaceae; genus Vanrija; species Vanrija albida. Next base: position 3,829,886 of record NW_027191420.1, on the reverse strand, counting down.
CATTGCCCTTGCCATTTTAATCTGGCGTGTGAGGAAGCGCGAGAAGGCGGCGCGCACGCTCCTCGCGCACTTTACCGTCGACAACTCGCCTCCCGACACTTCGCCAGATGACCCTCGTAGGTGGTGCTAAGTGTTCCGAGCTGACTCGCAGAACAACCCATGACCCAGGTGGTCCGCAACAACTCGTCGGGCATCGACTTACTGTCCAACCACGGCCGCAACCGCAGCTCGGTCGACACGACGCCGCTGTCGCCCAGCAGCCTCGCTCCGCTGACCGACAACGCACATGGCAGGGATGCGGTCATCACGCCACTGGTGCTCACGTCGCGTGGGCGTTCCGGCTCCGACCTCCCGATCAAGCGCACCCGCTCGTCCAAGGCCGACCTCGCCAACATGCGCTGGTCGCAGGGCACGTCGTTGACGTTTAGCGCCGAGGACGCGGCCGAACTCGGGCGCGCGGGTTCCGAGCAGGCGCTTGGGTCGCCGCGTTCGAGCATTGTCGAGTCGACATCGATGCCGCCAACGGTGTCTGTGAGGCAGAGCGTGCAGGTTGTGCAGCAGGACGAGAGCAAGCAGCCTAGACACCAGAGCGCTCGGGTGCATGACCCGGACAGCTACGAGCAGGAGGAGGACGCCGGGCGTGTTGGCGGCAGCCGTCCTGTTCCTCCTCGGTACGACCCGTCGTGGGCGTCGGACCTCGAGTATGGCGGGCTTACGATGGAGGGGCTGCGTACGGCGGTCGAGCCGAACGCGGGGGCGCCGCTGCGTGCTCACAACCCGGACGGGCCGGCGTAGGGGTGAGTGCGCGAGCGGAGCGAGCGCGAGAAGCGAGGTTGGCGCGGTTGGCGCGGCTGACGCGGGGTAGCTGCTTGACGCAACCCGAGAACCACCCATACACGAAGGCAACGGACATCAACACCCAAAAGGGACACGACGAGACGACCCGCGCGCGGCGCACACGCGAACAAGACAGACGAGACGAGACGAGACACGACGGACTCTTTCACCGCACGACTGTGGCATATGCATTGGACATTGTTGATAGGGAGGAGCGCTGTAGATGGATGTGAGTAGGGCGGGGGCCGATGTGAGTAGGCGGGGGCGTAGGCGGGGGCGTAGGCGGCGGCTCGGCGGTCGGCGAGCGGGGGTGAGCAGTGTAGCGTGAGCAGTGTCAGTGGACGCGTGGACGTGGGCCGCGGGGTGCGGCGAGGAGTCGCGCGAGTCGCGCAAAATGGGAAAGAGCACGACGAGATGGGAGAGAGCGCGGTGGAAATGGGAAATGGGCGGCTCGGGGCTCGTATCGAACGTCATGGCGACTGGTCGGACAGCGGGATTGTAAATCGGCGGGCGAGTTGCGCAACGGCGGCGGATGTCGCCGAGCAGCGTGCTCCGCGTTGCCGAAGTCGATCGCGTCATGCCCGCTTCCCCCACGCATATAAGCCGCCGTCGCTTACCTCCCCTCCCCTACCCATCCACCATCCACCAAGCAGCACAATGCCCAACGCCAACAAGCAAGTCATCACGGCCGCCGGCAGCGCGCCCATCTTCTCCGCCGCGATCCGCTCCGGCGACAAGGTGTACCTCGCGGGCCTGATCGGCGCCGACGCGAGCGGCAAGCTCGTCCCCGGCGGCGTGCAGGCCGAGACGGTGCAGGCGCTGAAGAATGCGTCGGAGCGGCTCGCGCACGCCGGCCTCGACCTGTCGGATGGTGAGTGGGCGTGGGCTCCGCCTCCCCTTGTCCCGCTTGCTTGCTCGCCGGGCTAGCTGGGCTTGTCGCTGGTCGAGGCCCGCTCGCTTCGCTCGCGCGCGCTCACGCCGCAGTCATCTCCATCACCATCTACGTCAACGACTACGCCAACAACATTGGCCCGCTCAACGAGGTCTACCCTGCCCAGTTCCCCAAGGACGTCGGGCTGCCCGTGCGCACCGCGATTGGCGTCGCTGCGCTCCCGCAGAACGCGGCCGCCGAGTTCCAGGTGGTGGGTTGGGCCGGACTGGACTCGGGCTGCGCTGACTCTCCAGATCGCCGCCGTCCGCTCGTAGGGCTAGGAAGAAGATGCACATGGAGTCTATGAATATCTACAGGGCGTGGTCGTGTCGTGAGGAGGCGTAGAGTCGAGTCAGTTAGGCCGGGACGGCGGGAGCGGCAGCCGGCGCCGCGTCGACCGCGTCGACGACCTTGCCCTCGCCCTCACCCCCCGCCAGCGTCGCCCGCTCCCCCTCCCACTCGTCCACGGCGTGCTTGATCCCCAAGCCCGTGGGCGGGACCCACGCCCCGCCGTCGGGGTCGAGCCGTCCCCCGTCTGGCGCGATGCGGCAGAAGCTGCGTCGGCGTCAGCTCCCTCCCTCTCCCGCACCCACTCGTTCAGCTCGTGCCAGTACACCTTGTGGTCGTAGACGAAATCCACGGCCCCGCCGTAGTCCTTCTCCAGCTGCTCGGGCGCGATGAGCTCGAGCACGGCGGGGTTGAACCGGATCTGGCGTCGGCGTCAGCTCGCGCGTGGCGTCGCCTCGCCTCACCTTGTCCCGCGACACCGGGTCGATGAACGGCGACACGGCCGTGTAAAAGGCCGAGAAGAACCACGGGACGTTGACGAGCAGCGCGCGGCCGAGCCGCTCGACGTAGTGGTTCTGCAGCACGTGCAGCACGTCCATCGCCATGCGCACCGACGTGCGCTGGCTGAACGAGATGCTCGCGTAGTCGATGACCAGCGTGACGCTCTCCACGCCGGCCGGCATGAGGTCGATGCACCGTTCGAGGTTGTACACCGTGTACCGGAGCTGCCTCGGCGTCTCCTTGGTATTCTGCCTCCCAGGGCGCATGTACATGAGCGGCCTGCCGTCCCGGTCAAACCCAGAGATCACGCTGCCGCTGTCAGCTCCTGCCCCCCACCGCCGACGCACAGCTTGCCCGTCTCCTGCTCGACCTCGACCTCCCCCGGCTCGATGAGGTCGGGCCGAAACTCGCGCCGCCACTCCATCGTCCCCCGGATCCGCTTCTTGGCGTCCTCGAGCGCCCACTTCGCAGCGCGCATGTACCGCGCGTGCACGGCGGGGTCGGACAGAAAGCGCGCCTCCCACGCCGCGTAGGCGTCGCTCTCGGGGAGCTGCTGGCTCGCAGTGTAGGCGCGCAGCTCTGCAATCTGGCAGGGTTAGCGGGGACGGAGGGGGGGAGATACCTTGGCCTCTTGCTCGGCTGTGTAGGCGCGCTCGGGGGTGTTGCTCTCCGGGGCGACGGTTATGATCGAGGTGGTCGGTGCTGGAGCAGCCTCAGCCTCGGCGCTCGCCGTGCTGGGCGCAATGCTCGGCGCTGCGCTCTTCGTCGACGCGGCCTTTGACGCCGCCTTGGACTTGAAGAGCGACGACATTGTGACGACGAGTGGAGAGAGGAGCGGAAGGACGAGTGACAATTTTGGCCCTAAACACGACCAACGCGTTATCAACAAACGCGCCGCGCAGCACGTGCTGCAGCAACTACTCGCGTGCTCGTCGACGCTGCCGTCCCCGACGCCGACACCGTCGCCGTCCCCGCCCCCGGCGCTGCCACCCCATGCATGTACAACAACAGTATCGACCCATCTATGCACACCCTACTGCCGCGGCGTCGACGCGCCGCTCCCGCCCGCCCCGCCCCCGCCGCCCCCACCCCCGCCCAGGCCCAGCCCCACCCCGCCGTCCTCAAACTCACCCGCCGGCACACAGCGGTACACGGCAAACGCGACCTCTGCCCTATCCCCAGCATACAGCCCCAGCCCCTGCACACCACCACTCGCGCCCAAGTCGACATCCCGCACCTCGCCCTCGACCACATGCACCCACCCCTCGCCGCCGCGCTTGCGCTGGAGGACCGTGCCGTACCCGCCATACTCTGGCCCGTGGCGCACAACAGCCGACGCCAGGATCCACAGCTCGGGCTCGCTGCGGTCGGGCAGCTGGATCGTCTCGTTGAGAATCACCGGGTGGGTGGCTTTCGGAAAGTGGAGAATCACCAGCCCGCCGCGCGAGCCCTTGAGTATCGTCTGCGTCGTGTACTGCCCCTTGCAGCTGCATTCGCCGGGCGAGTCGGGCGAGTCAGGCAGCGGCGACGGAAAGTCGGGCCGCGGCGTCGACGCAATATTGTCGACGCCCTCGAGCGCCAGCGCAAGGTCGAGCTGCGCCTTGACGCTGTACTCTTCCGGCGTGTCGTGCACACTCGAGGCGTCGGGGTAGGGGGCGGTCGGGAGCTCGACGACGTAGCGGTTGGGTAGCGGTGCCTCTATGGGCGGGCACCCGCCGCCGATGCACTCGATGCGGCACACGACCGTGATGCGCATGAGGCCCTCGAAGCGGAAGCCCGAGCCCGAGTCGTCTATCGACTTGAGGAGCCGGCCGATGATGAGGGGGATGGTGTCGAGCTCGGGCTTGTCGGTGATGATGCCTTGGTCTGGGCGGGGGCGTCAGTGCGTGCGTGCGGGGTGGAGCGTGCGGGGCATCCGCCACCCACCTCGGACAAGCTGCAGCGGCCTGTCGATGCCGCTGAGGATGCCAGGTATCTTGAAGAGCGCATAGCCCAGCGCGCTGCCGGTCGGCGTGAAGCAGCTCTTGAAGTCGGGGTCGCGCACGAGCAGGCGCAGCAGCCCCACGACGTCGCTCACCACCCCCGGGCTCTCCGGGGGCCGCTGAGCATACCTGCTGAAAGCGTGCGAGAGCTGCGCGGCGGTCGAGTCGTAGTTGTTCTGCACTGGCTTGGACGTGTCCGCGCCCATGGAGAGTGGTGGGAGAGAGGAGGAGGAGGGGCAGGATGGATGCACGAGTCGAGGTGGATGATGATGTGGTGAGAAAAACTATGTCAGGCGCCGGTGGAGGCACGGCTATAACGGGACACCGCCGAGCCCGCCGCTGACGCTGCTGTCGCTCGGCGCCGCGTCGCGCGGCGGCAGGATGACGGCCGGCGGCGCGTCGAGCTGCACGCAGCGGAAGAGGGCTACAGCGACCTGGGCAGGCGCCGCGCCGCCAGCGCGCTGCATGGCCCCAGCCACGCCCTCGACCTGCACAGCCTCATCCCCCTCGACGAGGTGGACCCACTCGCCAGCGACCTGCGTAACGACAGAGTGCACGCCGTCAGCGTGGCGGAGCACGCACCCGAGGAGCACCCAGCGCTGGCCCTGCCCGCGGTCGACGTCGCCGACGGCGAGCGCGTGCGGCGAGGCCTTGACGCGGAGGAGCACCAGCCCGAGCCGGCGCGCGCGGAGCACGGTGCGCGTGTCGTGCTGGTGCCCGCAGGCGCCGCGCTCGGCCCGGCCAAACTCGAGCTCGAGCAGCGCGCTCAGCCGCGTTACGCCGGGCCGCGGCGTCACCTCGAGCATGAAGGTGCGGCGGAGGGCCTGCTCCGGCGCGGGCGGGCACACTTCCCGCCCGCACCGGCTCACGCGCACGCCGCGCAGCAGAAAAAAGTCGTGGTACTGGTACTTTGAGCCGCCGTAGTCCATTGCCGAGAGAAGCCGGGGCCAGAGGAGCGGGAGCGTGTCGAGGTCCTTCTTGTCGGTGACGATGCCATAGTCTGGGGTGTGAGCGCCGCGCCGATATGCCGGAGGGAGCACCGCCCCACTCACTGCGCAGGAGGGCCAGCGGCGTGTCCTCGCCCCTCAGCGTGCTCGGCTCGCCGGCGACGAGCTGCACGAACGTCGAGCAGAACGGCGTCGGGCGGAACTCGTCGGTCCTAGCGAGGAGACGCAGCAGCCCAATGGCCTCGGCGACGTCGGAGGGGTTCACAGGCGGCTTGAGGGCCGGCGCAGTGCGCGACGACGCCGTCGACGGGCCCCCGCCCATCTGGTGCACGGGCACCGGCGGGGGCGGGAGCATGAGCTGGGCACGTACGTCGGCCTCGTTGCTGTCTCCGAGCTTTGACGTTGCGATGCCCATTGCGTGAGTGAGTGTGCAGAGTCGAGCGGCCGGCGGCGGCGGTGCAGCGAAAGTCGAGGTCGCGCCGTTGCCGGCCGGCGCCAAGCAACCGCGCTTTCGGCAAACTTTGCCGTCGTGGGGTCGACGTGGATGTGGGGAGATGCACACGACACCCCGCAAGCGAGATCCTGCGGCACGCATCAGCATGCTTATGCGTATAGTCGCCGCAGCGCCGAGGCCGAGGTGGGGCGCGTGGGGGGCCGCGTGCTTGGCGGGGATAAGCATGCAGTGTGGGCGGGGGGGGGATGGATAGCCGCCGGTTCGGCGCCGAGCCGCCGCCTTAGCAAGCGCCCAGACGCCGACGCCGACGCCGACGCCGCGGCGGGGCGGTGCAGCAGCGGCGCAGCGCTGGTTGGGGACGCCGCGACGCCCGTGCATGGCGTGGCCTCGCCCGGCGCTCACAGCGGGTCGATGCACGCCGCAAGTGATGCCGCTGGTGTGAAGCTCGCACGACGCAGGCACCAGCCTGCCAGCTCGTCGACGATCGACTCGCTCGTCATCATCTCGCGGTCACGTTGACATCGCCCACTCCTCGTCATCCTCGTCGCCCCGCCCCGCCCACCTCGCCTCGCCATCCATGTCCCAACCGCCATTACGCAGGCTGTGGTCGCGCCTCGGCGCGGGGCAGCGGGGCAACGGCGAGGCCGCGAGCGACGCGCCAGCCCCGCCCTCGCCGCCAGAGCCCGACGAGAGCGACAAGAAGAAGGCAAAGGGCAAGGACGCCGCCCCGCGCTCCTCCCCGCCGCCCGACGCGCCGCCGCCCTACTCGACCCCCGGGTCCAGCTCCTCGGCGTACGCCCACGCGCGCGCAGTCGCCCGCCGCGCCGTCGACAGGCACGTCGACGCAGAGCTCGCGTCCCTCGCAGACAGCTACACGGCCGTGCTGGAGACGATCAGCGCCGACCGGCTCGAGGCCGAGCTCGCGCTCTCTGAGGCACTGGGCGACCTCGCCGCCGTGCGCGCGCGCATCGCCGATGCGCGGGCCGCCGCTGAGCGCGCCGGCGCGCTGGCCGACAGCAGCCGGGCCGCGTTTGACGGGGAGCGGGCAAGGCTCGAGCGCGTCCGCGCGCGCGGGTACGCCGAGGTCGAGGCCGACCTGTAGGGCCGAGGTATGCATCTATAATCTGTACTATCTGCACTACTCTGCGTTTGGCCGCCCGCGGAACAGGCCCACGGCGTGGCCCGCGATCAGGCCCGGCTCGGACGCCGGGACAATGTGCCCGCTCTTCTCGGCGACGACGAACGTGCCGTTCTTCGCGGCGGCCGCCGTGCGCTTATGCGCCGCGATGAGCAGCTCGCGCATGCTGCCCGGCGTGTTGGCCGCCGTGTCCGCCGCCGAGATGACGACGAGCGGCGTGTCGCCAATGGCCGGCGGGTTGTCGAGCAGCCCCCGCAGGTCGCTCTGCACGTGCGACACCTCGAGCGCACCGGCACGCGCCGCCGTCGGGCTGGTCGACGACGCGAGCGCAGCAGAAAAGTAGGGCTCGGGGATGCCGTCGCCCATGCGCCTCATGGCGTAGCGCAGCACGCCGAGGTAGCTGAGCGGCGTGTACAGCCACGCCTGGAGCCAGAATGCCCAGCCCATCGAGCGCCAGAAGTAGGCGGCGCACCCCTCGTCCGAGTGGTCGACGAGCACGATGCCGTGAGGGGAGGGCGCGGAGGCGGCGTACGTGCGCACGATGGGCCCGCCCCAGCTGTGCGCGACGAGCACGAGGCGGCTGGCGCCGAGCGAGTCGACGACGGCGCCGAGGTCGGCCGCGAGGTCGTGCAGCGTGCGGCTGTCGGTGGGCGGGGAGGACACGCCGTACCCCGCCCGGTCGTAGCCCACTACCCGGAGCTCGGGCGCCGCGGCAGTGATGGCCTCGACAACGCCGCCCCAGTACGCTGCGCCCTGGCCGAGCCCGCTCTCGAGGAGGATGACGTCGGGGGAGGCGGCGGGGCCGGCGGTGTAGACGGTGAGCGTGCGGCCGGGGACCGCGACGGTGGACGTGTTGGAGAGGAAGGGGGAGGTGGGGGGCGTGGGGGATGTCATTGGGAGGGAGAGGGAGATGAGGAGGATGAGGATGAGGAGGAGAAGCGATATGTTGACGATGCGTCGGCGTGCCAAGCGCCCACTGTCTAGCATCGGGCCGTGGAGCCGAGCGGGGACCCGCCGCGGCCGACGGCGCCGGAGTGGCGGCGTGCGCGACAGTGCAGGTGTCGCCGAGTGGCCGCAGCGAGCTCCGAGAAGACAAAGTGCAGAGCGCGATGCACAGGCCGTGCATTGTGGGCGTGCAGCGGGCCAGCCACCCCGCCGGCGCCTCGACGTCAGTGCAGCAACCCAACCAACAACACAAAGGACACTCCACGACTCGAACGTCATGGCCCGCCGCGACCCATCGTGAGTCGCCGCGCGTACACGCTGACCCCAGCCCCCCCTCACCCCGGGCCAAGCCCGACCCCTCGTCCGCCCTCTGCACGTGGGAGGACTGCCCCCTCCCCGCGGTTGAGAGCGCGCCCCGCGACGAAGAGGACGACGACGAGCTCGGCTTCTGCGCTGCGCGTGCGTCCTCCCCCCCGACGGAGCTCACGCCAGACTTTATACAGTGGTACGTGCGCTGGGTGACGCCGTCGTTCCTCAAGCGGCAGTGAGCATGCATGTGGTATGGCAACAGGGTATCGTACAACAGTCTAGTCTCTCACACTCTACTCGGAGCTCGGCCCGTCGCGTACAACAGTCTTGGGCCAGCACAGCTCACTCACGCAGCGTGGCCCGCACCTCGCGCTTCAGCCGCGCCCGCCGCCCCTCGAGCATGTCCTCCTTGTCCTGCACGTGGCCCCGGTGCCCCGCCATCGCCTTGCGCGCGCGCTCGACCCTCCGGAGCGCGCGCTTCACCTTGCGCGTGCTGCGGCGGTGCGTGTCCATGGCCAGCAGGAGCTGCTGCCCCGCGAAGAGGAGGTCGTCTGCGGCCGTCTTGTACGCGGCTTCGGTGGACGCGGCGACGAACGCCAGCTCGCGGTCTAAAGCCCAGTCGATGGCCGAGTCGGCGCCGACCTCCTCACCGGCTTCCTTCACGCCCTTCGACCTGCGCTTGCGGGGCCGCTCTGCCTTGTCCTCGTCGTCGCTGAAGAGGCTTCCCTCGTCGTCATCCTTGGCCGGCGTGGCGTCCGCCATCTCGACGTCCTCGATCGGGTCCATTGCGTTCGAGTGCGCCTCGGCTTCGGCCTGCTCGGGCGCGCGCTGCAGCTGCGCCTCGTTGGCCGAGTGCGCTGCTGCGGCGGCCTGTTGCGCCTGGGCCTGCTGCTCCAGCTGCTGTTGCTGCTCCTGCAGCTGTTGTTGCTGTTGCTGCTGCTGTTGGTACTGGAGCTGCTGCTGCTGCTCCTGCTCGTGCTGCTCCCGGGCCGCCTTCTGCGCCATCAGCTTCTCCCGCAGCCGCGCGGCCGTCTCGGTCCCCGCTCCACCCTCGACCTGTTGCCCGCCCTCCGCCCCGGCTTGGCCCTGCGGCACGCTCTGCCCCAGTGCCGCAGCGGTCCCCCCAGCATCCCCCGCCACGCCCGCATCCTGCCGCTGGGCCGAGAACCCAAAGAAGCCGTGCGGCGCGGCGCTGGGCGTTTGCTGCGCGCCCTGCGCGCCCTGCGCTCCCCAGCCCGCGCCGCCGTCCTGCTGTGGCGGGGTAATCGTCGTCCCCGCCTGGCCCAGCCCCGTCCAGAACGGCGCGCTCGGCTGCGCCGGCGCGGGCGCGGGCGCGGGCGGAAACTTGGCCGGGGTGATGAAGCTCGCGAACCCGACGGCCGTGGTTGAGGCCGTCGTAGCCGCCGCCTTGACGCCGAACAGGTCGCTGCCGTCCGCGATGGCGGCGTACGCCGGGTCGCCGGAGTTGGCCTTGGCGTACCCGCTCAGAAAGGGGTTGCTCGCCGACGCCGAGAGAGACGGGGCGGCGGCGAGGAGGGAGCCGGTAGGCGCGTCGGGCGGGGTGAGTACCACCTCGGGGGAGGAGGCGCCGCTGTGTACCGGTGTCGTGTCGTCTGGGGGGGTCGTCGTGCCGGGGGGAGCGTCGCCAGAGTTGCTGTTGGGCGGGCTCTCCCTGCCGCCGTCGTAGTCGTCGCGGTAGCCCCCGCGCGCGCCCCACCCCGGCGGGGGGAGCTCGCGCGCCGCTTGCCCTTGTTCGCCATAGTGTGTGTGTTCGTGCTTGCTTGATGGATGGGGAGGGAGGCAGCGAGCGCGCCGGCTTATATTCTGGTGCTGCTACTGCAGGGGTAGCACACTCGAAGGTGCACCCCACTCGCCTTGTCTCGCACCTCACGCATTGTCGCTGGCTTTGTGCTCCGCCCCGCCTGTGGCACACCGCCGATCCGCCACACGCAACAAGGCGAAACGAACAATGTCGCCCCACCGCCCCGCCTGCACACCTTGTCTCGCCACTGCCCGTGCGTTTTGTTATCGTGCGAGGGGAGTGCTGGTATTGTGGCCGGGTGACGCGCAAGCCTCTGTAAGCAGGGTGCTTGATGTGCCCTGCAAGGCTCTGCAGGCAGGGAGGTGCTCGCCCCTCCACCGCCTTGCTCACAATGCTCCCAGTAAGGCACCCACTGCACAACGACACACTACACCATACTTGCATAGACTAGGTACGGTGCACTGCCAGCGGCTACGCTCAGATTCGGGGCGGCAGAGCCGAGGATGGGGTCGAGGACCGGCTACTCGGCGGCAATGTCCTCGCTGGACTCGCTGCCCTCGCCGTCCTTGCTGTCGGACGTCACGGCGGCAGCCGGAGCCGGAGCCTTGTCCGCGCGGTTCTCAGTCCGCGCCTTGTCCATTGCGCGCTTGCGTGCATAGAGAAGCGCGTCCAGCTCCTCCCTCTTCCAGGAGCAGAGTAACGCAAGCTTCTTCTCAGCGCTCGAAACGAGCGCCTCCCCAGAGCGCAGCTTGTCGGCAGTTTCGCGCAGCTTGGCGGCGCCGCCCGGGTTGGTATGGTAGCAGCTCTCCTCGATCTCGGTTTCGTAGTATTGCTTCCTGTAAAACTCCACGAGGACGTTGTCGCGGTCTAACTGCCTTTTGGCACGCTTGATGAGCGTGGCGTATGCGACGACGGCCTCCTCGATGGCGCGGACGTGGTCGCTGGGCGTGCTCATCTGTGTGTGTAAGCTTGGTCGGGAGAGACACTTGCGTTTGGGTTTGCTGCTGAGGCGGCTGGGTGGTTGCGAAGGCTGCGGCGCGGCGATGTTTCGCGTGGTGGGTGAAAGTTTGGTGGTGAAGGGGAGAGTTTTATGTTGAGGGGAGACTTTGGTGGTGAGGGGGAGAGGTTCGCGGCGCTGGGTTATGTACCCTCTAGACTGGGAGCATCGGCGACGGCAGAGCCCACCGACACGCGGACGACAGTCACGAGGCATGCTGGATCGTCGGTGGGGCGAGAGGTGAGCCTCGTGGTGGGTGAGCGACCGCGCGACGACGGCGCGACGGCACGACGAGGGGCGAAAGGGTGAGGGGCAGGTGGGAGCGTGGCCAGCGACACGAGGCGTGGCGACACGAGGTGTGGCCCGCCTCGTGTCCCGCATCGTGTCGCTGGCCACGTTGCGAGCACACATGTGGCACGAGGTGAGTCCTTGGCGATACCCCCTGCAGCCACACATCGGTTACATGCCCCCCCGCCTCACAGACAATAGATTCACTACATATCCACTACACTTGGACGACTACCGGCTGCGGCGCATCTCCTCCGCCCAGTTGAGCTGGCTAAGGATAGTGATCCCGGACTTGCTCACCGCCGGCTTGTCCCCCTTGTCGCGAGTGGCGCCGCGACCGCCGGCGCGACTCTTCGTACCCGAGTGCTTCCCCTCGCCCTCGGGCGCTTGCTTCTCCCTAGTGCCGGGAAGCTCGGCGGCAATACAGCGCTCGATCAACGCAACCTCGGTCTCGGCGCGCGCGAGGAGGCCCTGCGCGTCGCGCAGCTGTTCGGCGGCGACACCCGCCTGCTCTGCTGCGACGCGCGACGCCTCCTCGGCCCCACGTGCTTGAGAGGTACGGTGCGCGACGTGCGCGCGGGCGTTGGCGGCGTGCTGCTTCGCGCTGGCGAGGAGCGGTGCGTAGACGGCACTGGCTTCGGCGGTGGTGGGCGGCGGGGTGGGGAGGGGAGGCTGTGGAGTGGCGGTCATCTGGGGTCAGCGTGGCGCGGAGGGGGACTCGCTTTTGCTGGTTGTGGCGGGGTGTTGGGTTGGTGGGGTCGTGTTGGGTGGGCTGGCTCTCGCGACCAGCTATTATAGCCCTCGAGTAGTGATGGTCGCTCTCTACGGCCGCGACGGGTGCCTACAAACAATAGTGATGTGACTGTTGATGTGACTGTTGATGTGACTGGCCAGGCGGATCGCCAGTGTAGCGATGGGGCGAGATCACTCCTGGGTGTGCGATCGGCCGCGAGGTGGCCAGTAGCCACATCGTCGATCACACGACAAGGAAAACAACAGGACTGGGTGATTTCCACGGCCTTCGCACTCTACCACAGACACTGATACACTATAGTTTCATAGACTGGTATGGACAAGAGACATTGCTATGTGGCACCCTCGGAGCCTGTTGTATGTAGCTGCCCCGAGCGGGAGGTGAAGCGCAGGACGGAGGCTGTGGGACGCTCGCCTGTGGCCGCACTACACGCCACCCTGGCTCTCGCTCTCGCCCGCCTCCCCCTCCCCAGCAGACACACCATGCACCCGAGCAAGCCGGCACAGTTCGACCTCCTTCCCGCGCCTCAGCTCCTCGACCCTCGTCTCGGCGCGGAGAAGAATCCTGGACACCGCGCCCTCGCGGTTCCGGGCAGCCAGCACGCGGTTGAACGCAGCGCGCAGCTCCTCATCCGCGGCGTGTACCCTCCGCCTAGAGAGCGGCCGCTGCGCCCGGGCGGCGGCCCACTCGGCCTTTGCGGCCCGCAGCGCGGGGCTCGCCTGCGTGAGCTCGGCGGTTTGGCGGGCCAGGAGCGCGCGCATGCGGGCCGCGTGGCGCTCGGCTGTGGCGAGGGGGGCTGAGTACTTCTTGTTGACGGCCTCGACGGCGGAAGTGTGGGTGGGGGTGCTCATCGGGGATTTGGTTGGGTCGTTGGCGTGGCGGGGTGGTTGGTTGGAGGTTCGTGTTGCGGTGGCGAGGGTAGACTGGCTGGTTCTTGTACCCCGTCAGAGCGTGGAGGACAGGCGGCATCTTGGGACGCTATGCACAGGGACAACAAAGTCACTGAGGCAAGGAGATCGCCCGCCTCGCGAGGTGAAGACTTGCGATCAGGCCCCTCATCACCTCAAGAGGTCAAGTGTCGGCCGATTCCTCGGCGACACAGCCGTCCATTAAAAGTCTGTTCGTCCACAACTGATCCCAGCAACAGAATGGATACACTATAGCTGCATGCACAGACTCTATGGGGATGCTGCACTTCCTCGGTGCGTACGCACCCGCTGGGGCTTGCCTCAAGCGCCGGCTACTGGGCCCCGCCGTCGCCTGTGGCCGGAGCCCCATCACGAGTCTGGGCATGTCCCTCGCCTTCCCCTCCCCCCTCCGTTGCCCGCCGAACAAGGGACAGGTAGGACGCCTTCGATCGACGAAGCCACACCAAATTCCCTTCGGCGCGCGCGAGACCCGCCTCAGCCTCGCGTAGCTGCATCCCGCGGGCGCGCAGCCCTTCCAGGGCGGCACGGGCCCGCTCCTCGGCCTCGTTGTATCGCGCGACTTGGAGCGAGACGTTCCCTTGCTCGCTGGCCACGGTCCGCTCGGCCCTGGCGAAGAGCGGGGCGAACAGCGCGTCGACGTCTTGGGCTGTGCGGGTGCCGGTGATCTGCGGGTCAGCTTGGCTGTGGGGGGACTTGCTGATGGAAGGGTGTGCTGCTCGAGGGTGCTCGAGGGCGCCGTCGGGGCCGTCGACGGCGGTGCCACACCGCCACTCGGTTGTGTACTGCGGCGGCGTCGTAGGATGAACATGTCCTCTATGCAGGTCTCAACAACAGTTGCTCGGGTGGTCGTCGGCTTGGCGCGTTGGGGAGGGCTGGGTGTGGTGGGTTGGAGGGGGCCGCGGGCGGCGGGTTCTTGTACCTCGCCAGCCGTGACGACCCTGTCGAAGGCTTACATTGTGCACACAAACAACAGCGGTGTGAATCGGTGAACTGAAGGCATGTGAGGCGAATGGAGAGATCACCCTTCACCTTGCGCGAACGATCGACACCAAGGTGACCTGTGGCCTCGACGTGCATCAGCCTGACAGTCGAACAATGGGACCGGGTGCACGCCGCGGAAAAACTCATGAAGGTCACAACCTTTGCAACTGACTTCCGCAGCAAAATGGAATGGAGGAATCGGATACACTATAGTTGCATAGGATGGTATGAGAAAACGCGCTTCTGGTACCGTGCTCAGCACTCTTGAAGGTGACGAAGAGGTCTGCCGACCCCCGTGGCCATGACTCATTCCGGGATCTCTCCCGACCTAGCGTACGCTCTGGCGAGATCCCGCACCATGCAGCGCCTCGTCTCCTCCAGCCGGGCCTCGGCACGCGCCAGCGCTTCCTTGGCGGCGCGCACCCTCTCCTCAGCGGGGTCGGCCACCTTCTCGGCGGCGTCGAAGGCCTGCATCGCGGCGACGAGCCTCAGCTCAGCGATGACCACCTGCTCTTCAGCGGCGCACCGCTCCTCGAAGGCCTGGTCGCGCTCGGCAGCCTGCTGTGCCAAGAATGTGCGCAGCCCCACCACCATCGCCTCGTCGCAGGCCAGTCGGCGCTTGTAGGACGCGTTTACGGTCTGGACTTCCGGGGGGTCGTTGGTTGGGGTGCTCATCTGCGGGCGTGAGCTTGCCTCGGGGAGGGGAGGGGGGGGGACTTGCTGTTGGGGGTGTAAGGGCTGGGTGCTGTGTTCTATGGGTGTTGTTGCGGTACGGAAGGGGGTCCACCGCGGTCTTGTACCAGCCGAGCTGGATGATCAGCATCAACCCAGCCCACTCTATGCACATGGACAGCAAAGTCACCGAAAGGAGCCGGACCGGCTACCTTGTGAGCGATCTGGGCGTGGTGCGAGCGGGGTGACATGTGCGTCGGATGGGTGTCGGGTGAGCTTGGTCCGCCACATTGCCTCGCGGAACAACAGGAGTGTGCTCGGCGACACCGCCCGCCCTTCCCTTCGCACAGCGTCTTCAACTGGCACCCCACAAAGATGGATACACTATACTTGCATGTACTGGTATGGACTGCTTCAACGACGGTGTGGCCATGTGCGGGACTGTGGCAGTCGGCCCAGAAGTGGGGGGCCGCAACAGCACAGGCAGTGGTCTCCCGTCATCGCGGGGGCGACGCCCGCCCTCCGCGGCTCTACGCACCCCGCTGGCCCGCCCCGCTCCCATCCACCGCCGCCGCATACGCCCTAGCGCGCCTCACCTCCACCTCCCTCATGCCCCTCAGCTCCGCGAGCAAGCTCCTAGCACTGGACAGCTCCGCGAGCGCCGCACGGTTCCTGCCCCCAGCCGCGCGGACCAGCTGGGACGCGGCGGCCAGCGCCTCGTAGGCGGCCCGCCACTGTTGTGGCATCGGTCCTGAGCCGTCGATCCCTGCGTAGGCCACCCCCAGGTCTGACTCGGCGATCGCAGTGCTTAGTTGCTGCACGGCGGCGCTCAGGCCCTCTTCGGCGCTGCGGAGGTCGGCCGCTCCGGCCGCCACTTCGGCTTGTAGGCGGATCACCTTGGCCTCAGCGCTGGCGATCAGGGGGCTGTACACTTCGTTGATGACTCCGAGGACCCGTGCGTACGCTGTGGTGGTGGAGGTGGTGGGGGTGCTCATCGTGGGTGTCGTGGGTATCGTTGGGTGATTGCTTGTTGGGTCTGTGGCGGTTGGGTCGGTGTCAAGGGGAGGAGGGCGCTGGCTCTTGTACTCGCCAAACCGAGCGCATCAACGCCGGTCACTATGTGCACTGAACAACAACGTCGCTTTGAACGGCGGATTGTCACCGCGTGAGGTGAAGGGATGAGACCAACCCCTTGTGCGATCGACAAGGTGTGTAACGACCTTCAGCGCCATTGTGAGAGACAATAGCCCCGAGTGTGCTCAGCGAGCCGGTCTTTCCTGCACTCGGCGCCGCAAGAGAACCCGGCCACAAGACACACAAAGCTGCATAGACTCCCCACCGCGCACACCCAACAATCCGGCGGTACAAAACATAACTAGACCGCGGGGTCGCGCATGGCGGGGGCCGCTTCCACGTCCTTGGCGGCCAACACATTGTTACTGGTGGCCCGCTCGGCCCTCTCGGCCCTCTCAGCCCGCGCGACCTCGGCGTCCCGCTCACGCCGGCGGGCCGCGAGGACCTCCTCAGCAGCAGCGAGCCTCGCCTGCGCCTCGGCCACCCGGTCAGCCGCGGCACGCACGGCCTCCTCGGCGCGCGCGCGCCGCCACGTCCAGTGCGCCAGGCTCGCGGCGGAGCTCACGACCTCGGCGCGCACGGACTCCTGGGCCGTGCTGCGCCCATGGGGCTCGTCGCGGGCTCGGTACTGGTCCATCTGGGCGATGAGCTGGCGCAGGCGTTTGAGGGCGGCGGTGGAGGGCGTGGGCGTGGTCATCTTGTGTGGTAGGCTGTTGTCGTTGGGGTGGCGGTTGGGGTGGCGTCTGGCGTTGCGGTCGGTCGCAAGTGTGGTCCGCTGGTGCTGCGTCTTATACCTCTCATGCTGGATCGCACTGCGGCAAACTGTAGGTACCATCTTGTTCTTGAGTTGGCCTTTGTGCCCGCATGTACAAAGGACGGGCGCGCCGCTGTGTTGTTCGAGAACAATGGACGAGACTCGCGCCAAGAAAGCGTCCTCGCGCCCGATGCACTACAGCTCGCGGCGACATGTTCGACACGCCGCGCACCGGTGCCTCTGCACCGTGAAGAAGCACCGTCGCACTGAGACAGCCACACATACGCCTGACAGCCACACACACACACGCCCGCCACACACACGCCGGCCCCATCCCGCGGCTGATAGCCCCCGCCCCGCCTCCCCAGCACCCACCCTCGCCAGGCTGCCGTTGCACAACGGTACGGCGCTCGAACATAGGTGTCACCTGCTCTCTCGGTGGATCGGAAGCCGTCATCCAGATACCCCGTGTTCGAGCCCCGTCCTGGCCAGGTGCCCATATTTGCTGCGGACGCATCACCACTTGCTGGGGACAGCCTTAAAAATGAGCGGCGGTATGGGGGCCTGGTCAGCGGTCGGACGAGCGGTGGGCCCGACCTTTTTGCTGTGGGCAAGAGCAAGAGCAGTTCGAGGTTGGGACCTCTGCCGTTTGCGTTTGGCGACGGCGTCGGTGCTGGTTGCCGGCGCACTGCTGCTCGCGCCGTCCACACACACGCACACTCACGCCACTCAAAGAGTCATTCAACACAGCTCAATGGGTCGGTAGGCTGAGGACAATACACTATGTTTTCATAGACCAGACAGAGCTGCGACGCCCCGCTCAGATAGTACGCCGGCGGTCCACGACCCCCTCCCCAGCCTGAGTCACCTCCTCAGCCGGCACCTCGCCCTTCGGCACGACCGCGCCGTGCGCCTTCGCCACATACTCCAGCTCGACCCGCTGCAGCTCCCTTATCCCCGCGAGCCGCTCCTCAGCCCCAACGACAAGGTCCTGCGCGTCGCGCAGCCGCCGCTCGGCGGCGTACACCCTGTCCCGGGCGAGCGCCATGCCGTGCTCGGCTTCGGCTAGATCGGCAATACGGTGCGCAGCGTGCTTGTGCATCGACTCCAGCTGCCGCTCGGCGCCGGCCAGCGGCTGCGCGTAGGACGCGTTGATGCGGCGTACGGCGGCGGGGTAGGTCCCGGGGACGGGGGGCGGGGCGGGGGTGGGAGTGGCGGTGGGCGGTTGCGTGCTGGTGCTGGGCGCCTGGGTGCCGGTGCCCGACCGCTGCGTGCTGGCGCTGGGTTGCTGCGTGCTGGCGCTGGGTTGCTGTCTGCTGGTGCTGGGTTGCTGCGTGCTTGTGCTGGCCCGCTTCCTGCTTGCGCTGGACCTCTGCCTCTTGCTGTTGGTCATCTGGGTGTCAGCTTGGCTGCAGGGGAGACTTGCTGCTAGGTTGCTGCGGCAGGCTGCGGTTGTTGTGGCGGGTTGGCTGGGGTGTCTCTCCCAACCGGTTCTTGTACTTGGCAGCCCAGGGGATCACATCAACCATTGTCCCAAGGGAACTCAAAGAACAACGTTGTCACTAAGAGCGGATCGCCTGCCTCGTGATGTGAGAATGAGGTGACGAGCGAGGCCACCCTCATGGTGCGGAACAGCAAGCGTCAGTAGTCAACATGTCAATGCAGCACGCCTCGCCTAACCGCACCAACGCACAACCTGGCATGGCCAACTACCATGCACCTGATAACCCCTCTTTACCCAACCCCACCCCACCCTATCCCAGCTCACTCCTCGCCGGCAAACTCGCGCGCGGCGTCCGCGTCGGCGAGCTCGTATCCCTTGAAGCGGCGCTCCTCGAGCGCAAACTTGTCGTCGTCAAACACGTAGCGGAAGTGGTCGAGGGCGCTCTGGGCCTTGTACTCGCGGTCCAGAGCCTCAGTGTGGGCCACGAGGGCAGTACCCATCTCAGCGGTGCTGCTCTCCACCTGGCGCATGAGCTCCTCGAGCTCACTAGTAGCCTTGAGGACGCGGCGCTGGACATCCTCGACGCTGCGGCGCTTGTCCTCGAGGTGGCGGTGCGCCTCGGCAGTCTCGGCCTCGGCGGCCTCGAGCTTGTCGCGAAGCTCGGCCGTGTCGGCCGTGAACTGGGCCTCGCGCGCCTTGACCTCCTCGCTGATGTGGCGGTCAACGGTGCGGCGGCCGTACTTGCGCATGCGCTCGAGCGTGGTCTCGGCCTTGCGCTTGCTGGGGGTGGTGGTCGGCGTGTCCGACGCCGCGCTAGTGGGGGGCGTCGAGGCGGGCGACTTGGCCGGCTCGTCGGTGAGCTCGGTCGAGCCGTCGGTGGTCCCGGTCTTGGTGGTCTTGGTGTCGTCGGCGGTCTCAGTGACCTTGGCGGTCTTGGTGGCCTCGGTGCCCACGGTCACCTCGGTGGTCGCGGTGATCTCGACGGACTCGGGGGTCTTGGTGCCGTCGGGGGCATCCTCACTCGTGACGTCGCCCGCGGGGGCGTCCTCAGCAACCTCGGCAGCCGCGGTGGCATCGGCAGCCGCGGCCGTGCCGTTGTCCGTGTCGTCCTCCGAGCCGTCGTCCCAGGCGTCGCCCCAGGCGTCCTCCTGGTCGAGGTGGAGGGCGACACTGCTGACCCTGGCCGCCGCATCCGGGTTGGCACTCCACTTAAGCCTGAAGATGGGCGCGGTCTCGCCCGCCGAAGCCGCAGGAACAGACTCCTCCGCAGTGGCTTCCTCGGGAGTCTCGGCGCGAGCGCGGTGCGAGTCGCCGGCGCCCTCGCCCTCGGGCGCGGCGTCGGCGTGCGAGGGGCTCTTGGGGCCAGTCGACGAGGCCACCTCGGCGGCGTCGGTGGCGGCGGCGGCGGGCTGGATGACGACAGGCGCGGGCGACGCGAGCTCGTCAACCTCCTCCTCGTGCTTGTTGGCCTCGTCGGCGGCGGCGGCGGCGGCGGCAGGGTCCGACGACACGCTCGCCTCGCGGGTGGGGAGAGGCATGATGGTGCTGCTGCTCGCCATGGTGCTCTCGGCGGCGACGGTAGTGTCGTCGGCGTCGATGTCGTCGGGGACGGGCTCCTCGTTGTCGGTGGGCATGTGGTCGCCGCCGGTGGCGGGCGTGTCGTCGGTGTCAATGTCGTAGAGGGGCGGGCTGTTGCCGCGGAGGGGCATGGCGTGGGCCATGGCCGAGAGGGTGTTGCGGCGCTGACGGGGGGGCATGAAGGGCAAGTAAAAGGTTGAGTGAGTGGAAGAGAGAATGAGAATGAGAAAAGAAGATGACGAGACGACGACGAGTTGAGCGACGAGGGGGGCGTCAGTCGACACACACGACTGGGCGCGTGGCCAGTCAGCACGTCAGTCGGCCAGTCGGCCATCAGGACAACACGCGGCTCGTCGCACCCCCCTGCACGCGCCCACACCTACCAGGCTACAGTGACAATGCATACACCCCCCTACTCGAGCACAAACTTGACGTTGACCGTGACATCCACGGCGACCTTTTCTGGGTCAAAGTTGAGTCTTGGCCCGCCAGCACCACCGCCGGCGCGGTCAAACTGCGCATTCACAGCGTGGTACGGCACGCTGTGGTCTCCCCGGGCGTCACTATCGCTCACATCCGCAATGGCGAGCGAGCGGTCCACCGCAGTCGCGGCGTTGAGCACGGAGGCGTAGTCGCGCGCCTTGGAGATGGCGTCGCGCAGCGCACCTTGCCGTGCGCGCGAGGCGAGCGATCTCTCGGTCCGCCTCGACAGCCGCCAGGTGAGCGTGTCGAACGAAATATACTTTGACGCCTGGGTCGTCAGCCGCCATCCCACCGCACACCGCTGCCCCACACCACACTCACCGTCACCCAGGTGGTAAACTCGCTCAGGGCCGTAAAGTCATGAAACGTCGCCTTCATCGTCGTCTCAGCGCGGTGCCGCCGTGCCCGCTGCTCCTCGGGCACGCCGTCACGGTACTCTGTCCAGCTCTGGGTGTGCACGCGCTCCATCGACCAGGTGGTGACGGGGCGCTCGGGGTTGGGCGTGACTGGCGGCGTGTCGTCGACGTCTGGGTCCTCGCTGTCCGAGTGCCAGTCTGTGTGGGCCGACGTCTTGACGCGCTCAGCGTAGGCCGACGCGCTCGACGGGCCGAGGCTGCTCTTGGTCTCGTCGTTCGAGCCCGAGCTCGACGGGCCAGAGATGGAGAAGCGCGAGAGCGAGAAGCGGCCCGAGCCCGAGCGCGCCGGGCTCGTAGAGTGCGAGTGTGCGCTACCGGGCACGTCAAGGCTCGGCCGGTGCTGGTGGTTTGCGGCCGAGGGCGCCGGGCGCGCCGTGAGCTGTCGCAGGAAGCTGGCGACCTGCTCCGTCGCCTGCGTCACCTGGCCCATGGCGTCGGCGGGGTCGCCCGACTCGTGCGCGATGCGCAGGAAGACGTCGCACAGTTCTGGCCTCCGCTTGAGCGTGTATGTGCCGGTCGTGTTGATCGATGTGGGCGCGGGGGCCGGGTTCGAGTTGAGACCCAGCATCATGGGTGAGTGTGATGAGGGGAGGGGGAGGTGCTGTCGAGGTGAGGGTTAAATGCCAAGCGGTGAAGGGTCCAGCCGAGCGCCGAGTTGTCGAGTTGTCGAGTCGTCTGTCGAGAGTCTATGCAAGTCGCGTCTGGGTCGTTGGTCTCGTCGCCTGTCGTCTGTCGTCGCGTCTTAAGTAGAGAATGAGAACAATGAGGTCGAGATGTGACTTTTGCGGGCAACATTGCGACAAAGAAACAACCCATGCGGGTTGTATCAGATACCGCGTGGGTGGTTAGGCGCGTTAAGACACCATTAGGCCCGCAGATAGGCCCCCGAAATCCGGGTTAGGCGCGCCCGCCCCCGGCCGCGGCCCTCCCCCGTGCCAAGCCGCATGCGGTGCCCGGCGCCCGTTTCTCATCTGGACATTGCCGGCGCCGAACAAGGCTCCGAGAGGCAGTGCCGCGGCGGGGACGGGGTAGCGGGGGTGCCCCGCGCCGGCGCGTCATTAACACGGCGCCGGTGCTAGTCGGCGGCGGGTGGGGTGGGCACAAAGTCGCTCGCTCACTGACGCGCGCCAAGACCACGACGGCGAGATCAGTCGCGTCGTCGTCGTTTGCGCGTACGTCGCTCACTCGTGGCCAGATCAGCTCGGCCGCGCCATTTTACAAACTGACGTTGCTTCATTCATCCTCACACCACGCAGCTACATTATACAACGCTTCTTTCTTTTCTCGGCCACACGTCATAGTGGCACAGCGGCCCCTCCCCGCCAGCTCACGCGTTCGTATGGTGCGAGTGGTTGATCATGGCGACACACATGCAGATGGACGAAAACGCGGCCACGTCGATGCCCGGCGCAATCTGGACGTAGAAGCCCGTCGTGACGCGCTCATGCGAGATGGGGTTGCCGATCTGGTCCTTGTGCTCCTCAAAGCCCCAGGAGAGGTGGTCCTTGGCCGCGGTCGCGATGACCTGCCCGCTGGGCTTGAGCACAAAGTTCATGTCGGTCGACTTCCAGTCGCCGACCATTTCGATCTCGTGCACGCCGTTCTTGGTCTCGAGGCTGATTTCAAACTTGCTCTTGTGGTTGGCGAGGACTGGGGTCAGCTGGGGCGGATGGGGAGCGGCTCACTGGGCGCCTCAAACTTGACTCTGAAGACCTCGTGCCCGTCTCGCTTGCCGGTAATCGCATGCTTGAGTGTGAAGATGTCGCCCTTGATCTCGTACAGCGTCTTGCCGGCCGCGTCGGTGATTGCTGCGAGCGGTCAGACGGGCCCATCCACCTCGCACTCACTCTTCTTGGACACGGTCGAGTACTCTGGGCCAGCGGCCGAGATGATGACCTTGCCGTTGGGGTCCTTGATGAAGAATGAGTCCTGGGAGGGTCAGATCAACCACTTTCGTATGAAGTAGTTCCACCCTGTTGCCGGCGACCCCAAAGCCGCCGACGAAGGGCCCCCCGACAGCCTCGCACTCACACCACTGAGGCGGCCCACGTCGTCAACAATCACGGTCGTGACCTCGGAGTGCACAAAGCTGTCGTCGATGACGATGGGTGGTGAAACGGCGGTGAGGGTCATGGTGCAGGCGGTAGGGGGCAGGTGAAGGTAGGTCACAACAGACCGGGGCACTCGGTAACCCGTTTAATACCCTCTGCATGCATACGAGCAGGCAGGCTGCAGTCCGACCACGCAGGTGGCAAAGGCCAGGTCGGGATGACAAGGTCCACCCAGGTCCCGAAGACCAGGTCTTGCTTAACGTCCATCGTGTCGAGACCGACCCATGACGTTGGCCCGAGGCTGACGTACGACCCGGCTCGCTACCAAGATCAGTGAGTGGCATGCATGCCGCGGCTATCATTAATGGAGATAAGAAAGGTGGTCTGAGTCGTGTCGATGCACGCGGTGTTCATCTTGCGCGCCGTCGCCGACGTCTACCCTCGTAACAAGGGGTTGAGACCAAGAGATGTGAACGACAAGCAGCGCAGGAGTACACGAGTCGGCGGGGCAGGTTACACCGGCGCTCTCGCAGTGCAGTAGGCCTGCCGCTGACGCCGCTGACGGCATTAGGCACCCCGTGGCCCCGGCCCGCCGCACGCAGAGCAGACAGTCGAGCAGTGCCAGGCGGCATCGGCGCACAGCCCAGTCGGAGCGGGCAGCCGACGGCGCGGTGGGGCGGCGCCGACGCCAACGCCAACCGCGAGATCAGGCGCGTCGGGCGCTCGTCTAAATCGTTATCTCGCAGCGCCTCGCCCTTTGCCCATCGCTGCGAGGAGTGCCGGCCCATGTCGCCATCCGCCTGCACGCTGTCACCACTGAAAATTCCTCCAGTTGGCAACGCTGTTTCCCACCGTTGTCGAACGACGCGACGATGGCGCCAGACTCCGAATCTTGCGCGAATGGACGTGCGGCCAAGCAAACGCCTTGGGCAACGATCTACGAGACGAAGGGGCCGTTGCGCAGGATACTCGGCTCCGCAAGCCTTGCGATCTTTGCCGCGGTTGCAGCTGCTAGCCCTCGGGATTGCCATTGAGTGGATATCCGCCGACCGATATCTGCCAGGCCTCTGCCAGCCCCTCGACTACTGGTCTACACCGTCACGCCGGTGGCAGCTGGCTTACCCTCGCCTAGATTCCCGGCGCCGAGCACTGGCATGTCCGATGGCATGTCCGGCCACCCCCGCGCCTTACTTTATCACATGGCATGGCTCTCCCCTGCCTCCGTCCACCACCGTGCCCTGGTGTCGGTCAATGGCCCAACGGCCCAGGCTCGCGTAAGAGCCCGTTTCGCCCGTTTCAGCCACGTACAGCCAATAACGGGCCACTGACGTCCCCAGACGCCGCACTGAATCCATCGACCGAGTGTACCTTGCTCGGACGGATGACGTGCTGAAAACCGCTGATAGCGTGATCAGTGCAAAGCTGCTGCTATCCGAGGCATCGCAGCAAGCAGCCCTGGGCCACATGCACTATCGCCCCGCCAGCTGCCAGCTCCCCCGCCATCAGCTGACGCACTACCGCATATTCCAATTACATAGTGCGATGCACGTCGTGCAAACTCTGCGTGTCGGGTGACCCGTCGCGCCTGATAAATACTGCGGGCCCGTCGTTGGCAGGCAGGCCCCACACACAATGGCCCACTACCACTCTGACGCAGCGTCGGACAAGGACGAGCTCGACCATGGCCACGGCTACGCCCAGCCCTACTACGGCCACGGGCACGGGCACAACAAGGGCGACCTCGCGAGCAACACGTACGCGCAGCCGCTGAGCGAGGCCTCCGCCGACGACTTTAAGGATTTCGACCCCGACTCGGGCGTCAAGCGCGGCCTCAAGACGCGCCACCTGAGCATGATGGCGCTGGCCGGCATCATCGGCCCCGGCCTGCTCATTGGCTCGGGCGGCGCGCTGCACAACGGCGGCCCGGCGTCCCTCATCATCGGGTTCGCCGTCATCGGCGTCATCGCCTTCAGCATCATGCAGAGCTTGGGAGAGCTCACCACGCTCTACCCCACCGGCGGCGCCTTTACCGGGCTCGCCGACCGCTTCGTCGACAAGGCTTTCGGCGTCGCGACGGGTTGGAATTACTTCATCATGTTCGTGCTTACGTAATCACGTTTCTCGCTCATCTACTGACCTATGCAGCTGGGCATGCGTTCTGGCCAACGAGTACAACGCGTTGAGCTCGATCTTTGTCTTCTGGAGTGACAAGGTGCCACTGTGGGGCTACTTTTTGATCTTCTGGGTGAGTCGGCCGCGGGTGCCACAAACTCCTCTGCCACAGCTCCATTCCAACAATGCTATTCCAACCAGTTGCCCCCCCCCCCCCCCTCCCGCGGCGCCACTCCCAATCCAATGATTCACTGCTGACCGGCAGTTCGCCTTCACCGCCTTCCAGATGCTCGGCGTCGAATCCTTCGGCGAGGCCGAGTTCTGGCTCGCGCTCATCAAGCTCGTCGGCCTCGTCGCCTACTTCCTCTTCTCGATCGTCTACGTCGCCGGCGGCGTAAAGGGCGCGCCGGCCCTCGGCGCAAAGTACTGGCACGACCCTGGCCCGTTCAACGGCAACGGCTTCCGCGGCGTCGCGACCGTGTTCGTCTTCTGCTCGACGTTCTACGCCGGCGTCGAGAGCGTGGCGGTCGCCGCGACCGAGACCAAGAACCCCGGCCGCGCGGTGCCCCTCGCCATCCGCCAGGTCTTTTGGCGCATCATCTTCATCTACATGGGTGGGTTGGGCTGTCTGGCTGTTCTCCAGCTCTGTACACCCCGCTGACGCCCCCAGGCTCGGCCATCTTCTTCGGCCTCACGTGCCCCGCCAACTCGGAGGGCCTGGTCAGCGGCAAGTCGCGCGCGCTCAAGTCGCCCATGACCATCGCGATCCAGACCGCGGGCTGGCACGGCGGTGTGCACCTCATCAACGCGTTTATCGTGAGTTGTGTAGCTTGGACCGCGCTGACGGCCCAGTTCATCACCTGCCTCTCGGCGGTCAACTCGTCCATCTACATCGGCTCCCGCACCCTCCTCTACATGGGCCAGGACGGCAAGGCGCCCAAGTTCCTCGGGTGGACCAACAAGCGCGGCGTGCCCGTCCCCGCCATCCTCCTGACCAACGCGTGCGGCGCGCTCGCCATGATGAACGTGTCGACCGGCGCCGGCAAGGCGTACAGCTACATTGTCAACCTGTCGGGCGTGTCCACCTTCCTCGTGTGGGGCGCCATCAGCTTCACGCACATCCGCTTCCGCAAGGCGTGGCACGCGCAGGGCCACACGGCCGAGGAGCTGCCGTTCAAGTCGTTCCTGTACCCCTACAACGCGTGGTTCGGCCTCGCGGCCAACATCTTCCTCGCGCTGGTCCAGGGCTGGGCGACCTTCTCGCCGTTCGTGGCCGGCGACTTTGTCGACGCGTACATCCTCCTCCCGCTCTTCGGCATCATCTACTTTGGCTACAAGGTCATCAACAAGACGCACTTCTGGCGCGCGCATGAGATCGACCTCGACGCCGGCCGCCGCAAGGACGTCGACGACGTGCACACCGACACGAGTGGCGCACCCAGGCGCAAGGGCTTCTGGGGGCGGATTGGGGAGAACTTTTAGGTGTCATACGTGCTATTAGATTTGTGCATTAATGCGACTGGTGTCTGCTTGTTACTTGTCTATCTGCTGCACGCCTCTAGCTCTGCTGCACCCCGTACCACGCGAGGCCGGCCACACCGCCACCGAGCACGCTGAGCCACGGCGGCGATCCAAACGTGCGGGTGGCCACAAACGTGCCCGAGCTCACGACGGCCCAGAACGGGTCCGACGTCAGCGGGCCGGCCAGCGCCTGCTTCTTGCCGTTGGCGCCCTCGCCCGACTGGTAGATGTACCCGACGAGGAAGAGCTGCCAGACGGCGGTGAACACCAGCCCGCTGGCCGTGGCGTTCAGGCCGCGGATCACGCTACGTGCGACACTCTTCTCCCGCCAGCTCGAATACAGGGGCAGCAGGGCGAGCTTGAGCAGGATGCCGGGCGCGAAGATGCCGATGAAGCCGAGCACTGCGCCGAGGGCGGGCAGCGTCGGCGAGAGCGCGAGCACGCCGAGCGCGACGGCAAAGTTGAAGTTTGGGCCCGGGAACGCCTGCAGGATGGCGAAGAGCAGCAGGAAGTCGCGGTCCGACACCCAGCCCGGGTCGACGACGTACCCCCTCAGCAGGGGGATGACGACCGGCCCACCGCCAAAGATGATGGTGCCCGCGATGATCATGTTGCAGAAGAAGTCGAGCGCGCGGGGCACGTGCTTGCCTGCGTTGTGGATGCCTCCGCGGGTCGCGAGCGGGACGGTGAGGAAGAGGATGAAGCCGAGGAGCAGGGCGATGGCGATGGGCGTGGACACGACCTTGAGGCTGGAGGCGGCGGTCGGCTGCGCCTCGGCTTGCGAGTCGTCGGGCGGCGGGGTGGCAGGGTGCGTGATGCGCTGGCGAACAGACGAGGTGCGCGGCGTGCCGGCGGCGGTACCAGGTTCTGAGGCCGCCGGCTGGTTCACCGGCGCCGTGCTCGCCTCGTCGCTCGGCGCGACCGACGCCGCGACGGCCGCGGCCGTGAGCTCGTGCTCTTCAGCCTCTGCGCGCCGGCCGATGCCGAGCTTCCGCAGCCAGACGCGGCGAAAGTCCCACACGAGGGTCGAGACGCCCCCGAACGCAATGAGCGAAGGGTACATCCACGGCGCGTGGTAGCATATGCCGAAGGACGCGCTCAGCCACAGCAGGAGCGTCGTCAGCTTGTCGGTGCAGGCGGCGGTCGCGAGCTGCAGCGCGGCGAGCGCGATGAGGCCCACGCTCGCCGCGTTGAGACCGGTGAACAGCGCCAACACGATGCCGGGGAGCACGTCGCCGATGTGCGAGATGCCGAAGCCGAGCGCGCCCATGCCGATCGCGCCAGGCAAGCTCCAGAGCATGAAGGCCAGCAGGCCGGCGAGCACGCCGTGCGTCACCACCGCGATGGAGAAGGCGAGCTGCGTGCTCCCCGGCCCTGGGAGCGCGTTGCCCAGCGCGAAGAGGTCGATAAACGTCCGCTCGTCGACCCAGCCCAGCGCGGTCACGAAGCGCTGCCGCAAGATGACGACGTGCACGCCCGGCCCGCCGAACGACGTGAAGCCCAGGTCGTAGTAGTGCCGCACGATGGCGCCGAGGTTGGCCAGGAGGGGCATGGTGAGGAGCGGGGGTTGTCAGGGGCACGCGAGCTGGGCGAGCTGGCTTTTGAAGGTTGGCGACGTCGAGCGGCTCCGAGACAAGTCGCGAGTCGCGAGACTGGACGCGTGAGACCGAGCGAGACCGAGCAAAGTATTCCGGAATCAGTCCTTGGCGATAAGAAACGTGCGATGCCGAAGGCTTGGCGTCAGTCAGTCCCGGAGCTGAGTGCGCTGAGCTGCGGAGCACGGCGGGGACGGCGGCGATGGTGCAACGACGACGCGACGATGGCGAGGGGAGCGATTCCGATATCCTCGAGGCGGCGGCGGCGCTGGGCACCCTCCATCACAAGTATCACATGGACAAGAGGCGATCACGACACCACACTGCCCATTCCTTATTGTTGTCAACATTGCCTAGGCTCGCGACGTCTTGCAAGGCCCGCGTCGCGTCTCGGGGGCCTACAGCTCGGTGGTTAAATGACCCCGCTAACGACATTGACATCTCGCCTCTCCTCTCCTCCTCTCCTCTCCTGTCTACCCTGCCAAGCCGCCATTCGCCAAACCAGGCGCGGAACCCAAGGAGGCGTCGAGTCGAGGCGTCGAGGCGTCGGGCGAAACAACTCACCGCCTACCTGACCGCTGTCCAGCGCTGACCTCCTGACCGCCTGACCGCATCTGACCCAAGCCCCCGGCCAGTCATATCCGCGCGTCGTTCGCGTCGCCCCCCGCCTCGCCGCGCCGCGTCGCACCCGCAGTTCCTCGGCTCAGGACAGGGACCGACCGCCGTGGCCAATATTAACCATACCGCTTGTTTGGACATGATGGAAGAAGGACTGGAGCAGAACGGGGGTGGTCCCCAACAGCGGCGCAAGCGGTCTGCGCGTACTCGCGCCCATCTGTGCAGAGATCTCGATCCATCGTTCGTCTTTGCTTTGCTCTGCTCTGCTCGTCGCGAGGACGCGTCTTGTCTTTCCTGTCTCTCTCGACGACGACCGAACCCGACGCCGAGGAGTACGAGCGCTGCGATCGACTAGCGCTGTTCTCGACTCGACTCGACTCGACCCAACCCAACCCACCCCACACTCCTTACCGACACTCCTTTGACCTCTGAGCACGATGCGCGCGCGCACATCGCCGCTCGCCCTCGCCGCTGCCCTCGCCGCGGCCGGCGTGGCCGCCGGCGCCGCGCTCACAGAGCACAACTTCACCATCAGCGACATGTCGCCCATGCTGACCTACACCAACGCCGGGGCGTGGAACGCGAGCTGGACCCAGTCCAACTGGACGACGTGGGTCGGCAACGACACGCGCATCGGGTACGGCGACAGCCTGCACACGACGACCGAGGTGGGCTCGAGCGTCGCGCTGAGCTTTGTCGGCACCGGCGTCGCCTTCTTCGGCTCGGCCGACGGCGGCGTGAGCCTCCAGGTCGACGGGGGTGCGGCCGCGACGACGACGCTGTCCAACGTCGTCAACGGGAGCCTGGCCGGCATCGGAGGCCTCGAGTACGCGTACCACACTGTCAAGCTCGCGCTGGCCTCGGGCTCGGCGCTCACGCTCAAGAGCGTGGTCATCACGACGGCTATCGGCGGCGAGGGGTGAGTGCGCGGCGAGGGCGGACGCGCTGACGGCCAGGGCCCGAGCGTCCAACACGACCATGTGGATGTTCGACGAAACGCCGACGCAGTACCTGCAGAACCCGAACATCACCAAGAGCTCGCAGCAGGACTGGTCGATCATTGCCAGTGTCTCGGAGCAGATCGACACGCCCGAGTCGTCGAGCTCGAGAGCCGCGGCTTACCCACGCCTCTCGACGCACTTCTCCACCGCGTGGATGTCGTTCGCGGTCCCGGCCAACACGTCGCTCATGACGCTCCGCGGGCCAGTGGGGTACAACTACGAAAAGTATAAGGTGACGCTCGACCCCGCGCCACCGTTCGGGCCGGCGAGCCTCACGCTCAGCGCACAGTCGCCGTGGCTGGGCTACCCGCAGACGTTGTGGTTTGCGTCCATCGACCCGACCCAGCAGTACAAGGTGACGGTCGACTTCGTGCCCTCGGGCGACCTTCCGTACCTGACGTACTTTGAGGCGGCGGCGGCGCAGTTCGTCTCGGCGGTTGGGTGAGTGTGCCGTGTGGCGGCGCTGACGATAAGCGGGACGGGCAGCTTGCCGGGTACAGGCAGCACGGGCGGCAACACGACCAGCGGCGGTGGCGGAGGCCACGGTAACAACGGCAGCAGCAACGGCTCGGGCAGCGGCAACGGCGCGAGCAAGTCGAGCACGCCCGTCGGTGCGATCGCGGGCGGGGCCGCCGGCGGCGCCGTCGCCCTCATCCTCGCCGGCGTCCTGCTCTGGTGGTGCCTGCGCAAGCGCAACAGGCGCGACCCGACCAAGAAGCGCGTCGTCGGCACGCTGCTCGACCCCAAGCGGCGCGAGTCGCACGGGTCCGAGTTTGAGATCGAGCCGCTCGACCCGATTGTGACCGCGCAGCCCGCGTACGGCGGGTACGGTGGCAGCGCGCACAGCCTCGTCCAAGGCGGCAGCGGGGGCGTCACGCCGCTGCCTCCCCCAGCATCGTACCTCACCCGCCCTAGCCCGGCCAACACTTACTCCTCGCCGTCGAGCCCCGTCGACTTTAGCGCAGGTTACGGCACGGCCACGCCCCCGATCGCGGCGGACACCAAGGCGGCGCTCGCGGGCAGCGCGGGGCAGCACGGCCTGGCCGACCGCCACGGCGAGGGGTACGGGCGTCCCCTACCTTCGCCGTACTCGCACTCGCATTCACAGCCGCAATATCCCCCCTCGCAGGGATATTCGCAGGGATACTCGCAGTCGCACACCGAGAGCAGCGGCCCGGCGACCCCGACGACGTCGTCGCAGGGCGGCAAGGCGCGGTACGCGCCCGCGCCGGCGCAGCCGGTCGTCAACGTCGAGCAGGACGCCGGGCGCGTGCCTGTGCCCCAGCCGGCGCCGCCGGCCGAGAGCGTGCCGCCGACGTACGACCCGCGCTGGGCCAACGAGTAGGCGTAGCGTTTAGGGCATGTTTCGCACCATAGTCTTCGATGTACAGTATGTTTGCGGCCGACGATGCGACCAACCACGGCTGCAGCAAGAGTAATCACCAACAATCTCGGGTTGCTCGGCTCGTTTGTGGCGAGTGGCAACATCCGGACCCTGAGATTAGTCGGCATCTCTTACCGCTCCACCCAAGCGAGCTTCAGCAGCATCACAAGACACCGCTCCCAAGCAACTCCCCGCCTGCGTCGTCCGAAGAGGATGCATGCCCAATCGCGGAGGAGGACCGCTCCGAGCGATGCATGTGCTAACGACGTGCGGGCCGTGGGCTGCGCTTGGGCGCGGGGGCGGGGCAGTATCAGATATGCGAGCGCGTCGGCCGACGGCGGCGTCAGCTGACAAGTTTATCTGATAGCGCGTGGGTGCCAAGGGCAGCGCGAAAAACTGGCGCGGCGTGTGCCGAGGTTGCAGCTGTACATAAGCCGAGAAGGCGAGCGGGTCCCTCCCCACCGTCACACAACGCGATGAACCCCCCACCACCGCTAGCACCGCGCACCACGAGCGACCCGGAGAAGGCGTCGCCGCCGTCCGAGGCGTCGGACGACACCAAGGCGCGCTGCGACGAGATCGAGCAGGGCATGGGCGTGACCAAGATCGAGGCGCTCTGTAGGTCTGCCCCTACCGCGGCCACTGACCCCAGACTACGTCTTCGGGCGGGGGTGGAAACTCGCGCTGCTGTGGTTCAGCATCGGGCTCATCGCGTACGTGTACGCTTTGAGCGGGAGCACGACGTCGACGTACGCTGCGTTCGCGACGTCCGCGTTCGGCAAGCACACTATCGTCGGCACGATCGCCGTCATCACGGGCATCATGAGCGCCGTCGCGCAGCCCTTCATCGCCAAGCTCGCCGACCTCCTCTCTCGCCCGTTCGCGCTGAGCGCGAGCCTCGTCCTCTACACGGTGGGCTACATCATGGTCGCTGCCGCGCCCGACATCCAGACGGTGGTGGCCGGCCGCGCGGTCTACACGCTGGGCCAGACCGGCATCTCGCGCGTGCAGGACATCCTCGTGGCCGACATCACGAGCCTGCAGTGGCGCGGCTTTGTGAGCGCGGCCACGTCGCTCCCGTTCGTCGTGAATGCGTTTGTGGCAGGGTACATCACGCAGGGGATCCACGCGCTCTCGGACAACGGGTGGCGCTGGGGCTACGGCATGTTCGCGATCCTCGTCCCCGTCAGCCTGCTGCCCGCGATCCTCATCCTCTTCTGGGGCGGGCACAAGGCGAAAAAGCTCGGCGCGCTGTCCCTCGCCTCGAGCTCTTACGCGCGCAGGCACGTGCTCGAGCAGATGGAGCCGCCGCACCGCACGCTGTGGGAGAAGATCGTGTTCTATTGGGTCCGCCTTGACGGGCTGGGCCTGTTGCTCATTGGGTTCAGCTTCGCCGGCCTGCTCGCGCCGGCGACGCTCAAGACGACGGCGAAGGGCGGGTACAAGAACCGTGAGTAAGGGGACAGCGACGTGTGCTAACCACCGCAGCCTCGCTCATCGCGCTCCTCGTCGTCGGCGGCGTCCTGTTCATCTCGTTCCTCGTCTGGGAGTTCCGCTTCGCCAGCCACCCCATCATGCCGCGCCGCGTCATGAACCGCACCTTCCTCTGCTGCATCGCCATCGACTTTCTGTATTACTTCTCGGGTTTCCTCACCTCGGCCTACTACGACTCGTGGGTGTACATCATCAAGCCGCACTGGTCCGACAAGAACTACACGTACTTCACCAACACGATGACGGTTGGTCTGTGTGGTTTCGCCATCTTTGCCGGCCTGATCCTGCGCTACACGCACCGCTACAAGCTGCTCCAGATCTCTGGCCTCTGCCTTCGCGTTCTGTAAGTTTGCCACACCCTCCGCCACCTCCACGCTGCGAGACTGACACCGACCTAGCGGCGAGGGCATCGCCTTCCTCGCAGTCAACGGCAACCAGTCCGACGTCGTCCTCGTCATGTCGCGCATCATCATCTCCATGGGCGGCGCCATCACCGTCACCTCGACGCAGGTCGCCTCGCAGGGCTCGGTGCCGCACGCCGACATGGCGCTCGCCATGGCCATCCTCTCGCTGTGGACCAAGCTCGGCGGCTCGATCGCGTCCGCCATCGCAGCAGCAGTCTGGGACCACCAGGTGCCCAAGCACCTGGAGAAGTACCTGGCCGCGACGCACACCAAGGCCGAGCGCGCCAAGATCTTCGGCTCCATCGTCGTCGCGCGCAAGACTGAGCCCCACGACCTCGTCAACAAGGCCTACACCGAGGCGTTTTGGGGCCTCCACCTCGCCGCGCTCATCGTGTCCGTGTTCGCCCTGATTGCCGGCCTGCTCACCCGCGAGTTCCACCTCGGCGACGCGCACAACACGGTCGAGACGGACAAGGTCGTGCGCATCAGGGGCAAGGACGAGGTCGATGAGGAGACTGTGCGCCGCAAGGCCGAAGAGGTCGAGGCGCGCCTCAGGCGCGAGATTGAGCAGGAGCGCGCGGCGAGGTCGACGTGATGCACTGCTTGCTGTTGGAGACCTGTTGGACATGCTGTTACTCACTCATGACCAAGCGACGGCCACGGTCAGCTATCCCGGCCAAGTCGGATGCAGCGCCTTGCGCGATTTGCAGCGGCCGGTGTCACTCACCGTCCGTCCGTCGCCAGCGGCTCACATTGATGCAGTCATATGACTCAGTGCACCGCTGGCCCGGCTCAACTGGAACAGTGGCCAAGCAAAGATAGCACGCGAGTGACGTCGAGGTGCCGGCCGGAATGCCGGATGGTGAGGCCAGGGCCATGCTGTGCGGGGGTGGGCTCGCGCCACGCCGCCACGCCACGCCGCCATCACCAGGCCCCACCAGCCCCGCGGACCGTGACATCCTCCGATGTCGTCGGACAACGTGCTTGCCTGCTATAGATATCGCGGGGCGGTGTGTCTTGCGTGCATGCAGACGCCAAGCACCTAGGAACGTGTACATGTGGTCGTGCTGATGCATGATGCACCGAGGTTGCAGACATGCCAAGACGCGCCAGGTACCCGCCCTGTCGCTGCCTGCGCTGTGTGCCGGTCGTGCCGAGCAAGCCGACTCGACCCGACTTGCCGGCACCGCATCCATGTCTCTTGCACCCATCCATCCACTCGCCGCCGCCGCCGACGCCGACGACGTCATGCAGCGCGCGCCTCGGCGTCGAGACACGGCCCCGCGCCGCCCCGCACGGCACGTGCCTCGGCAACCATCCGGCCGTATCTCGCTCTGTCTGCACTGCACCGGTGCTTGGCGCGACGATACTCGCCACCGCGTCGAGTCGACTGCCTTTGCGTCCTTTTGTCATTCGCGCGTGGCTGCTCGTGGCCGAGACATGCTGTGCGCTGTGCGGCGGCTTGCAGCGACCTCGCTCACTGGATCTGCTGACGTCGGACGCGTATAAGAACGCGCCTTTGCGATGCTTCTGATCCCCATCACACACTCACCCATCACAACCATGAGCCACTCACCCCACTCCAACGGCGACCACTTTGACGGCGCGACCGTCGTCGGCGCCAACGACAACCTCGCACTCAACAAGCAGGCCTCGGGCTCGAGCTCGTCCAAGCAGTACCTCGTCCCGCCCCCGCCCCGCCCACAGCGCGCGCCCGAGCCGCTCCGCGCCGAGAACCTCCCGTTCGTCGACACGTCGTCGTACCTCGACGAGAAGCGGTGAGTCGCCACCGAGGTCCCCGGCTGACCCCTCAGCGACCTCCTCGTCAAGATTGGCAAGGGCGGCGTCCAGCAGGCCCTGCACGACCTCAACACCGAGCTCCGTAACAAGGGCCACACGGGCATCATCTCGGACAAGCGCCCGCACCAGCTCGTCGGGCGCGAGGTCAACCCCGGCTCGTTCGGCCTGTACGAGTACGCCTCGGGCCCCAAGCTCATCCTCGAGCCTGGACGCTACCCCGGCCTCCCCCTCGCCAACTGGGTCGGATGCACCTGGCACGGCACGTACGACCTCGCGACCAACTTCCCGCCGCTCAAGACCGAGGGCAGCCTCATGGTGCCGGACCCGTACCTCTCCAAGCTGGGTCTCACCGTCGTGCAGGTGTCGCAGAACCAGGCGGCCGTCTGCGTCGACCCCCAGATGCGCGTCTTCGTCGTCTCGGACGGCGGCTTCGTCGCAATGGCCACGAGCGGCGCTTACCGCGTCCTCGGCCTCGTCGACCAGACCCACCTCCGCGACGAGGTCAAGGACCGCTACTCGGGCCAGGTGCTCGGCCACACCCAGGTCGTCAAGTTCCCCGGCAAGGGCGACCAGTATGTCGCGGCCACGTTTGTCGACATCCCCGCCAACAACGTCGCCATCCTCCAGCGCAAGGAGGAGCTGTTCGAGCTCGGCGCAGGCCAGCACTACCTCACCGCGGCGAATGTCACCATCCGCGGCTTCTTCACAAAGGGTGAGGTCCAGCAGGAGCTCCAGTGCGACAACCTCTACACGCGCGACCAGGTCCCCGTCTGGCTCCGCATCTACCTGCGCTTCCAGCTGCTCCAGCCGCTGCAGCTCGCGCGACACGGATACCCTACCCCGTTCGACGCGCTGCAGGACAAGACGCGCTCGATCCTGACCCAGATCGTCGCGCACCTCGACTACTCGGCCATGGCGCGCACACGCAACGCCGCGCCCGACGTCGACATTGCCGAGCACGCCGAGGACGACTCTGCCGGCGCCATCTTCGTCTCAGCCGTCCGCATGCAGGCGATCGACGAGCTCAAGGTCGTGGCCTCAGAGTACGGCATCAAGCTCGAGGACCTGGCCATCATCGACCGCCGGTTCAAGGGCGAGATCGCCGCCAAGCTCGACAGCCTCACGACGCGTGCGCTCGAGGCCCAGGTCGAGTCGGCCAACCTCGACCGCGAGAACGCCAACAAGCGCAGGAAGCAGGAGGGTGACGCCAAGGTGCTCGAGCTGCAGAACGCCATGAAGCGCGCCACGGCCGAGACGGACGCGCAGAACACGATCCAGGCGGCCCGCGCAAAGGCCGAGTCGGCTCTCATCCAGGCCGAGGCCGATGCCAAGGCCATCAAGGTCCGCGCCGAGGCGCAGGCGCAGGCCGTCCGCGTGCAGGCCGCGATCGACTCCGAGATCCGCGACGACTTTGCCCGCTCCCTCGCCACCAGCCGCGTCGAGGTCGAGCGTACCCGCGCCTACGGGTCGCGCACCGTGTTCGCGCCCCTCGAGGCGTACCAGTCGGGCGGCATGGTCGGCATGGGCATGGTCGCGGGCTCGCGCCTGGTTGACGAGGCCCCGCGCGCCAACGGCAAGTAGGCGGGAGTCGCAACGCCCGGCCGTCGCAACGCCGCCCACCCTAGATGTGCAACCCAAGTCCTAAGTCTTTAATCCGCCCGATAATGCCCAAGCCTCGTGTATAATGTAGAACCAGTAACGTAGCTGTGAATGAAGTCCAAGTCTTGCTACTCGAACTGCGCCTACTGAGCTTCTGACATCAGTTCGCCCTGGGCGCGTCGAGGCGTCGAGGGCGGTCATGACGCGCGGGGCGGGGTGTCGCTGACGATGTTCGTGGCTCAACAACCAACAGCACTCGACGTCACGGCGCCCCAACCCCAAGACCGGTCCACAGCATGACGCTGAGTGCCCTCGACACTGACGCGGCGAGCAGACGACCCACACAAGTAGGGCGCCCATCAGCGAGGTTTATTAGCAGCCGCCGCGCCTCGTCTCGCTCCCCACCCACAACAATGGAGGCCGTCAAGAACATCTTCTCGTGAGTCCCCCAGCCGTCCCCAGCCACTGACGAGCAGGAGCTGCAACTGCAAGACCGACGAGCGCGGCCCCACCTGCCCGTGAGTCCCCCCCGCTATGGCGCACTCACACCAGGTGCCACGGCGCGTGCACGTGCAAGGCTGGCAAGTGCAAGTGCGAGGGGTGTGCCGGGGCCGAGCGCGCGCCCGGGGCCGAGTCGAGCTCGGACTCGGCGTCGAGCTCGGACGACGAGGGGGGTCGTAAGGACAAGGCGGGCAAGGAGAAGACGGACAAGGACAAGCCGGACAAGGCTGCCGCGAAGGGTGCGAGCCAGCCTGGCGTCGGCGGCGACACCCGCGGCGACACCGGCACCACGTACACCCGCGGCATGCCTGCCCCCGGCTACGACCCCGCCGGCCCCGCCCCGCTCCCGCACGCGACGATGGGCGGCGGCGCGAGCCACGGCGCGCTGGGCTACATGCCCGAGGAACGCACGCTCGGCGGGGGCGCGTCGAGCGGCAGCAGCTCGGGGCTGCAGAGCCCCGCGGGCGAGCGCAGCCTCGGCGGCGCGGCGAGCGCGCCCGCTGCCGCTTCAGAGGTGCCTCAGCGCGGCATGGGCGGCGGTGCGGCCTCTGCGGAGGACGAGGGTAAGGACGCGCACGGGCGCCGCCGTAGCCACCACCACCTTGGGCTTGCTGGGCGCTAGGTGACGGCACGGCGTATACGATAGCATGGGGACGATAGCATGAGGACGATGGCATGAGGACACGATGACACGATGACACGATGTACACACTGCTCATGGCAGGCCGTCGCGCTCGATCAGGAGGCTCAGCAGCGTCACCGCGTCGTTGTACTCGGCCTCGATGAAGGGGTTGAGGCGGTAGTACTTGCAGAAGTAGTCCCACCCGCCGTAGGGCGCGAGGTACTCGATGTCCTGCGCGGTGAGGTCGGGCGCTGGCGTGCGTCAGGGGGGAGGGAGTGCCCGAGGCTGCCGACTCACTCGGCACTGGGTCGGGCATGTCGCTTGCTGCTACTGTTGCTGGGTAAGACGCTCCCCCTCGGCATATAAGAGCGTCAGCGCCGGGCGAGCCATGCCCAGCAGGGAGGGTCAGCAAGCGAGTCAGTGATCAGTGTGGTGGGGACGTGGAGAGAAGCAAGGAGAGCAGGTAGCATGTGCTTCGGTGAAGCGACGGGGTGGGTGCAGGGTGCGCGGACGAGCGTCGCGAGCGTCGCTTCGCTTGCCATTGGCCGGGGGTCCTAGTCGTCGCTCAGAGCCATCTGCTGCACGATGCGGCGCGCCTCGTCGTTCTCGTCGCTGTTCCACGGCTTGAGGCCGTACGCGGTACAGAAGGCCGTCCAGCCGCCGTACGACTTGACGATGGCGCGCTCGGCGGGGGTCAGCTGGGGTTCTGGGGTCAGCGGGTCGAGAGGGCTTGGAAGGCTCACGCAGGCCTTCGGATGCAGGCATGGTGGTGGGGAGAAGGAGGCTTGCGGTCGCGAGAAGGTGGTTGTCGAGAAGAGTTGCCGGGTAGGTTGCCCCAGGCAGGCGACATGCCGGCCACGGACCCCGTCACATGCCGCCGGGGGCCTTCTCCCCAATGCTGCTGCTGCTTCTCGTCTGTGCGACGCGGACCTTCACCCCGGGAAGAGCGGACAGACTGTGGACGGGGGAGGACACCCGTCGCGACGAGGATGTCGGCGGATACGACTGCGGTGCCCCGCGTGGCTGACGTCGTGCACCGGCGCCCTCGCCACCCCGCCTCCCTTCCATGCCAGCTCGCCCCCACCGCGCCCCATAAAGCTGCATCGACTATCTCCTCACTTGCTTCTCCCCCGCCCCTAGTCCTCGTCATCGTCGTCGTCGTCGCCGCCGCGAGCGGCGAGCTCCTGGACAATGGCGTACGCCTCGTCGTTGTCCTCGGGGTCGGTGGGGTCGAGGCCGTACGAGCGCGAGAAGGCCGTCCAGCCGCCCGCGTCGCGCACGATGCGCGTCTCCTCCTCGTTGAGCTGGGGCTCTGGGGTGTCAGTGGCGCCAGGGAGACGGACGCACGGTGGGCGTCGGTGGGGGCCATTGTGGTTCGTGGGGGGAGAGAAGAGTCGAGAGCGCGACAACACGCATACAAGTACTGCTCGACACGGCTCCTGCCCTACCCTCCTGCCCCTCTCGGACGCGGCGGCCTAGTGTGGGAGCGGGGAATGAGACACGAGTGCGTGCTCGCTCGCTTCGCCCAAGCACGTTGTTGGCGCGTCGTGAGGATGCCAGCATGCCGGGGCTCCTCGTCCAGCTGCGGGCCGGTCTCGCAGCCCGCATGCACTGCGAGTGGCGGGGGATGGGAGCGGCGGGGGAGCAGAGTATGCGTGAATTATCGATGTCCCGCTCGCCGTGGGGGGCGTACAATGCGGACGCCGGGCTGACAAAGCTGAGGAGAGCAGCGGAGGTCAGACACGTTTGTTGTTGCACCTGCCATTGTGGCGTTTCACACTGCCAGCAGCCTGCTTCACCTCGCACTACAGCCGTTTCAGACCAGGACTGTAAACTATGCGGGCCTCCACACCTGCACTGTACGCAACATGCATCTACAGTCTAAGGCGAGACACATCGCTCGAACAGGCTGGAGGGAGGGCTGGAGGGAGTGCTGGACGCCTCGTCCTCGTCGGGCTTCACGAGCTCCCTCAGCGCTTGGAGGACATATGGCCCACCAAGACGCTCCATCGTGGCCGTGACGTCGTCAATCCGGTCTTCTACATCGTAGCACCACTCCCACTCCCAGTTCTGGGCCACCTCATATAGCATCCCCAACCGGCGGCGGAGGACACTGAGCACCAGCCAATCTGGGAGCCGGCCGTACCGCACCGTCTCGACCATGAGGCGTGTGCCGTCGGGGGAGAAGTACACCGCCGCCCAGGGGACACAGTGCCGCAGCCCAACGTCGAGGAGGGTGGCCTTGTTTTCGAGGGTCAGGACCGGCAGGCCGTCGTACAGCGAGCGCAGGAGGAAGTCGACGATCTTCTCCGGGAGCAGGTAGCCGTACGCCGTGGGTGTGCTCTCCGTTTCGATCCGCACGGGCTCGATCTCGGACATTGGAAGGGTCGAGAGGATCGTCACTGAACCAGGTGTGGGGATCGGGAGCACCTTGGGCCGCTTCTTCCTCTGCGCCCACTTCTCCTGCGGTGTCTGCTCTCGGCGGGGCGTCTCTTGCGGCGGGTTGCCCGTGTTCTTGTTCTTGTTCTTCCTCCTCTTCCTGGTCCTCGTGGTGCTCCTGGTCTTCTTGGTCGTCTCTGTCTTCTCTGTCTTCTCGGTAACCTCGGTCACCTCGGTCTTCTCAGTCTTCTTGGTCGTCTTGGCCGTCTTGGTCGCCTTGGTCTTCCTCGACATCTTGATCTTCCCTCCCTGGCGCTGCAGTTGGTGACAATTTGTGGGAGGAGAATGCGGGGGAGGAGTAACAATCTATGGGAGGAACAGGTGGGTGTGTGCTCGCCCCCATCCGAGCCGGCGACACCGCTTAAGAACATGAGCATATGCTTCATCACTCGCTCACACGCGCAACAACAAGGCCTGAGGGCAACAACAAGGACCCATCAGTCGACGCGGTCGTGTTGTTGTGCCACAGCCATTGTGGCATTTCACACTCCGGCTGCGTCACCTTGCCTGCACACCGCAGTGTTTCAGACTAAGGCCTTGCAAGCAATGCGGTGTACAACATGCATCTATGGTCTAAAGCCAATGCCTTATGAGCTGCGAGCTGGCGAGCTGCGAGCTGCGGATCGATGAAGTGGGGGTGAGGGAGTGGCGAAGAGCAGCATGCACCTTCTTGCGCCGCTTGGGCAACCGCCCCTCCCGCTCCACATCTGCCAGGTTACCACTCCCCGCCTTCCACAGCCAGATATCCACGACGCGAAGAAACAGGTGGTGGCCGATACTCTCCCCCCTAAACCCCGCCATCAGGTCCTCGAGGACGCGCACCCGCTTTCCCCGTTTCGCAGGCCACGGCGCGAGGGGCGCCATGCGCTCCGGCCACCAAAGCTGGCGCCTGAGCAGACCCAGCACCTCGACATCAGGCAGCCCGTCGTACCGCACGACCTCGAGCGTCAGGTACCCCTCCAGGG
This sequence comes from Vanrija albida, assembly GCF_041260175.1. Taxonomy (NCBI): domain Eukaryota; kingdom Fungi; phylum Basidiomycota; class Tremellomycetes; order Trichosporonales; family Trichosporonaceae; genus Vanrija; species Vanrija albida. The sequence goes on along the minus strand of NW_027191420.1, from coordinate 3,789,316 downwards.
GGGAGAGGTACACCGCCGCCTGGGGGCTGCAGTGTGCCTGCAGCCCGGCTTCGAGGAGGTTAGGCTTTTGGTAGATACACGTCGGCAGGGGGAGGGGGTACAGCGCGCCGAGGAGGACGTCGACTATCGCCATGGGGAGGTAGTACCCGTACGCTTGGGGCGGGTCGCACGACGGCATGCCTATTCGCACGGGGCGGATGGCGTGCAGCGGGATCGTCGAGAGGACCGTCACCGAGCCTGGGGTCGACACGACCGGCCGTGGCCAGCGCGGCTTGCGCTTCTTTGTGGGCGTCGGCAGGAGCGACTGTGTGCGGTGTGGTGGCACGGGTGACGGCGTGCTGGTCGGCCCGCGCGCGGTCGGCGGCGGCGTCTTCGGGGGACGGGCAGTGCGTGTCGGCGCCATCTGGTGTGTGGAGCAGGTGGGTGTTGGCCGCTTCCAAGCCGGTGCGAGGCCTCTTATGAACATGTGCGCGTGCTTCATCACTCGCGTGCACAACAACAAAGGCTCGGTAACAACAATCCATCGATCGGCGTGTACGTGTCTCTCGGCGCGGTGTACCAGCCACCACCACACCTATTGTCTGAGGCGCGTGTTGTTCGCGCCCAAGCATTTCCCCATACTCCATCACTGGGCGTCGGTACGACCCCGTCACTCAGCCTCGGGGGCCGCCCCCTGGCGCTCGCGCTCCTCGGCGACGGCCGAGAGCTGTGCATGCCACGACGGGTGCTCCTCTGGCACGTAGACCCACCACAGCGTCTTGCCGTGGACGAGCTCGGTGAAAGTCGCGTTCCCCACGCCTTCAACGCCCTCACGCACAGAGCGGAGGACGACGAGCAGCTCCAGGACCAGGAGGAAGAGGAGCGCGCCGGCCGCGATCCAGCCGGTCACGAGCGTCGCGATGCCGACACTGTCGTCAGCGCGGTCCTCCCCTCCACTCACCCTTGCAGCGATCGCTTCACGTAGGGGTTGAACAGGGGCCAGTACGTGCTGAGGATGGACATGGTCGTGATGCCCAGGGCCGTAAGGAGGCCGGTGATGCGGGCCTCGGTGCGGATGCTGAGGGTGAGGCCGGGGCGGCTGGGGTCAGCGTGGCTCAATATCTCTGCTTACACGACGGTGAATGCCGCGGCGAGGACCGCGAATACGAGCACGACGATCGGGCCGGCCGGGCTAAAGTGTTCAGAGTTGAGCGAGTCCTCCGGCGGCCAAGCGGGGTACGGGACGAGGGGGCCGTCCCTGAGGAACCAGACGAGGAGAGTGCCATCGAGACCGACCGTCGCGGCCGCCGTGAGAGCAATGACGCCGGACGCAACCAGCTTGAGGGCGGAGGGCGAGAACACGTCAGCGAGGTGAGACGCCTCGGGTGGCTCGCGCTCGCGCTCGGGGATGAGACGCGAGTACTCGTCAATCGGGCTCTTGGGGGTTGTGCCGCGCGCGACGACGTCGACAAGCCGGCGGGGCCACACGTCCTCGGCCTTCTGGGTGCGCAACTGGACGCGCGCGTACACGTACTCTACGACCAAGAGGGTGAGGAGCTGGCGTCAGCGGGCGCTGTGGAGCAAGAGACGTACCAAGGCGACGGCGACCCAGCCGAGTATCAGAGTCGCGATGCCGATCCTGGGGGTGAGAAGGAACCCTGCGGGGCAACTCACTTCTCCCGCGGGTCGCGGTAGTTGTAGTGGTTGGTGCCTCTGAAGAAGACGGGCCAGTAGCTGGTGAGATAGCCCATGCTCACCACGCCCTCGAAAACGAGCGCGCAGAGCGCGAGCGTCTCGAGGAAGAGCGGAGGGGACACCGGCGCGAAGTAGCTGTTGTCGTCAGATGGGCGCTCCTGTCCGCGACGTACAATCCAATCAGGTAGAGCGACGAGATGGCGGTCCACACCAGCACGGTGATGCTCGGGCCCAGGTGGTACTTGATTTGCATACGGGGACGAGATCCAGACGGTCCAGACGGCGCGATGGGGAAGATGGGGAGAATGCGGTACCCGTCGGCCGGGTTCGGCGACGGCGTCGTGGCCTGACCGACCCATAGCCAGATCGAGCCGCCGATACGCCACTTATGCACGAGCGCCGCGGCGACGCCGAGCGTCGCGAACAGAACGAGCGCAGCGGCAAAGTAGAGCGCGCGGCGGAGCGGTAGGATGTAGCTGCTGCTGCCCATGGTGGTGGGGAGTTGGAGGCTAGATGTTGGCGTTTTGGGGTATTTATGACTCACGAGGCTTGCCGCGGCGGCGACCAGAAAACGCGGGGTCTCATGTGACGCTCTCGATAGCGTGCCTTCCTCCCTCTTCGGCGAGCACAACACGCACCGAGCACGACCACGGCGGGTTAGTGCATGCAGACGATGCTGACGTGGGGGAGCGCTTCGGGCTGGTGGCGCCACTGGTGGCCATGCATGGTCGACCCATCGCACATACCAAGGGCGCAGCAAGTGTGGCACGACGTAGCCCTACCGTCTTCCACACAGCACGTCCATGGCCTCCTACACCGGGGCTACTCGCCAAACACATGCTCATTCATGAGAAAATAATCATCGCCTAGGACCACTCCTCCCCTCTCGAGAACGACAGCCCACCTGCCCGGGGTCACCACCGCGCGTGCGACGACAGACGCGGGGGCGACGCGCTGCGCCTCGCCTCCTCCTCGCGGTCCCCACGCCTGAGGCGGGTGAACCAGTCGGCAAGGTTGGTGAACACGTCCTTGACCTGCACTTTGTCCTGCTGGGCGAGGTTCTCCTCGCCCTTAACGCGCGCGGTCACGATAATCTTGTTCGCGGCGGCGAGCGCCAGCCCGGCCGCCTTGAGCGCGTCCGTGTCGCACGGCGGGCGGGGGTCACGCGCCGACGCCGCTAGCTCCGCCATAAACTCGGAGACGAGGGTGAGGTTCTGCCGTCAGCTTCAGTGCTAATATTGACGCACCTCGACGAGCGCGCGCTGCGTCTCCACGGTGAGCTGGGCGCCCGAGAAGCGTGGCACGACGAGGTGGCACGGCCCGTGCGCGTTGGGCTTGATGCACGCGTGACACCTGGTGTCAGCGGGGCCTATGGAGCACTCACGCAGTGAGGGGGAGCAGGGCGCGCGCCTTTACGGACAGGCGGAGGGCCTTGTCCTTCGAGTTGCGCACCGACTCGATGAGCTGCGCGATCGTCTGGCCGTCCAGCTCCTTCTCGTCCCACGCGGGGTCGGCGGAGACGACGAACGCGCAGACGTCGTCGCAGGCGGCACAGGTGTCTGGGTGTGTGAGCGGCCACGAAGGAGCAAGAAACTACCCCACTCACAGTTGACGTCGCTGACCAGCGCGTAGCACGACTCGGGGGCGTCGCGCCACTCCGTCTCGAAGGCGAGGTTGCCGCCCTCGAACGCGACGTTGCGGCGCAGCATCTTGTTGATTGCCGGGTGCTCTGGCGAGACGAGGTGGAGGAAGTCGCTGCCGTACCGGAAGCTCATGGGCGGGGTGTCGGCCATCGTGTGGGTTGGTGGGAAGGGTTTACGAGGCGAGGCGGCCTTTTGAGGGACGGCCAAGCTGCATAGGGCGAGGTTGGGAGCGGGGGACACGCGCCTTGGAATCATTGTTGACATTCACGCTGTGCGCTGATCTGTCCGCGTCGCGCTCATATCGCGGAGAACAACGGCGTGGACGCGTGCAGACAAGCGGGCAGCCGCCTCGTGGTCCTGTTGGTGCGAGTGTGGCAGTTGCATTGTGTGAGGCCACAATGCCCGCACACAGTCTCGCCACCGACGACTCATTGTGTGCTGGTCTGACCACATACCAGCACTGCCCGCTGCCTCATACTCTGACGCTCGGCCACTATACAACCCTAAAGTCATCAAATGCAATGTATTCTCTATAGCGAAGTCGTAAGTCATGGTGTCGTAATGTCCTGTCCCCAAATTGTCCGCGCAAATGTCTGTATGTACTCTAATAAACGCCCCTAGAAACCAAAGAACTCGGCCTCGTAGTCGACGCCGCCGACGGCATGCCGCTTCCACGCCGGCAGCGAGCGGCACGCCTCGCGCGCGTCGTCGACGAGCGCTGCGGGCCCGCACGCCGCGACAAACACGCCCGTGCTCGCGCTCAGCTCGCGGCCCTGCCGCGCGAGCGCTTCGTCGGTCACCTCCGCCACGATGCCTGCGACATTGGGTCGGCCCCTACTCGCCTTGAGGGACGACGCGAACCCGCCCTCGGCGAGCTCCTCCACGTCCGCGACGCTCGCTCGCACCGCTCCCAGGCTCGCGGTCGAAAAGTAGCTGCTCGCGGTCGGCGCGTGCGGCTTGGGCGTGAGGTTCTTTATCGACGCGTGGTTGATCAGCGTGAGGTCGGACATCGAGCTGCTGACGCTCGCCGTGCCGCGCGGGAACATGGGCGAGGGGAGGGGCGAGATTAGCGGGGACTGGGACTGGGACGCCGCGAACCGGCTCGGGACGAGGGTGAGCTCGCCCTCGGGGCGGGTCACGTAGACGTGGATGCGGAGCGCGGGCGCGCGCATGGTCTGCCCTCCGCGGGCGGCCTCGCGCTGGATCTTGTCCTCCCACGCCTGGGCGTCGTCGACGAGCGCGGCCAGCGTCGGGATGAGCGGGCGCGCCGTGCCCTCGGCGCGCACGCTCCACACGAGGTCGATGGTACGCGCCGCGATCGCGCCGGTGCGGCTGCGCTCGACGAGATCGTGCGCCATGCCCATTGCGTAGGAGAGTCCCGAGCCACCGGCAAAGAGGACGATGGACGTGAACGACGCGGGGAGCGTGTTTCCCGGCCCGCCGTACGGCCCCTCGATCAGCACGCCCACGTCGTGCTTGTACGTCCCGACGTCGGACTTGTCCTCGCTGTCGCCGGTCTGCGCGAGCGCGCGCAGCTCTTTCGTCCAGTCGCCGGCCGCGGCGCAGAGGAGCACGAGCCCGGCCGTATCGGGCGCGCTCGCGATGGTGAAGGGGTGCGAGTGGAGAAAGTTGCGCAGTCCCAGCGCCGGCACGCGTACGCGCACGTGCTGCCCCGCGCGCCAGCCGGTCGTGAGGTGCGGCATGGAGACGAGGGTCATCTGGCAGTCCTTGAGCGCGACGAGGTAGGCCTTTGTGTAGCGCGTCTTTGCGAGGCTCGCGCCAATGGAGAGGGCGTACAGCGCGATCGCGGAGGCCACCCACGGCATCGCGCCTGCGACGTGCAGGCCGACCATGGCGAGCGAGAGGATGCCGACGACGTGGAAGAACTTGAAGAGACCGTGCCACCGCTTGCGGAACCACGGCAGCGACGTGAAGAACATGAGCAGCATGGCGACCCACGCCACGTAGCCCGTAATCCCCGAATGGCTCGACGAGTTCTTGATAAACGTGCCGTCCATGATCCACTTGTGCACGAACAGCAGGGAGTGCACGCTCGCGATGAGGACGGTCACCCGCCCAACCCACTTGTGCATGACCTTGATGCGCTCGTACCCCTTCCCGATGACCAAGCCAACGAGGTTCCCTCGCACGCCGAGGGCAACCGCGACGGGGATGAAGGCCGTGCACACCAGGCCGGTACGGTTGAGGTCCCACCCGGTCCAGTCCTTGGCCGCGGTGGGGAGGGACAGGTCAGAGCGGTACACGCATACCACGATGGAGATGGCGCCGAAGGCCGCCATGAGGGCGAGCTGGCCGAGCCCGACCCGGCTCTGGAACGGGGCGGGGAGGAGCGAGGCCAGGGGCGCGTAGAATCCCAACGCGTGGAAGCGGGGCCTCACCCGCGCTGGCGGCCTGGCGTCGGGGTACGGCTCGGTCGTAGCGATGGCGCGCGCCCCGTGCGGCGGGGCGGCCGTGCCGCGCCGCAGCAGCCAGCCGCGAAACAGGTCGCCCCCGGCCGAGGGGAGCGCCGGCGTCGGCGGCAGTTCGCGGTCGAACTCGTTCCACCCCTCTGAGGTGCTCTTGGCGTGCACAGGCCGCCGCTTGCGCACGACGGCGTACTGCGGCAGCGAGGCGTACAGGCGTACGCTGAAGCGCGGGAACTCGAGCACCATGAGCCCGGCGACGAGGAGGACCATGGCGGCGATACCCCAGTCGACGACGACGACTGGCGTGTCAGTGGCGGCAGCGCCACTCTGCCGGCGGGCGGCGACTCACCGGTCAACTTGTCCTGCAGCTTTTCGTGGACGTGCCACGCCTTGATGCCTTCTGGCGGGAGGATCTTGCCGTCGATGACGGGCCCGGCGATGTGGCCCATGGCGGGGGGGGGGGGGGTGGGTGGGTTGGATACGGGTGTTTTTGAGTCGGCGGGGGTGCTTGAGTGAAACGAATGTGAACGAGTGGTGGTAGCGAGCGTGCGTCGAGTGGTAACGAGCGTGTGTCGAGTGATGATACAGTCTCAAGCCAGCCCCAATGTCGAGCGCACGCAGAACAACGAGCTGGTGCTGGTGCATGCTTCTCCATGAACCCTCATGACGCTATATACCTCGCCTCATTGTTTGTCGAGGACAATGGCGACGGATGCCAAGTGCTCGGCGCGATCCTCGCCCTGGCCCCGCGACTCGCACCACGCTCTCAACGAACGTACGTTGGAATCTTGCGGGACAGCGTGAGCCTGTCTGTCTCGGGCTGGCTGGTTAGCATCGGGAGTCGGAGGTTGTTGTCGCTGCAGGTGGCTCGCAGCAGTGCCTCCCCTGATCAGAGTCCGAGCCACAGTCGACGGCCACATGTCTCATCCTGACACATTACACATACTGACACGCGCCCATCTGTCGACGACACGGCGCTCCTAGGAACTGCTCTGAGCATCGAGCCCGGGGCTAGTGCGGCCTCGCTTGCCGTCGGATGGGCAGGCAATTGCGGCAGCGTACCTAGGCCTGCCGCTGGCTCTATCTGGAACACGGAGGGCTGTTCACATGTGCTCGCCGTATCGCGTATCGTGCGGTCGGCGGGTAGAGTGCGTGCCTGTTGACGCGGCGGCCCTGGGCCGGCGCGTCGGTGGCTGCGTCAGCGGTGAGTCGGGCCGCTGCTCACTGGTCGACGGGAGCTCACCACGCTGGCTGGGTGCGTCGGTTGACTTGGTCCGGCGCGGCGGGCGCCGACCGCTGGTCCGAGTGCGAGTGCGCGACGAGCGAGGACGACCCGGCAAGCTGGTGAGCTCACAACTGCGGGCACGACGAGCCACGACGAGCAACCCCCTCGCCTCGCCGAACAAGCGCACCCACGCCCGCACCCACGCCCGCACCCACGCCCGCACCCACGCCAGCACACCCGCCCGCCCCCCTCCGCCGGCTCTAGCCAGCCAGACGCAGCGCGTTTCGCATCATCATGACGGACGCGCCACCGAGTTCCATCCGACACGCCTTATCGGCGCGCGCCTGGACAGCGCTGGCAGTGCCCTAGGCGGGGTCCATCTGAAGATACGGCGGGGTCCATCCCGCGCGGCGGCGTCCAACCCGTGTGCTGCCGTAACGTGGCGCATGTCTCAGTTGGCGAGCTTGAAACGGGCCTTGTCCGGGCATCAGGCAGGCGGATGCATATGACCGAGTACGAGGGCCGGCGGCACTGGCACTGGCACGCACGCTCGTGCGCTCATTGTGCAAGTCGTGCCTCGGTGCGTGTTCGCCTGTGGACGGCCGCCTGCTTCATGCCGCGGGGGAGCGTCGGGTGGCTTGTCGTTTGGCCTTTTGTCCGGGCCGTGCATTCCGTCGGACTGCTGTCGTCACTGTCGCCACGACACGCAACGTGTCTGCTGCGCTGCTCGTCATATGTGTACGGTGCTGTGCTATGTCCGCTGCGGCGGCCGGTCGGAGACTATTGCTCTTGGCCTTGTTCGCTTGCTGCGAGCGAGTTGGCGACTCACGACGCCTTGCAAGTCAAGCCGGTTCTCTTCGCCTCACTGCCTCTTGCTGGCCTCGGTATCCCTATCCCCGTTCGGCCCCACCCCCCTGCACTTCTCACTTCGTTGCATACTATTTACAAACAACCAGGACCAATCACCAATGCGCTCCACCCCAACGGCCCAGGGCCACGGGCCCCGCTTAGATGGGCCACTCCATCGTCTGCGACAGGTTCTGCTGGACGGCCTTGACCTGCGTGTACGCCTCGATACCGTACGTGCCGAGCTCACGGCCGATACCCGACTGCTTGAAGCCACCGAAGGGCACACCGGCGTGGAGGAGAGCGTACTGGTTGCACCAGACGGTACCGGCGTCGAGGGCACGCGAGACACGGGTCATCTGGCGGGCGTCGTTGCTGAACACGGCAGCGGCGAGGCCGTACGTCGTGTTGTTGGCGAGCTCGAGGGCCTCCTCCTCAGTCTTGAACGAGGCAGCGACGATGACGGGGCCAAAGATCTCCTCGTCGACAACCTTCATGCCGTGCTTGACGTCGGCGAGGATGGTGGGCTCGACCCAGAAGCCGCCGTTGGACTGGGGCCACTTCTGGCCACCGGTGACGACGCGCGCACCCTGCTCCTTGCCGCTCTCGATGTACGAGATGACCTTGTCGCGCTGGCCGGCGCTGATGAGGGGGCCGAAGCTCGTCTTCTCGTCCGAGGGCTGGCCGATGGCGCAGGCTTCGGCACGCTTCTTGAGCGCAGCGAGGAACTTGTCGTAGACACCCTCCTGGACGTAGACGCGCGACGAGGCGCAGCAGTCCTGGCCAGAGTTGAACCAGATGCCCATGGCAGTCCAGTCGGCGGCCTCCTCGACGTCGGCCGAGTCGAAGATGAGCATGGGCGACTTGCCGCCGAGCTCGAGGGTGACCTTCTTGAGGTTGGACTCGGCGGCAGCGATCGAGATGCGGCGGCCAGTGACGACCGAGCCGGTGAACGCGACCTTGTCAATGTCGAGGTGGCGCGAGATGGCGTCGCCGGTGGTGGCACCGAGACCGGGGACAGTGTTGAGCACACCGGCAGGGAAGCCGGCCTCCTTGGCGTAGTCACAGAGGAGGAGGGCGGTGAGGGGGGTGAGCTCAGAGGGCTTCATGACGATCGTGCAGCCGGCAGCGACGGCAGGGGCGACCTTCCAGGCCCACATGAGGAGGGGGTAGTTCCAGGGGATGCTGGGGAGGGTCAGCGTGAGTTAAGGAGCGCGATAATCTAACTCACATCTGGCCACACACGCCGATGGGCTGGTGGAGGGTGTAGACAAACTTCTCCTTGCCAAAGGTGTCAATGGTCTGGCCAAAGACCTTGTCGGCGAGACCAGCGTAGTAACGGAAGCAGGCGACGGTGTCGGCAACATCGGCCTCACTGTAGGGATCAGCTGAAGCTCTTCGCGAGTGGGCGCAAGCTGGCTCACCGAGCGATGCGGACACCCTTGCCCGAGTTGAGCGACTCGAGGGCGGCGATCTTCTCGGCATCGCGCTCAATGATGTCGGCAAGCTTGAAGAGGACTGTGGGCGTGAGCGTCTGCTTCGGGATGAGAGTTCGGGAATGGCAAAGGAGGTTGGGGCGAGCACACTGTCCACAGCCTTTCAACCTTTCGGCGGATTTCACGCAACCATGAGCCCATCGATCACAGGCATGCTGTAGGCGCCACCACGTACACGCGCCCTCGCCCCAGCCCCTTCTCCCCACTCGCACTCACCAGCAGCGCGCTCAGTGCCGGCGACGTTTCCGCCCCAGGTGGTCTTGAACGCCTGGCGGGCGGCCTTGACGGCGAGGTCGACGTCCTCCTTGGAGGCGTGGGCGACGCTGATGAGCTTCTCGCCAGTCGCGGGGTTGACAGTGTCGAAGGTCTCGCCCTTCACTGGCTCGACCCACTCGTTGTTGCTGCAGGTGTGAGCGGCTGAAGTCCTAGCAAGCGGCAGCAGCTTACATGAAGAGGCCGGTGGGGATCTTGACCTTGCCCTGGCCGGGAATCTCGATCTCCTGGTGAGTAGGCATTGTGGTGTGGTGGTAGTGGTTGTTTTTGGGAGGGGTAGTGGTGATGGAGAGAGGAGAAGAGATGGGCTGCGGGTAATAAGGAGCGGAGCGTGGGGTGGCGGGGCAGGGTGCGAGCGAGTTACCGGCCAGCATGTTATCACGCTGTCGACCCCACGACCCGGCCAGCGGGGCCGGCGGGCGGTTGACAAGACCCGAAGCGCGGACGTCAGGTGGCTCCCCTGGCGCTAGAGCGCTGCAGCCGGTCGCTTGTGGAGCAAGGAGATTGTGCATGACTGTCCGCTCCAGTTCCAGCTGACCCAGCGGGTGTTGAGCAGGCAGCACCTTGGAGCAGAGCGGCAGGTGAGATGCGGGTTAGTGACGTCGAGGAGCCAAGGGAGGGAGGTGAGATGGCGCAGAGTAATGCCTGAATGGGACGGGTAAATTATCCCGGAATGCCGTGGCGGCTAACTTGGTGGGGCCCGCGGCCACGACGAGGGAGGGCAGGGAGGGGGGAGCGAGGGAGGGAGCGAGGAGGAGCACAGCCGTCAGCAGCCGTGAGCAGGGACGTCGAGGAGGACGACGTGCATCAGCAGCATTCCTAAGGGACAGAAAGTCAGAACGTGCCGATAGTGGCTTGGAATTGCAATCAATGGGCACGGCGACGGCGGCGGCGGCAGCAGCACCTGCGCTGCTGCCTCGCGCCTCGCATCCCACCCTTTGCCGAAGATACCGCCAACTCTTGGGGTTGGTTGGGTGGCAGTGGGCTTCGCCGCTGGCTGACCAGCGTAGAATGCACGCCGTAGCTGGGATAAGCAATAGACCCGAAGAGTAAGAGGAGTGATTGTGTGTCGAGGATGTGTGATGGACGACCCAACTGAGAAAAGTGACGCCTGATTTCCCTCGGGTCTTCTTTTACCCACATCTCGACTTCTCCCTATCTCTCCTTCACCCTCCCCCATCTCACCTCGCTCCGTCATTGTCTCTCCCCCACTCTGGACGTCTGGACTGTGCGTCAACGAGAGCCCGCCCACGCTCGCGCCCACTTCTGCACGGCTCGACAAGCACAAGCATCAAAAGCACAGTGTCTCACCACCCACGCCGTCATTCCAGACATGGACGAGGGCGGTGAGGGCGGCGACAGTGCCGCATCCCGCAAGCGATCCCTCCGTGCATGCGATGTATGTCCCTTTGCTCGCTGTTCCTCGCTCCGCCCGCGATACTAACCGCCGTGCTCGCTACAGGGATGCCGACAGTGAGTGCGATCTACGATCTGTGATCTGCAGGCCGGCTGTTGTCTGTCCCTCCTTCGGGGCAGTCACCCACCCAGCCCCCATCACCATGGCCATGCTGACCCCATCAGTCGCCGAATGAAATGCGAGGATATCCAAGTGTCGAGCACGACGGGCCTCTCGAGCTGCAGGGTATGCCGTCAGAAAAGACAGCAATGCACCTTCCACGCGCCCATCAAGAAGCGGTGAGTCGGGGTATCGACGGAGACGACTCTCGCTGACACCCACCTCAGCGGACCACAGCCGGGATATCGGATGCGCGCGCCGTCCTCCGAGTCGCCTGGCACGTCGCCGAAGAACGAGTTTCGCCCCTCGTCGTTCCCCCAGGCAACAGATCAGAGCCCTCACGATGCTGGCGCAGCGGCGAGCGGGGCCGCGGACGGCGGCGCGGGCGTCGACGTCTCCGGAACCGGCTACTCGACACGGGCGCCGTCCCCCGGTGGCTTGCGCGTGCCCCATCCACCCCGCCAGCCGCTGTTCGGCCTCCCGACGTCGCTGGTTGAGCGCCTGCTCTCGGTGTACTTTACTCACATCCATGTGGGTGGCTCATGATCCGGGATGCTGACCCATCCAGAATGTCTGGCCGCTCATCTACAAGCCGCTGTTCAACCCGCACACCACGTCGGCGCCGCTCCTCCTCGCCATGCTCGCCATCGCGTCCTGTGTAGCTACGCGGGAGAAGAACAGCAGCAACGATGAGTGGACACAGGAGAAGCTGTTCAATCGAGCAGAGTCGTCCCTCCACCACTGCAGGATGGACAACCGCATCGACATTGTGCAGGCGCTAGTCCTGTTGTCGCTCCGTCAGACAGGGTGCGGTGACAAGCGCATGGCGTTTAGCTACGCCGGACGCGCATGCTGCATGGCGCTTAACCTCGGGCTGAACCTTGCTCCGGCCCACCCAGAGTCTCCTGTAAGTCGGCTTAGTAGCTCACGGCAGCAAGCTGACCGCCAGGCCGACTCTGAGCTCCGCTCTCGCGTCTACTGGAACTGCTACATTCTCGACAAGACGCTGGCCGAGGAGACTGGCCGGTCGTTCATCCTGCCCTACCGCAGGTCATCCACCCCGCTGCCGTCGATGACCGAGTCGGACGAGTTTGAGATGTGGCCCCCACTCCCGACCTCGTTGTCGCCCATGCCGCGGTCCGTCCGACACATTGTCCCTCGCCGAGGGTATGTCATGTCCTGCTTTGTCTGGACATGCCGGCTAGGCTTGATTGTTGAGGACATCCTGGACATGGAGCAGGCCGGCCCACCGACAGATACCGATGGCTGGGAGCAAGCGTTCACCGCGCCTCTGCCAGGCGTGAATCGCGACCCTGCTGTCATCGCCGAGCACATCAACTCAAAGCTGGAGGCCTGGCGCGCCGCGCTGCCATCCACTCTTGAGGTCGACCTCAGCCCCAATGTGTCCCCGCTCCCCCACCACGTTGTCGGGTTATCGTGGTACTACACTGCGCAGATCCTTTTGCACTCGCGCTTCATTAAGCAACGCCCAAGTCAGTTCGTCCAAGACACCGAGGAGGGCGACCAAAGCCTCCGCGCACACGGCATCTGCACCAAAGCGAGTGAGCAGTGCGTCAACCTCCTCGCCCACCTCGACAGGCATCAGCTGCTCGCGCAAGTGTCGGCCGACATCATTCACATTCTCTCACTTGCAACGCTATTCGAAGCGTTCGATGCCTCGGACACCAACGACGAGCTTGCTCACCGCGCCAAGGTCAACTTTGCCCAGTGCTGCATCTGGCTGCGCAACGTATCGAGCAACTGGCCTGCAGCGTCGACACACAAGGTCTACTTCGAGGGGCTAATTCAGGGAGGTCTCAAGTTGTCGTCGCCCGACGACGACGCCGCCTCGCCCGCAAACAAGAAGCGCAGAGGAACCATGGGGGCCATTGCGTCTCCGTCCTCGCTTGTCGAGTCGCCGTCAATCCCCGAGGGCTTACGCCAGGTCGGCCGCGCCCTGTCGTCGACGGCAGGCAGCACACTGCCCGCCATCAGCTTGCCGCCGCTCGGCGTCTCGTCGCTCTTCCAGCTGCCCCAGTTCTACTGGAACCACTTGACCAACGCGGTACCCGGCCAGGGCGGGGGAACTCAGCCTGCGCGGTTCGACCAGGCACTCGACATTGTGCTCGGGAGCCCGGAGGCGAGCGGTACCATGGACCTCGCTGAGTGGTCGCCCCTCAACTACAGCAGCACAGCCACGCTGCCTTCGATGGGCCAGACTCCGCAAAGCGGGCCTCCGACTAATGCGTCGACAAATGCACCGTTCCAAACGATGCCTCAGCAGCAGCAGCAACAGCAGGTTCAGTCGCAAGGCCAGCAACAGCAGCAACAGCAGCAGGTGCCTCAACAGCTGCAGCAGCAGCAACAACCACAGCCTACCCTGCCATGGGAAATGGACCAATCGTCGTTTATGAATTCCGGGACGCTCGACCCGCTGGACCCGTCGGCCATCTATTCGACGCTGATGAGCTACATGGTCGAGGCAGCAAGGAGCCGATAGGCGCGAGGGGATGCCCGCCCCCGCCCAGTTGTAATTGTACCAGTAACAGTATCTTGGATTGTTTGGGCATGCATTGTACGGATCTACAGCGCGTCGCGCATGTTTGCATTGGCCGTGCGGGCGGGCGTCGGAACAATGGCGGCGGTGGGTGCCGCTCCGGTCGCTCGGAACACGGCGTGGCGGGGCGGCTGCGGCATGCCGTCTCGCGATGGCAGCGGGTATCCCTACAACCGCGTTGGCGCCGAGGAGGCGGCGCCCGGATGAGACATGCAGCCACAGCCCCCTCCGCCGTCGCCGCCCCTGCCGCCCCCTTCATCGACATCGACGCAGGTGGCGTCGACTGCTGGCTCATCCGGATCATTCATGTTCATGCGTCTATGGCACTTTCTACGGCTCAAGAAGGTGGTCTCCTCCAGTAACAACGCCCTACGCCATGCGATACAATTAACAGGGATATGCAGTGATGCTGTTATACAATTTTGGGCACGTCGTCGTCCGAGTCGTCGTCGACGGCCTGGGTGGTGACGCTGTGGGGGTGGCGCTTGTTGGGATCGGCAATGTACCCGTCCGAGCCGTCGGCGACCGTGCTGAGGCCGGGGGGAAGGTGCGCGTCCTCCTGGGCGTGGGCGATGATGTCTGCCGAGAGGTCCTCGGTGCGCGGGCCGGTGAAGAAGGTCTTGCCGCCATACTTGGGGAAGTAGTAGTACCCCGTCGCGAATGCCCACACGCCGCCCGCGACGACGATGGCGTAGTTCATGCTGCCGGCGTCTGGGCCCCTGTCGGCCGGGAAGCAGAACAACACAGCGGCGAACACCATCCACCCGCACGCGACCCACGCGACCGGCCGGCTCCACTTGCCGAGGTACCATGGCCCGGGCTTGAAGCTGTCCTGGCCCCAGAGGAGGCGGGAGAAGATGGGGAGGAAGTAGGCGACGTAGGGGCCTAGGATGGCAAGCGCGAAGATGGCGTTGATGGCCGACTCGTTCACGGGGTCGGCGAAGCCCAGCGCGCCGAGCGGGATGGCCGCGCCCACCACCAGCCAGACGGTACGTACCGGCGTGCCGGACCACCGGTCGACCTTGTACAGGAAGGACGAGAAGGGGAGGGCGCCGTCGCGCGCAAAGGCGAAGGCCTGGCGCGAAGCAGGGAGGAGCAGGCTCGACGTCATGCTCATCTGCGCGATGATCATGAAGCTCCAGAGGACGAGGGTGCCCGTCTTGCCAAAGGCCTGGAGGTAGATGTAGGCCAGGGGCTGGCCGATGGGGCTGTCGTTGATCGCCTCGAGGTCGTTGCCCATCGTCGCGGCGAGGACGATCATGATGACGGTTCCGAGCACGCCTGCGAGCCCGATCGAGCCGGTGATGGCTCCGGGCACAGCGATGGCGGCGTTGGACGCCTCCTCGGAGATACTGACCGCGCAGTCGAAGGAACAGATGGTCCACACCGGCGCCAGCATGGAGAGGAAGAAGGCGAACCCGTTGGGCCAGTTGGACAGGTTGCCCCAGCCCCCGAACGTCCACTTTGCCGAGCCGAGCTCGTGCCGGCGTGCGATCGGGAGCCCGATGATAGTGACGAGCGCGAGCGCGAGGTTGAGCACCGTCGCAGGGGTCTGCATGCGCGCGAACGCCGTCGTGCAATAGCTGCAGAAGAGCCCGCAGAATATCAGGATGCCGCAGTACAGGCCGAACTTGGCCCCGGTGCTCGGCGCAAAGTCCTCGTTCGCGATCGACGCCGCGGCGTAGAACATGCCGGCGCAGGCCCACGCCAGACTCGACGTGGCCGCAGTGTTGCCCAGGAACGAGTTGTACCCCGCGAACCAGGAGAGGAAGTTGCGATACTCTGGCGGGCTGAGCCTGTGCGTCCAGTAGTACAGGCCTCCTGAGGTGGGCATCGACGAGGCCAGGTCGCCCATCGCGAAGCCGATGAAGCTGATCAGAAAGGCCGACAACACCCAGCCCCAGATCATGCCGACTGGCCCTCCGTATGGCTGTAGTGTTAGCAAGTGCCACTGCCACAAGGGTTGAGGCATTTCACGTTGGGCGGCAGGGTTAGCCAGGGCCCGTAAGGGACCAGGCCGCCCCCTCCCCCGGCCCCACGGAGGGATGGCCACCCCGGCCACCCCGGCCACCCCGACGGACACTCACGAGACAGTACATGATGGTCGAGCCGATGGACGGGACGACGCCCCTGGGGGTGTGTGAGCGGGGTGATGATCAGCAGGCAGGCTGCACGCACATGATGCTGAAGGCGACGCCAAACGTCTCGAGCTTGGAGAAGGAGCGCTTCAGCTCGGGCTTGTACCCGAGCCCCTCGAGCGCGACGTCGTCGCGCGTGAGGTAGTGCTCGCTGTCCCCCGTCTCGGGGTGCGCGTTGCGCCGCGCGGCGTCGGCGTCGGCGTTTGTCATAGGCGGGTGGGCGATGGGAGGTTGATGGGTGAAAAAGAGAGGGGAGGGACCTTGGTGTTCGGGGCTCGCCGGTATTCGTCGGCTGGGGGGCGAGCGAGAGGGCGACTCGAGCAACGAACGCTATGCACAGTGAGCTAGGAGGGGGAGGACACGCCGCCGCACGGCCTGATTTTATTATATTGCATCGGCTCTGCAGCAGACTCGAGCATCAAGTGCAGCCGCAAACCCGGTCGCTGGGCCAGTAATAGCCAGGTGCTGGCGTGCAGGCCTGGAGCCGACTCCCCCTCCCCACCCAACCCGCCACGCGGCGTTTAGCTTTTCCTGAGCCGCCCACTCGCTTAGAGAGATAGCACTCGGCGTCGTGTTTGGCCCTCGCGCCCGCTCCGCAATGGATAAACGGTGACGCCGGAACCCGGAAGCTGACTTATCGGAGTAGCGGCAGCGCGGGGGTGCATCGCGGCGAGCTTCGGGCCTACGAGCTGGCTTGAGGCCGACGCCGAGACGATAACGACGAGCTCGAAGCGCTGCAGCCAGCGCCAAATTCCTCCAAATTTCTGGCCAAGCGCTACGTGGGGACTGGAAATACATCGCGGCCGATGCGCCGATGGCCGATGGCAGGGTGGTGGAGCCGGCCACCCAGCGCGCCATCGCACGGCCCCCATTGGCGGTGACGCAGACCGCGATAAGGATGCATCGGTGCAGAGGGTGCAGAGGGCGCCGGTGACGTGCAGCGGTCAGGCAGGCGGGCGTGGTGACTGCTCGACGCACGCTGTGCTCAACTCGGCCGTCAGTACGAGCTCGCGCTTGGGCAGCAGCATCGCGCATCGCACGGCCGGGCGATGGTCGTATAGTCACGACACGCGACAGACTCGGTGACAGTGACACGGCTCCGTCGCCAAGCCAGCGGTGGTGCTCCACGCGCAGCTCCACCACCCCGCTGCGGCATGCCGTGCCGAATGCCATCCTTCTCCCCACTGTGGAGACGTGGAGCAGCCGTCGGCCCGTACGAGATGGATCTCGCGTAGACCTCCCCCCACCGGGCGCTTCGGCAGTCAGCAGTATTCACCCAGCCGCCAGTTCAGCCATGCAGCCCGCTGCCGCCGCCGCCGCTGACGCGACGTGCCCCACAGCGATGCACGCAGCCGGCATCCGGTGCCGGCGAGCCACTCGTACCAATGGCCAGAACCATCCCCTGCTTCGGGATACGCCGTAACACGCCCGCGCGCAACCCCTCCCTCCTTACCCTGCCTGCCGTTATCACATGCACGCACACGGGATAGGCCCCTGCTATCTCTGCACGGCGGCGGCTAGAGTTCCCCCGTGGGCGAGGCGAGTTGCGGCTTAACCCGTTCCTTACGGCAGTGGCGCCCGTCGCCAGCCGCAGTGGCAGTTCCGCCTGAATACAATGCCCGCCGGTTGCCGCTGCCGCCTGACTACTCCACAGCAACAGCCATCGCATGCATCATTGCAGCTCGCGGTGCTAGTGGTGCTGAGGTATCGACGGGCCAGGCGAGCGCCGGCGGGCCGGCTCCACCTTGGCAGAGGATACATAATGCCTCGACCTCGCCTCGCCTCGTCCCATCACCCACCACACACACCCACTGCTCATCGCAACCCCACACCATGTCGACCAAGAATAACCCCAAGTATGCCCACCCCCTCGACGCCCTCTCCAAGGCCGAGATCCTCGCGTCGGTCGACGCCGTCCGCCGCTTCATGGCCAAGGGCCAGTACGAGGGCGCGCCTGCCACCAAGCCCCTCTTCAATTCGGTCTCGCTCCTCGAGCCGCCCAAGTACGATGTCCTCCGCTGGATGAAGCTGTTCAGCGAGGAGGAGATTGCCTCGTCCAAGTCGGCCACTGCCGCCAAGACCCTCACCCGCCAGGCTGACGTACGTCGCTCCCCGCTCCCTCCTGCCACCTGCTGACTCCCGCAGATCCACCTCATCTGCAACGACACGTTCCAGGCGTTCGAGGTCGTCGTCGACCTCCCGTCCAACCTCGCCGAGGCCGGCACCAAGGTCGACTCGCCCATCGTCTCGAGCTGGAAGCTGCTGGCCAAGGGCGTCGAGCCCTCGCTCCAGACCGAGGAGCTCCTCTGGGCCGAGGAGATCTGCCGCACCGACGCAAAGGTCAAGGAGGCCGTCGAGGCCGTCGGCATCAAGCAGGAGGACCTGTACGTCGACGGCTGGTGCATCGCCTACGACGAGCGCTTCCCCAACCGCCGCCTGCAGCAGTGCTTCCTGTTTGCGCGCATCCGCCCCGGAGACAACCTGTACGCGCACCCGCTCGACATGGTGCCCGTCATGGACTCGCACACGGGCGAGATTGTCGCCATCGACTACCCTCCCAACAACCCCGACGAGAAGAACCCTACCCCTGCGTCCTCGGCCGAGGCGTACGCCGCCGCCGACGCCCGCGAGCGCTTCGCGCCCCCCATGGCCCCGCACAACTACCTCCCCGAGCAGATTGTCCAGGACGAGCCCAACTTTACCGTCCGCGACACGCTCAAGCCGCTCCACGTCCTCCAGCCCGAGGGCGTCAGCTACAAGCTGTTTGGCAACGTCATGGAGTGGCAGAACTTCAAGTTCCACATCGGCTTCAACTACCGCGAGGGTCTGGTGCTGTCCGGCATGACGTACGCCGACGGCGCAAAGGGCGAGCGCCCCATGTTCTATCGCATCTCGGTCGCCGAGATGGTCGTGCCCTACGCCAAGGCGCTGTTCCCCCACCACCGCAAGCAGGCCTTTGACACGGGAGAGTACGGTATCGGTGCGCTGGCCAACTCGCTCGCGCTCGGCTGCGACTGCCTCGGCTCGATCACCTACCTCGACGCCGACATGGTCACCCGCGAGGGTAACGTCCAGACCATCAAGTCTGCCATCTGCATCCACGAGGAGGACGCCGGCATCCTGCACAAGCACACCGACTTCCGCGACAACAAGGCCCACGTCGCACGTAACCGCCGCCTCGTCATCTCGTCGATCTGCACCGTCGCAAACTATGAGTACGGCTTCTACTGGAACGTCTACCTCGACGGCTCGATCGAGATGGAGATCAAGGCGACGGGTATCGTCAACGCCTACCCCCTCCGCAAGGACGAGGCCCGCGACCCCGCCCACGAGGTCGAGGTCGCACCCCAGATCGCGGCGCAGCACCACCAGCACCTGTTCTCGGTCCGCCTCGACCCCATGCTCGACGGCCTCAACAACCGCGTGACCCAGGTCGACGTCATCCCTGACGAGGGCGAGGTCGGCTCCGAGACAAATTTCTACGGCAACGGCTTCCACACGGTCAAGACGCCCTTCAAGACGTCCAAGGAGTCGGTCGCGCACGCCGACCCCATCAAGTGCCGCTCGTGGCTCATTGAGAACCCCAACAAGCTCCACTACTCGTCAAAGGCCCCCATCGCCTTCAAGATCCAGTGCAAGGACATGCCCCCGCTTCTTGGCAAGCCTGGATCGCTTGTGTGGAACCGCGCGCCTTGGGCCCGCCAGCACATCTTCACGACTACCTACAACGAGGAGGACCCCGACAAGATGTTCCCGTCAGACATCCACATCAACCAGCACCCCGGTGCCGAGACGGGCTTCGGCTCGCAGGTCTGGGTCGACCGCAACACCGACATCTCCAACTCGGACATTGTTGTGTGGCCTACCATGGGTGTTACGCACCTCTGCCGTCCCGAGGACTGGCCTATCATGCCGTGAGTGTTAACGCGAGGTCTGGGAAGCGGCGACGAGAGGAAGGGGACGTGGAGAGGCCGGATGGAGTGTCGAGACAGCTTGGTGGTCGCCACTTTGTGGCAGCGACCCGGTTTACCCGACACCCGGTTTACCCGGCTTGTACTGTGGCAAACACCACTCCTCCCACTCGACCTCACCAGACCCCCCTCTCTTCAATCCTCTGCTCATTGCTAACCACAACAGTGTCGAGATCCTGCGCTTCCATCTCAAGCCCTCGGGATTCTTCGACCGCAATCCAGGATTGGATGTCCCCTCGATCGCCGACGCGAAGTCGCGCTTCGCCAACGAGGCCTTCGCCAACGGAACGACCAACGGCACCAACGGCGCCGCCAACGGCGAGTCGTGCTGCGCTCGCTAATTGTCTATATAGTGCATAGGAAGGAAATCCCCGGTTTGTACAATCTCTGTGTAAAGTAGCCATCACATCCGGTCAATGCAATAGTGGTTTGAAGAGGGTGAGGTGGGATGGAGTTGGTTTTGCCGGGGTCGAAGTGCTACACCCTGCCTGTGTTCACGCCGCCACACGATGGAAAGCAATGACTCTGGCGCGACGATACGGCCTGTGTGTGTACGAGGGACTCAGAGGAGTGGACAGCCTTAGTGCTCACATTCATCGACATTGCTATCAGGGTGCCGGAAGGCAGGCGGGGATGGAGTTGGTTGGGCCCGGGTCAAGTGCCACCGCTGTGATCACACTGCCTAAGGACCTAAAGCAACGGCTCCGGTGCAACGATTGGGCTTGTGTACGGGGGGTACGAAGGATTCGACGGTCCTGGTGCACACATACATACGTTGCGACCGACAGGCTTCTTTCGAACTGAAGTTGATCGCACTCATCGCAGGGCAACGCTGCACCGCCGCCACAGGGCACGAAACGACCCCCAGTATTGGTCATGCTGCGGTCCACGGCCTGCGTACGAGGGGCAAGCAGAAGTGGACATCTTTGGTGCACACAAACATGGCGACGAGACACACGTGCCGAAGCCGCACTGACGTAATGTCGACCGACGCGACTGTCTTCTGAGACAACTGAGACATGTCTCACATCCAACAACAAACCAAAAAGGAGCTCGCCTCCAGCCTCCCAAACCCCCTCGGTGGGTTGTCAGGCCACAGCGACGACTCGAACAGTCGACCTATGGCCCCGGACCTGGTTGAAACAGTCGTAGCTTTCAACTACCGACTGAGCCACCCGCCCCGCGCTAGACAGCGCGTTGGGTTTGGCGTCGCGCGGGGGGGTATGAACCGGCATACAACAACGCATTCATCGCACCGTCACCGGCACACTGAACCGCCGCCACCCTCCCACTGCACAAGGCTGCATGCACTCTCGCGCCATCTGAAGCATGTACATAGATCGTTACATTTCGTGTGTGACTATGTATGCCACTTGTTTTCCGGTTCATCGTCCAGATCCACCTCTATTCCCCACACCCTCTAGTCCCCACCCTAACCCCCTACCACGCCAGCTTGCCCACGACCGACCGCGGCCAGGTGCGCACGACGAGCTTGCGCAGCTCGTCCATGGCCAGGAGGCCAATCGCCAGCGGGACGGGCAGGAGCCAGTGCTTGATGGGCACGGACGCCGTGCCGAACAGGTTCTGGATGCCCGGGACCTCAGTCACAAAGATGGCGATGATGAGGGACGCGATAGGGCCGGCAAACAGCCACCAGTTGGACTGGGGTCCGCGCTGGAAGGTGCTCATGCGCTTGTTGCGCACCGAGAAGAGGTTGGCAATCTGCAGGATGACGAGGGTGACAAAGTAGACACACTGGCCCGTGTTGAGGAACTTGTTGAGCTCGTCCTGCGTGTGGCCGTAGTACCCGTCCGAGTAGTTTGCAAACGCAAAGAACATCTTGTTGACCGGGATGCCGGCGGCCGTGTAGATGTAGTAGAAGAACATGGAGTGGGCCGTCACCGTCTCCATGATGCCGATGAAGAGGTAGCTCTGGGCGTAGATGTTGAAGTTGACCAGGTGGGAGCGGGCGGGGTCGCGTGGGGGCAGGGAGAGCAGGTCGAACTCTTCCTTCTCAAAGATGAGAGTGATGCACGACGCCAGGTCCGTGAAGCAGCAGATGATGATCATGAGGAACGAGGAGAGTGGGAGCGGGCAGCCGAAGAAGACGTTGAGGATGACGGGCCAGTCCTCGGACCACGAGCCAGCGGGGAGGAGGTACGAGATGACCTTTTGGAGGTTCTGGAACACGAGTCGGCCGAGCTTGATGCCCTCGATGATGGACGAAAAGTTGCCCATGAGCACGAGGTCAGACGCCTCCATGGCCACGTCCGATCCGGAGACCATCGCAATGCCGACGTTGGCGGCCTTGAGCGCCGGCGCGTCGTTCACGCCGTCGCCCGTGACGGCAACCACGGCGCCGCGGGTGCGGAGTTCAGTGACGATGCGGAGCTTCTGCTCGGGGGTGGTGCGGGCGAAGACCACCTCCTCGTACTTGCAAATGATATCCCACTGCTCGGGTGTGAGGTCGGCGATCTCGCGCCCCTCGACGAGGAGTGACGACTCGATGAACGCGTCGCGCGCCGTGAGCTCGGTGACCTGTGCGGCGCGCTGCTTGCCCTCAAACTCGGGGATACGGTCCGGGTCGGCGTGCGAGCGCAGGATACCGATCTGCTGCGCGATGGCGCAGGCGGTCAGGGAGAAGTCGCCAGTGACCATGAAGAAGCGCGATCCGCAGCGGCGCACCTCCGACACGGTGTGCGGGATGTCGTGGCGCGGAGGATCGAGGATACCGACCAGCCCGACGATGGTGAGGTTGTCGGATGCGACCTCCATGATGTACTCTTCGAACGCGGCCGAGTCGGGAGACATCTTGGTGAGGCACGTCTGCTCGGTGAGCATGATGACGCGCTGGCCCTGGCGCGACCACTTGTCCTGCAGTGCGAGGAGACCGGCGCGCGCAGAGACGGTCAGGGGGAGGACCTCGCCGCTGTGCGAGATGTAGCTCGTGCATCGGTCGATGAGGACGTCGGGCGCGCCCTTGACGAGGATCTGGGAGTCGCCGCCAGCCAGTGGCTTGATAAACGTCAGCGCAAACTTGTTGCGCGAGTTGAAGGGCAGGTCGAAGGCGCGGGTGTAGGCAGAGCTGATGGTTGCGGGCGGGAGAGAGGCCGTGAAGCGGAGCAGCGCGGCGTCGGTCGCATTGCCTTGGATCTTCCTCTCGGACGCTGGCAGAGCCCCCTTCTCACCCTCCTCGCTCTTGTCAAAGAACGCGTCGTTGCACAGCGTCATGCCCTTGCGGAACGTGGCGAACGCCTGCGACTTGTGGTCGGCCTCGATGGGGAGGAACGCCTTGTCGACAAAGCCGAGCGACACGACCGTCATGCGGCCCTCGGTCAGGGTGCCCGTCTTGTCCGAGCACACGACGTTGACGCAGCCGAGCGTCTCGACGGTCGACAGCGACTTGGGCAGGACCTTGGCGTCGCGCATGCGGCGCGCGATGAGCGACAGCGTGAGCGCCACGGCCATGGGCATGCCCTCAGGGATGAAGGCGACAACGAGTGACATGAGGTTGGTGAGGATGCCGACCGTGTTGAGGAAGTCGTAGTGGTCCCTCCTGAGCCAGGCGAGCCAGGTGATGAGCATGATGATAACGAGTGTGAGGGTGAGGGCGATGATGATGCGAACGAAGCGGGTGATCTCCTTCTGCAGGTTGGTGCGCTCGTCACCGCCCTTGCTGGTCAGGCGATTGATGCGGCCCATGACGGTGCGGCTGCCGGTGAGCACGACGATGCCGGTGGCCGTGCCGTTGCAGACGTGGGTGCCGAGCAGGGCAATGTTCTTGGCCTCGAGGAAGTTGGGCTCGTCGGAATCGACGGCGCCGGGGACTTCCTCCGACTCGCCTGGGCATTAGTGGATACTCGTGAGCATCAGACACCCACCAGTCAGGACGGCACGGTCAAACTTGAGGTCGTTGGACGCCTTGATGATCCTCATGTCCGCGGGCACCTTTTGGCCCGTCGAGAGCTGGACAATGTCGCCGACGACGAGCTCGGACGCAGCAATCGACTTGGCCTCGCCATCGCGAAGGACCACCGCGTTCTCTGGGAGCAGGTCAAGAATCGACGCCATGACCTTCTGGGCCGACCAGTCCTGCAGGCCGCTGAAGAGCGCCTGGGAGAAGATGACGAGGAGAACGACGATCGCCAGCGCCAGGTTGTAGGGGGCAGGCGGGTTGCCCAGCGGCTTCCATGAGATGAAGAAGATGATGACACCGATCCAGAGGATGGAGCAAAAGTCGCCAAAGACATAGCGCAGGATCTTCTTCCAGAACTGGGGCTTGCGGTGGATGAGGATGTTCGCCCCGTTGCGCTTGATGCGCTTCGTGACGGCGTCGGTGTCGAGACCGACCGCCGGAGAGACGCCGAGGCGCTGGGCCACCTCGTGGGCCGAGAGGGTGTGGAACTCGAGTTTGGAGAAGAAGCCCGAGTCGTCGTCGGTCGACTCGGCGGTCGGTGTCCTCGACCAGAACGCGCGCTTGCGCTGAGGCACCGCGGACACCGGCTCGAACCGCTGCGAGTCGTAGACGTGGATCGAGAGGGTGCGGAACTCGGCGGGCACGCGCGCCGTCGAGCGCTGGATCGGCGCGAGGTCGGGGAACGTGATGCCGCGCGCGCGGTCGTCGAGCGTCTGGACCTTGTCGTCGAGGCTCAGGCTTGAGCGCGGCGACGCCAGCGGCGACGGTGACGACTTTTCGACGTCGGCAAAGCTTGTGTGCTTTGACATGGTGGCGAGGGGGTTAGTGGTGCGGACAGAGCCGTAGGTCCTAGGTGGTGCCGAGTTGACCAGCCAAGAGCGATCTGCGAAGGAGGGCCGCCATGAGCTAAGTTTGTGGAGGGCCGTGAGGGGGGACATACTGGCGGTCTGGGTGCTTACTAGGCCTGGGTTGGGGCTGGGCCAGGCGAAGAAGGCAGTCTTGATGAGATGGGGAGTCACAAGAAGCTAGACTCGGGCAGCTTTAAGCTGCTGCTAGCGGGCCATGTCCATCACTTTTTCTCGCCTCTGGAGTTGCCGGGGACCGGGTGAAGTCCTCGCGCGGTACCGCAAACGACGTGGAAGAGTCCCCCATTCGCTGCTGCCGAGCGCGTGTGGGACTCGCCTTGCACAGCGAAGGCGTGGTGCGCCTGGCGACGACATGGCATGGGATCGGTGAGGCGCCTCGCGCCCGCCTCTGGCCTCTGGCCTCTGGACGGAACGCGCGATTTTGGTGGGCACCGTGCTATCGGATCGCACCTGGAGTGGGTGGCCTGAGTCAGGTCAGGTCAGAGGTCAGTCGAGTTGAGCCTGATGTGATCAGTATGGTGAGTGCCTCGTCGAGAAGCAGCAGGAGCCATGCCAAGAGCGTCATGGAGCCGGGAATAGGCCCAACGCGGATTGGAGTAGAAGTGAGAGAGAGATGCAGGTTGAATGAGGGATTTCTCGACAACAACAAAGGGCCGGCAGGCAGGGAGGCAGGGCAGATTAGA
Organism: Vanrija albida; assembly: GCF_041260175.1. Taxonomy (NCBI): domain Eukaryota; kingdom Fungi; phylum Basidiomycota; class Tremellomycetes; order Trichosporonales; family Trichosporonaceae; genus Vanrija; species Vanrija albida. The sequence goes on along the minus strand of NW_027191420.1, from coordinate 3,764,086 downwards.
TCCGCTCGCGCTCGCCTCGTGCTCCAGGCGGCCTCGCTGCGATGCGGGAATTTTGTCGCCAGCCAGCGATAGCGCAATTGACGGATCGAGCAGGCGCCTAGCAGAGTGCAGAGCGCATGCACGCACGCATGCATCGGGCCGACATGACACCTCGAGGGCGAGGTCGAGGGTGGAGGTGGAGGGGGAGGCGCCGCATCGCACAGTGGCCGCATCCAGCCAAGCGCGATTTACCCACTGCCGGCTGGTCCAATCTGGAGACGCGGGGCGGGGGGTGGGGTCGCCGCGTGGGGTGGGGCAACAGGCGACACCGACGCGACATGCGCGACAAAACACCTCATCGCGGCAGGCGGGCGCGTGCATAGACGAGGTGCGCTGCAATGGGCGAGGGGCCATGCATTCTGGGGATGAGTAGCACGCCGCAATCCGCAATGCGGCTCAGTGCACTTTTTCAGCGGGGGATGGGTCAAGCGGGCCGGGGTCTGTCGCCAGACACTGCAGCGTCGGCGCCGAGCAAGCCACTGCACAGCACGCCGAGGCCGTCAGCGCCGGGGCCGCCGATTCCGACGACGCGCAGGAATCGGAGTTGTGGCCGGATAACGATAACGAGGTGGAGAGCAGTGTTGACCAAGTCGGGATGCCAAGACGTCGGTACGTCACTGCGGCGCGGAGGCGACAACTCCGGTGCACCACGAGCGCACAAGGCCGCTCGGTGCTCCATCTCGTTGCTCGTTCTGCACAGCACGCAGCGAGCGACGACGGCATAAAGACTGGCAACGGCGAGCGCGACCTCTCGCCACCCATCTCCTACACCATGCCAGGCTACTTCAAATCCGAAGGCTCCAAGGAGCTGGTCGCCATCGACCCGCCCGTCGGCGTGCTCCCGGGCTACGTGCGCCGCGAGCCCTCGGTGCTCTACATGCGCAGCAAGATCTTCTCCCTCAAAGACGTGGGTGGCGAGCTCTCCAGGCGCTGACAGTAGACCGAGTTCCCGATAACCGACGGCAACGGCGACGTGGTGGTGCGCGTGACTGCGCCGTCGCTCTCCTTCAAGTTCCGGCGAGACATCCTCGACGACGCCGGCAACGTGCTCTTCAAGCTCCACTGTCCCCCCTTGCGGCTGCTCGCCAAGGTCATCGCGATGGACGCTGACGACCGCGAGGTCTTCGTCGTCGAGAACAGGTTCACTGGTGCGTCGAGGGGTGCCGGCAGAGCTGACGGCCCAGTCAAGACGAAGATGACGGTCACGTTCACAAACTACAACTCGAAGCAGAAGGAGACGCTCCACCTCGAGGGCGACATGCTCGGGCGCAGCGCTGATATCCGGCTCGCGGACGGGCGCGTCGTCGCGCAGCTCGACCGGCAGCTGTTCAAGAAGGGCGAGATTACGAGCAACAAGGAGAGCGTGAGTGCGCGAGCGAGCGAGCGTCAGCTCGCGACTGTGCCGCAGTGCCCAGCTCACGCCGCAGTACTTTGTGTGGATCGCGCCCGGCGTCGACCTGGCCCTCCTCGCGTCCCTCTGCGTCGCCTTCAGCGTCATCAAGGAGCAGTACGGGCAGTAGGTTGCTCGCTGCCGCTTCGTATCCACCCAGGCCCGCGCGCGTAAGAAGGCCACCCCGCCCTGCAAGTATCATGTGTAGCTCCATCCCTCCCTGTCTGTATTAATGCATTGTCGTCGCACTCGCCGCCGTAGCCGAGCTGGCTGCCGGCCGCAGCGCCGCAGTCGCTGCCGTCGCCATCCTCGTCGTAATCGCCGCGTCGTACCCGAGTAGATCAGGTCAGACGCGGTCACATGGCCGCGTGCCTCGCTCGTGCTCGCTCCGATTGTGCCATTGTTTGGCTCGACTCGATGGAGCGCGCTTGGCACCTTGGCCCATGTGGGGCTATATAGCGTGCCGAGCAGCGCAGCTCCATCGCAGTCCCCCTCCATCACAAGCACAATGGCGCACAGAGTATCCACCGAGTCAACAAGGACAGTAACGGCGGCGTCGCTGCACCTCGTGGGCGCCGACACCCCGGCCCCGACCCCGGCCACCGCGCCGCTCCCCTACCTCCCCCTCGAGCTCGTGCTCCACCTCATCTCGCTGCTAGACCCGACCCGCAGGCAGCAGCGGCACCTGCTCGCCGCGTTCGCGGCCGCCTCGCGCGCGTGCAGCGCCGTCGCCGAGCGCGTCCTCTACTCTGCCCTCGAGCTCGACGGGCGCGACTTTACGACGCTGGCCGCCGACCCCGCGCTCCTCCCAGCCAGGCGGCGCAAGCTCGCGGCCGCGCGCTTCGTGCGTATCGTGGCCCCGCTCACTCCCGCCGAACTGGACGCGGCGTACGCCCTCGCACGCGACGACGACCGCGCCCCCCTCTTTCCAAGCGCCACGGCCGTCCACCTCGTCGACACGCGCCGCGTCCTCGCGCCGCGCATGGCGCGCCCCGGCGCCGCTCCGCCGTCCGACGTGCTCCTCTTCGCCCAGCCCGCCATCTGCGTCGATGGAAGCGCGTCGAGCACGCTCCTCAAGTTTCTGCCGTGCGCCGCGGCCCCGGCTATCACCTCGCACGCGACGCTCGCGTCCAGCGCGTTCCGCGACCTCGTGCCCCAGTGGAGCAGGTACACCGTCTTCGACGACAGCGGTAACCCCGCGACGCGGTCGCTGCGCTTCATGTCGCAGATTGCGTCCGCGACTCGGGCAGAGCAGCCGCGCATCGAGCTGCGGTACCGCGCCCAGCCGGACACTGCGCGCGTCCTCCGCGCCAAGTGGGAGGTGGACAAGCTCGCGTTCGACGTGCGCTTCTCGGCTGCGGACGAGGTGCCCGCCGATAAGGGGTGCGACGTGTGTGGTGAGTGCGGGCAGTGGGCAAAGCTGACGACCAGGCCAGACGTGGGCCGCCGAGCGGCCAGAGTGGCAGGCCACGCCGGACGACAGGCGCGCGTGGAGAGAGCCGCCGCGCAATGTCGGGCGCGCGGCGTTCGAGGAGCGCTCGGCAGAGTGGTCGCACTGGGGGCTGGCGCCGAGGGCGAGGGGCGCGGCGTAGCGCGCGGCGTAGCTTGCAAGGAGAGTCGCCTTCCATCCTGGCTCGAGGCCGACGCCGCACACGGTGGCGAGCGCCGCTCGCTGCTCCAAGGAACCTGTTGTATAATGTTGAGGATGCACGCGACTGTTGTACCCGCACGCGCCGCACGTGCTCGCCGTAGACTGCGCTTGGGCGGAGTCGGCAGTCGTCATGATGACGGCAGACAATGCTCACTCACCGTCGGCTCCACCGAACAATAGTGAGACACCAACTGAAGACAACAAAGGTGAGGGAAGGAGGGCGGCGAGATGCGCGGCGGGTGGATAACGTGCGCCGAGTGATGGCGAGTGAGTGAGGAAGGTGACTCAACCTCCGAGTCCAGTCACCCAGTCAGCCATCTCGCCCCGCCTTCCCTCCCCCCGACGCCGACGCCGACGCCGGCACCGCGCGCTCGGGCACGGATCTGACGCCGCCTGGCCCCTGCGCTGCCGACGCCCCGCAACGCCCCGATCACGCCAACGGCGATCAAACGCGCGGTGGCGACGGCGGCGAGGACAATACGACGTCCTTTCGCCCTCGGCCTTCCTCCTTCCTCTTCATCACTCGCACCACAATGAGCCGTCAGCGACCACCACCACCACCACCACCTACCTCCCGCTGGACCCCCATCAACGTCCCGCCCAACCCGCAGCTGCCGACCCCGGCGCCGAGCACAGCCAGCGAGCCCGAGGAGCGCGAAAGCTCGGCGTGCACCCTCGTCCGCGCGAGCGCCGCGCCCCTTGCCTTCCCTTGCAACCAGGTATGCCCTTCCCCCCACCCAGCTCACGCCCAGTGGAAGTTTTTCCTCCTCCGCAACCCGCTCTCGGGCGCCGAGATCGACGCCGTCTTCGCCAACGCCGAGCGCACGCTGCGCGCTGCTGGCGGTGGGTGTGCCCCCGGCGCGGCGCCGCTGACACCAGTGTCTCCGTACGCCATCAGCGTGCGTAACGGCCTCCGCCAAGTCGACCTGGGCCGCGCGCGCGGCATCGTGCGTGTCCGTTTCGCAGCGCCGGCGCTGGAGCAGGTCGTCCTCGAGCTGCTGGGGCGCGGGATCGAGCGCGCGTGCGGCGTCGCGAGCGAGGACAGCGACTCGGAGGACGAGGGCGAGGCCGAGGCGTTCTGGTGGGTTGGGGATCGGGCTGGCTGACGCCTAGCATCAAGGCTTCGTTTGCGCGCCTCGAGGGGGAAGACGCCGACGTCTAGCCCGCGGGCTGCGCCGCTCGGCGTCGTGGCTGGCTGGTCGGCTGTCTTCCCTCCGACGCCGCCGCCCTTGATCGTCGTCACTCGCCATCCGCTCGGCCCCTTGCTCGCCCGTCCCTCCACTGCATGCTCAACCGTCTCAACAGTCACTTGTCCCATCGCACTTGTACACTCCACTGCCAACACCTGTTCCATACAACTCATGTATCCCTCGCATCCACAACACGGCGCGCACTTCCGTCCCGGAGCCCCGCAAACAAACCCACTGGCCCACCCTGTCGGCGTCATGTCCCGGCCGCGGAATGGCTAGCCCGAGTCGTTTTCCAGTGACCATATGGCACCATCTCGCGCTGGTTTTTCTCCATCGCCCAGACCTCTACGACCGACCACTCCAATGGCAAGCAACATCGAGCTGCCGCCAAACGTATCGACCGCGCGCCCGCGCCGTGCCTCGGGCACATCGGTCGGCGGGGGCGCCTCCCTGTCGCCCGTGCGGGCAAAGGCCGCGCTCGCCGAGCTCCCACCCGTCGTCGACGAAGACGACGAGAGCACGACCCCGCCGCGCGCGCCCACGCCGACAGAGGATGACATCGCGCTGTACATGACCGGCGTGCTGGGCCGCACCTCGGCCGACGTCCCTGGCCCGTCGCTCCCCGCCTCGGCGACGGCCTCGAAAGCGCCCACCGCCGCCAACTCGGTCATCGAGCTCAACGTCGAGGGCGAGGGCGAGGAGCGTGAGCTGCCCGCGCTCGCGCCGACCGACCGCGGAAGAGATGCCTGGCTCTTCCTCGCGTCCGCGACCGTCATCGAGAGCATCGTCTGGGGCCTGCCGTACTCGATCGGCGTGCTGCACGCGTACTGGTCCGGCACCATGTTCCCGGGCCAAGAGTCGGTGGTGACGCTCGCGGCGACGCTGCAAAACGGTCTGCTGTTCGTTGCCTCGGGCTTCCTGGGACCGTGAGTGCTAGCCGTGGCAGGCCGAGACTTGCCTTCCGTGAGTAGCCGCTGACTCCGCAGGCTCTACGCCGCGTACCCGCAGTACACGCGCTACTTCCAGCTCTTCGGCCTGGTGTGCGGCACCGTGTCGCTCGTCTCGACAGCCTTTGTCACCAAGGCGTGGCACCTGATCGTGACCCTCGGGCTCATCTACCCGCTCTCGGCTTCGCTCTACTTTCCCTGCCTGACTCTCCTGTACGAGTGGTTCAACGCGCGCCGCGGCCTCGCCAACGGCATTATGTTCTCGGGTGCGGCGGCCGGCGGCACCTTCTTCCCGCTCATCGGCCAGGCGCTCCTCCACAACGTTGGGTACAAGGGCACGATGCTGACCCTCGCCGCCATCTTTCTTGTGGTCGACGCCGTCGCCCTGGTGTTCATCAAGCGCCGTATCCCCGTCGCGCCGCGGGTCGGCCAGCGCGGCCGCCGTGCCCGTCCCAGCATCAAGGTAGACTACGGCTTCCTGCGCAAGCCGGCAGTGTACCTCTTCTCGGGCTTTGTCATCTTCACCTCGCTCGCCAACTTTATCCCGTCGCTGTGGATGCCGAGTGAGTGGGCTGGCGAAGTAACCTGCTCAGCCGCTGACACCCCAGCCTTCGCCGAAGTCGTCGGGCCGACCTACCCTTCGGGCACGTCCCTCGTCGCCATCATGTACGGCGCGAGCGTTGTCGGCAACCTGATCACAGGGTACCTGACCGACCGCCTCCCGGTCGGCTTTGTGCTCCTCGGCTCGTCGACCATCTCGGCGGTCGCGTGCTGGGTGCTCTGGGGGCTGGGCACGAACAACGGGCTGCTCGTGGCCTTCTCGGTGGTGTGGGGCATCACGGCGCTGTGCACCGGCTGCGCGTGGTCCAAGATGGTCGTGTATATCTCAAGTGCGTGGCGTGGGGTGTGGAGATTTGGATGACAAGCTGACGCACCCGCAGAAGACGACCTCACGCTCCCCGGCTTGCTCCTCGGCGTGCAAACCGCCCTGCGCGGCGCGGCAAACTTCGCCTCGGGGCCCTTGTCGACTGCGCTGCTCAAGTCGTCGGCGCTAAAGGGCGCGGCGGGCGCGTACGGGTCGACGAACTATGGCGCGCTGCTGTTGTTCACGGGGGCGATGACATTTATCGGCGGCGTGTCGGCGGGGCTGTTCCCGAGGAAGTGAGCGGGTGTGGGCACGAGCGGTGCAGCCGCGAGTGCGAGCAGTGGGTCGCGCGCGTGCGTTGTCTCGCCCCACCCCCAGCGCGCCCAGCGTTTAGATTATCTTGGTGCCATGTTGTACGCATGCATTCTTGTGACGGCAGGCAGAGTGAGGCGGACAGAGAGCGCTCGGCTCGGCCGGGTATGCCAGCGGTGCCCCAGCCTGAGGCGCAGACAAGCGCCCGCGGCGTCGCTACCCATGTCCGCGGCAGCGATGCACGCGATGCATACGCTACGAGCGGTCGTCTGAGCTGCAATCACCGCAAGCGAGCTCTCCCTGGCCTCGCCCGCCTCGCTGCCTCGCTCGTCGAGCGCCGTCGCCGCGGCCAACAGGCGCCGCGGTTAAACTTAAGCGCGCGGTTGGGTAATACCCGCGAGCGAGCGCGCGAGCGAGCTCGACTCCACCCCCGCCGTGCTCCATCCCATCGCACCTCACCCTCTTCAGGCTCTTCTTATCTGTGCATAGGGCCATCGACATCAACTACTCCCCCATTCTCATCCGAAAGCATCATGCTCCTCACCCCCCTCCTCGCCCTCCTCGCCGCGCTCCCCGCCCTCGCCGAGCAGGCCGTGCTCGAGCAAGAGCCATGGCGTGGGTCCTCTCTGCAGCCTCGAGCCAGCTGACCAGCAGAGGCAAAGTACGGCGGTACCCCCGACCTGACGTTCTCCGGCGTCGCGGGCTTCGGGCGCCTCCCGCACGCCGTGTGCCTCGACGAGCCGGGGCGGGGGTTTGACATCGCCGTGCTGGGCATGCCGTTTGATGTAAGTGGGCTGCGGCCTCGCCGCGAGGCGAGGCTGGGCTGGGCCGAGGGCTTGACCTCGCCGCGAGCGAGTGCTCCGCGATCCCAGCGAACGGAGAGATAGACCCGCTGACCCCCCAGACAACCGTCTCGTACCGCCCCGGAGCGCGCTTCGGCCCGCACGGCATCCGTACCGGCTCGCGCCGCATCGGCCCCGCCAGGTCGTTCATCTACGGCTGGGGCTTTAGCCCGGCGCAGGACTCGGGGCTGGAGATTGTGAGTGCGGCGCCGCGCCGAGCGCCGTAGGCGCGAGGCGGGGGCGCGAGCTGGAGTCGGCGGCCGGGTCGGCGGATGGCCTGGCCCGCCTCGTCGGACATGCGCCCTGCCCGCCCACGCCTCGCCGCTCCCCCCGCCAGGCCACGCTCGCTCCGCTCGCGGCCCGCTAACCCCCCAGATCGACTGCAACGACGTCCCCGTGTCCCCCTACGACCCCGCCCTCGCCATCGACGAGATGCAGGTCGCGTACCAGACCCTCCTGGCGCGGCCTGTCAGCACGCCCGACGCCAGCTTCACGCGCCACCTCGCAAAGGACGGCAAGGAGCACCCGCGCATCCTCACCCTCGGGGGCGACCACACCATCGTGCTGCCCATCCTTGGGGCGCTGAGCGAGGTGTATGGGCCGATTACGGTGCTGCACTTTGACGCGCACTTGGACACTTGGAACGGGCAGTGAGTTGCCGACCCGCTGTGGCGAACGGGGAAGGGCCGGAGGGAGGGGGGAGACAGGAGCGAGCCACTGACGCCCGCCCCAGCGAGCTCGGCGGCGCGCACACCGAGCAGCACAAGACGACCCACGGCACGTTCTTCTGGAAGGCCCACGAGCTCGGGTACATCAACAACGCGACGTCTGCGCACGCCGGCATCCGCACGCGCCTGAGCAGCATGGCCGACCTGCTGCACGACGAGGCGGTCGGCTTCCGCGTCTACTCTACCGACGACATCGACGAGCTCGGGGCCGAGGGCGTGGCCAGCGCGCTCAAGAAGCGGCTGGGCAACGGGCCAGTGTACCTGTCCTTCGACATTGACACGATCGACCCGTCGATGGCGCCTGCGAGTGAGTGGGCGGAGCGGAGCGACAGCGGTAGATGCTCACACCTCCAGCCGGCACGCCCGAGTCCGGCGGCTGGACCACGCGCGAGGTCAAGCGCATCGTGCGCGGCCTGCACGGGCTCAACATTGTCGGCGCCGACATTGTCGAAGTCTCGCCCGCGTACGACACCAACGCCGAGCTCACGACCATGGCGGCCGCCGACCTGGCCATGGAGTTCCTCGCGCTCATGACGTCCAAGGACGGCCCGATCCCGGCCAGCAAGAAGGGCGTGCTGAACGCGGGGCTCAAGGCCAAAATTGCCAAGGAGAGGGCGGCGGCGGCGGCCAAGGCGGAGCGCGACGAGTTGTAGGCGGCGGCGGGGGCAGCGGGGGCGCCAAGAGCCGGCGGCGCGGGGGCCAAGGACCGGCGGCCCCGCAGGGTTGAAGATCTTGATAGGCTGCACCTGCCGCCACCGCCACGGCGGCGGCGGTTCGGGATGCATTGCAGATGTGTTGGCAAATGCGCGGTCGGTTGGTATTGCAGCCTCAGCTCACGACCTCGTAACGCGCCGCCGGTCGGCGATGTGCGAGTGCCACTTGGGCCGAGGCTGGCCGCGGGGGAGAAGCCGCGGAGATGGCCGTGGCGGCCAAGTTGCTGGTCACGGTGAGGCAACAGGTGACGGCGGCGTGCGCTCATGTTCTCCGAATGGCTTCGACGCATTGCTCATGATGCCTGCCCCAAGGAATGACCTGTCGCCAATGCGTGCGGCTGGGGGGGTCGGCACGGTAACGGCCCCACCTCGTTCACACCGGTCTCGCCGCCCACCTCTCACGCCGACGCCCACACACTCTCTCGCCACTGCATTTCACGTCCACCCCCACCCCCACACACCCTCGCCACCTCGCTGCGCTCGGTGTCTCGGCGGCCCGGCTTCCTTGTCATTGTAATATGCATGATGTTGCTATGGTACACACCTCCCCTGTCTATGGTTGGTCTATGCGAGAATGCCATTAATACACATCCGAGAAGTTGCCCGGCGACGTGAGGGGATACCCCCACGGAGTTCTCGGCAGCGGCGCTCCAGCAGCCGAAGCCATAAGTCCCATATGGGAAGATGCGATTACTTGTGGTAGAAGTTGTCCTTGACGGCCGAGCGGATGGCCTGGTCGAGGTCGGCGATGATGTCGGCCGTCTCCTCGACACCAACCGAAAGACGGACGAGGTTGTCGGTGATGCCGAGGGCGGCGCGCTGGTCGGCGGGGATGCCGGCGTGGGTCATGCGCGCGGGGAGCTCGGACAGGCTCTCGACGCCGCCGAGCGACTCGGCCAGCGTGAAGAGGTGCGTGCGCTGGAGGAAGCGGTCGGCAGTGTTGGTGTCTCCGCGGATACGGAACGCGACCATGCCGCCAAAGCCGCGCTGCTGGCGCTTGGCGAGCTCGTGCTGCGGGTGGCTCTCGAGGCCGGGGTAGATGACGCTCTCGACGCCCTCGTGCTGCGCGAGGAACTCGGCCACGGCCTGGCCGTTGACGCCGTGCTGCCTCATGCGGAGGTGCAGCGTCTTGAGGCCGCGCTGGGTCTGGTAGCAGTCGAAGGGGGAGGGGATGGCGCCGATCGCGTTCTGGAGGAAGCGGATGCGGCCGGCGAGCTCGTCGTTCGACGTCGCCGCGAGGCCGAGCACGACGTCCGAGTGGCCGTTGATGTACTTTGTCGCCGAGTGCACGACGAGGTCGGCGCCGAGGTCGAGCGGGGTCTGGAAGTATGGCGAGAGGAAAGTGTTGTCGACGACAACGATGAGGTTGTGCGCGTGCGCAATGGCGCTGACGGCCGCAATGTCGACGAGCTTGAGCGTCGGGTTGGTCGGCGTCTCGATCCACACGAGCTGGGTGTTGGGCGTGATCGCGCCGGCGAGGTTGCCCGCGTCCTCGAGGTTGACAAAGCTCACGTCGACGCCGACGCTCCCGGCAACCTTGGACAGGTAGCGGTGCGTGCCGCCGTACACGTCGTTGACCGAGATGATGTGGGCTCCGGGCTTGAGGATGTTGAGGACGGTCGCGGTCGTCGCCGAGCCGGACGAGAACGCAAAGCCGTGCTTGCCGTGCTCGAGCGCGGCGATCGCAGCCTCGAGGTTGTCGCGGTTCGGGTTGGCGCTGCGGCTGTACTCGTACGCAAAGTCGCCGACGGCGCGCTGCTTGTATGTCGTCGAGAGCGAGAGCGCGGGGATGACGGCGCCCGTCACGGGGTCAGGGTTGGCGCCGGCGTGGATCGCGAGCGTGCCGAAGCCGTAGTGCTCGTGCGTGAAGTCGGTGTGCGGGGCGAAGAGGGCGGGGGCGGGCTGGGCAGCGACCGGGGCGGCGGCGGGCGCGGGCGCGGAGGGGAGGTCACCGGAGGGCATTGTGATAGCGTGGGGTGGGGTAGCTGGGAGAGATGCAGGGGTGCGTGTCGCTGGTTATATGCCGTGGCCGATGCTAGAGGTGGCGAGTGCTACCGTTGGGTGCGTGCGAGATGCTGGACGCCCGACTGACCCACCACCGCCGCAGTTATATGCATCCCGCGTCGTCACTTGCTCTGTCAACATTTGTGGAATCGGTTGCGTGCTCAGAAACAATTTGCCAAAGTGCCACTTTGACCTTGCTCGGGGGAACTGCCTCTGACGCATTTTTTGCCCTTTTTCCTGCCCTCCCTCCGCCTTGCGACATCCCGAAGCGAGCAGAGCCGCACGCACGCCGCCTCGCCTGCTTCGGCTACCTCCCGCAAGCAGAGTCAGCAGCACCCCTGAGGCTGACTGCTCGCTTGCCCCCGCCACCAAGGCGTATGACGCCAGACGCGTCGAGAAACCCGAGCCGGCGCGGGGCTGGCTGCAGTTTTTCAGTGTCTCGGGGCTCGCGGCTCCCGGACACTCCGAGCCCCTCCCCTCCCCTCCCCAATCCGGCGACCCGGGCCCGCTGGCCGGAGGTGTTGCTCTGCAGCTTTTGCCCTCCTTTGCATGCATGCACAGCAGCCTGCACAATGTGCACACCGCCGCGTCCCATGACCTCTGCGGTGGCGACAGCCCCGCGCTGGCCGGAGCTCACGCACCCACGCACACCATCTTTGAAATTGACGGCGTGTGGCCATCACGCGGGCGGGCGCGGCAGGAGCGACACGCAACGGCTCCACAGCGAGCACGAACAGTGACACCAGTGTGTGTCGTCGCGCCTTGCCCGGTGCGGCGGGGGCATGCGGGGGAGCAGCAGCACAACACGACCTTGCCTCTTGCGGGAGAGTGCTCGAGGCGCCGCTGCTGCCCACCCGCCCGCGCATCATAGCCGAAACACGTCGTGTTGATAACCCCGAGCAAATGGCCTCGGCTATGAATCAGCCAATTCCGAATGACCGTCAGAGTGCGTGATAGATGCAGGCTTGTCTTCGGGACAGCGTTATCACGCTGCACGATGCACGCCGCGGGCGTTATCTCAGTGATGTGGGGCAGCAGCATGCAGTGGGGAGGGCGGTGACGCGCGGGGCGTGGGCGTGCGTGCAGATGCAGTCGCCACCCGTTGCCCGTCGACGCCCTCCGCAGAAGACTCCCCAGAAGACTTGTCACCCGCGAGCATCCCCAACACCAAGTGCCAAGCTGCGCCACCACGCCCAGCACACTGCTACGAGCGAGCGGCAGCGAGCGCCATGCACTGCCGCACCGCAGCGAGCTCGCCATGCACTGTAGCCAGCACGTTCGACGAATCCTGACAACTGACGGCGACGACCGCTCGGCCAACTGCTGACTAATCAACCTTACGCCCAAACGGCCTTACAAAGCGCTCGCCCGACTCTCGCTCGACATCCCGACGTCATGGCCGCTGGCCTGACGTATGCGTATCGGCGACTCAGCTCGGCCTCTTGGCGCAGACGTGAGTGAGCCTGATGTGCTTGAGAGCTTGATCTGCTGAAGGCGCTATGGCAGGGATGGGCAGAGGGGACACGGCTCGCGACGTCGTCTCTGCTGACCGCTGACCGGCGAGTATCGCGCGAGCATCCTCCCGCCCCACCAGCCAGCCCGCCACTCGAGCATGCTCGCTCAGAGGCCATCGACCTGCGCCTCGATTCCAAGCAGATGGCCACGCGCCCTGGCCCCATCTCGCCGTCGCTCGTCAGGGTCCGAAGACGGCCAACACGCCCGGCGCCGCGCCGCCCTCTGGCCAACCAAGCACGCGTGTCGAGCACACACTGCTGAGGACAAGCTCGACCAGCCTGGCCCAGGCTCGGGCGTTGTGCGCACCGGCGTTGTTGGCACCACCCGCATCGTGGCGGTGCGGTCGATCATCGCCACAACGAAGAGATGAGCCAGATCAGATCGCTGACGAGATGCGCGTGGCAGTCGCAGAGTCGCTGACCCGGCATGCGACATGCGGGATGCATGCTGCATGCGCTCGACACGCTTGGCCGCTAGCATGCGCGCTCGCCGCTAGCATGCATCGAGCTGCAGCGAGCCCGGCGGCAGGCCTGCACCTCGCGACCATTACGTCACGCCTGCGCAGCAACTCACGCCGACTCACATTCCACCCAGCAATCCTCGGTCAGACGAGGCGAGACACGACAGCAACGGGCAACGGGCGCGCGCGAGACGCGGCCAGACGACGGCCCAGCACGCCATGCCAACGCGACGATAACTAGCTGCTTCTCCCTTCTCACATCGCCCATCCCCCCTCACCAAATGGCAGACTACAAGCCCGCAGGGGCACGCGAGCTGCTGCCCATCGACCCGAGCGTCGGCGTGCTGCCGGGGTACATTGCGCGCGAGCCGACGGTCATCTACCTGCGCGACAAGCTGTTGACCGTGTCGGACGTGCGTGGGGCGGCTTGGGCTCGCTGACGGCGCAGACCGACAGCCCGATCCGCAAGGGTAACGGCGACGTCGTGCTCCGCTTCACCGACAAGGCGTGGAGCGTCAAGCGGCGGACCGGTTAGTCTGGTGGCGACGCCGCTCACACCGCAGAGATCAACGACGCCGAGGGCAACCCGCTGCTCAAGCTGCGCTGCAACCTCGCCACGATACAGGGGCACGTCGTGGCCGACGACGCGGGCGGCACCGAGCTCTTCAACGTGCAGGGCAAGTTCAAGCGTGAGTCCGGCCTCTGTTGTCGCTGACCCCAGTCCTGTCGCGCCACTACGAGGTCAGCTTCAAGGACGTGCAGAGCAAGGCGGGTGCGACGGTCCATGTCCGCGGCGACAAGTTTGGCTCCAAGGCCGACGTCGTGCTCCCCGACGGGCGCGTGCTCGCCCAGATCGACAGGCAGCTGTTCACAAAGAACGACATTGTCAAGAACAACGAGAGCGTGGGTCGCGGGTAGGGGGGTGGGGCTGACGGGCAGTACTATATCTGGATTGCGCAGGGCGTCGACGTCGCGCTGATTACGGGCATCTGCGTGGCTGTGGACATGATCAAGGAGCAGAGGAGCGCGCGGCGCAAGCACTAAGCGGAGGCGGGGGACACTTTGATAGATTGGCGCGGAGATATCTATGTACATACTTGCAGCGGCGGCGGCGCGGTGCGCACATGGGACGCGGCCGACTGCTCTCGCAACCAGTGCTGCAGGCCATGCATGCATGCAGAAGAGCCGTACTGCGAGGTAGCTGGTATATACTCGCTGCGATGGGGTCGCCACGTGCCACCCTCATGTATGCCACGCGCAATGACATCACCATTCGCCACCCGCCCGCCAGCGTCGCCCACATGTGCCCCCCATTCTGGCCCCAACAGCAAAGCGGCGCGCGGCACGCGTGCTCCATCTCAACGTTGCACTCTGCCCTTCGACAACGCAACGACACTCACGACACCCAAGACATCATGCCAGCTTCAGACGGCCTCGGTGAGTGCTCGTGACCTCGGGCCCAGCCCCGCCCCCGTCCCCTCCGCCAGCCACCTCGCCACCCGCGCCCTCGCTCCGCTCGGTCGCTCGCTTACGCCAGCCCCGCCCCTCTCCCCCGCCGAGCGCGACATTGTCAAGTCGCACGGCGGCTGGACGGCCTTTTGCGCATCGTACGGCCTCGAGCCGTGGAACCCCGACGAGAACAAGGAGGCCAAGAGCCTCATCCACCTGCTCGGGCGCAAGGGCAGCGACGCGGCGGATGTGAGCCTTAGTCCGCGGAGCGAGCCGAGGTCGCTGTAGGCCGTGGTCGCGCGCAAGCGCGAGCAAGAGGGGGGAGTAGGATGACGGCGAGAGGGGACAAGTAGTGTTCAGAAGCATGCATGTGTGAGAAGGCTAGCGGGCTTGGCGGCGTGCTGCGTGCCCAGCGTCGCCTCGCCCAAGCACTTCCTACAGCTCGACGCCTGCCCCGTCGCCATGTATCGCAACAGCCAACGCAAGCACGCAGGCAGCGACGGCCCACGCAGCATGCAGCTCGGCTCGCGGCTCGCTACACGCCGCGCCAAGAACGGCGACGACGGCGCAGTCCAGACCCATGGCCCGCCCGCGACACTCGCTCCGAGCGGAAGCAGACGGGTCACCCGGCGGGACGCGCGTGTGGCACCAGGCCATCTTATCGGACCGAGCGGCGAGGCCAGGTGGGTATCACTTCGGTTCGGTGCTCGCTATCACACCCTCGTGGCCTGTGGGAAGGCCGGCACGGTGTGCGGGTGGATCTGAGGTGGCGAGCGGCTGCGTATAAAACTCACCTCCCCCACCCCCAACAGGGCACCAACCGACCAACCACGACAGCGATGAAGCTCGCCACCGCCCTCCTCCGCGCCCGAGCGGCACTGTACACCATCCTCGCCCTCCTCCTAGCCACGAGCCTAGTGCTCTCCGCCATCCTACTAGACAAGTGGTTGGCAGCCGGGGCCAGGGGGGTGTGGTATCCCATCCTCGTGCTCGACTGGGCCGCGTCGTGCCTGCTCCTCCTCGCGGCGTTGTGAGGCCCTGCCAATACACAGCTGACGCGCAGCTACCTCGCGCCCCGCTCGCCCCCGCTCTGGGCCGAGCTCGGCGCCCTGCTCGGCGCCTTTGCGAGCGGCTTTGGCGCCGTGTACGCGCTTCAGAGCCACCTCCCCTCCCAGGCAGGCCTCAAGTCGCTTGGGTTCGCGACGCACCTCGTCGCAGCGTTCGGGGTCGACAGCACGTCGTACCTCTTCGCCATCGCCCTCTGGGGCGCGTACCGTCCCCGCGCGCTCGGTCGCGGGGTGTGGACCGAGTCCCTGCCCCGCGCGCTGGCCGCGTCGCAGCCCGTACACCTCGCAGAGACCGACGCGATCTCGAAGCCCCCGCGCGTCGCCCCCGGCCTCGTCCGGGTGGTAGGCTACGCCTTCGCCCTCGCCACGGCGCTCGCCACCCTAACCCTCGCCGCCGTCCGCGCGGCGTGGGGCGGTGCACTCCCCTCCCTCCTGGTAGGCGGCTGGGCGGCGCTCTCCGCCGGCGCGATACTCGCGTGAGTCTACCCAGCACGCAGCTGACCCCAGCCTCGCGCTCCGCCCACGCACCTCGCTTCGCACCGAGACCGCCGTGCTAGCCGACCTCGCGCTCACTGGCCTCTGTGCGATGGGATACCTCAGCGCCTGCCCCCCGCCCGAGGGCTGCACCCCCGCCTCAGTGCACACGGCCGCGCTGGTCCTCGGCTGGCTGTGTGCCGACGTCCTCGGCCTCCTCCTCGGCCTCGCTGGGCTGGTCCTCCTCCGCGCGCGGAGGGAGGGGGTGAGGGCTGGCACGTTCGGCGACATGGTCGAGGGCAAGGGGCTCGCGTGGGTCTTCGCGCCGGGCGAGGCGGGGCGCGTACTCGGCGGCGCGCTCGTCGCCGAGCCCGAGGCGTTGGCCTCCTCGGCGCCGTAAGGGCCAGAGAACGAGTACGAAACAAACATGTAGGCCGTACACGATGCCACTTTTCCAAGCACGTTCGCGGCGATCGAGCCCTCGGCCCACGGTGATCGGGCCCATCACCTACTGACCGATTCGTACACGCCAGATAACTGGCGACCAGACAAGACGCCGAGGGTGGGTGCATGCCGCCGGGCGGGGCACGTGTGGGCGAGTGGTGGATATCGCGACGCGTTTGGCGCCGGGCGAGCGCGTTGGCGCGTGTTGGCGCGGTTAGTGGCATTTGGCCGAGAGTTGGCCGAGATGACGATGACGAGCGCGACGGCGCGCTGCTTGCGCCGATGTCAACAACGTGCGATGGCCTGCGCTGTATAAGAGGAGGGCCGGGGTGGATGTGAGCCCCCCCAGCCCCGCACCCAAATGCTCGCCCTCCCCCTCCTCCTCCTTGGCGCGGCCGCCGCCGCCGCCGCCGCCCCGACCCCGCGCGACGACCTCAACCCGTACCCCGATGGCTGGCGCCTCACCTTCTCCCCCGACGGCAAGTTCAAGCTCGTGCACTTTACCGACCTGCACTTTGCTGAGCGGGGGCTGTTTTATGAGTACTGGCCCGAGGGGGATGTTCGGGTGGGTCGGGGTGGCGCCACGGTGCTGACGACCGCAGGGCCAGAAATCCATCGGGGTCATGGACGGCGTCCTGGCCGACGAGCACCCCCAGTTCATCGTCTACGGCGGGGACCAGATCAACGGCGAGTCGGCGCTCTACGACAACGTGACCACCTACCTCGACTGGGCCTTCTCCCCGGCCTTGAAAGCCAACACGCCCTTTGCCACAGTGTACGGCAACCACGACGAGAGCTACAACATCAGCCACATCCTGAGCTTTCAACACGAGAGCACGTACGCCGCCGCCAAGCACCTGAGCTGGACGCAGCGCAACCCTGCCAGCAGCCCCGACCCGCGCGGCGCGTTCAACTACTACATCCCGGTGTACGCCGACGCGGCGGCCACCACCCCGTCCCTCCTGCTCTGGTTCTTCGATTCCCGGAGCGGCGTGTTCTCCAGCGGCAAGTTCTGGATCATCGACGAGCCGTGGATGACCGAGGACTGGGTGCACCAGGCCTCTGCGCGCTGGCTCAACGAGACGGCCGACGCGATGAAGGCCAAGTGGGGGGCCCTGCCGAAATCCCTCGCGTTCGTGCACATCCCGCCCACGGCGGCGCTGACCATCAACCTCGCCGAGGTCGGCCTCAACCCGGGGGAGCACCCAGGGCTGAGGGGGGAGCCGACGACCAACCAGGGGAGGAAGGCGGGGTACTGGCAGAGCGCGGGCGACGGCCCGTTCTGGGCGGCGGTGAGCGGCACCCTCGGAGGGGCGGACGGGCAGGGCCTCATCGCCCTCACGGCGGGGCACGACCACCTCAACGACTGGTGTGGGCGCACGCCGGCCGTCGGGCCGTACACTTACTGCTATGGCCGGCATACGGGGTACGGCGGGTACGGTGACCTCCCCCGTGGGAGCCGCGTGTTCGAGGCGCACCTTGCCAAGGACGGGAAGCTCGCCAACGTGCGTAGCTGGATCAGGCTCGAGGATCATACCACGCAGAACACCAACCTGCTGGTCGTGGATGGGAACACGACGCTGGTTAACACGGCCGACCCGGCGCCGTCGTCGTTCTAGGGGTGTCGTTTCTTTCAGGCCGTAGCCGTTTAATAGACATGGACTTGAGTTTGTGTACTGCGTTCTGATGACGGTTCGAGTCAGTGCCCGCTCGGGTGGCCTCGTACGACACGGTGGCCCACGGCGCCGGTGAGCTGTGCAGAGTCCAGGTGCCGACCTCCCTTCCAGTCAGAGTGTCAGCCAGCAAGACAAGTCAAGAGTTCAGCAGGGCAGTCCCCTAAGATGTGATTCAGTCAAGCTCCCATGATATGCTACATACAGAATGGCAGAGTACAAGTGTGTCTATGTGCGGCAGCCGCAGCTCCAGTCTAGTCCGCGTCGTTAACCTCGTCCAGCACCCCCTCTAGTGGTTGCGCTCATTGGTGATCTCGTCGAACGCAATGCACACGGCCGAGATGAGCGCCAGGTCGACTCCAGGAGGCACCCAGACGTAGTACTGCGGCGTATCAGCGCTGCCCAAACCCCCACCCCCACCCCCACCCCACTCACAGTCTGCTTGTCGGCGAAAAACTCCTTCTTGTTCCACAAGTCGCGGTGGATCTGCGCGACGACCTGCCCGTCCTCGGCGATGATGTCGGCGTTGCCGCCCCACATGTCGCCCTTGAGCGTGAGCTTCATCGGCGCCTTGGTCGAGTAGTTGTTGAACATGACCTCGACCTTTGTCTTGATGCCGAGCTTGTGGTGCACCTCGAACAGCTGCTTGCCGTCGGCGTCCTCGCCAATCATCTTCTTGAGGAACGTGATGATCTTGTCCTTGAGCACGAAGAGGGTCTGCCCGCTGGCGTCGGTGATGACTGGGGCCGTCAGTAGCTGACCTCGTGCCCATGCACCCGGCCCACTCACCCTTGCGCTGGCGCAGCGACATGACCTTGCCGCCGACGCGCACAATGACATTGCCGTGCTGGTCCTTTACGCCAAAGTCGTCGCCCGACCAGCTGAGCACCTTTTCCTTGAGGACGAGAGTCGTTGGCTGCTGCGCGACAAAGCCGGGGAAGACGCCGATGGGCGGGTGGACGGGGTTGAGCGCCTTGGGGCCGTCCGAGAAGATGTAGCCTGGGGCCATGGTGCGGGTGTGGGCGTGGGGAGAGGGAGCGGAGTGAAAAGTGTTGAGGGTGTGATGGGCGAAGTGGATCGCGACCTCGAGGATGTTGTGGTGGAATGAGTGAAGGAGCAAACTGCGGATGTGCCTACTTATACTACGCGAGGCCGACGCGAGCCCGACGCGCGCGGCCAGCCCGCACCGCGCGCACCGCGTCGTCGTCGTCATGCAGTGCACCGTCGCCGCTGCCGTCGCTAAAATCGGCTCGGCGCGCGGACTGAGCAGTGGCCGAGGGAAGGGTCCGTGCCTTTGCCGCCTTCGGCCCGCTTTTTGCACCGCCGCCGCCGAGCCGCCGCCGCCGAAGCGAGCACCGCCGCGCTGCTGCACATGCGCGATATGCTGCTGACGCGCGCGGGCAAACGCCGCAGCGTCGACGCGCTGTAGATCACGGCGCGGACACGTGGGCGCGCGGTGAGGTGTCGAGGTGCCCGCGCCGCCGGCTGGGCTCGGCGCCGACGCCTGGGCCGACCCGGCCAGGTTGACACATTGCACACGACCGATTGCAAGTACCACTCATCATGTCTTACCACAAATGCCAGGCAGGCATGGCTACGGGCACAGCACGTCGTCATTGCCAGTACCGAGGCAAGCACTGCAGAAGCACAACACGCACTGGTTGTGCGCAGATGTCTTCTTGCCGGTCGAAGCTCGCTATGGGCGGCACGAACCGCCTGGTTACGGCGGTGCGGATGGCTCGACGCTCGCCCACGACAATGGCGAGCAGATAGGACTGTAAGCATTTCGATGGCACTGGACAACGCCACCGGCACCTAGCTGTCTTCAAGCCGTCTCACATGCTAACAGCACTGATTGTGATTGACTCGCGGGGTGGGCAGGCAGAGAGACAGCGCTGTCCTCCTCACACACTGACACACGCGGCACACTCACCTTACCTCTTGCGGCGGTCAACAAGTTTGGCGTCGCCGCCGCATCGACCTCTGCCGCGACTCGTGCCGTCCTCCTCCATTCTCCAGTAGCGCTCATCGTTTCTCCATCATACCGCTTGACTTGCCAGCTTCCTCACCTACCGACACATCTCCGAGCCCCCACCACCTCCCCCACATGTCCGCTTCGCCCCCTTACCAAGGGGAGAAGTGCATGTTCCAGTGTGACGACGATACCACCTGCGACGCCTTACCGAGTGCCGACTCGACTCGAGGCATCTGCTCCTGGTGTGGTCTTCCGTTTTGTGCAGACCATATCCGACGCGTCGACCACAACTGCTCAAATCCAGATCTCCTGGTGGGTAGCCGACTCGCCTAAACGCGATACTGACCATGAACTCAGCTGAGCAAGCGTAATGATATCGACGTATGTCCGCCGGACCAGCTGGGGCAAGCAGCGTACTGAAATCCCCGGCCCCGCAGGTGGATAGCGTCGTGTCCCAGATCGCCGAGTCCTCGTCCGTTCTTGAATCGTTCGCCTTGTCTATTCGACCCTCTGAGCGCTCTGCCCACATCCAGCTGCCTGTCTTCGATCCTGAGACCAAGATTTTGAACTGGAAGCGGGGTGGATTCAACGCACACACGCCGCTCGAGTTCGACTCTGGTCATCAAGTGCTTCTCCGTGTGCGCATTCCCCGGTGGGATTTCACCATCTCGGATGCTTTGAGCCGTCTGTACAGCGCAAGCGATTACGCAACTATGAAGACTGCCCACCGCGTGGCACCTAGTTTCATCCCAGACGCTTGGAGGATGGACGCAGGTTGTGAGTGGTTATCGAAGAAGAGCTGATATTAACGCCCCAGCATGGCCGCTTGCCGACATCTCATTCTTTGTTGACCATGCCAGTGGCTCCCGTCCGGCCCACCTCTGGGGCCACAATGGAGAGTATGACAAACCCAAGATCCGCACGACCATCCGCGACCTCGCCTCGCTCTACGTCTCCCTCTCCTCGCAATCGTTCGAAGGCGTCGGCTCCCTTTACCCATCTGCCACAGCTACCCCCACCGCCAACCAGCCACTCCAAGTTTATGTCGGCCCAATGCTGTCATACGAAGCCCACTACCGGTCGTCTCCTCCCCTCGGGCCATTCAAAACGAACCGCGAGGCCAAGACGGCCAAGATTGACTGCTTGCTCCACCTGATCGAGAACGGAAAGTACAAGTGGTTTGCGTCGCAATGGGTCCAACCTCCCCGACCGGCCCAGCCTGTTCTGATGTATCTCACTCTTCTGGAGGTACGCGCACTTGTCCAAGCGTGTGAGGAGATGGGCCGCTCGGGCCCGACCTACATCCGGCACGGAGATCAGAACCTCGGCTGCATCCTCACCCATGAGGATGGGAGCCTTTCGGCGATCGTCGACTGGGAGTTGTAAGTGAGAGTGAGCGTCGACATCTGACAGCACGTCCAGCGCGTACACGTGCCCCTTCGAAGAGGCATTCGCGACACCGACCTTCCTTCTTGGCAGCTATAGGGACTGGCGGCCCAATACCCTGGGTATCCATCAGGACATGTTGGTCGAGGAGTTCGAGTCTCGAGGACGCCACGACCTGGCAAGTGTGATCAAGGGCTGTGCGAAGTATAGCCGCCTCAATCAGCTCCTGTCTGAGAGCTTCCATTCACCGCTGAACCTCGACGGGCTGTTGGGGATGGAAGAGGCATTCACGGGGACGCTGGTCGATCCGCCTGCTACTCTGGACGAGTGGATGGCAAGGGCGCGTTTGAGGCACAGTGACAATGAGCGGCTCAAACAGCTCCAGAGGGACTGGGAGGCTTTCTCGGCAGCCCACCCAGATCTTGTTGGCCATAGCCCAGCAATTGCCAACGAGGAAGAGGAGGAGGAGAAGGAGGAGAAGGAGGAGAAGGAGGAGAAGGAGGAGAAGGACGACGACGATGAGTTGAAGGAGGTGAAGGTGAATGAGAATAAGGAGACAGCTGAAGAGAAGGGGAGGGACGACGACACGGACTAGGAGAAAGATGAGTAGCATCAATGAAGGAAGCGGGGGTTATCATGGGCCCGCGCGGGGGCACCAGCAGTGCGATGAGATGATGCCTGGGTGCGATGAGACGATGTTAGCCTTTGTCTTCATGCACAGTACATCCTTGGCCATGACCCCGCTACAGCTTTCCCTGGACCTTGTGCTTGGGGTTCTGTCCCTTCGGCCTGCGTGCCATCTCGGCGCCGACGTACTCGCCGCGCGCGTCCATCCTGTACACGCCCCACTGGTCGGGGATGAGGTACGCCGAGAGGTTGCTCTTGGGGTTAGTGTCCGAGATGGAGGCGACAAAGGCCGAGACAACGTCCTCGATCTTGGCGAACCCGAGCTCGGGGTGGGGGTGGACAAAGCCCTCGTCAAGGATGGCCGTTTTAGAGAAGTAGGGGCAGACGGTGTTGACGCGGATGCCGAGGGCGTTAGACGTAGGAATTAGGCCCTTCATGAGGCCGATGACGCCGGCCTTGGCCACGCTGTAGTTGACGCCGTACGAGCCGTAGAAGGACGACATGGAGCCGGTAAGCGCTATGGCGCGCAGCCCGGGGTCCTCCCGCTTGTCAGCGTACGCAAAGTACCAGAGCGCGAGGCGCGTCGTGTAGAGCACGCCGATGAGGTCGATGTTCAGCGTCGTGAGGTTGGGCTGGGTCGGCCCGTCCTCCTGCCCGTTGAGCTGCGACGGGTCGAACGGGTGGAGCTCGGTCACGCCGGCGTTGGGGAGCACGATGTCGATGTTGCCGAACGTCTTGGCACCGAGCGCGAACAGCGCCTTCTGGTCGTCCCACGACGTGACGTCGCACCTGCCCGACACGGCCTTGCCCCTGTGCGCGTCAGTCCCTGTCCAGCTCAGTCGCCAGCGGCTGGGTCCAAGGCGGCGGGCCCGCTCTCCGCCGGCACGGGCCCCTCCCCACCTGGCAGAACGCCGCCGTGGACGTGCACGCCCAGCCATCTTGCCCGAGGCCCACTCACTTGCCGGCCGACGCCTCGACGAGGCGCACCGTCTCGGCCAGCCCCTTGGCGTCAACGTCGCCGAGGATGACCTTGGCTCCGAGCTCGGTGAACTTGAGGGCGAGGGCGCGGCCAAAGCCCGAGCCGGCGCCGGTGATGAGCGCGACGCGGCCGCTGAAGCGCGAGGCATGGGCGTAGCACTCTTCTGTCGTGAGGGCTGGCATGGTGGTCGATGGGAGAGTGGAGGATGCGAAGAGATGTGGAGATGAGATGGTCGTGCTGTCGATGTGTGGGGCACTGTGCCAAGGCCCAAGATAACCGGCTGGACCGGCGAATGGCGCAAATGGCCGAACTTTGAAAACGTAATCGACGCGACGTCAGCAGAGGCAGGCACTGTGGCTGTTGCTGCACGCGAGACGCGCCGGGTTCGCGGGTTAGCACAGCAGCTGCAGCATGCAGGTACAGGCGTGGCCAGGAGGAATCCCTACATGCATCGATACGAGGGCAGTGGCACTTGGCGGCCGTGTGGCGGACGTGTGTAAAAGTAGAGCCATTTGCCCACTCAAACGCAGTAAGTCCTCGTCACTGTGGCAGGTGTTTTGGATACAAGCGGCGCGGTGCACCATGGCATGGCCATTGAGGAGCCTTCCATGAACGCAAATCCCCCCACCGCGGTAGAGTACCCCGCCCGGCTCGCCGAGCTCAAGACCTACCTGGAAAAACTAGAGGCCTGCGAGTGCCTCCTCCGCGAAGCTTCAGCAGCCGACCTAGCCCATATCAGCAACGTCGTCGCGCGGGTAGAGCACATCCTCACCGCCGGGCCGGAGGTCACGCCCGCCGCGCTGGCCGAGGCGATCAAGTCGTTGGGGAGGCAGGCGGCCGTGGGGCGGAACGCGTGGGTCGTGCAGCCTTTGGAGGCCTGCCTCGGGCCGATTGCAGCGGGTACCGCGAAGGCGACTTTCGACGCCGGGCAGCTGCAGAGCATCATGATGGCGGCGTACAAGCCTGTGAGCGCGTAACCCTCTGCAGGCTGACTCTAGATCGCGCGCCTCGTCCAGAGAGACACGGAAACGCTCGAGCTCTACACCCGGGACGGGGTGGCGCTCCTCAACGACGTGAGCGCTGCTCGGGCCGAGCACGAGGCCCTCGAGCAGGAGGCAGGCCGCCTCCTGGCGGCGTACAAGGCGCTCGTGTTCGTCAGCGATGTCCTCCTCGGGTCTCAGGCCGACCTCGTCACCGCGCAAGGCGAGCTCATCGACGCTCTGGTTAGCGGAGAGGAGCCGGAGCCGGGGTATCGCGAAGCGCTGGGCCTGCGCGCCGACTCGGTGCGCGCGGGGAACGAGGACCTCCACCTCCGCCGCGTTGCGTTGGATTCGCGCTCTACCAAGCTCCAGGAGCGTACGGGGGAGCTGATGAAGGTTGAGACTGAGTTGGAGGGGAGGTTGGGGGAGATGGAGCGGCGTAAGAGGGAGGTTGGGGAAATTGCGGACAAGTTCAAGGTCGCGACCCGTGCCGTGCCGGCCACCGCCATGCCCGTCACAAACACGTAGGAGGGCTGCGCTCTCCGAGATGGCGGGGTCGTCCATGATCCCATCTAGACTGGGCAATGCTCCTCGATACCCTCGCCAATGATACCAGTCGCACTCTCCTTTGAAGCTCGTATGAAGCGCTGTACATACCTATCGAGTATGCGTTTCGGCCGCTGGGTTCACCGCGGTTGAACGCTGAATGTGAACGCCTCGCCCTGACAGCACAGCAGCACCAGTTTCCTCCCCCACGCATTTACCGTAAAGGTGGCGTGTGCGTGTGTTGTGTGTGGCGGGCGTGATCCGCGCAGTCGACACGAGGAGTGTGGCACACACGAGGTCGGTGTCACTCCTTGCCGCGCGCCCGCCTGGCGGCCCCCTCGCACCGCCGAGAGCCCAGTTGGGGTGCACGATGGCACACACGTCGGCGCTGGAGCATAGCACACGCCCATCGTCCTTTGGCACAGTTTGTTCTCTGGCTGGTGCGTGCGCGTGATGACTCGTGCCAGTATTTCAGCCCGCGTTCAGTGAGTCTTGCTTTCTAGTCCCCCAACTCGTCATTCAGTCCACAACTTCTGTGACTCTCGCTCTTCACTCTTCACAACGACCCAGATTCTCTACCACACCGTTCTCTGCTGCCACCGACTCCAGGCGCTTCCATGGCCGACACAGCCAGATCGAGGCCATTGTGGCGGAGTGGAAGCCGAGTTACACGCCCGCCTCGTGTTCGTCCAACCGTCGGCGCGCCTCCTCCAACACAATGGGAACATCTCCGCCAACACTGGAGACAGTGGGAACGGCTCCTCCAACAAAGGGAGCAGTCCCGCCCAGCAAAATCCCACAGTGCCACGGAATGCCCCTTCAGTCAGCAACGACTCATGTCTCGGAGCGCATCGAGCACCATGGAACCGCGTCGCAGCCCACCCACACTCCACGACGTTAAGTATCCGCACTGCCCTGTCGGAGCTGACGATGCGAACGCGCAACGAGCACGACCCTTCCTCCGCCAGTTACCCGGACCCCTACATTCTCTGCCTCGACTATGCACGAAAGGTTGGACCCGAGCCAGCCGAGTGGGCCAAGGCTTCCCGGAGAGGGTCCAAATCGGCGGTCCGGAGCTCGCGAGTGCCCATCCCCATCGCGAGGGTGACTCCAGTACGTTTCCGACTTTTGCGCCCCCCACAACAGGCTGGCTGGCCCCCTTGGCGACGAGGCGGACACGGACACTGTCGCAGGACAGTGGGATCACCGCGGTCGCCGTCTCCAGGAAGCGCGGAGCAGTTGCTCGCACAAAGACAAAGAGAACGTCACTGGATGCCATCGGCCGCCTTGCCCGGGAGCGTCGCTCCGCCTCTCCGGGTCCTCTGCCGACAGCATGGCCGCAGCCATCTTCGACGCCGTGGTCCAGCACATGGTCGAGCTCGGCGGCGGACAGGCTCTGGTCGACGTCCGCCACCTTTGGGGCGAGGTTTCTTCGACTTGGGCGACAGTCTCTGGGTCCCGGAGCAGTCTGGTGTCCCCGGAGCCCAGGAGATGGGCTGGATCCATCTGGAGACACGGCCCAAGCCCCGGGACCCCTCCCTTGACCACACTGCCCCGGCCACTGCGTCTGCGTGTTCTGCATGCCCCCAGCCAAGGCATGCCTTCCACCTGCTCCCTCCCCACTCGCCCAGACCCCAGTCGCCCGACCCCCACTCCTCATAGACCCTTCTCATCAGCTCCTCCCTCTTCTTTCCCCACGCCGCTGAGCCGAACACCCCTTTAGACCCAATGAATCGCGTTGGAATGGCGCCGCGCGCAGACCCCCGCGTGGCACTGCCAACAGCTGCATGCCTACAACAGCCCGTCCATGTCCTCCCTCTCCTCGAGCGCGAGCAGCTCTCTGGCCAGCTGGTCAACGTCGACGCGCTCGCCGCGGCCGGCATAGTCGATGAGGCGGCGCCACTTGCCGAGGAACTCGTCGTCGCTGAGCGAGTTCCCGGGGTCCCCCTTGGGCGTTTGCACGTCCTCCTCGATCACGCGCCCGTCCGTCGTCGTGACCACCACCCTGGCGGTCCACTTTGCCGGGAACGCCGCGTCGACCGTCCTATCGAGGTGCATGTGCACCTTTTTCTGGAAGGCGCGCACCTCTGGATCCGAGAGGCGCGCGTCGCTGAAGTCCGCGAGCTGGGCCGAGCGCCCGTTGGCGAGCACGCCGAGCACGAAGCCCATGGAGAACTTGCTCTGGTGCACCGAGGCCGCGGCCTCGGCCGGCCCGAGGACGTTCAGCGCCTCCTGGTGCACGTGGCAGTCGACGCGGGCAATGTCCCCCGCCGCGAGGTTGTGCGCCTCCATGATGGCCAGGAGGCCGTCGGCGCTCGGGTGCGTGTGCCGGCACGACGCGTGGAACTTGAAGCTGCTGTCGTCGATCTGGAACCGCCCTGGGACGGGGAGGAGGCGGGAGGGGTCGGCAGAGGAGAGGTCGACGCCGGGCACCATGCCGGCGAACATGCCCTGCTTGCCGAGGAGCACATTGTGGCTGCCCGTCACGCCGTGGGCGGCCAAGAAAGCGCTCTGCACGCCCGTGCCGGCCGCGTGCGCGCAGTGCACCTGCTTTGAGTCGGCGGCCGTCGCGAGGAACTCCCACAGCCCAGCCGTCTGGGTGCCTGCCGACCCTAGTGCGTTGAGCACGCCGTCGGTATCGAGCCCGAGGAGCGAGCTGGCCGCCGCCGCGGCGCCGAGCGTGCCCGCCGTGCTGGTTACGTGCCAGACGCGGTAGTGCTCCCTGCCGAGGAGGATGCCGGCGCGGCACGCGACCTCGTACCCCACGACGCTGGCCGTGATGAAGTCCTTTGCCGACTTGCCCTTGGCCTGCGCGACGGCCCACGCGGCGGGGAACACGACAGTCGCGGGGTGCACGACGCTCGCGTTGTGCAGGTCGTCCTGCTCGACGACGTGCCCGGCCCCGGCGTTGAGGTAGGCTGCCCAGTACGGCGCGCGCGGGCCGCCCGAGAAGGTCGAGGCTGGCCCCTTGGCGTCGCCGCCGACGTCGGACGCCATCGCCTCCATGGCCGAGATGACGCGGTACGACGCGCCGGCGTGCGCGCAGAACACCCAGTCGGCGAACAGGCGCTTGGTCGCCTCGACCGTCGCGCGCGGGAGGTCGGCGTACGTGAGCTTTGCGGCCCAGGCCGCTAGCTGGCGGGTCTCGGCTGCCATGGTGGTGAGAGTGAGAGTGTGCAGTAGTGAGCGAGTGGGCTCGTCGTCGGCGGGCTGATGTAGTCGGAGTGGGCTACGTACCCGGGGTTCGGCCCGGTGCGGGGTTCGGAGACGCCCGACGACCTGAGATAGCCGGAGATGCTACCACGACGGCGGGCGAGTCGCGCGGCGAGGAGGTCGGGCGGGGCTTGGCTCGGCGCGGGGCTGACTGCATGCGGGGTGCGTAAGGTGGTGCGGGGGGGACGATGGATGATGCATGTGTTGGGACGAGGGTTCGTGGGAGGCAGGTGAATGCCGAGGCGGAGAAGAACGATGACAAGCAGGCATCAAACGCGCCAAACCTGACCGCACCCGCCGCACCCCCGCGCCACACGAACGCATGCATGGGCCAATATAGAGTAGCAATGGATAATGATGCAGGATACAATGAAATGTGTAGTGAGAAGTGATGTGCCCATACGCCGATTCAATGAGTGGTCAAGCCCCTACTCCGGGATCTTGGGGAACCCGTACGACCCCCGCGAGCTCGCGCGCCCCACGCCGGGCCGCGTGCTCGGCGCGCTATGAACGCTATGCACGCCGTGGGACGCGCGCCACGCAGCCCGGCTCACGCTCTCGCTCGACGAGCTCGCATGCCGCGTCTCCTCGTCCCAGTCGAGCGACGGCGTGCGCTCGTCGACCTCGGGCGAGAGGCTCGGCTCCCGGCTGGCCGGCTTGGACGAGCCGACGCGGAAGATGCGCTTGCGCCGCGCCTTGACGTTGCCCGCCTCGATCGCCGCAGCGGTCGCGGGGCCGGACGGCGCGGCGCCCGGCGCACCACGCCCCAGGTGCGGGAAGCTGCGCACGGCAATGTGCTCGTGGGCGCGCGCGTACGGGCTCAGCGTGTTGGCCGACAGGCTCAGCGTCGCGAGCTGCGACACCGAGTTGTTGAGCGGCAGCGTGATTGCCCCGAGCCCGGCGCGCGACGCGACCGTCCCAATCGACGGCGCGCGCTCGCGCGGCGGGTGCCGGATGATCTGCGGTGGCATGGGGTCCGTGGCGGAGCGCAATCGCGCACCGGCGTCCATCGACACGGGGCGCGGTAGGGGGGCGCGTGGTGGCGGAGAAAGCGCGCGCTCTGTACCTCCGCGCGCTGGGTCCCAGCTCGCCCGCGACACATGCGTACTCGCGCGGCCGCCGGGACTCTGGGGCCTCCGTACGTGCCCGCGAGCCGACTGGCTACGCATCGGGGACGGAGGCACCGCAGGGCCAGAGGCGCCGTGAGCGAGCGCATGCGAGTGCTGCAGGGCAAACGTTGCGAGCGAGTCGGCACGCGAGCGCGAGCCAAGCAGATCCGAGTGTGAAGTCGCAGTGCGCCGCAGACTCGGACCGAGCACCGGCCCGCTCGAGCCATGGTAGCCCATCAACCCGACCGTCGACTGCGCCGCCCGGCCACGCAGGCTGCCTATTGTCGAGGCGCCGCCGATCGAGCTCGCGCGCGCGGTGACCGACCCGCCTGTCGCTGTCCCCGCCGTGCCCGCAGGGCTGGGCATCGCTCCCCCCGCTTCGGACGGCGCGCGGATTTGCGACTGGGCATGGTACACGCGCGGGCGGGTAATGTATCCGCCTCCGATTGCTGGGAACGACTCCCACTCGGTCGGCGACATGACTCGCGGTGGCGTCGCGTGGCCGTGTCGTGGTGGCGTCGAGTGCCCGTTCAGGTGATGGTGGCCATGGAACCCGCTGTGGTCGTCCATATCCGCCGACATGTCGAACGGCCGCCCCTCCTCGTCGTCGACATCCCCTCCGTCGTACTCGTCCGTCTCCGACTCTTCCTCAACCGCCTCCTCGTCACCTCCGCGGTACGATTCCAGTGGTCCTCCGCCGTCCATGAGGCTGCCGAGGCCCCGTCCGCCGCCGCTCCGTGCCTTCTCCCACAGCCTCCCGAATGCCTCGTATCCCGAGTGCGTTGGCAGCCCCTCAGGCCGCAGCCCGTACGTCGGGTCGTAGTTCTCGATGTCCGGGAAGACGGTGTACGACGTCGGCGACTCGGACAGGCCCGACGAGCTCGCCGCCGCACGCTCCTTCATGCTAGTGGCTCGGTGCAGCGCGCGCCGTCTTGGTGTCGAGTTGGTTGTCGGGGGCGAGTGGGCCCCAAACACATCCGTCCCCGCCGACGTGGGGTCATACTCGTCCATCTGCTCGTCGTCGTAGCTCGTGTTGGCCGCCTCGGGCTCGCGGTACGGCGTCTCGACGTGCCCCGCCGTCTTCGAGTCGGTGAACCAGCGCTGGGAGAGGCGGTGGATAATGCCGGGCAGGTCCTCGCGGAACATTTCGCGCAGTTGGCCCTCGATCTCCTGCTGGAGGTAACCACGAATCACTTCGACGCTGTCGAATGTGCTGCTGACGTCGACGTTTTGCAGGGGGTCATTTTTGAACACGAGCGTGATGCCCTTTGACGCCGACACCACGAGGATGAGGATCGCACGCAGGTGCAGCTTTGAGAGCCGCAGCGTCATGGGCACGAGGAGGGGCTGCGAGGCGAGCAGGGGCGTCGAGATGGGCAGGGTGGACGATGGGAGGAGGTTGGGGTTGTGCGATAGCGGGTTGGCCTGCACGCGGCAGCGCACCTCGATCCAAGCGTCGCCCTGGTATCCTAGCCGCAGGATTCCACGGAAGCGGTCGAGCGAGAGGTCACCGATCTCGAGAAGCGTGAGTGTTGGGGGCTGGGGGTCAGCTGTGAACAGGCGGCGCAGCCTACCTCCTTGCCCATGTTGAGGTCGACTACCTCGATGCGGCCTTGGATGACGGGCGGCTTGTTTCCCTGCACGTCAGTGCTGCACGACTCATTCACCCACCTTGTTCAAGGCCGTCTCGAGCATTGCTTTTGCGTCGTCGTAGAAGCCTTCCGAGAAGGCCGTGGCCCACGACGGGAAGAGGAAGGACATGTTGATTAGGTGGTGCTACAGTGCAGTGGGGATACAGGGGGGTTTTGGGTGGGGTATACACGTATCCTGGTCGATGTCTAGATGGGCATGGTCGTCGAGAGTGTCGAGCGTCGCGTCAATGAGAGAGAATGGGCGGGAGTGATGGAGATAACGCGTCGAGCAGAGGACTCGGAACAGTGAAGACGGACAGTCGTCGCTCCCACAGTGGGTGGCTTGTTTGGTGGCAAAAATCCAATCAATTAGGTCCGATTTACACCCGACGACACCCGACTTGGTCCAATTTCTATTCCAATTACAATCCCATTAGGATTGCACCTCGCTGGTGACTCCACATCCCATCGTGTCTGCATAACGTGACAATTGTACAATAACACCACTCCCAGAGCCAAAGACGGCGCTCTAGCAGATGAACAAGAGATTGACGTCCATGGCTGGGGGCCGTCAGCAACGCAAAGAGAGCTGAAACACTACACTCACGGTGCGAGGACGACAGCTGCGGCTTCTGCTGGTACTTGCCGGCCAGCTCT
Source organism: Vanrija albida (assembly GCF_041260175.1). Classification (NCBI taxonomy): domain Eukaryota; kingdom Fungi; phylum Basidiomycota; class Tremellomycetes; order Trichosporonales; family Trichosporonaceae; genus Vanrija; species Vanrija albida. Next base: position 3,733,220 of record NW_027191420.1, on the reverse strand, counting down.
TCGCGGATCGAGCGAAGAAGCTGCAGGTACGACTGCTGAGGGTTCTTGGAGAGCGCAGCGATGAACGCCTGGTTGTGTCAGTGCTCGCTCGCCTCACGGATGGTAGCACCCACATAAGACATGGCGCCAGTAGCCTGGCCGGCCTCCTGCGTGTCTGCCGACGTCTGCGAGTCCTTGCATCCCGACCACATGACAACGTCGCCGGGGGCAGTACGCGTCTGCTTGGTCTTCTCGGCGGCACCAGAGTTACCGCCCATCACCGACTTGCCAGCGCTGCGAGTGTCAGCGTGAATCCACAAGGTGGAGCCGAGCACCACACTCACCCCATGATGCCCGAAAGCATGCCACCAATGTCGCCCTTGAGGTAGCTCATACCGGCGCCAAGGACGCCCTTGCCGGCCTCGGCAAGGAGGTTGGGCTCCTTGATCTTGCCTTCGGTCGAGTAGACGTACGGCAGGTCGAGGGCAGTGGCCGAGTGGCACGAGTCGAAGATGGCCGTGAGACGGCATCCGGGGGGAAGTGGGCGGACCATGATAGCGTGCACTGGGGCGTGAGCTCGACACAAGGCTTTCCACCACGCTGAACTCACTCTCATCGTCCACAATGTGGCCAGCCTGCTTAAAGTCGACGGGGTAGACGACCTCGTCGTTGCCGTCGTCCTCGTCGCCGTCGAGGTCCTGAGTCTGACCACCGTGGCCGGAGCTTCTCGTCAGCACGCGCCAAGCCACCCCACTCACTAGTGGAAGAAGAGCGAGTCGTTGGGCTGGGCGCCCTGCACGAGCCAGTGCATCGCCTGGATCATGTTCTGCTTGGTGGGCATCTGTCGCGGGTTGCGCGTGTCGTCGGTGAGGATGACCATGTCCTCATCGCGGTAGTTGTATCTCGACTGCAAGAAGCGCTTGACGTTCTGCACGTCGTTGATGCACCCGCGCAGCTGGCCCTGCTGGTTGAAGTAGTTGATACCGATGAGAAGGGCCTTGCGCTTGCCGGTACCTGGTTGTGTCAGCACGTCCTCGCCACCAGCTGGCGGCACTCACACTGCGAATACTGGAAGAACGGCTGCTGAGCGCCGCCCTGTCCCTGGAACTGAGGGCCGTAGTGCTGCTGTCCGGTCGGGGGTCGCACTGGGCGGTACGTGTCAGCACGTCTGCATCCTTTCCCACGTCGTCGTCGTCGTCGACTCACTGGGAGGTCCGCCAGGAGGGGGAGGGTACTGGCTGTATCCGCCCGGCCTGGGGCCGCCAGGCGGCGGCGCGTAGTGCTGCTGCGGGGGAGGGCCCGGCGGCGCGCCCCACTGCTGCTGAGGGGGAGGGCCGGGCGGCGCACCCCATCCACCACCGCCGCCGCCGCCCCACTGCTGCTGCTGGGGAGGGGGCGGGGCGTTGTTGTATCCGGCACCGGGGAAGCCGCCCATCGCGCTCTGGCCGGGGAACGCGCGGTTGTCGTAGTGGCCTTGGCTGGGAGGTGTTAGCGGGGTTGCGGGCGGGCATTGTTTGACGAGCGCTGCGAGGCACGCTACACGTCGTCGGTCGGTGCTGACTCGACGTACCCAGGGGGAGGTGCGTTCCAGCCGCCACCGCCCGGTGGGGGCGGGGGGTTGTTCGAGTACTGGTTGTATCCGCCGTTGCCGTTGTTCCACATGTCGAGAGAGAGTTGTAGAGGGGACAAGGATGAGGAAGGAAGGAGAGAGTGGGAGGTGGAAGATGTTAGTCAGTTGTGTCCCGCCGTCGGTCGGCGTCGTCGTCAGTCAGTCAGTCAGTCTGTCGGCGCGCGGTCACGTCTCAGACGCGGAAAGGGGGACCGTGGGTGGGTGGGCAGGTGGGCGGCTGCCATGTCACGTGACCCCACCACCGCCTTGGCACAGCCTGCGCAGCGGTTTCATTGTCGCAATCGACACTGCCATTCATCTCTCTCATGCATCAGGACGAACATCAAAACAAAAAAGAAAATGGAGGAGGGCAATGACGAGTATAGGTATAGATGCGTACACATGGCGTCAACAGAGCCGCGGCACTTGGCCGACGACAGCTCGGTCGACCCCGCGCGCTCACACTACACGACACACCGACACTCGCCCGCTCGAGCCGCCTGCTCAGAGACAGGCCGCCTCTACACGCTCATCGCGCTAGTCTATCTACTTCTTCTTGGGGCCGTGGAGGGGCTGGCCAATCTGGTTGGCGGCACCACGGAGCTTGACGCCAACAACACGCTCGAGCTTGGCGAGGAGCTGCTGGTTGGGCTGGGCGCGACCAGACTCGAGGTCGGCAATCTGGGCGTGTGAGCGGGGCGGGGCAACGCGCGAGGCGTGGGACATTGACAGGTTACCCCAAGCGAAACAGGACACCTGTCATCCCCACCTATGACACTCACGTCCTGGGGCTTGGCGTTGACCTGGGTCGCGAGGTCCTTCTGGGTCATCGACTTGCCGTCGGCCGACTTCTTGGCCATACGAGCGGCCGCGAGGGCCTTGCCAACGCTGGGAGGTGAGTATAGGGTTCATAAATCGCAGCGACGATGTCTGGTTCGGTTCGCAGTTGAGGCTCGAACCAGACACCCCACTCGACGACTCACGAGACGTCAACCTTCTCTGGGGGCCTGGGAGCGTCGTCGGCGTCGAGCTTGCCGAGGCGCTGGTAGTCGGCGGCTGCGGAGTGAGCTTGGGAAGACGTCCGCGCAGCAGCTCTACTCACGGCCCTTGGTCTGGGTGCGGTCCTTGGCGGACGAGGAGACAACGGTGCCGGCGCGCTGGGCGGCTGTGGGGGTTAGTTCCGTTGCGGGAAGGAAGGACACGAGGGTGGCCAGATAGGAGAGATCAGGCGGACGAAGGTGGAGGGAATGGGTTGCGCGAGCGAGGAAGGAAGACAAGGGGCATCACTCGGGCTGAGCTCGCTCAGAGAGTAGACAAAGCCCCTCCCTCGATCAAGACAGATCGCACCCTCACGCCGACAATAGTCCAGCAGTAAACAAGGTGTCTCCGTTAGAGGCATCTTCCCTCTAGCAGCCCGCGCCGCTCCCAACGCTCGCCACCTCGAGTTCCATCACCCCCATCAAATGGCGCTCCACCAGCGACTCGCACGCACCGTTGAGAGCCGAGCCCTTGGCGACAGTCGCACGCTTGGTGCCGAAGCCGATAACCTGAGGCTTGTCGTCCCAACCAGACTGCTCGAGTATGCGAGGAGTGCGGGAAGAGCAAGTCGAGGCAATGACGAGTCGCACGAGTCAGCACGCGATACGCTCGCTCGCTCCACTAAAAGCGCAGGACCCACCATTGTGGTTGTGTAAGTGTAGAGTAAGAGGGTGAGAGGAAGAGTTGACGAAGAGTACTGTCTAGTCGCAGTACTTGTAGTGTTGAGTCGTTGTTGTTGTCTTTGTCGTTGTGGAAGATGATGGAAGTGGCCCTCGTCGCCCGTCGTCGCTCGCCGTTGTTCGTCACTCGCTCCGCCTCGCGCGTTGCGATTTCTGATCGGAGCCGGATGATGCGGAGTCAGGCGTGACTCGCGGATTAGGTAAGCGAGGAAGCGCGGGAGTAAAAAGGAGGACAGCGGGAGCAAAGTCACGTGGGGAGAATGGCCTCCACCCTCAGGGCGTTTGACCGGCCTGTCCTGTTCATCGTCGTCTCCACGACTCTTGTCGTCGCCGCATCGCAGACTCGGAGCTCGCAGTCGGCAAAGCGCTCGCCTACGAGTCCCCCGACGCGCCTTGCTCAAGTCGGGACAATCAGGCGGATTGCGGCTCTCCCCCGCCTCGGTAATTGCTGCCTAGACATGAATCTCGTCGACGAGGCCCTTGCCGAGGCTGGGGCCCTTCGAAATCGGCATTCAACATCGGCCTTCAACCCTGCTGGCCTACGCAGCCAGTGGTCCGGAACGGCGGTGCGACGTCGCACCGACGCTTCGGAGGGCGATGGTGGCCTGCGCCGGTGGGCCTTGGCGCGGTGTTTGAGTGGCTCGGTCGTGTTGTGGTTCGGCGTCTTGCTCGACTCGGCGAATTGCTCTCCGACGATGGGGAGGACACTGACTCTGAGCAAAGTTGGCGCGATAGCCGGGGGAGTGGCTCGACATATTTAAGGAGGCTGGGGCGAGGCGATTGGCGCTCACCAACTACCTACATCTCACACAATGACCAACACGCCGCAGAAGAAGCAGCAGAAGGAGCACCGCACCGTCGTCTCGATCGACCCGTTCAAGCCCGCGCTCGGGCAGAAGGGCATCGTCAACCGGTGGCAGTGGGTCCGGGCTACGACAACACTGACGCCAGCCCCGACATCCCGGCGTGCGCGACGGTCGCGCAGGGCGAGATCTTCAAGGTCGAGTGCCACGAGTGGACTGGCGGGCAGATTGTCAACAGCGACGACGCCGACGATCTTGTGGTGGGTCGAGCCGAGCCCGCGGCGCCACTAACGCCAGAACATTGAGCTCTCGGGCTGCCACAACCTCTCTGGGCCTGTCGGCGTCGAGGGCGCCGAGCCGGGCGACGTGCTCGTCGTCGACATCCTCGACGTTGCGCCCTTCCCCGACATGCAGTGGGGCTACACCGGCATCTTTGAGAGTGGGTCGCGCCCGCGATGCAGCTGACGAGGCAGAGGAGAACGGGGGGCTCTTCGCCAACGAGTTCCAGAGCCGGGCCGCCAAGGCGATCTGGGACTTTGAAGGCGTGTACGCGACCTCGCGCCACATCCGGGGCGTGCGCTTCGCCGGCATCCCGCACCCCGGCGTGATCGGCACCGCGCCGTCGCAGGAGCTCCTCGAGACGTGGAACGCGCGCGAGGCGGGCCTCCTCGCCGCGCACAGCGACGCCGTGCCCCAGGTGGCCATGCTGCCCGAGGTGCGGGGCGCATACGTCGGCCAGGAGATGGACCAGGCCACCCGGGAGCGCGTGTACGCCGAGGGCGCGCGCACGATCCCCGGGCGCGAGAACGGGGGCAACGTCGACATCAAGGTGGGTTTGTGTGGCGGCGTGGCTGACCCCAGAACCTGAGCCGCGGGTCAACGGCCTACTTCCCCGTGTGGGTCAAGGGCGGCAACCTCACCCTCGGCGACCTGCACTTCAGCCAGGGCGACGGCGAGCTGAGCTTCTGCGGCGCGGTCGAGATGGCGGGCGTCGTGACGCTCAAGTGCCGCGTGATCAAGGGAGGGATGGAGAAGATCGGGCTCAAGCAGCCGATTTTCATGCCGAGCCCCGTCGACCCAAAGTACCAGGACCGGCTTATCTTCGAGGGGATCAGTGTCGAGGTGAACGGCGACGGGACGCAGCACTACCTCGACACGACGGTGGCGTACAAGCAGGCCGCGCTCAACTGCATGGATTACCTCACGCGGCTCGGCTACACGCGCGAGCAGGCGTGTGAGTGAAAGGCTTCCTCCCCTGCCACAGGGGCTCCGCTGACTAGCCCAGACCTCCTGCTCTCGGCCGCGCCGATCGAGTCGCACGTCGGCGCCGTCGTCGTCGTCCCCAACTCGGTCGTCACGATGGAGCTGCCCCTCGGCATCTTTGACCGCGACATCACGCCCGGCGACGACGGGGTCGAGAAGCGCGAGCTGGGGCAGGCCGCGATCCGGTCCGACGGGGCCACCGGGCTGCCGCATCCCGAGCTGGCGCCGTGGCGCAGGTAGAGGGCGTGGGGTGTGAACCAGTATCGTGAACATGCAAACATATCTCTCCGACCGAGCCGCTGGGGCGCGTTCGTCGGTGTCGGTGTCGGCCTCGGCTTGGCTATCGGCTTTCCCCGGTCGTCCAGCACACTGCCATCACATGATGTGTAGGGTGTGAATCTCGCTGCGCTGAGCATCGAGGCCAAGAACCTGTTTCAAACGGCATCCAGGCTCTCACTGATAAGGTCCAATTTCAGGCCCAGAGGGCAGAACGGGGCCGTGTAACCGGGAAGTGATAGCCGACGTCGGCCACCTCGATGTCATCGTGTCTCAAGTCGGGACCAAGTCGAGCATGCCGCCGTCTCTGAAGCGGTGGGGACGATGTCCATGGGGACGAGGTCTCACATGACCATGGACCTCGGCGGCTCCTATGGTCCAGCTCCAGCTCAATGCAGCCTGGGAGTGCATAAAGGGGGTAGTGACCCGGGAAATGGTACAGAGCTCACTGGCCCAACTCGCCACTCACACCAGCCCCAAGCTGCCCTCACACCCGCCCAGCCCTCACCAAGCCCCCCCGAACCTGCGCCCCGACAATGCCCACCCAGCAGAAGGAGTACCGCACCGTCGTCTCCATCGACCCGTTCAAGCCCGCCAACCAGCAGCAGGGCATCACCAACCGCTGGCAGTGGGTGGAGCATCGCCACGACGCTGACATCCAGCCCCGACATACCCCCCTACGCGACCGTCAAGCAGGGCGAGGTCTTCCACGTCCAGTGCCACGAGTGGACTGGGGGCCAGATCGTGAACAGCGACGACGCCGACGACCTGCAGGTGGGCGGTGTCGGTCACGGCACAGGTCGCGCTGACGGACAGCACATCGACCTGTCGGGGTGCCACAACCTCTCGGGCCCGATCGGGGTCGAGGCCGCCGAGCCGGGCGACGTGCTCGTCGTCGACATCCTCGACGTGGCCCCCTTTCCCCAGATGCAGTGGGGCTACACCGGCATCTTTGAGAGTATGTGCCGGCTGGCTGGCTGGCTCGCTCGCTCGCTCGCCGCCTCGACTGACCGGCACAGAGGAGAACGGCGGCGGGCTCTTCGCGTGCGAGTTTGACAGCCGCGCAGCCAAGGCCATCTGGGACTTTGAGGGCATCTACGCGACGTCGCGCCACGTCCCGGGCGTGCGCTTTGCCGGAATCCCGCACCCCGTGGGTCGATGCCCCGTAGGCATGCTCACACCAGGGCCTGATCGGCACGGCGCCGTCCCACGAGCTGCTGGAGACGTGGAACAGGCGCGAGCGCGCCCTGTTCGAGGCGAACGAGGGGGTCGTGCCCGAGGTCGCCCTGCTCCCCGGCGTTAAAGGCGCCTACGTCGGGCAGGACGTGCCGAAGACGGTGCGGGACAGGATCTACGCCGAGGGCGCGCGCACCATCCCCGCGCGCGAGCACGGGGGCAACGTCGATATCAAGGTGGGTGCGGGGTGGAGGCTGATGAGCCGCTGTGAGGGGTGGAGCGCGCTGCTGAGGCCCCTAGAACCTGTCGCGCGGGTCGCGCTGCTACTTCCCCGTGTATGTCAAGGGGGCCAACCTCGCGCTGGGGGACCTGCACTTCAGCCAGGGGGACGGCGAGCTCAGCTTCTGCGGCGCCATCGAGATGGCGGGCATCATCACGCTCAAGTGTCGCGTTATCGCCGGTGGCGTCGCCAAGCTCGGCCTCAAGCAGCCCATCTTCATGCCGAGCCCCATCGATCCAAAGTACCACGAGCGCATCATCTTCGAGGGGATCAGCGTCGAGGTCAACGGCGACGGCACGCAGCACTTTATGGACGCGACCGTCGCGTACAAGCAGGCAGCGCTCAACTGCATGGACTATCTCCACCGGCTGGGCTACACGCGCGAGCAGGCCTGTGGGTGGCACTGGGGGGACTAGGCTGACGCACAGACCTGCTCATGTCGGCCGCGCCGGTCGAGTCGCATGTCGGCGCTGTTGTTGACGTGCCGAATGCCTGTGTCACGATGGAGCTCCCGCTCGGCATCTTTGAGCGCGACATCATGCCGACGGACGACGGCGTGCCCAGGGAGGACTGTGGCCAGGCCGCCGTGCGCTCCGACGGCGTGAGGTGCTTGGAGCACCCCGACCTGGCTGCGTGGCGCAACTAGTGACGTCGGGCATGGTGGTTAAGAGTGCCCTGGGGTTGATGGGTCAGGTTGGAAGTTAGTTCAAAGTGAATGGACATGCAGATGTCATGCCGAGTCAGCTGGGCTCGAGGCGGTCGCCCGTCTCGCACGGGCGCGCTGCAAGAACAATGTCGCGCTGCAAGAACAATGTCCATGGTGTGTGTCTAGTCTACTGCGCACGTCAGCAAGGTCCCCACCACCCCTCTTACGTTGGCATAAATCTCAAACTCCTTGGCCAGCCCAACGGGGAGCAGGTCGGCCTCGACAAACTCCCTGCCGTCGCCCTTATCGAACACGACGTCGCCGTTGGGCAACAGGTCGAGGTTTGCAAACTGGCGTCAGCGGGGCCAGTGCTTGCCAGACTCACGCCCCACGAGTGCTGTACCCCGCCAGAGAGGTGGTCGACCGAGTTGAGGATCACAGCGTCCCAGTCGCCGAGCACGGGCTTGCCGGTGCCGAACAGCGCGCCGTCGACATGCCCGTGCGCGCGGGCGGCCGAGAGGCTGCCGAGCCCCTTGCGGCGGTACAGGCTGAGGCTGGCGGTCGCGGCGGGGAAGTCGAGCGCGTAGTCGCCGACGAGGGCGCGCCCGATCTGCACGACGCACGCGGCGTGGCTCACGATGAGGAGGGTGCGCACGTCGGGCCTCTCAGCCTCGACGCGGCGGACGAACGCGCGCACGAAGCCGTCGATGCGCGCCGCGAGCTCGGGCACCGTCTCGCCCCGCCGGTTGGGGAAGTAGGTCGGCGCGTACTCTGCCAGCTGCATCTCAAAGTGCGGCTGGAGGGTCGAGGCGGCTCCGGGGCGCGGGAGGAGGCCGGTGCCCGGCGCCGCTGGGGAGAACCTTTTGTCAGCGCCGCCAGGGGGAGCTCTCACCACTCCATCGCGCCGAGCTCGCAGCTGACGTCCTGGCCGAGCCTGAGGGCGAGCGGCTGGATCGTCTGCATCGTCCGGTGGAAGGGCGAGGAGAAGAGCGCGTCCGGGGTGGGCAGGGGCGCGGGAGGCTCGGCGAGGAACGCGGCCAGCTCGTCGGCCTGCACGAGGCCGCTGGCGGCGAGCTACCGTCAGCTGGGAAGGGAGGGGGACGCACCGGAGGGTCCTTGAACATGCCCGTGACGGAGGTGAGGACGCTGACGTCCTCAAAGTCGGCGCGGTAGCCGTGCCGCGCGACGTAGATGTTTTCGAGCATGGCGTTGGGACGGGGGATGCACAGGCTAGAGGAGGGGGTGGGACGAGCTATGTAGTGCTCTTGGGAGAGTGGGACGTGTCGAGACGTGTCAAACGTGCCAGACTTGCTGCGGGTCAATCGTGGCGAGATTGTGACGCATCTTCGGGCCGGAATGCGGGCAGTCACCTCGGACTTGGCCGAGTGCGGTGACCACGCCGGTGGCCGCATCTCGTCACCATCGCCGCACTCCGTAGCTCTATTTGCATGATGTGGTAGTACAAGCGCCTCTCAGTGTCCATCCCTACGCTACGTCGCCCCACCCCCCGGCAAGAGCTGCACAAACTCGACGCGCGAGTACATGCCCCACCAGTCCCACAGCCCCCTGGGCGCCTCGGCGTCCGGCGCGCTCAGCAGGCTCACGACGACGCGGAGCACCTTGCCGCGCAAACTCTCGCCATTGGACGCGATGCACTCGATCGGGATGCTGTGTGTCAGCGGCGCAGTGTGGGATGCTTACGTCTCGAGCTGGGCGAGGGTGCGGGCCGCGATGTCGTGCCGCTCCTTCTTGTCGTCGCGGCCCGGGACGACCTCTGCGCGGAGATCGAGCTGGGCAGCCGTCAGCATCTAGCACGGACGCCCGACCCACCAAGGCCAGCTCGGCACACAGCGCCGTGATGTAGATGTTCGCGGCCTGCGTCGCGAACGCCGTGCTCCCCTGCTGAAAGCGCGGCTGCAGCGTGGGCGGGAGGCCGGCCAACAGGCCCTCAACCTCGCGCCGCTGCTCTGCGACCCAGGACGCGAGGCGGACGCCGCTCGGCCCCGCGTCGGCGTCGTGCAGCCACACCCGGTGCCGCTGGATGCACCCGCCCAGCACTTTGAAGAGGCGCGCGGTGATGCCAAAGGCCGCGAGGTAGCTCGTCTTGTCGGCCGGCTGCGCCAGGCCGGGGAGGTACTCGTCGTCTATTTCGAGCGGGAGCGGCGGGGTGCCGTCAAAGTCGGAGAGCTGGACCGGGTGGCCGTTGAGGCTGTTGGTCTTGTCGATGGCGTAGGCCTGCCAGTAGAGCCGGCGGCAGTGCTCTATGTCGAGGGGAGAGAGCGCGTCGGACGGCAGCTCGCGGTTCAGGCCGAGCGAGTAGACTAGCCTGCGCACGTCGGAGAGCAGGTTGGCGCCGAGCTCGGGCGTCGGCGCCGCCTGGGCCGTGACCCAGTCGCTGGGGTCAGCTGGGAGCGCCGGGACACTTACAGGATGGTGCTGGCCAGCACGACGAGGCTCGGCCGGGTCTGGTACCGGATCTGGATGAGCCTGCTTCCCCGCTGGCAGCGCGTGAGCAGCGCCTCGAGGCGCGCCTTGTCCATCCGGCCGGCGAGCCACGAGAGCGGGCACTGCGTGATGGTGTACGCGACCATGCTGAGTATGAGCCCTCGGAACGCCTCGTCCCCCTCGTCCCGGCGGTGGAGCACGTCCTGCGCAAAGCTCGGCCTATGCACAAGCGGGACGAGGACGTGCTGGTGCTTCATGTGGAGCGCGAGGAAGAAGCTGATGTCGTCCCAGCTCGCGAACGACTCGAGCCGCCCAATGTCAGCGTCGGGCCCCGCCGCACTCCCCGCGAGCGGCAGGTCGGGAAGAGCTTGGGGGACAGGTATTGGAGGGACCGCGGCGAGCGCGTACTCGCCATTCTCGAGCAGCGGCAGGCCGAACCCGTACTCTACGCTCAGCTGCGCCTGCATCGGAAACCCGCCGGCGTAGACCGGCTGCTGCTGCTCCATGGCAGCAGCCACGCCCCCCATGTCAGCGTACATGGCCACGGGGGAGAGCGAGACGTCGGGGCTCTGCGGGGAGGTCGAGACGTCGTCCCAGCGCGGGTGGGCGCCTCCGACGCTGCGCCGGATCGGGCTGGCCGTCAGCTCCTGGGCCCAAGCGGCGAAACTCACGCCCGTGGCCGGCCCGGCTTCTTCGGCGTGTACTCGTACGTGCATCGCTCTGCGCGGCGCGCGCAGTTGCGGCACTGGGCGTGCGGGTGCGCCGAGCTGCTCGGCGCGTCGGGGTCGGGGATGCATCGGACCTGTTGGGTGTGAGCGGCGGGCCTGGGGGAGACGAGCCCCTGGGAAGCGAAGCGTGGAAACGGCCCGATAAGCCACACGACTGCAACCCACCTTGCGCGCGCGGCACTGGTCGCACGTCACGGCGTTGGGCGGCTTGTCTGCGGCAGTAGCGACGGCGGGACCAGCGGCGGGGACGGCGCGAGCGGGCGTAGCGAGCATGGGCGGGGCGGGACGCGGACACGGACGCTGCTGCTGGCTGCTGGGCTGACGGCTCGACTCGCATTGCAGAGAGAAGAGTGCAGTGTGACTACGAGGGGACATGCATCAAGGCTGGCTGAGTCGCACGCAGCTGCTGCTGCTGCTGCAGCAGCGTCTGGTTGCCTGCGTCGTGCTTGCCGCTGCATACATTGCACTCCCAAGTGCTGCTAACAGTCTTCGGCGACGAGTCTGGCAGCCGCCCGCCCGCCGCGGCAGGCCCGCCAGTGCCACCTTGTCCGGCTGCCGACTTGCACCTTGGCCTTTTGCTCCACGCTTGACTCTTCTGGGGGTCGCCGGTGCATCCTATTCAGTCCCCCGTCATGTGACGGCTTACGTCTTTATGAAGCTTAGTCGATGCATGCTGCAGGGAACAGCGCTTGCCATGTACGGATGCATCGTGGATGGCATGGGCCGGGGTGGGAGTGCTCGCTTTTCTCGGCTCTCGGCCACCACTCAGACCCCACTCCGGCAAGTTGAGCCCAGCCCACTTGCCCAGTTGGCTCATGTGCCATGCGCCGCACCCATCCACCCATACATATCACACGCAGCCCTACCCCGACTCGCACTCGCGCTCTGCACGCAAAAGCCGCGCCTCAAGCTCGTCGCACCTGGCATGCACGGCGGCCAGCTGTGCGTCGTTGCGCTCGATGAGGGCCGCGAGGGCCGAGAGCGATCGCAGCGTGTCGGGTACAGCCAGCGATAGCGGCGCGTCGGGTGTCTCGGCGATGCGCTGGGCGTCATGTTCAGGGGCCACGGCGATGTCGGGTACGACTGGTGCATCCTCGTCGGGCCACAGCGACGCCGGGAGGTCGGACCCGTCGTCGTCGCTTGCCAGCGCGCGAAACCGGCCCCCGCGCGGGTGCGGCGCCATCTGATCGCGTTCATGCGCGCCAGCCTCGACGGTGCGGTCCATCGGGCCGTCCCCCTCGCGAACTTCTACAAACCAGCGCCGGCGGGCCGAGTCCTCGGAGCACGCGATGCCCTCGCCCACACACGCGGCGCAGGCTCCCCGCGCGAGCGTCACGAGCACGCCTTGGCGGTCGGGCAGCGGGGGGTGTGGGCGCGTGAGGGGCGGGATGTGGCATGGGGTTCGGGCGCGCTTGCAGTGCGTGCATGGGGGTGCGCTGGGGTCAGCTTCTCGAGCAGAGGCAGTCAGCTCACAGGTAGGGCCGGGAGGGGTCGGGGGCCGAGGGGTCCGGGGGGAAGCCCCAGGCTGTCATTTGGGGTGCGTCCGGCTGGGACGCGGGCGGGGGGGTCAGTGGTGAGAGGGTGCGGGTGCGGGGCATGTTAGCTGTGAGTGTTGTGAGTGGGTGAGTGGTGAGAGAGGGGAGAGTGAGCGGGAAGAGTGGAAGTGAGAAGGAGAGTGGGAGGGAACGACGAGGGGAGGAAGGAAGACGACGAGGAAGGCGAGGAAGATGAGCAAGGTGGGGATGCAGCGGCATCTCGTCAGCCCGACAACAATACATGCACATCTACGCCTCGCCAACCTGCTTGACCTCGACGGGGCGGCTCACGCCAATCTTGGGCGGCAGTACGAGCACCTGGGTATTCCTGCGCCAGAACGCGACGAGCGTGGTAGCGAGGGTCTCGGGGTCGTCCTGGCGTCAGCGGGTCCCACACTACGACCCACCTCGTGCAGGGAGTGCCCGACGTCCTGCATGACCTCGAGCTGGAACTTGCCCTGCCTTGTCCCGCGTCAGCCCCTCCCTTCTACACTACGCACATCTGCCCGACCATGAGCTCGCGGTCGAGGCGCTCCTGCCCAGCCAGGACGAGGAGGCGCGCACACCGCGCCGAGACGAAGCGCTGCGAGAGGCCCGTGTACCATCCTGACGTCAGCCTTTTCTAGAGCCCCACGCACCCTCCCAGAACGGCTCGGTCGAGAGCAGGTTGGTGCGCCACACCTGCTTGTCGTCTGGGCCTCCGCTTGCCGCCGGCACGACGTAGGACGGGACCGAGACGCGCGCCGAGGTCGCGTTGCGGATCGACCCCGAGTTGAGGCTGCGCTCTCAGCACTTCTCTCAGCCCAGTGGCCACTCACTGCCATGCAATTGCGGCCGACACCGAGGGGAACGACGCCGGGCGTTTCTGGATAATCCCCTTCATGAGGGGCAGCGCCTCGATCGCGGTGCCTTCCGTCAGCTAGCCCGTGGCCCAAACCCACCCTCAACGACGTCGAGCACGGCGACCCCGCACACCGTGTACCCTAGGTTCTGGAGCGCCGGCGCGGCCGAGAGTACGGGCGCCGCGCCCATCGAGTGGCCGAGTAACTGCATCAGCACAGCCGGCGGGCGGGCTTACCAAGAACGAGGGCGCCGCCCTCGGGTCGGGGAACACATGCCGCACGACGGCGAGCAGATCGGCGAGGAGCACGTCGAGGCTGAGGTCTGCGCCGGCGGCCTCCGCGCCGCTGACACGCGTCTTGCCGTGCCCGCGCGCGTCGTAGGCAAGGAAGCCGAGCTCGCCGCCCGAGCGCGCGGCGACGGCCCGCGCAAGCGCCGCAAAGCTCAGCGCACTGGCCCCGCCGCCGTGGTGCGCGAGGACGTACGTGGGTTTTCCGGCCTTGGGCGCCGGCTCGGTGAGGTAGGCGCGGAAGACGGCGTCTCCCCCGTCGGGGGTGACTTCGAGCGCTTGACCGAAGAACTCGGAGGCGGAGAGCGGGGCGAGGGCCGGCGCCGCGCGGGAGGGGGGAGGGACGAGGTCGCCCAGCTCGTCGGCGAGCTCTTCCTCCTCGTCGTCTTCGGTCGCCCACGGGGCCTTGGTCGGCGCCATGGGCGGCAGACGGTTGAGTATTGAGCGCCGGAACTCGTCAGACATGGTGCGGTTGTCGTTGTTGACGTCGTGCAAGGCGGCGTCATGAGCGCCGTCGAGGACGTCGAGGGCGGGGTCCCCGCGTTTTATTCGGCCCACCCCGTACGGCGCATCCGACACCGAGCAAAAGTCGCGAAATGCAGCGACAAGTCGCAACGATACACTCGACAATAACAACAGCGAGCAGCGATAACCTCGGCCTGGACGACGACGAAGAGGACAGCGACGACCGACGACCGATAGACCGCGGGCGACACTACGAAAACAGACCCCCTCCCCCCTTTCCTCCGACGTACCCCCCCCCCCCCCTCCGCCATGTCCGGAAAAGCAGCAGTCACACAACTGGTCAAGCTCGTCGTGCCCGCAGGCAAGGCGACGCCGTCCCCGCCCGTCGGCCCGGCGCTCGGAGCGCGCGCGGTCAAGGCGATCGACTTTTGCAAGGAGTTGTGAGTGGCGCGGCGTCCTCCTCCCCTCTCCTCCGACCTCCCCTCCCTCCCCTCCCCTCGGTCGCCCCCCTCCCCTCCGTTCTCCCCTCCCAGCCCCACCGCACGCTCGCTGACGCTCGCGTGCTCGCAGCAACGCCCGCACAGCCCACTTCAAGCCCGAAGTCCCCCTCCCCACGCTCATCACGATCAACCCCGACCGCACCTTCTCGTTCCAGTTCCGCACCCCGCCCGTGTCGTACCTGCTCAAAAAGGCCGCCAAGATTGAAAAGGGCGCAGAGACGCACAAGGAAAGCGTCGGCACCGTGTCCCTCAAGCACGTGTACGAGATCGCAAAGGTCAAGTGCCACGACGACGTGCTCAAGGACCTCGGGCTGGAGCGCGTCGCTAGGAGCGTGATCGGCAGCGCGCGCAGCTTGGGGATCGAGGTCGTTCCTTAGAGGGATGTAGCATTGCACTGGGAGGAGGAATGGGGAGTGCCTGTGAGGGCTGGGTCATGACTCTAACACGGGTGGAATCTCTGATTGCTAAACCCTTGGCATCCAAAACCTGAACAATGCTACTAACATACAATCCGACGACCGACTCCTACGACCCCGGGCCCAGCGCCGGCCCGTCACCCCCCGACCACCCCTCGAGCCCGCTCCACAGCGAGCTCAGCGTGTTGAGGTCTGCAAACGGCAGTCTGGGACGTCAGCGTCATCCCCGCCGCACGGCGACTCACATTCCCGGGCCAAAGCCGCCCGTCGTGTCTGCACCAGACCCGACCCATGCCGTCGAATGCTGCAGCGCGTCCAGCCATGACAAGTCGGCCCCGCCTGCCCCGCTATCCGTCGCGTATCCGGGTCCTTCGACCTGCGGCTGGAGAAGGTCGAGGATGTGGACGAACCGCTCGGCAAGCGGCTCGGCCTTCATGGCCTCGAGCACTTGCCGCGCCTTGGCGAGGTCGTCGACCCACTGCTCGACCGCGGGCGAGCTGCGGTTCGTGTGCAGCGCGATGAGCGGCAGGAAGCACGCGTGAAAGAGGTAGTGCAGGCTGTACCACCCCTCGAGGCCGGTCCACACTCGCCCGCTCTGGATGAGGAACTCGTGCACGCTGTGAATCGTGTCCCGCGCGCTGCCGAGGCACAGGCGCGCGCACTCGACCTCGGCAGCCTCCTCTTCATCCTCGGGCTGGTGCTCTGGGACTAGTGGCTTGCCAGTCAGCGCGCGCTCGAGGAACGCGCGCCGGTGTAGGATAATGCGCAGGTTGCATATCCGCCACAGCAGCTTTTGGCGCATGAAGCCAACCCAGCCTGGTGACGACGGGTGTGTCGCCTGGATCCACTCGGGGAGCGTCGCCTGCCACCGGCCCAGTTCGGCGTCCATTGCCAGCGTCTCGGTGGATGATGGCGGGCGCACAGACGTGGCCTGGTTGTACAGCTCGCCCCCAACAACATGGAACTGCGACTGGAAGATGAGGTTGGCGTATGGTGTTATTTCGTCCACTGCCTGTGGCGAGTCGGTCGAGTTCGGCGTGAAGGACTGGGCGTTAGCCGGGCCACGGCATGATAACTCACGGGGTCGTGAAGGTTGATGACATAGTTCACATCGCACTCGTTCATCGTCAGGAGCTGGGGTCAGCAGGTAATCAATCCTCGGCCACCTACAATGGGCCTGCCGAATGTGACGCTCGAGCCCGCATCAACGACCCAGAGGTACCACCACACTCGTCGCCTGGCGTGAGCTTACCACGGGACTCTCAGCTCACCTAACCTCGCGCTCGAACGGCGAGATGTTCCAGAACGGCAGCTCGCGGTGGAGCCCGAGACCGACCGCCATGCGGCCCGCGACGCCTGTGGCGTGAGCTACCAGCGCACTCAACTGCTCAGCTCGCTCACCCAAGTACACATACGCCGCGTTGGGCTTGTTCATCTTCTGTGTGAGGTTGGCGAGGATGGTGAAGCCCTGCACCAGCGTCAAGCTCCCGGCTTCGATGAGGTCGACGTTGATAGACAAAACCGCGCACTCGAGGAAGTGGTTGATGACATAGTCGGGCTGCGAGGCGCAGAAGGCGCCGAGGCCGAGCACGCCGTTGAGGACGAGCTGCCATCTGGGTGTGAGCTCGCGCCGTGCGGCCGACGTACTGCTCGTCTGGGGGGTGTGGCACGACGTTGGCCCACTGCGCGCGGAACGTCGGCTGATGGAGCACGGGGTACTGGAGGTGGTAGTTGTTGAAGTACGAGTCGATGAAGGACTCGAGCTCGATCGCGCTGGGGCGGTAGTCCTGACGCTCTCGAGCCCGCCGCTCGCGCTCGCGCGGGTCCCGCGAGTCGGTATCGGACAGCGTCACGCCGCCCGCGCAAAACTGGAGGATGCGGAGGAGCGTCGCGCCCGACGCGAAGCCTGGCAGGTGTGAGCTTGTGGAGAGAGCGAGTACCTACCCAAGTAGCCCTGCCCGTCTGGGTCGACGGCGAGCGTGCTGGTCCCGTCGTGCCCGCGCGGCGTGCGCAGATTCCGCTCGTTCCACTCGTACCCCGCGGCGTTCTTTGGCTGGCGCTCGAATACCTCGACCGTGCGGGCAGCCGCGCGCCGCTCGCCCGCCGTGTCAGTGTGTGGAGAGATATGGGTCGAGGGGTTGGTGTGGGGGCTGATGAGGGGCGACACGTGCGGCACCGACTTTGGCGGGTCGCCGCGGAGATGGCTCACCGGGCGCGACGATGCAGGCTGCGGCGTCGACCCGCGGGAGTCGTGCAGGGGGACGTCGCCCTCATCCTCCCCCTCTTCGACCCGCCGGACAGCCTCCTCGAGGTCAATGTCGGGCAGGTACCGGGCAATCACGCGTCGTAGCGTCTCGCTCGTGTCCTGCAGCTGGGTGATGTGTCTTTAGTCAGCTTGGCGCGGGCCGCCCGACCCACTCTCGCGTAGGCCTCGCATTGTACTGGGCATACTTGCACGCCTTGCCGTACCGCTCGCACATGGAGCACGGGTCCTGGCGGTCGCACTGGAGCGGGGTCAGCCAGCGGCGTCGACTCCACCACCCACCTTGCGCTTGAGCCGATGGCACTCGTCGCATGACTGCACTGTCAGCACCGTCGTCGCGGTCGCCGGCGGCGAGGAGCAGACCCCTGCTGCCTCCTCTGCCGCCGGCACGACTCACGCCTCGCGAGAGCGGACGCGACGCCGCTCCACTCCCGCCGGCTCGGGGCACGCTCCGCCTGTCGGCCGGCATTGGATTTTTTCGTGTGCTGATGTGGTGTGCACGTGTGGTGGTGATGGCGGGGGGCGTGGTGTTGTCAGTGATGCTCTGGGCGTGTGTGGATGTCGAGTAATTGTGAGATGGGATGTGAGGAGGAGAGATGATGGACGAGGTGGAGCGGGATGAAAGCCGTCCGTTGCCGGCGGCGGCCGCTGGGCGGGACACTCAAGAGGCACAGGGATGACTGACGACGATATCCGAGGCGCGCTCTCTCCCTCTCTCTCTTCCTGCCAAGCATACTGCTGTTCGGCTCGGGTGTGCTAGCGAGCCGACTGGGGGAGGGACGAGGAGCAGCAGTCTGGCCAGCACGGCGTGTTGCATAACAAACAGTGTACATTCAGCAGCCTCTCTCGGACATTCCGAAGGGCATTCGGCAAGTGCGTCTCTGCGTCTCTTGCTCTCTCCGCCTCTTTCCACCACCACTACTATCACCCTCGGCCCTCCCTCTCTCTCTAGTACACAGTGTAGCCTGCAAGTGTCAGCACCCACCACCCATGCTTGCTGACTCCACTCACCTCCGTCCATGACCAAGTCATGCCCCGTCAAGAAGCGGCTCGCCAGCCCAGAGCACATGAGCACGACCATGTTGCCCAGCTCGGCGGGCTGCGCAAACCTGCCGAAAGGCGTCATGTCGCTCCATTTCTGCATCCACGCGGGGTCGCACGAGGTCATGTCGGTCGAGACGTAGCCGGGGGAGAGGGCGTTGACGGCGATGCCGTACTGGGCCCACTCGCCAGCGAGGGACTGGGGCGTCAGTGGGGGAGCCGGGGGTTGGGCGGGTGGGCATGAGGCTTGCGAGAGCGAGCAGCAGTTGAGAGTGGGTGGGTGGGTGGGCAACGCATCTCCCAGCTCAGTTGGGCGGGGAGAAGGGGGCAGTGGAGAGGAGACCACTCACCTTCGCAGCCATCGTCAAGCCCGCCTTGCTCGAGTTGTACGACACCTGGTTCTGCGGCGTCATGCTGACGACACCGCTGATGGACGAGATGAAGATGATCTTCTTGTCGAGGGTGCGGTACTCTGGTCGTGGGGGGTACGTGTCCTGCTGGGTGACGGCCGTCTTGAGGCCGAGCCAGTGGCGCACAAACGCGCGCGAGAGGTAGAGCGGCGCGAACAGGTTGTTGGCCATGACGAAGGTGAGGTCGTCTGGCGTCAGCTCGCCCCACGCCCCCACGCACCATCAGTCATGTCGACCGTGTCCTGGTGCTTGCACACGCCGGCGTTGCACACGACAAAGTCGACCTCGCCGACCTCGCCCGCGACGCGGTCGACGACGGCGTTGACGGCCGCGCTCTGCTCCCCGGGGCAGTGGTACGCGTGCACCTTTGACCCGGTCTCGGCGGACACCTGCTCCGCGACGGGCGTCGCGTCGCGCGAGTTCCACGTAATGACGACGGTGGCGCCGGCTTCCGTCAGCGCTACCTTGCGGCCGAGGCCTACCCTTGGCGAGCTGCTGCGTGATGGCGAGGCCGATGCCCCGCCCGCCGCCGGTGACGAAGGCGATCTTGCCCTTGAGGTCGAGGCTGAGGCCTGGGGAGGGGACGCTGGCTCCGTTGGTCGTGGTCATTGTGAGTGGGTGGGTCTTGCTATGCATGCAGGCCCCAGCTATAAGAGACGACGCAAGGGCTCGACGGTTGTGCTGGTTGTGCCGTTTAGCAGCGGTGGAGTCCGGGCCGGGCTCCGTATCGCCCGTGATAGCATTGCCGCAGGGCGTGATTCGTCGGCGGGTGTGCCAACTCGCCGAGTGGGGCCTCGGACGGTTACATACATGTCCGAGGACGGGGTGAGCAGGCCTCGGAGGGCCCCCGAGGCCCCGAGATCGACACGCCGCGTGAACTGCTCATTCTTATCTCGCCGGTAGGTCCTCCGCAGCGTCGGCCCACGCGCGAGGTTGCGGACGGCGCCGCAGCCGGAGCCAGGAGCTCGCTCGTGGCAGGTGCCGGCTCACGCGCGGGACTGACCCATAAAGTCTGGTGCTGAACACCTCGTTGACCTGCTCACCACGGCTTTGACAAGCAGCACGACCACATGTCGTGCTTATCGACGACGACGCTGAGCTGGAATGCATCGACGCTTGCCAAGAGGTTGTGGTACAGGCACATGCGCCAAGGAGAGCGGGCATAGCTTGAACTCAGCTCTCAAGCAGTGTTCGCCCACTGTCGACGCGGTATATCTACGGTGTTGAGGCATGCAGCCCAGCATCCCCATCCACCATGTCCACCACGATGTCCACCATCACCCCCTCCGCCCCCTCGGCCGCCTCCGCCACCCCCGTCGCCGCCAGCACCAGCTCGTTCCCCTACGCCGACCCGTTCTGGCCCGCCCCCCAGCTCGTAGGGCAAGCGCTCTGCGCCGCGACGCAAGACAACACCACGCGGCGCTGCTGCACCCTCCTCGGCGGGGCGTACTTCGTCCCCACCGCGGCCCAGGCGGCGGCCGAGCGCGCCAAGGACCGCGCGGCGTCGTGCCTCCTCTTCTCCAACGTCTCGACGGTGAACGACACGATAAACGAGTGGTACACGTGTACGCACGACGACGGCGAGGGCGTGTTCGCGACGTGCGCCTTCCGCAGGGAGGAAGCGGGCGCGCGGAGGGTGGCGGCCGCCGCGGTGGTGTGGCTCGCTGTCGGCGTCGTGCTGGCGATGTAGCGCACGTGGGGGGCGTGGTGCCGGCTACGAGGAGGGTGGCGGTGGGGCGGGGGGCGAGCGCGGCGTCGCTCTGCCAGGTATGGGGTGCGTGCCGAGCACACTGCCTCGCCCCACTATCGGCGATGTACGACGCTGCGTGCACCTCCGTCTCTTCGGCATGGCACTTGCCCCGCTGGTGGTCTCTGACATTGGGTGCCGTCGCACTCCGAGGCACTGAGGCGCCATGCTATCGAGGCAGAGTTCGTTGCGGCCTCACGACCCCGCGCATACCTCGCCACGCTCTTGGCGCCCTCAGCACCAGTGTTAAGCGCGCGCTGCAGCCGGAGCTCGCCCCTCGCCACCATGTCCTCCTCCAACACCACAAGCATCGCCGCGTCCGCCTCGCCGTGGGGCGTCCCCGGGCCAGACGGCAGCCCGGACACAGTCTCCGCCAGCCCGCCCTGGGGCGGTCCCCTGGAGGCGGGGCAGATAGTCTGCGCCGCCGGAGTATACAGCGCGACCAACAGCTGCTGCCTCGAGCTGGGCGGCGCCCTCTGGCTCCCACGTAACAGCAGCCGGGCCTCCTGCCTCCTCTTCACCAACGGGACGACGGCCAACGCTAGCCGCGACGCCTTCGCCGCGTGCGCGTGGCGCGCGGGGAACGGCAGCATCGCGGCGTGCGCGGGGGCGAAGGAGGCGGGGGCGGGGCGGAGGGCGCTGGGCGTGCTGGGTTTGGTGGTGGCTGCCGCGGGGGCCGTGGTGGCGTTGTAGCCTGCTCGTGATGCTTGACTCTGGAGATCTCTTACGCTGCCAAGACACAAGTGGCAGGCGAGAGCTGCTTGCGGCGTTTCATGGCCGCCAGCATACCTTGCTGAGCTCTCAGCCTCTTGGCGACGAAGGTGAAGCTAGACATAAGCGCCGCCGCACCCCTCCGCTCTCCCTCGTCATGTCCTCCTCCCCACTCGCCATGTCCTCCTCCCCACTCACCACCAACCCCAGCCGCGCCCCCATGCCCTCCCGCACCCCGGGGGTGTGGGGCCTCGTCGGGGCCGACGGCACGCCCGACACCAAGGCCTACGGGGCGTGGGGCGGCCCAGTGGCGGCGGGGCCGATAGTCTGCGGCGCGGGCGTGTACAGCGCGACCAAAGCGTGCTGCCACGAGCTCGGGGGCGCACTGTGGACGCCGCGCAACGACACGGGGGGGTACGTCCGGCCGCAGCCGTCCTGCCTGCTCTTTACGGACGGGACGACGGCCAACGCGACGCGCGACGCGTTCGTTTAGTGCGAGCAGGGAAGGAATTGGACGGTCGTGGGGTGCAGGGAGGGGCCGGAGTCGGCCGGGCAGAGGGCGGCGCTGGGCGTGCTCGCCTTGGTGGGGGCCGTGGTGGGATGCGGGCTGGCGTTGTAGTCGCGTCGCCGCTATGCAGTTCCCCGCTACCGCCTGCCCCCCTCAGCTGTCGGCGTACATCAGCGCACGGAGTGCACTGCACTCCCCATCGCCGACACGCCTGCCTCGCGTGTCGCCCCGCTCTTACGTTGTTTCCCCAAGGCACGGCTCCTGGACGCCTCTGTTGATGTGCCACCGATCCGTCCTTCCGCGCGCAGGCGTTTCATGTCTCCAGTAGCCGGCTTGGCTTCTTGGCCAGACGCGTTGCAGGCAGACTTAAGGACTCGCCGCGCTGCGTCTCGCGGCGCCCCCACAAGCATGTCCTCCGCACTAGCAAACACGACGAGCAGCGCCGCCACGGCGTCCGCAACGGCACTGGGCGCCTTCGATGGCTCCGGCCACCCCAATGAGGTGCCTGCGCCGGTGTGGGGCGGCCCCCTGGCCCCAGGGCAGATCGTGTGCGGCGCCGGCTGGAGCAGAGTAGCGATACAGTGCTGTCTTCAGCTGGGCGGCGCAGTGTGGATCGATCCCAACGGCACCGACCCGATGACGGCCAACTCGACGGCGAGGCCCGCCTGCCTCCTGTTCACCAACGCGACTACGGCCAACAACACGCGCGAAGCCTACAAATCATGTGTCTGGGTCTGGGGCAACCACAGTCTCGCCGAGTGCAACGAGGGCACTCCCTGGCCGTCTACCAGTTCGCCTGCTGGGTCGTCTGCGGGGTCGAAGAGAGTAGCGCTGACACTGCTGGGCTTGGTGTGGGTCGCTGCAGGCTGCGCGCTTGCATTGTAGAGCTGCAGCGGGGGTAGCGAGGTACAGCGGTACGTATCATCGCTCCCGCCCCTGTACACCGCACGGCTGTAGAACCAGCAGCTCCCCAGCTGTATGTACCCCTGGTGCCTCTCAAACATCACGCGTGCCATTCGTATCATCCATGTATCCTCATCCTCACACACCACCAGTGCCCCACCTGCACAATGTCGTCGAGCGCCACGCCCTCCAACATGACGAGCCCCGCGAACGTGACGACGAGCCCAGCGAACGCGACGACGAGCCCAGCGAACCCGACGCCGAGCGATAACGGCAGTCCCAGCACGTTCCAGTACCCGAATTGGAAGGACCCGCTGCACGACTGGCAGGTCGTCTGCTCCGCCGGCTTGTACAATGTCACCGACTTGTGCTGCGCGGCACAGAACGGGTCGGTGTGGGCGGACAACTCGACCTCGTTCGGATCTACAGGGCAGCATAACTGCATGTTCAACACGACTGGCGAGACCGCGGCCAGCTCGGCCATCAACACGTTCAACTTCTGCGTTAGGAACGCGCCAGGCAACACGCGTGGTACAATTTGCGATACGAAGAAGCCGGGCAGCGCCAAGCGCATGGCAATGGCCACGGCCTGGCTCGTGTGGGTCGCTGCCGGGTGCGCGCTTGCACTATAAGAGGCAGCGCGGCATCACAGTGTGTATCTCCCTCGACAGTGTGAGTAGACCGTGTTGCTGTCGAAACGGTTGTTGACACAGCCTACTACAGTAGTGCCGAGGTACCCGACAATGTGTCTGAGCTCACCGACTCGTGACTTGCTCGCTCTAGCGTCGAGCTCGAGCTCAGCTGCGCATGGATGCACGCGGGATCTATGGAAGTACTTTGTCGTATCATCTATGCATCCCCATCCCATCCCCACCCCCCTCTCGCCATCCCGCCCGCAATGTCGTCTACGGCACCCAGCCGCCCAGCGAACACCACGCCGTCAATCAACGGCGATCCCCACAATGTACAGATCCCGAAGTGGAAGGATCCGCTGCAGGATTGGCAGACTGTGTGCGCGGCCGGCCTCTACAACGTCACCGACGTGTGCTGTGCCGCGCAGAACGGGTCCGTGTGGGCCGACAACTCGACGTCCTTCGCCGGTGCGGGGCAGCACAGCTGCCTGCTTTACACGACCAACGAGACCAACGCCAACGCTTCCCAAAGGGACTTCTTCCGCTGCGTCCGCGACACGCATGGAGCGAGCATTGCGTCCTGCGATATCAACAAGAAGTCGAGCGCCAAGCGGATGGCGATGGGCATGCTCGGGCTCGTTTGGGTCGCCGCGGGTTACGCCCTTGTGTTGTAGTGTGGCGGTGGGACGGACCGATGTACAGACTGTTGTTGGCAATGCCAAGGCTGCCGCCACCGGCTGGTTACGAGGCTGCATCTGGAGGAGGGCAGCGTGCTCGACCAGGCCCATGTGGTGCAGCCCCCACTCGACGAGGCCCGCACAGGACGCACACATAACGGTTTCAGCTGTACATAACGTGCTCACATCTCGATCCTGATCTCCTCGCCCTCTCATCAAACTCCGCCACTTGGACCGAATGTCGTCGACCACCACCGCAGCCCCCTTCATCCCCTCGCCGGCGCGGACGATTTCTGGGATTCCTATGCCGACCTTTACCCCGACCTGGAAGGAGGCACTGAAAGAGTGGGAGCTCCTCTGCGCTGCCGATGTGGCCAACGTTACCGACAAGTGTTGTGCAGAGCAGCATGGCTCCCTGTGGGTCGACAACGCGACGACCCTCCTCGACGGCATGACCCTCGCCCCGGGGCCGCAGCACAACTGTCTGCTCTACCCGACCAACCGTACGACCAGCAACGCCACCTGGTTTGCGTTCGTCAAGTGCGTCAACGCCGAGCCGGCCGCTGGGATTGACGCATGGTGCGTCTCTGGCGGGCCCAAGAAGTCGGGCGGCAAGCGTGTGGCGGCAGGCCTGATTGGGCTCGTGTGGCTCGCGGCGGGCTGTGCCCTTGCTCTGTAGTTGTGATGCGACGGACTTGGCCTGTTAAGGCAGCAGTGGAGACTTGGCGCGGGTGTGCGAGGGATGTTGTGAGCAGCATGGCGATGGGGTGCAGACAGACGCTGGAGCGGGCGGCCTCCGCAACGCTTTTAGTATGGGTGGCCATCGGACCCATCGAACCTGTCTGGCGGCCCTTTGAATCCGACTATACCCCGCTCCGCACTCTCGTGTCGAGGGCAATCCAGCGGCATGACCTGTGCGTGCTTTCCGGTGCCTCGGGAAACGAGGTGTGCGTCAAGCTCGCAGGGCGGCCCGGGCGCGTGTGTCAAGGAGCGGGCCCTATGAGCGGGCCCTCGTCGCGGTAGACTGTGGGGTGTTAGAAGACTGGCCTCACCGGGCATCCCCGATCAAGCACACTGGCCCGGTCAACACAGCATCTGAAGCAAAGTTGCCGAGAAACGCAGCAAGTGAGGGAAAGCCGGCATGCCGAGGGGCTTCAGCTCGGGACTCATCTGAAACGGAGCACAGACCGATGATACATCGCAGGAGGATCACACGTGCGCAGTCCAGACGAATGGTGCTCACCCAGCCGGCGCGCTCGGACGCGATGTGGGGAGGAGGACGCGCCATGGCTAGCACAGATAGTGAGGGAGCCCTCCGCCACTCTCCCGAATTCCGAGGCGCGCTCAGCTGACAATGCCTTCGAGCAGCGGCACAGGCCACTACCAAGGCCGCACGTTTTAAATCCGCGCGCAGAGTGGCCGTGGGACGCGCGTGGTGTCTGTCCGGGCGGTGCGCCGCTGACCGCGAGGCTGAGGTCGACTGGCGCTCGGGACGCCAGTGGCGGGGGGTACAAAAGCGCCGTCGAGAGGTGGCGGGGCACCATACTTGCCTCCATCAGCTAAAGGCTTACTCTCACTCTTCGTCAGTGTCAAGGATCCGTCCTCCTCCGGTCAGTCAAGCATCAGTCCTTGTCTCGTGAATCGAGCAACCGCAGTAGAAGTAAGTCGGCTCCCCCGAGCACTGCCAACCCCAGCCATGCCCGCCACGCCACACCTCGCCGCCTTCAACACGACGAACTACCCCTCTTGGGGAGTCTTCTGGCCCGCCACCATCCCGGCCGGCCACGCGGTCTGCACATGCGACATAGACGCCGTGAGCGACGCGTGCTGCCTGCGCCTCCAGGGCGCCCTGTACACGTTCAACCAAACAATGCCGAGTGTCAAGCCCTACGAGCAGCCGGCCAACCATCGCATGTGCCTCCTCATGCCTCCTCAACTCGGCAAGGCCAACTTCACGGCCCAGAATGAGGCGTGGAGCAAATGTGTGCTCGACACTAAGGGGGTCGTGGGCGGCAGCTGCAGTGGCAGTGGGGCCGGGAAGAGGGCTGCACTCGGGCTCGCCGGGCTCGTGTGGGTCGCTGTCGGCCTCGTCCTCGCGGTGTAGGCGGATGAGATGATGTAGTTGTATACTTGGCTCGTCGACGAGTAGGTATCATCACGAGCGAGGCTTGGGGTCGTGGCACGGGGCTCGGAGTGGGGCAGCACCGCCGTCCGAGTGGCGTAGTGCCCCACGATTAGCCATGCCATCGATCGTCACCGCTACCCCATTGCCATGATCCTTATCAACCCCCTCGCCCCAATGGGCGGCTGCAGCACACGTGCTGACACGGGTCTGGGGCACTGGGAAGCTGGCGCTGCTGCGTCCACGTCGCACCTCGTCAACCGAGGCGGTAAGATCCAGTTGGCCCCCAGCCGATATCGAATCGCCGGCGGCAGCTAGCAGCGCTCTTCGCCCTCCCCTGCGTGCAGTGGGTCGACCTGCGTCAGATAGGCAGGGCCCGATCCGCGAGCCGGCGGCATTGGCACTTTTCGTCTGGCGCGGGCTTGGCAGCAGCAAGACGAGCTACTTAGCGAGCTGCGACAAGTCCTGACAAGCCGAGTCTGAGCGAGTCTGAATGCATTGTTGGCAACAGAGCCCGCGCCAAGCCGCCAAGCCTGCCCACCCGCCATACCGCTCGCCGCCGGCTCGCGAAAGTGCCGCCGGTAAGTGCCCGGTCGCGGGGCGCATGCAGCTTTGGCGAGGCGACGTTTCGCGTGTGAGTAGTCAGGAGGTGTGACAGATCTGCTTGCTTGCGCGTTGCTCGTTCGGAACAGGGGCAGGGGGGCCGGTCCGGGAGGGCGGACAACAAACAAACGAGCCTGCTGCGGAGGATGGGCAAACTGACCGCCACTAGCCGGCTAGTGCGACGAGCCGGGGTAAGCAGACGTGCATACGCTCGGCGGCCACTGCTCCGAGCGTGTGTGGCCTCCGCGACAGTGCGCCGAGGGCGCTCTTGGGCAGCGAGGACAGCTCCGAGGCGGGGGTGCGGCCCCGCCCTTCCGCTCGCAACGTGGTCGACTGTCGCCCGTATGCAGGGAGGGGGTCGGAGGCGCGCAGCGGCACTTGGCCACGCCGCGTGCGGCATTGGCGAGGCGTTTGGGTGCCTTGAGGCTAGGTCGGTCTGGTCTGGGTCTTGGCGCGGCCCGTAGGCGAGGCGAGCTCGTTTCGGCGGTCTCGGTCGGCAGGAGGGGCGAGGGCCGAGTGCCACCCTCGTGATCTCCCTCGGAGTGGGGACATCCGGCCGTCGCCCAGCTCGTGCGGGGGGCTAGGATCTGCGCAGCCAGATCTGCATGCTGGTGACAGCCTCGGCGTTGATAACAGCTCGCTCGAGAGCGAGAGCAGCGTTTTCCTCGCCGTCTTCAATGCACACGAGTGCGTCTTACACACCAGGCTGTTGCTGTCGCAAACCTGCACCCGCATGGCCCGACCATAGCCGGCGGGAGCTGACAACTCCCCCCTGAATCACGCTGCCGCCGGCGGGCAACGGGGCAGCATGCGGCCCATGAGCGGCTGGCTCCACAACTCTGTGGCGCCAAGACCTCTTCCAAGACTTTTTCGACCGCTGACCTCGCGCTGCGCACGGCAGCCATTCGTCGACGACCTCTTGGCAACCAACACGGGTCGCAGTGCAGCGACTACTACCGCAGTTGGAAAACCCTTGTCGCTCGCCTGCGGCCACCCCGCCGCCGCCCCGCCCTCCAGCGCCGCCGGGAGACGGTGCCTCGGTTGCCCCACGAGCGCAGCTGACTTGGTGGTGCAAGGGAAAACTCTGGCGGGGGCCGGCGGTAACGGCCCAGCGGGGGGTGCGTGTGTGCCCCGCGCCGGGCCAGTGGGGCGCGGGGGTGTCTCGGTCGTGTGCAGGCGAGGTGCTAGTGGAGCACATGCAAAACGTATAAAGCACGGGAGCACGCCGCAAGCGGAGCACCTCCCCCCAAGACCAGCAATCATGTCCGATACCGGATCCAACCCCAAGGAGCAGTATGCCGGCGCCAACCCCAAGGAGTTCAAGGCGTACAACGAGCACGCCGAGCAGGCCGGCGTGCAGCGCCGCGGCTCGCACGCTGTCGGCCACCTCCAGGTCGTGAACCCTCTGCAGCGCTACTCGCCCGAGAGTGTGAGCCAGTCGGCCAAGTCGTGGGCCGAGAGCGTTGGCTTTGAGGGCAGCGACCCGGACCTGTTCGCGCGCGCGTCGCTCGTCGCGCGCGACCCCGACAACTTTGCCGCCATCCCCCAGCTGAGCGACGCCGACGTCGCCGCGCTCGACTACGAGAAGAAGCACAAGTGGGCCGGTACCAAGATGCTCTACTTTGCCATGTTCATCTGCGCGCTCGGTGCCGCGTGCCAGGGCTGGGACCAGACGGGCTCGAACGGCGCCAACCTGTCCTTCCCCCAGGAGTTTGGCATCGCCACGACCAACCCCGACGGGTCGCGCGCAGAGAACGCAGACTGGAACGAGTGGATCATTGGTATCATCAACTCGGTGCCCTACCTCGCCGGCGCGCTGCCCGGCGTGTGGCTCTCCGACCCGCTCAACCACTACCTCGGCCGCCGTGGTGAGATCTTCCTCACGGCCCTCATCCTCATCGCTACGCCCATCGCGTCCGGCTTCGCCAAGAACTGGGGCAGCATGATCGCCATCCGTATCGTCATGGGCATCGGAATCGGCGCCAAGGCCGCGACCGTCCCGATCTACGCCGCCGAGATGGCGCCCACC
Source organism: Vanrija albida (assembly GCF_041260175.1). NCBI lineage: Eukaryota > Fungi > Basidiomycota > Tremellomycetes > Trichosporonales > Trichosporonaceae > Vanrija > Vanrija albida. The sequence continues at coordinate 3,704,606 of NW_027191420.1, read as the reverse complement.
CCCATCCGTGGCGCGCTCACCATGGGCTGGCAGCTCTGGGTCTGCTTTGGTATCTTCCTTGGATTCGCCGCGAATGTCGTCGTGAAGGACGTTGGCCGCATCGCCTGGCGTCTGCAGCTCGGTTCGGCCTTCATCCCCGCGCTTCCGTGAGTCGGCCTCAAGTGCCACCTGCCACCAGTGCCAACCCTAACACCCCCCAGCCTCGCTCTCCTCATCTTCTTCTCGCCCGAGTCGCCCCGTTGGCTCATGAAGAAGGGCCGCTACACCGAGGCGCTCACTTCCATGAAGAAGCTCCGTCTCAACGACATCATCGCCGCCCGTGACCTCTACTACTCGCACGTCCTGTACGAGGAGGAGAAGTCCGAGGCCCAGGGTGCGGGCTACATCACCCGTCTCCTCGACTGCTTCCGCGTGCCCCGTATCCGCCGCGCCAACCTCGCGGCCAGCACCGTCATGCTTGCCCAGCAGATGTGTGGCATCAACAGTGAGTCGGGCGTGGTAGTGCCACTAAGCTTAGCTCACACCCGCCCCCAGTCATCTCGTTCTACTCGTCGACCGTGTTCAAAGAGTCGGGCTCGACCGACACGCAGGCGCTCTACGCCTCGCTTGGCTTCGGCGCGCTCAACTTTGCCTTTGCCATCCCTGCTGTCTTCACGATCGACACGTTCGGCCGCCGCGCCCTCCTCCTCGCCACCTTCCCCGGCATGGCCATCTTCCTGCTCGCCACTGGCCTCGTCTTCCTCCTCCCCGTCGGCACCACGCGTCTCGGCCTCGCCGCCACCTTCATCTACATCTTTACGGCCTTCTACTCGGTCGGTGAGGGCCCCGTGTGTTTCATGTACGGTGCCGAGGTGTTCCCCGTGAGTCGCCACAGCAACCCAGCCCAGAACCGCCACTGACAATCTGCCGCAGACCATCCAGCGTGAGCAGGGCATGGCCTTTGCCGTCTTCATCAACCTCATCTTTGCCGGTGTTCTCGGCCTTACGTTCCCCCGCATGAAGGGTGCCATGGGCCCCGTGGGTGCCTTCTGCTTTTACGCGGGCATGAACGTGCTGGCCCTGATCTGGATCTTCCTCTGGGTGCCAGAGACCAAGGCGCTCACGCTTGAGGAGCTCGACGAGGTCTTTAGCGTCCCCACAAAGGAGTACATGAAGTACCAGACCGGCACCTGGCTCCCCTACATGATCAAGAAGTACCTGTGCTTCTCGCGCCCCGCCCCCATCCCGCCGCTCACCAGCAAGAGCCGCTTCGACAGGGACGACGCACAGTACGCCTAGTTGTTTTTAAGTAGTGTAATCTCCGCGCCGGGGTGCAGGAGCAAAGGCATGTACGGCGATCCGTCTGTCGATGAATATGGTTAAGCACACTGTCGGATGCCGAGAATAGAGAGGTGGGCCCCGGGGATTGCGTCGTCGTCTACCGTCGCGTGACTTTGGTCCTGCCCAAGTAATGTTCATCACCGAGCAGCAATCTCGTCCATCGGCGACGCGTTCCTCGACGCTGCCCCACTCGGGCCCCCCACCTAGCCCGGCGGCTATGCTCCAGCGACTAGCGCTCTCAATCTTACGCGAGTGGCGGCGCCCAGTGTGCATTCATCCTGGCCGTAGAGGCGGTCTGGAGCCTGGAGCAGCCTGGCGTCTCTGGTTACCGAACACCGGCGGCGGCACACTCGCAGCTCTGGCCTGTGTAGTCTGATCCTCGAGGTGCGTCACACAATGTGCGGTTTCTCCGGACCGACGCCACTGGCGTAAGGCAGCTGCGGGCGGCATTGTGCAGGCCACTGTACGACACGACGGCGCAGAACATTGCCGAAGAACGGTCATGTAGCGTGGGAAGCTGCAGTGGCCGCGCTGCGCGGCGGCTCGACGCCATCAAGCGCCACATGCATGGCTGGCTTGTGTGAGGCGCCCAGCGCCATCGGGCCGCGGACGACGGGCTGCCCCGTCCACGTTAATAGCATTTGTATCGCGTCGATAGAGACGTCGGTGGCCACACCATGTTCCCGCTGCGGGAGGCGGCACGGCGGTGGATGTTCTGTTCTGTGGACGAGTGACGTCGTCTGCAGGCGACAAGATGCCGCGCAGAAGCGCCGATTGAGATATGCGCCGGTGTGCGTGGCCAGCCAGGTGCGAGTAGATGCATGCGGCGGCGGCGGCGGCGTGCCCGAGAGACAAGAAACCCGGCCGTAGCGCCGTAGCGCTGTTCCTCGCAGCTCATCGTCGTCACTAGTGAACCAATGCACGGCGTCTGCCCGAGGTTGTGGGCCGCGCTAGAGGCTGCAATGTAGGGGGAGGGAGGGCAGTCACCTCGTGCGCGGTGCATGGATGCATGCAGCACGCGAGATGCAGGAGCAAGCCAAGCTCAGGTTGGCTGGATTCACCCGCAGCGAGCGCGTATGCAGTGGCGTCGTTTCTTGGCTGCCCGCTGCAGTGCATGCAGCCTGGTTGGTGCCCACCTGGCTGAGCTGGGAGGCAAGCAGGCCGAGAGAGCCAAGCCGGCCCGCCATCATGGCGCAGCTGGCAGGGGGGCTGCCTCCCCCTGCCCCTGGGTGGTAGCATTATTTCGCACCCCGCGGCTCCTGCTCCGCACCGGCCAGCAAGCACGCTGCGAGACATTGTCTCTGCCCCTGAGTTCATCTTTTTACCAGGGCCTAGCGCGTCGTCTGATGAACGATTCAGCAGGGAATGTAGACTTGGAATATGCGGCTTTGTTGCCCGGGTGACCCTTGGAGGAGGGAGTCAGTTCTGCCCGGGCACGCTCCAGGAAGTGGCACAATGACCCCCGCCAGCGTCTAATGCCATTATGCCCTGTCCCATGTTGCATTGGACGGGACGCGACCGTCTTCTTGGCAGACCCGGTGGCGTAGTGCACCAAAGTGCGCCAGGCGTGCACCTGGCGCGACTCCTGGCGCGACTGCTCGCACGCTCCTTGGCAGGCAGAGCAGGCAAGCAATGCACATGCCCGTACTTAAGTGCGACCGTGCTAGACACAATGCGGGCATCACTCAACCTACACATCTCCTCCTCCTCCTCCTCCCCTCCTCTTCTACTATAACACCACTGGCTGGTTACCGCAACAGGCTTGCGCACCCTCGTTTCTGCAACTGGTATTGCAGCACGTAGATAGTACACTCCCCTCCCCCACCTCATAATCTCTCGCACCCCCCCAACCCCCACCCCAACAGCCCACGATGAGCCCCATTGCGCAGGCCGCAACAATTCTCTCGCTCTCCCTCCTCAGCCTCTCCCAGCTGAGCGCGGCGGCTCCTGTCCTCACCCACCACATTGCACCCAAGCGGTACCACAACCTCCCCAACGCCCACAAGTGGGACACGTACACTGCCCTCCCGACCGGCACCAAGGCCGCCGAGACCACCGGTGGTGGCCGCGGCGGCGGAGGCAGCTGGGAGGACAACGAGGCGTGGAACGACTACACCAACACGTACGTGCCCAAGCCCAAGACGACGACGTCGAGCTCGCCGGCCGCCTCGACCTCCAACCCCAACACGGGCACCGACCTCTCGGCCAAGCCACGGCCCAAGACTGACAAGCTGCGCGGTGTCAACCTTGGTGGCGTGAGTCCCCGTGCACTTGGAAATCTGCGTGGATCTGGCTGACCCTTATTCACAGTGGCTCGTTCTCGAGCAGTGGATCACCCCCTCATTGTTCTCGCAGGTCGGTGGCGGCGTGCACGACGAGTACACCTGGGGTGCCAACCAGGAGAAGGGCCGCGCCACGCAGCTCCTCCGTCAGCACTGGGACTCGTGGATCACCGAGGACGACTTCCGCCAGATCGCGGCGGCCGGCCTCAACTCGGTCCGTATCCCCGTCGGCACCTGGTCGTTTGCCCAGTACGGCGACGAGCCGTACATTACCGGTGCGCAGGAGTACCTCGACAAGGCCATTGGCTGGGCCCAGACACACAACATCCAGGTGCTCATTGACCTGCACGGTGCTCCTGGTTCGCAGAATGGCTTTGACAACTCTGGCCGTGCCGGTGAGATGAACTGGCCCAACAGCCAGTCCTACGTCGACCACACGGTCCAGGTCATCAAGCAGATTGCCGACAAGTACACGCAGCCCCAGTACCGCCAGACGGTGACTGCCATCTTCCTGCTCAACGAGCCCGCCGGCTTCAAGGGCGGCAACCTCATCAATGCCCTCCGCGACTTCCACAACCGGGCCACCCAGGCCGTCCGCCAGGCCGACGGCACCATCACCGTCATCCTCCACGACGCCTTCATGACCCCGTCCTACTGGAACGGCGACAACAACGGCGACCAGAACCTCATCATCGACACGCACTACTACCACGCGTTCGACCCAGCCGTGCAGGCGCTCAACTGGCAGGGCCAGATCCAGCGCGTGTGCGACTCTGCCGGCCTCTTCAGCAACGCCAACAAGCCCGTCATGGCCGCCGAGTGGTCGCTGGCTATTGGCGCCCAGAACCTCGGTACCGACAACTACGGCGACTTCCTCCGCCGCTTCTTCGACGTCCAGACCCAGACTTTCGAGCGCTTCGGCGCCGGCTGGACCTTCTGGTGCTGGAAGACGGAGAACAGCGCCGAGTGGAGCTACAAGGACTCGCTCGCCAACGGCTGGATCCCCCAGGACCCCACCCAGCACAAGTACTCGTACGAGCAGCTCTGTGGTGGTGGCGGCGGCGGTAACCAGAACTCTGGCAACAACTGGAACGCCGCCCCTCCTGCCGACAACAACAACAACAACAACGGCGGCGACCAGGGCAACAACTGGAACCAGGACAACAACAACCAGGGCAACAACTGGGACAACAACAACAACGGCAACAGCTGGGACAACAACAACAACGGTAACAACTGGGGCAGGCGGTAACGACCACATCAACGTTCACGGTGAAGACAGGGTGGCAGGACGGGCGGCCCGCGGCATTGGCTGCAGCCCCCTCCTGGCCATCGATCATTTTGTAGTCGTACATAGACATGGCCAGCAGGTCTGCACATGCACACTTGTCGACTCACGGTGTGGTGGGATGGGGGGGGGGGGGGGGTGTTTCTCGTTCTCCACTGTGGCGGGGGGGGGGGGGGTGCGTGCGGGGCGGGGGTCGAGGGGACCCGGGGTGGGGGGTACTCGACCTGGCCTCCTGCTGCCACCGAACGCAGCCCGGCCAACTCGCACACACGCATCCGCACACACCTAGCCTCCACACACGCGCACATGACATGACAAGTTCAGGAGCGTCGAGCGCATCGATCCAAATGTCGCACATTAGCACCTGCACCTGCTCGGCCTCGGGGGGTAGATTGCCGGACGCAGCCGACAAGGCCACTAGCCTCGTCGGCCTGCTCGGCCTCCACTACTCGGCCTTTTGGCTGTCTCGTCTTGGGCCCCGGGTAGGCGCAGCGGGCAGCATCTCTGGGGGATGCGGGGGGCGGAATGCATGGATCTCGAGCTCGTCTCGTCGCCTTTGTCGGCGTGCTCGTCTATTCATGGCTGCATGGCTGCCTCAATGTCTCAGTGGCGCGGGGAGCGCCACGTGACTACCTGAAGGCAACGACGGGGACGTCCGCCGCCATCGCGCCAACCAGCTCACTCAACTCAAGTTGCACAAGAAAGCAGGTACATTACAACCCGATCTACACTCTATCAACGACGCGACGCCGCGCCCCTACTGTCCGTCGCTCTTCCAGCCGCCGCGCAAGAAGTGCTGCAGGAGCGCCTGGGGCGACTCTGGGCCCTCGTCCTCAAAGTCGCCCTCGCCGCCCGACGCAAACGCCGTGATCGGCAGGATGAGCACATCGCCGACACGCAGCGGCCGCCGGAGCCCACGCACGTGGTGCCACGAGACGTCGTACCGCGCGAGGAGGTAGGCGAAGACTGCGTCGCTGAACGCGCCGGGGCCCGTCCACTCGATGACGGAGAGCGCGGCGTCGCGCTCGGCGTGCCCTTCGCGCTCGGCGCGCTTCTCGTGCTCCTGCACAAAGTGCGTGCCGTTGACCACGCGCCGGACGACCTCGAGCATGATAGGGTGGCTGGGCGCGCTGGCCAGCGCCCACTGGCACACGCCGACCGGGCGCGGCCAGTAGTGGAACCAACCCTCCTTCTCGTGCACGTCGGTCTCGAAGCCGACCATGATGGCTGCGTTGGTCGCCATCTTGTCGTGCCAGTCGGGCCCGTCGGTCTGCTCAATGTCGAGGACGTCGACGTCGAGGTGGCCCCATTCTTCGATACGCCGGATGGGCTTGGTCTGCGGGGGTCAGCTCTGATCGAGATCGAGAGGCGCAGCACCAGCTCAACTCACGTCAACATCGGCATACACGCCGCCCTTTACGAGCGGGAGCAGGTAGCGCAGCAGATCGGCCTTGAGGACGCCACGGGTGAAGTAGTCGTAGGCCCACCAGACGCCGCCGCCCTCGATCTCCTCAGCCGGTGCGAACACGTCGCGCACCCACGCCTCGGACCGCGCGTCGTCGTACCAGTCGAGCGTCCAGCCATCGGGCGCATTCATGTCTCGCCACTTCTGCGTGAGCTCGCCGGGCTCCTTGAAGTCAGTCTGGAAGATGTTCTTGTACGACACCATCGCCGGGTCCTGGGGCGGCTCTGGCGGGTTCTCGGGCGCCGGCAGCAGGTTGCTGTGCGCGGGCGGCAGGTGTGCGTGCAGCGAGGCGAGGAGCGCCGGCTGGAGCGAGTACGGCATGCGCAGCGCAAAGTCGTGCAGGCGTTTGAAGAACCTGTGCGTGTCAGCGGCGTGCTGGGGCTGTGACTCGCGCCAATCTGCCCCTCGCCACTCCTCTCACTGCGGAGATCTGTGACGCCTCCCACCGCCTTGTGGGGCGAGCAAGACGTTGCCCGCCCGCCCACCCCTATCCTCGCCGGACATATCGCCACCACCCACCCCTCGACCGGACTTAAGCCCAGCCTTTTGCCCCCCCCCCCCTGGCCAGCCCCCCAAAGCCACTCACATCTTGTCGCCCTCCTCGAACGACTTGAAGCCAATCTTGTACCGCTGGTCGGCGATGTCACCCAGGTCGGTGATCTCGTGGTCGTGCGCGTGATTCTTGGTATCCGTCGGTGCCGTCTTCTCGGCAGCGATCGTGTGGTGCGGTGCAGGCCAGTCGTGTTCCTCGGAGAACGTCGTGGTAGGCTCCGGGACGTCGTAGAACGTGTCGGGGTACGACTGCACGCCGGGGTCGCCGGGGTACATCGGCCCGCCGGGGTACAATGGCCCGCTCGCCGACGCGGGGTCGGCGCTGCCCTTGGAGCTGCTGCCAGTCGACGACTCCCACAGGCTCTTGACGGCGTCGGGCGCGACAAACCAGTGGGCCGCGAGGCCGAGGACGAACACTGCCGCGCCGATGGTGACGACCACCCTCCGCCGCGACCAGGTGTTTGTCTGGTCGCGCCACGGGCCGCCTGGGAGCAGGCGGTAGCGGTAACTTGGGCTCACGGGGGACATTTTGTCGTGTTGGGGATGTGTGCAGTGTTGAGTGGAGATGCGTGCGACGACAAGGACGAGGGCGTGGGCGTTGTGGGCGGTGGTATGCTTGCTGTGCTTTGCTTTGCTTTGCTGCGGAGAGTGACGCGTGTTGGTCGGTCTTTTGGTCGAGGCCTCGACGTTCCCACCACACACACTGCGACGATGAAACACAACCCTACGGCTCCTTTGTTGGTTTGGCTCTCGTAAAGACGCGAGGCAAACGTGCTTTACAGGGAATAGGTAGAAGAGGTTAAGCGAGTTAGGGGAGAGGCGAGATGACGACGACGGTGTCGATGTTGAGCAAGAGGATAAGAGTGATGTCGAGGATGAATGCAACAGTGAGTACGGTTCGCTGTTGAAGAGGAGCGGGGGGGAGGGGATCGCACTACGAGCACAGCTTGTGCATGCATGCCATATCGCTCCTGTTGCGTGTGAGACAGTGACCGTCGTCTCAGCAACAAGGACAACGGCAGGCTGTTGTCGTGCTTGCTCTGTTGCTCCTTGCCCGCCTCCGTCCTGCCTCTCTCTCGCTCCCTCGCAGTGCCTCGCCAAGTGCCTAACAGCAACAAACCTCAAACGTGCAACCTCGGCACCCTGCTTCCCCTACATACATTGCCGCGGCTCGGCGTGCCCTCTGTCTCTCTGCATGCCTGCCTCTGCTTGCCCGACTCCTAGCCAAGCTATCCCTTGCGACGGCTTTGCATTCCTGGAGGCATGTAACACCAGAAGGGCAGAGGCAGCAGCCACAACTTCCTGGGAACCGCGCTGCCCGCCGCCGGTCTCCTCACGACCCAGATCGCTCCCGCCCACCTCGTGCTTGCCTTGCCTGCCCAATGCCTCCCCCTCCCCCCCGTGCCTGTTAGTAGTCGAGACTACCGTGGCAACCACTGCTCTGCTCCGGCCCCTTTTTTCTACCCCTGGCGGAAAGCAATAGTGTTCACCCGACCACATGCATATCCACTGCAAGCGCTCGAGTGCCCAGCAATAAAACCCTTACGACATGTGGCTGCCGCGTCTCTAAGCACGACTGTCCCGGTCGTCGGCGCTCGCGGCATCCGTTCCGGCAACCTTTGCTTGCCTTTCCCTTTCGAGCTCGTTGAACTTGCGCACGACCTGCACCGTGGCGTAAAAGCTGAACGGAAGCGACAGGAACCACAAGCCGCAGTTGATGCTCGCAGTGGCAATGAGGGCTGTGGGCACGGCCTGGACACCAAAGCCCACAGCCACTCCTGCCGTCTCGATGCCACGCAGCAACGACGAGTAGCGGATCGCGTCGCCGGGCGAGTCGGACAGGTTGGAGATGCACCAGTAGACGTAGTTTTCGACCAGGGCAAAGGTGATGCGCTCAAACATGTAGACGCCAAAGCTGGGCAGGTTAGCGCGGAACAACAAGGGCGAAACGCCTGCAAGGGACAGGTGGGCCGGCTCCTAGCGGCTGATACGGCTCGGTCTCGACACCCGCCCTGCCCTCCCTTTCCACAGACGCGTACGCCGTCTCCATCCTGCCCACGCGCACTCACCCGCGGCCAAACGCGCTCAGGTTGCCCCAGTCGAGGGTGGGCTTGGTGTGGCGGTACTCGTTCTGGATGTAGACTGCCCAGATCCACGTGCCCGAGTTGACAAGGGCGATGAAGATGAACGTCGTGATGGCACGCGTCTGGCGCTTCTTGGCCCACGGGAGGTCGACGAGCGAGCCCGCGAGCCACGTGGACAGCGTGCAGACCACGGCCGAGAGAAACGAGGCCAGCGCACGGCTCCGCACGGTAAAGTACGTGGCGAGGTAGGTGCCGGGGTAGGCCTGAATCCAGCCAAAGTACCAGAAGAGGGGGGTGAGCAGGATGATGTGGCGCGACTTGAGCAGCTTCCACATCTCGCGCAGCTCTGTGCGCCACTTGATGCCGCGCGGCGCCTCGATCTTTGTGCCGTCGTCGCGCTGCACCTTCTCAGGATTGGAGAGGAATGCGCCAAAGATGACGCCGAGGCACTGGATCGCAATGAAGGCCTGGTACGTCTTGTAGCCGACCTTTCCGCGGCGGTTCGTCTTGTGGTTGAGCGCGAGCGAGATCGAGCCGCCGATAATGTTACCAAAGTTGCGGAAGCTGAACCAGGTGGCGATGTAGCGGCCGCGCTTGTGCGCCTCGGGGTAGCCTGGCGCGTGAGTGTGCGTGCGGGGGAGGAGGCGTGCAGCTTACCAGTCGCAATGGCGCCCTCGACACTCCAGAAGAAGCCGGCAGAGATACCGCACATGACACTGCCAAAGTAGACAAACCACTGCGCGCCCGTCCGGTTGTTGTGGTACAGGCCCGCAGCGTACAGCGGGTATCCGACCGAGCCGAGGGCGAGCGTCCACCGGAAGCCGATGATGTTGGTGAGCCATGGGCCGGCGAAGCAGGTGACGGTCTGGGGTGTGAGCGCGGGCTCGGAGTGGGCGCGTGTTGTGCTACTCGGCAAGTCTCCCCTCGGCTCTCCTCTATCCTCCTATGCTGCCCATGCTGCGCAGAGCTGAGGCGCTGCCGTCTCCTACAACGCCACGTTCAGGCGTTCAGCTGCCTGCATCACGTGGATGCAACGCCATCTCCGGCATCTCCACGAGCAGGCAGCCCTCCCCCACGTGGTCCACGTGCCGGATCCCAACTCACCATGAAGGCATACAGAATCGCATTCGCCGCGTTGACCAAGTTTGGCGTCTGCGACCCGCCCACGCCGAGGCCGTTCATCGCTGACCAGATACCGGGCGCCGAGAAGGCGCAGAGGCCGACAATGATGATCTGGAACAGGGTCGAGCGGTAGAAGCCCTTCCAGCCAGTCAAGCGGGCTGCACGTCAGCCAGGCCAAGGTCGGCAACTTACGCGCCGGGGCGCTCTCCACGACGGGGAGGTGCTCGAGCCCGGGCTCGCCAGAGGCGACGCTCCCGGGCTTGTTGTCGGGCGTGTGTGCTCGCTTTTCGGACATGCTGATGTGCTATGGGCCTCGCTGCGTGCCGGGCAACGAGCTTAAGTATGCTCGATCGCGTTGGGATCTCTCAGCCGGCCGAGTCATGCGCCGGCCTTGGTTGGGCGCCCGACCCACCACGACCGATGATAAGATGGCACGTCATGCCGCCGCGTGCTGGCGTGCGGCGGCATTGGCAAGCTCGGCGCGGGGTGCATGAGAGCGTGGGCTCGCTGCGGCCGCTAGCTCTGTAGAACAATTGGAAACCTTGGCGCCACCTCAATGTTGTGATCGTTCGGTCGGGATCCCATCGCGCCGACCGACTTCGGGACTGGGCTGCGTCTCCCTGTCCCCCGCTCCCTGCCAAGGCGTCCGCACCTCCGAGATACTGGGTCGTGGGCTCGTGGGCGGCGGAGTGAGCCCGACGCCGCACCCACTCGCCGGATCTGGCTCGGAGGTGCAGAACGAGCACGCGAGTAATCAATTCGGATGAGCACGCCATGCGGACCAGGGGTGGAAAGGGTGGCGAGGGTGGCGGCTAGCTCGTGGCGATAAGCAACCTCGACTCGAGGCACCGCGCTGCTAGCCAGCCACTAGCTCGGCGCTCGCGTGTTGCAGGTCTCGTAAGCCACGTAGGCTGCACGGACCGGCATGCCACGCAACGCGTTGCGAATGTCGCGCCAGAGGGATCACGGGGTGGGGACGTTTCTGGGGCTCGCTGGCTGGCTGACCAACGAAAAATCTGCTCGGCGTCAGCATCTCCGTGTCAAAGTGGGTTGAGCTTTGCCCGCTCGCCATCACCTGCGCCATGGCCTCCGGAGCCGCGGTTATCGCTTGTAGCGCTCGGAGCTGGCGGTCGGACAGGGGACGAGGACGAGCGACACCGGGCGAGCGGACGCCGACCGGGTTCCCATCGGCATTGGCCGCCTCATCACGTCATACTTCACCTTGGTTCGACTTCCATCGCCTCTCGCCAGCACCACGCCATCGCGACATTTCTTGTTGTCGTGCATTCCGGGGCTTACATGAGGTGACTGACGCAGGCCAGCAGCGGGGCTGTTAAAGCCAGCGAGCGACACCCCAACGCAGCTCACAAGCACTCACAAGCACCCACAATGGCCACCGCTATCGCCACCCCCGCGCCCGCTCCCTCCGCCGCGCCGGCGCTCGAGCCCTTCTTCGAGCCGTTCGCCCTCCCGGCCAGCAACCAGCGCGAGCTCGGCGCGCCGCACGCCGTTGGGACGGTCACGCCGCTCGCGCTGCGCCCGACGGCCGAGCTCACCCTCCAGCAGGCGATCGACACGGTCAAGCAGCTGCAGGCTGACAAGACGCTCACGCGCCTGCTGGCGACGCACGGCACGCTCCTGTTCCGTGGGCTGCCGATCAACAACGCCGAGGACTTCTCGGCCTTTGCCCACGCCTTCGGGTACCGCCCGCACGAGATCATTGGCATTGTCGTCGACCGCCCGCTGCTCGCGCCCAACGTCGCGCCGGCCAACGAGAGCCCCAAGGAGGTCGAGATCTACAACCACAACGAGAGCCCCCAGGTGCCGCACGCGCCAGAGTACATCTTCTTCTACGGGCACAAGGTGCCGACCATCGGGGGCGAGACGCCCATCAGCTCGAGCCTCGAGCTGTTTGCCCGCGCCCAGGCCGAGATCCCCGAGTTCATCGAGAAGATCACCGACAAGGGCATCCTCAGCACCGTGACGTACAAGGTCGACGCGCAGTACGCCGGCGGGTCGACGCTGCGCCAGGCGTTTGGCAAGGATATTGAGGATGGCGACGACGACGCGACGCGCCGCGCAAAGATCGAGAAGCAGCTGCAGCGCTACGCGCGGGGCGAGCACACGACGTGGGAGTGGCTCGACGACGCGACGCTCAAGGTGACGCACAAGCTGCCGGCCGTGCGCACGCAGCCGTCGACCGGCCTCCCGACCCTGTTCACCGGCCTCGCGGCGTACTACCGCCGCCTCAAGGCCAACTGGGATAACAAGGCCGTTGCCGTGCAGTACTATGGCGACGGGACGCCCATCGCCGAGGAGCACCTCGCAAAGCTCGAGCAGATCACCGACGAGATCCGCGTGCTCCACAAGTGGCACCGTGGCGACGTGCTCGTCTACGACAACATCATCAGCCAGCACGGCCGCCAGCCGTGGGGCGGCGAGCAGGGCGACCGCGTCGTCCAGGCCAGCCTGTTTGACGGCGAGGTCCCGGGCGCGTACAACGACCGGCCGTGGGCGCAGGTCGTCCAGGCCCTCGAGGGGTAGTAGTTGGAATGTATGTCTGAAGCTGGCGGGCGGGGGCGGACTGGAGGGCGTGAGACTGACTGCGTGGAGCGGAGGTGTCGGCGCGGCGGCGAGCGCCGCCTGTCTCCGCCAGCGGCCCGCGAACACAACACATGGCATATGGGTACAATAGCCTGGCGTCAGCGCTGCACACGCGGCGTACCCACGTCTATTCCTTATTCTCCGTTCCCCCCGTCGTCGTCGCGGCCACCGGCTCCCCCTCGTACCCGCAGTGGCCGGGCTTGCCGCGGTTCCCGCAGGTGCCGGTGCACACCTTGCCCTCGGGGCTAGTATGTGGGCGTACGTCCTCGATGTCGACTACGCCCGAGTCGATGCCCTCGGCGGCGCCGCCGTCGTCAGCCCAGCGCGCGCGCGACGGCATAGGAATGGCACGGGTGCGCGAGCGCGAGCGGCTGCGGTCGGCGCGGCGCGGGAGCGGGATGGCGGCGCTGGGCGGTGCTGGGGCTGGGGCTGGGTCGGGTGGTGCTGCTGCCATGGTCGGCGTCGGTGCTGGTGCTTGTGCTTGAGCCATGGTCAGGCAGGCTACATGAGCGATGGTGTAGAGTCGAGAAGACAATGAGCGGGAGATACCGGGCGTGCGTGAGCGCGACCCCGCCCTCGGCCGATGTTGTTGTTTCGGTCGGGGGATGACGTCCGATGCGGCGCAGGCGTGGCGCGGCGCCGTCCAGGGGGCAAGGGCAGCACAGGGGAAGACGGGGCACCGGGGATGGACGCGGCGGCGGCGGCGGACGTGGACGTCAGGAGGGGGAGGGGGGGAGGTGGTCACGCCGAGGATGGGGCCGCCGACACAACAGACGAGACAGGACAAACAATAAAAGGCCCAAGGACCTGCGGTTATGTAAACCCTCCCTCCCCTCCCTCCGTTGACCACTTGCTCATCTCGCTGCTCACTTTGTGGCGCGCATCAAACAGCGCAGAGCATTGTGCGCGGATCCATGGCGTCGGCGGCTGATCGAGCGCATCGCGCGCTCCATTGTCCCCGAAGCAGCACGCAACGCAACGCATCTCATCCTCGCAAGCCGCCATGTCCCCGTGGCCTCCCACACCGAAGCAGGCCTAGTCATGTCCGCACGGCCGCCTCGCGAGCGGCCCGAGCGGCGCCTCAGCCAGCCACGCCACCATAAGAATCCCCTCGTCCCCGGCGGCGAGGGTTTGCGACATCTATCATGACTGGCATGCCCATGCCCGCGACCGACGTGCCTACGCCGACGCCGACGCCGGGAACAGGCAAGGCTCCGCCGCCAAAGCACCCGCCCCCGCCGCTCAACCTCAGCTACTCGGCCCTCTCGAGCACGCTGCTCCCCGAGCCTCTGCCGCGCCCGTTCCCCCGGCGGCCGCGCTCGCACAATGTCCACCCCTCGCTCTCTGTCCCGGCTGAGCCTGCGCCCGTCGAGAGCCAGCCCAAGGTGCCCCATGTCCCCGGGGGCCTCGTCTTCCTCTCGACTCACACGTGGACCGACCACGCAGAGAGCGAGACCATCGTCGCGAGAGTGCGCCTCCCGACGGCCGACTACATCAACCCCAAGGCGCGGCCGCCGGGGCTCGTCCGCACGCTGCACATGGAGCTGGCTGAGACGCTCTCTGCCGTCGGGTTCGAGCTCCAGCGCTGGGAGAGCGAGGTGCAGACCGCGAACCGGAAGGAGCGCGCGCGCAAGTGGAACGAGGAGCGGGGGATCCCACACCCCGCCGTCGAGCTCGGGTTCCCCCTGTCGCCGATGAGCCCGTCCATCATCCCGCCGCTGCCGACGCCGCGGCCGGCGCCAAGGCCGGTGGCGCTGTCGAGCCCGCGCTCGCGCGACAAGCTGCTCGCCAAGCTGCACACCCTGCGCCAGATGGCGAGCTGGCTCGACGACCTGTGCATCCGGCTGCGGATGTACGACACGACCATGTGCGCCCCGACGTACACGTACAAGATGTATGGGCCGCGCGGGGGCATGCGCGAGGTGCCGCACCACGACCCGGTCGACTCGGACGACTCGGACGACGAGAGGGAGAAGGAGCGCGCAGCAGATACCGAGCGCAAGGCGTGCTACCGGGCCGCGTTTCTTCTGCTGCTCCGCGAGCGCGTGTACACGTTCCGCGAGAGTTGCCCCGAGAGTGTGTTCTACCAGACGCGCCTGAACGAGGGCGTCGACGGGCTCGTCAAGTGCGTCGAGGCGCTGTGTGCGCCGTTCGAGACGCAGCTCGACGGCGTGCGGCTCGAGTATACCTGAGCCGGGGGCCGCGGGCGCGGCGCGGGTCATACCGCAGGGTGATGTGTAGGGGGATGGGGACGGCGTGGGCGATGGCATGGGGACATGGCAGGGCAGACGGGCCGGGCGGCAGACATCATGGTGTAACACTTGTATGCATATACTGTAGAGTATGGTTGGGCTTGTGGGGCTGGGGGTGGTAGGAGCAATGTGGGACCGTCAAAAGCTTCACTGGGGCTGTGGCTGGAGGCAGCGAACGGAGCAGGAGCACGGTGGTTGCGGATGTGTCGGCGCCCGGCCCGCGTCGCATACTTACACGCCCGCCCGCTCGCTCGCGGGCGGTCGCCGAGTCCCGCTCGTCAGTCGGAGCGGGGGACGGGGAGCGACCGGACGGAGAGCGGCCTGCAAGGAGGGGAGGGCCGACACTGTGGGAGCCGCGTGGGGGGGTCGCACGAGCACGCAGTGGGCGGGCCGCGAAGCGCGCCGACGCGACGCGCCGCGCCTGCCGGGACCTGACGGCATGGTGACGACCGCACGCGTGCGACGCGTGCATGCAGCCGTCTGCGCGGCGGCCCGTCGTCCCATCGGTCATTTCAAGCCAGCACTGGCACGGGGGGAGGTCGGGATCTACGAGGCAGGCAGGTGTGATGCATCGGGTTCGATCGCTCGGCAGCGGCCGGCAGGGCACGCTGGCCAACCCCCTGTCTGCTGGCCTCGCCGCCCCTGGCCTCGCCGCCCGCCCGCCCGCCCGACCAGCCCGACGGCCCCGCGCGCAGCTTATCACGCGCCCTATCGATATCGGGGCAGAACGTGGGCTCTGGCTCTGTTTGGACGGTGCGTGGCGCCTGTGGCGTTTTGGCGACGAGAGTTCCCGGCGGCGGCCGGTGCTGTCCGAGGAGCGTGGCCTCGTGATAAGTACGCAGCGGATGCTCGTCGTGCCTATCTAGAATCTAGAATCTTGGCCTCGCTGCACACCTACACCCTATGACCACCCCGGAACCCGTTGAAAATATCACGCCGGCCCCGACGCCGACCCCTCCGCCCAGCAGCGCGGCGACACCCCCGCCGAGGCCGCCGCCACCCGCCACGACGCTGGCCATCCGCGTCCCGTCGCCGGGAGGGAGCCGCAGCCTCACGGTCCGCGTCCCGCTCGTGCCGTACGCGCCCCGCTCGGCGATCGACGTCGTCGCCACGCTCACCCAGCTGCCGATGTACCTCGACGGCGTGCGGCGCGAGGTGCTGCGCTGGGAGGCGGAGGAGCGCGCCCGGGCTGCCCCGCCACCTCCGTCCCGCTCCCCGCTTGGGCTGCAGCGGCGCGGACCCACGCGCGGCGTGGGCAAGAGCCGCGTCGACTCGGGCGTGCGCTTCGAGGCGCGCGTCGAGGCCCCAGTGAGCGCCGCGACATCGGCCTCGAGCTCGGCCGCCACGTCGCCTACCTCGTCGCACTCGTCCCTCGACCCCGAGACACCCCCGACCCCTCCCGCCGCCCTGCCCGTGCTCCTCAACAAGCCATTGTATCCCTCCTACGACACGCCGCCGGCGCTGCAGTGCCACCACCACCCGTATGCGCGGCCCCTGTCCGCTATCCGGCCGGGCCCGCCGCGCCCCCAGCCGCCCAGTACGCTCGCTAGTCTGTCCGCCGCGCGGGCGGCACTGGATTCCGTCTCGGCACTGGCAGCGACGTACGTCCGCCTCGACCTCCTCATGACCGAGATTGAGGCGGGGACCACGCGGCAAACCCTGCCGCCCAACACGCTGGCGGCGCTCGCGGCCCAGCGTACGGCGTACCTCGCCGTCCTGAGGCGCGAGCTGTATGCCTGGGTGCGGAGACTGCCGGGGGCCGACGAGCGCCGCGAGCTCCGCGGTCTGGTGCGCGGGCTCGCCCGCGTGCTGGCTGAGCTGGGGCGGGGGCTTGAGGCGGGACTGAGCGGAATCAATATCATAGAGCATTAGAGCATCCTCGTTGTATGTACACAGTTCATGGAATAGATGTCGAGCATGTGATGGAGCATGGTATGGAGCCGGAGTGTGACTTGGGGTCGATGGCGTGGACGATGGAGCGGATGCGGCCGACGCCGAGGTGACCCTCCAGGATTCGGGCTACCTCGGCCGTCGGGGCACCCTTGACAACACCGATGCAGCCTTGGTAATGGGTTCCACTGGGGCGAGGGCAAGGGCCGTACTGTCAGACTTGGGGGTCCAGTCTCTCCGGTCTCACTGGCCGTCGCCGTGGCCATCGCAGCTGGCGTCTCCACGACGCTCCGAGGTGTCACTGGATCTGCCACAAACATCGGAGGATGCACAGTTTAATAATTTCATAAAGTGGTCGTTAACGGAGAGAACTACAAACACTGGTACTATCTGGTATACGGAGCGAGATGAACGCGAGCGACTGGTCGCAAACATGGCGGAGCGGCGGGCACGATGAGAAGGTCTATGAGAAAATGCTAGAATGGAAACCTCGAGGAGGGCAAGACATGCGGAGCGGCGTCGCCGCCACCGTCCGAATGTCTTCAAATTAGTTGGCCTCGGCCTCAACACCGGCCATAAAGTCGCTCAGGCGCATGGTAGGGCCGATGATGCGGACCTTTCTGCCCATGTTGTGGAGCTTGGAGATGCGGCGCGTGTTGAGGTGCTCGATGATGCCGTGGCAGTCGGTGAACGGCCTGCAGAGGGCGTTGATCGTGGCCACAAACTGGTTGAGCGCGCCGAGCAGACGCTTTCCCTCCCGCCCAGCGAAGCTGCTGCGCGGGAACGACGCGATGATGGTCGTGGCGAGCGACGTGATGAGCGCGAGGAACACGATGCGGTCGGCGGCGGGGTTGGCCGCGGTGGCGAGGTAGAACGGCTGGAGTCCATGAGCCATTTCGACGAGGCGCGTGTCGGCAATCTGGGCCTCGAACGCGAAGTGGGCAAAGGTGTCGAGCATGGCGGTGATAGCACCCCAAGGCTCGTTCTGAAGCGGGGCGTCTTGCTCTTCCGTCTCCCCGAGCACGAGCGTAGGCTTGGGTGGGCGGATCTCGGGGCCAGGGGTCACGACTGGGGTCTGCTCGGCGGGCAAGTCGTTCCACAGCACCGAGGGAGAGGAGGCCTCGCTCCCATTGCTCTCAGCGTCGAACCATGTTGGAAGGGGGTTTGAGGGGCGGGGTGGCAGGGAAGAGCGGACCGACTCGCCTTCGTCGACGTCGCTGAGGGACGCTTCGAACGGGGACCGCGCCCGGGTGTTGCGAACCTGCTGCGGGTGGTGGAACAGAACGCGCCAGGTAATCTCAGTCAGAGGGCGGTCAATAGCAGTGGGAGTCGGAAGCGACTCCTCGCCAAACGACTTGTCCTCAGCGTCGGTGGAGGGCGAGTCACTCAGGCCCGGCGTAACCGGAGTAGTCGGCGAGGCGAGGGTGGACATGGCACGGCAGCTGAGGCGGCGGGTCAGGCGGGGCGCCGGGGCGTCCTCCGACTCCAGTGGCGTCGGGGGCTCGGTGCCCTCGTCCGCAGCTGTGTCTGGCGAGGGCGGCTCCAGCTCGTCCAAGGGGATGTAGGCCCGGCGCACGGTTTCGCCGCGGAGCTGCGAGAAGCTCGTGAGGAGGTCCTCCCACACCTGTGCGACGCCGTTGACGGTGCGCTCAGGCGACGGGTTGAGCCAGTTCGGCGTGTTGGACAGGTCGATGGTGAGCGACGAGGCGTGCGGCGCCGGGTACATTCCCGGCTCAGTGGCGAACATGACTTCGAGTTGCAGGTGGGCGACGGGGCCGGGGCCGGGGATGTGGTAGAATTGTGGCGGAGGAGTATTGGCAGTGTCGTTTGGAATGTCGGGTGCAGCCGTGGGCTGCACGTCGGCCGGGGTTTGAGGGCTGGGCGGGGTGCTTGGTCCCTCGCTTGGCTGCTCTGCGGTCATGGCAGACAGCATACCGGCCATGCTGCGATAGTGCTCGGGCGGTTGGGTGCCAAAGGACAGCTCGGAGAGGACCATCGAGTCGGGCACTCCAGCATCCGAGTCCACTGCGTTGTCAGGCTCCCCAGCTCCCGCACCACTGATAGCCTCAATGATGCTGAAGCGCTTGGTGACGGACTTGAAGCGCAGCGAGCCACGAAGGCTCAGCAGCTTCTTGAGTGGCTTCTTGATGCGTCCGCTGGTCTCAACTGGGCGGTCATCGCTGGCAGGCTTGTCGCTTGAGGACTGTGTGGTGGGGGTCACGGGAAGGTGCAGACCGGCGTCTGAGGCCCACCTGGCGACGACGACGGCGGGACGTGGGTTCGGCGAGGTGAGGTTGATGTCGAAGTCGTTGTACTCGACCCAGTCTGCGGCGAGGGGCGGGGAGAAGCCCCAGGGCGGGGGAACCTCGCCAAGGTCTTCCGCCTCCTCGGTTGGGCTCTCAAGCGCCACGTTGATGACTGAGGATGGCGGGGTGACCTCGCGGCCTGCGACGGAGATGCTGTCTCCCTTGCAGTCGTCGCTCTCCTCCGACGCCCAAGTGCGCTCGCTGTTCGCGCCCCAGTTTCCGGCCACGGAGACTGCAGCGTCCACCTCGACTTCGTCCTTGAATGTTGCCTGGGCTGGGGTCTTCTTGGAGAAGAGCATGAGCGGGCGACCGGCTGCCTCACGCCAACAGTCGGCGATCTCGCTCATTTTCTGGCTGATACGGCGGCTCCGGACAAGGGGAAAGCCTGTGGCCTCGTTGGGTGAAAGTCGAGTGGGGGAGATCGAAGTGATGGGGAGTGGCTCCGGGTCGCTATAGGGACCGTAGGATGCAGCGGGTGGCGAGACGAGTTCAAGGTTGTCGAGGGTAGGGGTGATTGCCGCCTCCTCCTGTTCGCCACCATCACTCGCCACATCCTCGGTAGCAGATGGGGTGTACTCTTCGATGGTCAGCTGTCGGCGGTCGGACGCGAACCTACCAGTGCGGGCCCTAATCTTCATCTGGCGACGGGTCTGGGCGGCATTGCCAGCCTCGACCACGTCCTGCGGGGTCGTGCGGAGGATACGGTGCTCGAGATTCTGCTCACCCCACGGCGCGTCCTCAAAGACTGGGTCGTCAGATATGTCTTATGGATGAGAACTCACATGCCGAGGGCACCCTTGGGACAGGGGGAGGCGAGGATTCTGCAGGCGGGATCACCAGCTTGAGAGGGGTGAGGCGACGTTCGATGGGCATTGTGAAGGTAGAAAAGAGGGGTGCTGTGCTGTAGGTTAGCGCACTGTGGTGTGTGGCAAGGGGGCACTCACCTCGAGAAGGACACGTGAGGAGAGAAGAGCTCAACCTGGGCTCCCTTGGTCACTTGCGATAGCACTGGACCAAGGGTGAAGCTTGAGGTTGGGCTGTGTCGCCGTCAGGTGTTGAGTGGTGATGAAGGAAGATCCGGTGATGGGCCGGCTAGATATACTCCCCCCGAGCAGCCTTGCACCCAATGTTTGCCCCAGTGATGGGACGTGTCGCTGGTGTTCCATGCATCTGGGCCACTTTCTCGCACCGTTTCTGTATAAGGTTGCCTTCAACACCTTGTCAAGAATCGGAGTCGTCGGCGGAGGCAGCTGGCAAGGAACCAAACAATGGAGCGACGGCGGTGGCAATGCCCTTTCGGCGGTGCATTGTAGGTATGTATGCATGCTTACATCTGCCCCGCGTTGTCGTCGACAAGGGTAAACAAACCGGAGCGCCTTTTACTGCAGTCTCTGGGGCCAGCTAGCTCACTTGTCAAGGTTGGGATCGATGGCGAACCATGGGTGTTGGAAGTGGAGACAGACATTATTCATACATATGCCTTGCCAGGCTGATCTTAAACACTATGAACACGTACATTACCTAGACCTTCTCCCCACCCTTCTAGGTGTCCCCTAGGCCTCCACGTACAACGGGTGGAGCTTCTCCTTGTCGTAGCTGATGTAGCACAGCAAAAGCATGTACGGCTCGACCATGCTGTCGATGACCTGCTTCCACGCATACGCAGCATTGAACAACACTTGGTCGTGCGAGCTCTCGATGAGGTTGTGGTACAGCTCGCCTCCCCGGACGCGGAGGAACTCGACCAAGACGAGGCGGTATGCAACAAACTGGCGACGGGAGTACTCGCAGTCGCGCTTGGAGACTGGGTGGGCCTTGCGCGAGCGCCGGCCGTACTCGTCCGGCTCGCCGTCTCCTGGCTCGGAAGGTTCCCAGTCTTCCAGGAAGTGGCTAAGTTTCGGGGTGGCAGCCCACGCTTCCGGGGGGCACTGGGGGAGGTCTGTGTTCACTGGGTGTTGGATGACCGGGAGGGCGGGGATGGTGGGGAGGATCGGTGCTGGTGCCGGTGGGGGAGGTGGAGCAGTGCGGCCGTTGGATGGCCCGGAGGGGTGAGAGGGACCGATCACAGGTGATATGTCGCTGAGACTGTTGTTTGGGACAGTTGGGGGAGGGAACAGACGCCGTTGCCTCGCCGCCATGCCAAGCCTGGTCCGCTCATTCTGCTCGCGCACGGCCCTGGCCTTGTCGTACACGCGCTCGATTGGGACTCGACTGAGGTCCAGCTCCATCTCCATGATGGCTTGAGCGAGCGCGGTCACGTACATGATCTGTTCGCAGAGCACCTCCAGCTGGCCGTAGCAAAGGCTGGCGTCGATTCCCTGGAGGATGTCGGAGTGGAGGGGGTCACAGCGATTGAGGTGCGACTTCGGTCCCGCGTCGCACTGGGACTGGGTGTCCCGGGACTCCTCCGAAATCACGCGCATCGGGGTGGTCCGAGGTCTAATGACATGGTCTTCTTGCCACCTCCAGTCCTTGTAGTCCGTTACCATGTCCATCCAGTAGTCCTGGCGAGAGACAAGCTGGGCGAGGAGAGAGGAGTCTGGGTCTGCGCCGTGTTTATCCCTCAAGACGGTCTTCAAGGTCTCTAGGGAGTCGAGAAGCGCCTGGGCGAGGCCGGTGAGGTGGTTGAAATCGGTGATGATTTGCTCCGCGTTCGTCCTGCCTGCCACAGCCAGCCACTCCGCCGCCCCGAGCCCAGTCAGATCGACGAAGACGGGAAAGTTTGACTGGAGGTGCTGGACCGTCTCCCGCCACCACGGGAACCGGACGGCGTACGTTCCCTTCGGCCCTAGGGTGGACGACTTGATAGGATGCGGCGTGCCAACGGCCGGGTTTGTCGTCGTGAGAGAGCGCGCTCCAGTCTTCCGGATGCCGGGAATGTGGTCGGGGTTGTCGAAGAACAGGGGGTTAATGAGTTCCGTGGGGATGAGAGGGCGGTACTGGGGCGGAAGTTGGGGCATCGTCGAGTGAACGTTGCCCATGGTGCTATAGGTATGAGGAGTGGCAGATTAAAGTTGCGGATAGGTGTGCGAGGTGTGGTGTTGGGTTACGAGGTGAGGAGTAGTACACGAGGTGATGCGTGGGTTTGCGAGGTGAGAAGTGGGGATGAGAGGTTGGAGAGCTCCAACCGCGAGCACACCTCAAGTTTTGTAGTCTCATCCAACTTCATCACTGTCACGCTGTTCAAGCCGCCGAGTGGGATGACAGGGAGTCGGTGGCGCCTTTGTCATCCACATCAATAGCGCACGGGCCAAGTGTTCTCGACACACCCGTGACTTCTCCACACAATCCGCCATTGTGCAGATAGCGTGGGGGTGTTTCTCATCCCTCGGAGCTGATGGCGGGGCCTAAGCAGAGTAGGCGATACGAAAAACGGGAGCCATCATGAGCCGAACGCGTCCACAATAGAGGAGCTCTTGATGGGCGCACATCTCGGTGTCGCTCTGTGTGCACAATAATGGGTCAAAGGAGCGGAGGAGCGGACGGGAGGTGGATCCCGCATCTTCTAGTGGGTAGACGAGAGGAAGGATTGTCGGCATCTTGTCGATCTTCGCGTGTCCAGAGGGCGGAGTGTGGAGAGCGCAAGTCATGTTGACGGTGGGGTTTTCACCACTCAGTTCTGGACGCATTGCCCCCGCACAAACCACCCACCATCACATCGAAGTCTGCTCAACCATTGACGCATTCAGCTTACAATCTGGTAAAACTTTCATTCTCGTTCACATGAAAGCATTTATCCCCCTGTTAGAGCTTTGAAAGCACCAGGCGGGTAGTTCGGTGGGTTGGGAGTAAATGCAACAAAAATACAGAAAATCGAGGAATGGGTACTAAGCGACGGAGCGTGATGGGTATGTGGCGTGGCGGGTTGTCGTGATACAGTTCGGTTGATTCGAATTAGCTCAAGCAGCTGCCTGAAGAGCCTTCTTTGCTTCAAGATTGTTGCGGAAATCGGTGACATCTTCGTCCGTGACCTGCACATGTATTAGCCGATGACCTGTATTCCTGGCCAAACTCACGTCGCACATCTGAACCAGGAGAAGACGGTCCTTCAGTGGGTAGGCCCAGTCGTGGATGTGGTTGAAGAGCGCGTTGACGTTCTCCATCATGAAGTGTCTTTCCTTGACATGCGTCTCCGAAAGGAGCTCCTCAGGTGCTCCCCTGACGGTGCGGTGAAGCTCCTCACATAGATCGGCCACCCCATTCAACAGAAAACCGGGAAGAACGAGCCGCTCCGCGATGACGGGCTCAAGGTCGTGGTACACTTCCGGGATGGGGGTGGAAAGTGCCATCTCGTTCAACTTGCTGGGCGTATCGTAAATACGTGCGCGCGGGCTGCTTGGGTCCTCCCCATCGATGGCGGCGGCGATGGCCTGGCGGATCTTTTCATTGCGCTCCCTGATCTGCTTGCAAACTTCCTCAATCCAGCCCAGCCTCTCCATCATCATCGTCACGCTGCCGAGAATCCCGAGGGCCAAGGGATAGTTACTCGTCTTCGCGGCCAGGTCGTCAAGCTCGTCGAACCAGGTCTTGAGGTCAGAACGGAGGTTAAACAGGAGGAGCTGATACGAGGCGGGCATGTGGGCATGTACGTCGGCAAGAGTGAGAGGCGGCACAGCTGCGCGGTGGAGATGAACCTCGGCGTCTTCGGTAGAAGGGGGCCAACAAGGCAGGGCGAAGATGAGGTCGATAGGAAGGGGAGGCTCGGACCGATCGAAGTAGTTGGGCGTCGAGAGCGGGGGTGCCGAATGGTTGCAGGGGTGAGGGACGTTGCCAGTCGCCCGGGCCGGGTTGGCTCGAGGGCTCTTCGGAAGAGGCATGGTGTAGATACGGTTAGCGACTAGACCATTGTCCTGGATGGCGGGCGGAAGTGTGTAGGTCTGGGTGGAGGTGCGTTGATTGCCGGGCTTCGCAGGGGGCAGCGGCGCAGGCTGGACTGGCTCCTTACGGCCCACCGGTACAGGCTGGACTGGCTCCGTACGGACCACGGGCGGAGGCTGGATTGGTTCCGTATGGGGCTGCGGTTCATCGGGGTCGTCTTTGCGAGAGAAACGCAGCTGGAGGATACGCCAGGTGGGCTTGTTGCGGACCGGCGGCATGGCTTTTGTTGAAGAGACAGCTGACTCGGCGTCAGGTGGAGTGGAGTGGATGAAGTGCTGGCAAGATGAGAGGAGGGGATGTGGAGGCAGCGGCGGTGGAGATGATGATGATGATGATGGTGATGATGATGATGGGAGTACCTGCGCCATCTAAATACCACCCTCTGCTCGCCCCGACTAGCATCACTGGGTTGAGGCATGAAAACACGCTTCGCTCCCTCGTCAAAATCTCGGGTGACAGCGTCAACAATGGAGTGGTTGGTCGGCCGCTCCCAGGCTCGTCAAAGCGGCACCTCATCGTACCAGTCTCCACGGCTCGGGCATGAATTGGATTGTGCCCACATGGTTGGAGGGGACATAGTGCATCTTGCCGCACCGAGTTCAGATTGAAACTAGCCGGGTTGAGGTACTGGAGGGAACAACACCCTCGCACGGCTTGCATATCACTGCCTCGCGCCCCGCACATTGTTGCCACCCTCTTCACGCAGCGAATGGGAGAATACTGGCATAAACTTCACTACAGATGCCATATCATAAACACATGTGCTTGCGCTGGGAACAAGCTGATCTACCTATGCAGCATTCCTCCCTCGCGTTACCTTCACACGGACCTCGTTGTCGACAACGACGTCCGCCATCACGCCGCACGCAAGCCGGTGCTTGTTCGTGGTGATGCGTTCGATGGTGCTATCAAACCTTGCGAGCTCGAAGGGGCGTCCCGCCTCATCCAGTGCACTCTTGATTTTGCCTGAGGAGGGTGGTAATAATCGGCCTCCTCTTGACGACGGGGTTGCAGTTGTTGATGAGGGTATGGAGGTCACGCGAGACAAAGGAGTAGTAGATGACTGATACTGCAAGCTGCTCGTCGATTTCAAGAGCCTTGATCACACCCTGACCGACAGCATAGCCTCCGTCGGAGTACGCCTGGTGGAGGGGAAGGGGAGCGCCGTTGGAAGTGCGCTTCCCGCTATGACCGCAGGTAGCAATGGCCACGGCGCGAAGGAAGGCCCGGCGCGACTCAGGTCCGGTGCGGGGAACGATGGCCAATGCCTTGAGGGTGTACTCCAGTTGGTGGAGCGACGTCTTGGCATAGAGAATCTTGGAAGCGAGCTCCTCGGCCATTTCCCTCCTGAGTTGGAACTTCGGGGTCCTGTCGTAGTCGCTCAAAGCAAGGACGTTGGCCCAAGACTGTAGTGCGAGATTGAGGGACTTGACGAGCTCCATGAGGGCGGCCGACGGCCGGGGAACCCCGTACTTGTCGACAGCCGGGGTGACGGTGTGGCTGAGTGAGAGGGAGCGCGGGACCGTGGCGACGAAGAGGCTGCGCTCGCCGTTGGCACCGCGGACCATGGGCCAGTAGGCGGTGTAGGAGACCGAAGCGGGCTCCTCTCGGATTGCGAAGGGGTCGCTCTGAAGCGGCGCCGAGGTCATGGGGTTGTCGGTGTCCTCGAGGACAAGAGCGGAGGTGGCACCGGGGACCATTGTGGCGCGGAGAGGAATGTTTGGGAGAAGTGCAACTTGAACAGGGGATGTGTGCGGTGGATATTTGTACGCGCAACAGGAGGGCAACGGCTGTGCCGTATCCCCCCACTCTCACTGAACGGAGAGGGCGAGTGCATGGACAAGGGATTCGCCTCATTTATAAGTCTAACAAAAGATGGGCCGTGAGAACGACAGACAGGCGACTCCAGCTTGTTGGGGTGGGCTTGTTTTCATTTCCATGTGTGTTGTGCGTCATCACAATGCATCACGGTGCACTCCCGTCTTGCACCACGATACCTCTCTGACAGCTAACGACTATGCAAGTTTTGGCCCCTTGTCTCCTGGCAGTTCGTTTGGGCCGCGTCGGGCTCGCCCGGCTCCTCCGGCACCGTCCTGGTCAGGTTCCCGCTCTGCCGATTGTGCTCATGAACGCTTCGGGGACAGGGCTTCATCTTGTCTACGAAGTCAGGCTTTCTCAGATTCAGGTACTTGAGTGCCTGTGTATGTACAAGTACAAGTATACATTCACTGACTGCGCTAGCCTACGAGCTTCCCGACGGCTTGGGAGGACCACAGAAGTATGCCACCATCCCTTTCGGGGTGAGAACCTCTTCCACGCGCCAGGGAACGCCGTCGCTCACAGACTTGTCAATCATCTCGAGTTCAATCTCGGCGATGATGGAGTCAAACGGAGCCGCTTCCTGGCGGAGGAGGGACTCCAAATCCTCGATTAGGCTCTCCATCTTGTTCCTCTGCCTGAGGAGAGGGCCCAGCTCCTTGATCACCTGGTCCAGGCACTTCTCCCGGAAGTGGTGGTGGATTGGTGTCATTGCGAGTTGTAGGGTGGAGCTGATTGCGGCTGGGGGAGCTGCCATTCGAGCCATTAGAGCAGCATCGTGTGGATCGTCCGGGTTGCCGTCGATGGGACCCCCGAAACCTCCAGCTCCCATCCGGCCCCTCCTGACGATTTTGCCGGCTTCGATAAAGTCGTCCGGGAGTGGGCCGTCGCTCCTCGGGACACATGCCAGCGAACAGAGGGTGCCGTGCAGCTGATGGGCAAGGAGGCGGGTCCGCTTGGTGATAGGCAGGACAATTTCGGGGTTGCGCGAATTACCGCGCTTCACCTTGACCGCACCGCGCTTGGCCGGTTTGAGGCACTCTGCGTCCCAGTCGTCGAGTTCGAGCATGATCTGTTTCAAGACATATCCGACCGTTGCTGTATATTTGGGGACGCCTTTGTCGTCGACGGTAGTCTTGAGTGAGCTGTTGGAGATCGTGGGGACGGTGGCGCTGTAGAGGTCGCGGGCACCAACCTTGTCGAGGAGATTGGGGGCGTAGACAACGAAGTTGGTCGAGGCCGCCTTGGTGCGGACACTGGACGGCAGCTTGCTGGGTCCCGAGGACGCAGGGGTCTTGGAGGACGAAGATGAGGACGAGCCCTGGGCGAAGGACATGGTGGGGGTCGAGGATAGGTGTGTGTTGGGTGAGGATGAGAGTGAGGTTGAGGATGAGAGTGAGGTTGAGGATGAGAGTGAGTTTGAGGATGCTGGATGGGCAGACACCAATGTTGAGTGACGGGTGAACGAGACGAAGAACAGAATGCAGTGAGGTGGTCGATTATAAGGGAATCCGTCTCGCACCAGGTCGCTGCAGACAGCGAGAGCGTTACGCTGCGTGTGCACGCACACACAAAGAAGCCACAAGCTGTCCGCCAGCGCAGAGGACGACCACCCACTCAAATGTCATCATTTGTTTGAGAGACAAACTCCAATCAACCAGGCCAGTTCAATGTACGTACGAGTATCATTTGTGCATCATAGGGATAGCTTTGTTTGCATCCCAATCTCCATCATACGTCGAGCTCATCACCGACAGCACAAAAACATGCCGCCTCACTGCCTCAACGCGTCGAGGTCGAGGCGGTCTTGTCCGGCGGGACAATTTCCGTCGGATCTTGCCGATACGACCCAATGTCGCGATCGTTAAGCGAGGAGGACGGGCTCGACCTCGACGCGCAACAATCCACATCAGCAACCCGCATCACTCTCTCTGCACCGCCAACACATTGTCCTCGCTGCTGGACGCCTCTGTCTCGCCTGTCCTCCTTCATTTCGGTCCATTGTGCCAGGATCAATACCTCCCCCACCGTCCGAAGCCCAAGCCCCACCATGTCCTACTCTCCCCGTGCGCAAGAGCTCCAGGAGGCAAGTCACCTCGGCGAACACGGCTTACCCCCCACAGCTGCTTGATGCCGTCCAGTCCCTCGCTCTCCCCTTCATCACCGCCGCCGACAACTCCAAAGACCCACAGAGGCAGTCGAATCGGAGTGCCTCGGCGAACGGCAGCGGCGAGTACCAGATCGCCCCGTCACTAGGACCCCAGGAGTTGGGCAAGGTCCTCGACATCCAGTTCCCTGCTGCAGGAGGCGGACAGGATGGGTTCAAGGAGCAGGTGGACAAGGTGCTCAAGTGGAGCGTCAACACGTGGGATGCTGGATTCTTGGATAAGCTGTACGCGTCCACCAACCCCGTGAGTGCTGTTGCGCGGCCGTGGCTGACCTCCAGATCGGCATTGCGGCCGACCTCCTGCTCTCCATCCTCAACACCAACGCGCACGTGTACAACACCTCTCCAGTTCTCACACTTGTCGAAAAGGCCACGACCGTCTTCCTCGCTCAGCTGTTCGGCCTCCCAGGGCCCCACATCGGCGGCTTCTCGCAGCCCGGCGGCTCGGCGTCCAACTCGTCCTCGATCGTCGTCGCCCGCAACACGCTGTACCCCGAGACCAAGGCATCAGGTAACGGCGACTACAAATTCCGTCTCCTCACATCGGCGGCGGGGCACTACAGCGTCGAGAAGGCGGCGCAGATGTTCGGCATGGGCAGCGACGCCGTGGTCCCGGTGCCCGTCGACGCCGACGGCCGTATCAAGGTTGCTGAACTGGAGCGCATCGTGGTCGAGTTGAAAGCCAAGGGTGAGACGCCATTCTACGTCAACGCTACGGCTGGTACAACGGTGTTCGGCGCATACGACCCCTTTGCCGAGATCAGCGCAGTGTGCAAGCGGCATAATCTGTGGCTGCACATCGACGGCTCGTGGGGCGGCAACGTCGTCTTCTCCAAGACGCAGCGCGAGAAGGGCCTCAAGGGCGCCGAGTTGGCCGACTCGATCGCCATCACGCCCCACAAGATGCTCGGCGTGCCCCTCACCAGCAGCTTCCTGCTCTTCCGCGATCTCCGACAGGCGTGGAAGGCGTTCACGCTGCCTGCGGGATAGTGAGTGCGGAGTGTTGGAGCACTTGCTGATACCTACAGCCTCTTCCACACGGCGGCCAGTGACGACCCCGATGCCCCGTTGGAGATCTACGACCTCGCCGATCTCACACCACAGTGCGGCCGTCGCGGTGACAGCTTGAAGCTGTTCCTGTCGCTGCAGTACTACGGTGTCGACTACTACGAACGGGCTGTCGATCAGGCATTTGCCAATGCCGACGAGTTCTACGCGGCGCTCGAGAGCAAGCCAGAGGTCTTCAAGATCGTGTCGGAGAAGCCATTGCCGTGTCTCCAGGTAAGTGTGACTGTTAGAATGCCGCTGACAGCAAGGTCTGCTTCTACTACCACCCCGAGAAGGACCTCGTCGACGGTGCGGTTATGACGGCCCGCACTGCGGAGGTGGCCCGCCGACTCAAGGTGCGCGGCTGGATGATCGACTACGCCCCCGGCCCGGAGGGCAAGTACTTCCGCATCGTCATCAACACGCGCACCACGAGCGAGATCATTGCGCAGCTCGTCCGAGCTCTCGAGGAAGCTGGTGCCGAGGCGGTTGCGGAGGAGCAGGCGGGTAAGTGAGGTGGTGCATCTATGCATAGACATGTGACATGAGCAGCATGCCGACAATCGCTAGCTCACCACGGCTTCTCGCGAGCGTCCTTGGCGAACTTGTTGACCGCGACGCAGAACTGAGCGTACGGGTACTGGCTCTTGCCCTTGGGGAAGACGTCTGCCTCCTTAAGCTGATCCGCGGCGCTGCTCAGGCGATCGAGAACGTAGCCCAAAGCGTGGTCATGGGCGTCGCGCTTGCCGGCGCGAATGGCCTCGTTGTGGTAAAACACAAAGTCGGCGTATGTCTGGAGACGGTGCTGAACCAGCATCTGGAGATCGGTCCACCTCGTGGCCAGGCGCATATCGAGCTCGCAGTATGGTTCGAGGAGGTGATGGGCCTGGTTAAGCCACGCCTCGATCTCGTCGAGCATCGAGCCGAGCGTCGAATGGGGGTCCGCGGGAGGAGCGAGGTGGGCTGCTCCCGTGGCGGTGGTAGACACTGGCGTCGCGCCACCAGCGGGCGAGCGCTGCCCGTCCAGGCCATCCGGTGGCGGCGTGGGCAGCGGAGCCTTCGCCGCCCGCACGACCAGGCGGCAGTACTTGAGAAACGCCTCGCGCAGGCGCTGGTGGTGGGCCTTGAGGAGCTTGTGGTACTTGTCCACCTCGGAGAAGGCGCGGTGCACGTCAATGTCGAGCTGGTGCGGGTAGAAGTCGTAGGTGACGGTTGTGACGGCGCCAGTGCGGTCGGGCAGCAGCTTGATGTGCATCGGGTAGGCGGCGCTGGTGAAGGGGATGAGGTAGCCCTCGGCGTCGCACATGGTGTCGGCGAGGTGGCCGCAGCGGCGAGGTGAGAGGAGTTGAGAGAACAGGAGATGGTGGCGGAGTCTTGTAGGATGGAGTGACGGTTGAAACGAGGACATGGTGCGACGGTTGGACTGGATGTGTGGCACAACAACACCAAGTGGCGAAACAACGATGGATGACTCAACTCGTCGCATCCTTGCCGCAGGTTTTATCCATGGAACAGCCTTGTTTGTTGCGCTCGCCAACAACATGCGTGCAAAACACAAGTGCTGCTGCACCAAACGTCCAAGTCACAATGGGCCTCCGGCCGACCAACCAGCAAAAGTCGGTGCGAGCCGCCCAGGGCAAAAGCAGGCGCGTTGCGCCACATCTGCTTCTCCGCCAGGGAGTCGAACCCTGCTCTACCGCGATGATTTCTCTCGATGAGAGGCGGTTATACTAACCGATATACTAGCGAAGACGATGCTCTCGACGTTACTGGGTCGTATGTGAGCGAGGGAGGGTCTCGGCACAAGCCGAAGGCATCCCCGCCTTCAACCATCGGCACCGGCTCAATCCTCCGCACAACTCTCACATCGTCCTACCTAGCTAGTGTGAGTGACGACACACTGCCCCTCCTGCTTGGGTTCAACTCCCAAGCCTCCTGCAGCCACCACCACAGCTCGGCGACGCTATCCCGGAACGCGGTGAACTCGACGCACTCCCTCAAGCTCTTGGGGAACAGGTTGTAGTCTTCCAGCGTCTCGACATATCCTGCGAGGTCTCGGACGACCGTGTAGATGGCCAGGCAGTACGCGTCGCTCCTCGCATTCTTGAGCACGCCGTTGTGGTAGAAGATAGCGTCGGCATAGTTGTCTGGCGGGATGATCTCGCGCAGGCGGTCGGTGTCGTCGAGCGCGGCGAGGTCCCAACGGCGATACTGCGGTGCAAGGTGTCCGAGCTGGTCGAAGAAGCCCTGCACGTGGTCCAAGCACTGGGCTCGGTCGTCGTGTCCCCGGACCCTCTGGAGGCGGTAGGCGACCACACGGCGCTTCCACGCATCAAGGCGGGCCTGGACGGCCTGGAAGCGGGATAGGAGGGCACGATGGCCGCGCTTGAGCTGGTGCTTGTCACGCGGCGTCATGAACGAGATTTCGTCGACGTGAAAGTCGATCGTCATTGGCGACGTGTAGTTGGCTCTGTTGGGCAGCAGCGGGATGGGCACGCGGTACGGCTGGCCCGGCGTGATGGGTACCACGAGCCCGTCGTAGCCGTCCATCATGATGTTGGAGCTCGGTGGCGACGGCGTCGGCGTTCGCTTCGGCGCAGGGGCCCGGGTCCCCTCCGGTGGCTGCGCTTGGGTGCGAGCGCGGGTGTTCATGGTTGAGTGGTGGGTGGTGTGGATTGCGTGCGATAATGTCTTGAGGAGCACGAGAATGGAGAAGACGACCAAAGCCATATCAGATGGTGACTGGAACACCTCAATGTCTCCAACGTCATGTACGTGACCAGATTGTTGCTGCGGGATTGTGATCGATGAGGTGGGTGGCGACCATGGCGGCAGGGTGAGAAGGTCTGGTCAGAAGGACGTGCGTGAGACGTGGCCGGCGACGACCAGACGGTGAACACTTCATGCCTCTATCTACATGTACACGATGCTACAGTTGTGTGTGTTGTCCTTGCTTCTCGGATTGGCGCGTTGCAATGGGTATGTCGTGGTGCGGGGTTCTTCGGCCTCCACACGGCGGTATCGGCTTCTGCGACATCAGCCACACTCCCCAACAACCACTCACAAAGGACGCCGGGGCGGTATGGCTCGACGACCTGGCTCTCGACGGAGGTGTGCCAGGCAAAGAACTTGGCGACGTGGTCCTTGGCCTGGCGGTGTGCGAGCAGTGCCGCCTCGTGCGCGGGCGACTCGCCGGCCGAGCCCCAGTCAATGTACCAAGCGTCGAGGGTGTCGACCTCGCCCTCGAGGACGGCGAACTCGTCGAGGAAGACGTGGAGGAAGCCGTCGCGGTGAGCGAGGAGGTCGAGCGCCTTGGCGTCCCACTCGGACAGCGAGGGGTCGTTGACCGTCTCGTCGAGATCGGCGAGCTCGTGGCTGATCTCGACGAGGTTGTCGAGCGTCTCAATGATGCGCTCGAACTCGAACGCGCGGAGGTGCTCCTCCGTCTTGCCGAGGCCCTGGATGAAGAGCGCGTGCGCAAGCTGCCAGGCGGTGGCGCGGCGCTTGAGGTTGATGAGGAGCGCGGCGAGGGCCTCGTGCCCCGCCTTCACGGCGGCGAGGGGACGGCCGGTGCCGACGCCGGGGTGCGGGTGGACCTCGACGGCCACGCCCTTGGCGCGGTGGTCGAGCACGGGCACGGTGATGAGGTATGGCTTGGCGTTGGTCATTTCTGGGGCGGGTGTTAGATGGAAGTGGGGGAAGTTGTTGAAGGTGGAGAGTTGTGGGAGGGTTAAAGAGCAGTTGTGTCTGGTGCGTTTCGGTGAGAAAAGACGGACGTCATGTCAACAAGACGAGAAGACTGGTGTGCAGTGACACGAGGTGGCGTCGCACACTTCGCACCGCCGTGGCGTCAGTCGGGTTCGCCCAGGACAATGTCGGCGCCCCCGGCGTCGTCGGTCAGTGCACAGCGATGTGTCGGGCGTGTCATGGGAGGAGGCTTATGCATTGTGTGGACTGCTTGTGGGAAGCAGGCGTATCATGACGCCAATGATTGCTGGGTGGCGGCGGAGGTGTCATGCCGCCGGCGTGCATGCCATCTCCTGCCCAACGGCTTGGTTTGAGCCGGACTCAGACTCCCATTCCTCCCAGTCATCGAGGGTAATGACGACTGTTGATATCAGCAAGGATAAGCACGCTTGGGACTCACTACCCATGGGTACGGAGAACTCGCCCCCTGTTGGGCTGGGCTCCAGCCATTCGGCTTGGTCGTGCGTGTTGGGGCTCGTGACGGGGGAGGGCATGGTGAGCTAGGTGTGGTTGGGGTGTTGACAGACGAGCTCGCTCATGTTACATATGTACTCACGACAGGGTACATTGCTGGCCTTCACGAGTACGCATCAATGCATCCTGATGGGACAGTCCATTTGTTGAATCGAACTGCCACAGGTGCGACGAAGTTGTCGTGGTTCGGGACGAAGAAGAGGTTGACATGGCTCTCCCTTGTAGCCTGCCTTCCCTGTATTAACAATTCCAGACAGTGTTATTCTTCTATGGAAGGAGATTGTTACAGTCAGTCGTCCTACTTGTGCAGGTTTGTGTCGAGCACAACACCGTCGATCGCCACACGCAGTCAACAACATAACGGGGCGGCGCTCCGCCACCTCGGCAACTGCAAAAGTTGGGAGCGACTATGACACCATTCATCCCAGCAAACATCTCGTGTGCTCAACCCATCTTCACCTGCCGTAAACATAGCACCCACTGGGGGCTGTAAAGTCAGACATGGCCCTCGCTCAAAACTCACGGTGGTAGTAGAAGTCAAAGATCTTGTCCACCTCATCAACAATGTCGTCCGCGGGCTGGCCAAGCGCCTCGCCCAGTCTCTGGATGTGGATGTCGAGGCCGGTATCGTGGATGTTGCCCTCATTAAGCATGATCGTAGTGCAGGACTCGACGCGGTACCAGGCATCGTTATCGGCCCACATGGCATCGATCTGGCGGGGGGTGGCATTCCTGATCTCGGCCCAGGTGAGATCGGGGAAGTGCGCCTTGTAGGGCGAGGACTGGATGCTCTCGTGCAGCCAAACCATGGTTTCGCGGTACGACTTGTACACGGGGTCAAAGTTGGACCGGCCCGCACGAATTAACGCAGCTGATTGACTCAGTACGATAGCCACACGTGTCCACTTACCACGGAGGAGGCGAGAGGTGAGGTGGCCGGCGTGGTGGGACTTCAACTCGTGGCAGAAGATGACTTGCTTGCCCATGGTTGTTTGTTGGGGGGTTTGGGTTGAGGTATCGCTTGTCCGTGGTCTTCGACTTATGTAGACAATCGGAGAGCTCGCCACCATCAATCAACAATGGTGGATGAGGTGTTGTGCACATGCTCGCACCGTCGTGCCTCAGCGGCGATCGACGCACGACAGGCCAGCATATGGCGAGGGCCGGGAATCTGACAATGGGCGTGCAAGTCTCAATGGCGGGCACTTTAGAGTCATATGTACGATACATCATGGTGGTATTCGGATTGTGTAGGCCAGAGCTCATGGATCAGCATGGCATGGTGCTGGAAGCACCAGGCTGTGACCCGCTCACAGTGCGCAACACCTGTGGCATTCTATCCCCCCGTCCCAAACTATCCCCAGGCCTCGCGCATTCTCTCCATCCGCGCAACCTCCAAGCACCTGATAGCCACGACGACATCGAGCGCGAGGTGCAGGCGCGCGATCCAAACCCCAACCTCCCGGAGGCAGATGACCCCCGTGTCCAGCATGATAGCGACACACTGGGTGAAGCTTTCCGGCCCGATGTCGCCGTCGTCGACCGCGATGACCCGGGCGCGCTGCTCCGCCGTCCACCCAGAGCGGGTGTGGCGCGCCAGGCGGCGGGCGACGAACAGGCGCGGGCTGAGCCACCACATGGCGAGGTAGTGCGTGTCGTCGATTACTGGCCGGCCGGACTGGGCTCGTACTGCTGGGAGGGTTAGGTTGGCATGGGGGTCGCTCACCGTTCAGGAGGGCGACGAAGGTCGCTGCTTCGCTGCGGTGCAGGATGAAGGTCGCTGCTTCGCTGCGGTGCAGGATCCGGAGGTTGAGCGTACGTCTGTCCATCGTGGTCGGGTGAGGTGCATTGTTGTTGAGTACCTTGGAGGGTGAGGAGCTTTGTAGAGCCGGGCGAGGGTCGGCGCGAGAGGGAACAATGACCAGTTGTGTGCGACGACGAGGTACCCAGAGCGACGATCAGACAGTCGGAGAATGACCGACCAGGCAGCGTGCCACTAATCGACGGCAGTGCACACACAAAGGCACAATTTCACCAGGCAACCCTCTCCAGAACGCAGTCTATGGCTACAATGCATATGCTGTAACGTGCCTATCTGAACGCGCTGCACCTCACGCCTCCTCCTCCTCATCCTCAAGCATCTCCCTGAGCCAAGCGACGCGCGCAACAAGCACCTCACGGAGCGCGTTGTGGCGCAGGTGCACATCGTTGAGCGTCACAACCCCCGCGTCGAGCATGAGGCGGACAAACTCGCCGATGTTGACGCTCGAGGCCGACTCGAGCCCGGCCGCATTGAGCGCGAGCGCGCGCGCGCGGTGCTCGGCGCTCCAAGCCGAGGTGGGGAGGTGCGCCTGCGCGTGTGCGGCCGAGATGCGCTCCCCCAGCCAGAGCATTGTCGCGTGGTACGTGTCGCTGATGGTGGGGTGGTCGCTCGCGGTGGAGATGCGCGCCGCTACTGGGCTGGTTAGGGCCGGAGGGGTTGGGGAGGGGACTTGCCGTGCAGGAGGATGGCGAAGCAGCGTGAGGCTTCGCGGTGGGTCGTGTCTGTGCTGGGCGGGGCGTCGGGCATGGTTGGTTGCTGGTGTGCTGGCTGGGCATGGTGGTGAGGAGACTTATGTAGGTTGTCAGCGGCGACGGTGCGACGACAAAGAGGGCGGGGGAGGGGGAGCTCGCACTCTGTGTAGGGGAGCATCTATGACAATGGCCGCTGGTGGCCATTGACCCTCGCACCGTTGACAATACAGATACCTCGGGAGCAGGTCGGTAGAGGAAAAACAGGCGCGTGTCACGGCCTCCAAGTGCCACGGTGCCACTGCCTCCTCCTTGTCGAGGGCCGCACCCGCCAAACAATAGCCAGCCTGCAGCCAACACAAAGGACCCCCTCCTCCTCCTCGCCCAGCACACAATCCATGCAACTACATGCACTGAAGGCCCCAGGCCCCCAGCTACCCAGACGCGCCATCCGCACTCGCCCCGGAGCTCGCAACGGACCGCGCCCAGCCCAGCCCGCTGGGATTGGGCAGCCCAAGCCCGAATGCAAGCTCGGCGATGTCGTCGTACCGGTGCTCGATGATGGCATCGCGCAGCGCGTCCAGCCGGCCGTCGACATCCGCGTCGTACGGCACGTCGGGCTCCATGATGATATCCTGCAGCTCCTGGATGAGGAGCTCGGCCAGCGTCGCGACGTCCACTTCGGGCGGGTACACGCGCCCGAAGGCCTTGAACGGCGGCCCGGCTGGGGTTAGTTGTCGTTGGCGGCAACGTACTGAGGAGGACGTCGCGCCAGGCCCAGGAGGTACGCCGCACGATGTACGCCTTCTGCTGTGGGGTGACCGTCTTCTCTGGGGTGCGGTCTGGGTTGCGCGGCGGGCGGGGAGGAGTTACGCGTGACGAGGGAGGGGGTACTGCGTCGCTGCGGTCTGTCATGGTGGTGCTGGTAAGTGCAGGGCGTAAGTGCGGTGCGTGTTAGAGTCTCACGAGAGGTTATGAGGCCAGACCGTGGGGTGAAGCAGGTCAGCACAATACCACCAGCCTCGTGCACGCCATTGACGCAACGCATGAACCCAAACTTCTTCCATTGTTCCGGCGTCTATACTCTAGAGCCTGGCCCTGGCGGCGTTGTCGGTGCCGTTGGCCTGGTGGACCTTCCATTCCGCCTGGACGATCTTCTTGATTTCGGTTTTGAGCAGCTTGCCGTTGGCGTTGCGGGCTGGGTCTGTCAGCGTCGGTATGGCAGGGGACTTACGCAGCAGGTCGCCAGATACCACGACAATGGCCGGGCGCGCCGGGTACCGCAGCCGGGGGGAGACCGTCTTGATGATCTCCTCAGAGGTGGCCGTCGCGCCTGGGGCGAGGGAGACGGCGACACCCACACGCTCGCCGAGAATGGGGTCGGGAACGGGGACGGCCGCCGCTTCGGCGATGCGGCTGTCGAGGAAGAGGGCGTTCTCAACCTCCGCCGAGGCAATGTTCTCGCCACCGCGGATGATGATGTCCTTGGCTGTGGGGTTAGCAGTGAGGTACAGCTTCCAACCCACCTCGGTCGCCAATGAACAGGAAGCCCTCCTCGTTGACGTATCCGACGTCTCCCGAGTCGAGCCAGCCGTCGGCGTCGATCGTCTTCGCGGTCGCCTCTGGAGGTCAGCGGTGATTCGAACCATGGTACTCACTCTCGTCGTTGAGGTACGAGGTCATGATGTTGGGGCCACGCATGAGGACGATGCCTGGCTTGCCGGGGCCAAGTTCCTTGCCTGTCTTCTGGTCGACAATCTTGAGGCCAGCAATGGGGAGGGCAGGGCCGACACTGCTTGGCTGGCTGTGTGAGCAGCTGGGCGACCGAACTTCGCGTAGCTGTGACTCACGTATTCCAGGTAGTCGGTGAGCGCGTTGGAAGTGTGCATGGCACTCGTCTCCGTCATGCCATAGCCCTGGAGGCTGAGCAGGTCAGCTTGACCCAAGTAGCAGACACTTACATGGCGGCAGTGGGCCAGAGCTTGTGAACGTCGCCAGGCATGCGCTCAGGTGGAGGAGCTCCACCATAGCTGACGCCCTCAAAGACGTGATCCTTGGGCAACAACGGCGACTGGATGATGCTCTGGACGATGGCGGGGACGCTGGGTCGTCAGCAGCCGTGGGTGCACTCAGGACAGCGGACTCACCCTCCGATGACGCTGATGTTGTGCTCCTTGATGAGGTTGATGGCATCCTTGGTACTCCAGCGGCGCATGAGGATCATCTTCCAGCCGCTGAGGAAGATGCGGATGAGCCAGCCCTCGACGGCCGAGACGTGGAAGAATGGGATGGCGACCAGGACGATCGACTGCTCGGCCTTGGGGGTGAGGAGCTCACCCATCTCCTGGAGCGTCGCGCCCGCACGCAGGATCGCACGGCCGTAGGCTGAGGGAGTCAGTGCCGCAAGATGGCCCGGCTTACGGATGAGGCACGAGACGACGTTGTGCAGTGCCGCACGCTGGCTGGAGAGGACAGCCTTGGGGTAGCCCGTGGTGCCCGAGGTGTAGAAGATGGTGCCGTCGTCGTCGGTGTGAAGCGTCTCGAGGCCGCCACCGCGACCCGCGACAATGTCGGCGACGACCTTGGGGTCGGGCTTGGTCTCGGGAATCACAGTGACGCCCTTGCGGGCGTTGACAGGCAGGTGACCCACGTCCTGCCAGCAGTAGAGCTTTCCGACGCCCTTGCGCTCCAGCTCGGGCATGAGAGGGCTCAGCACGCCGGCGATCTCATCGGACGCGAGGATGACCATGGGCGGCGCAATGCCCAGGCTGTGACCCATGACCTCGGCATTCCTGCGCGTCAGAGCTGACACGCCGTCGGCACTCACCAGGTCGCGTTGATGATGACGGGCACAGCGCCGAGGAGGTGGATCGCGACGTAGGTGATGACCCAGTCGGTCGAGTTCTGGCCGCCGATGCCGACATAGCTGCCCTTGACCACGCCGAGCGCGGTCCTCATCCACGCGGCGAGCGCGAGCGAGCGGTCCCTGATCTGGGCATAGGTGAAGTCCTCGCGGGCGTAGAAGTCGCTGGGCTCAGGCGTCGGCGCAGAGATGAACGGCCGGTCCTGGAACTCTGCAAACTTGGCGAGGAAGAACGCGCGCCATGTGGGAGGTTGCTAGCGCGAGATCGAGATAAGCGGGGGCCGACAGGACCGCACAGCCGGCGGGGACTCCAACCTCCCCCACGACAGCCACTCACATTCTTCCAGACCTTGTGCTTCTGGCCCCGGATAACGGCGTCCTCCATCTCCCAGAGCATACCCTTGGAGGTGAGGATCTTGTCACCTGAGCTTTAGCGAGCGGCTCGAGCAGAGGCCCACTCACACTCCTGCATCTTGCGCTTCGGGCCAGCGAACGTGAACGCCATTGTTGCTCGAGTCTTGGTGGGTGGGGGCTCGAGGGAAAGATGCGGGGCCGACCGTCAAGGCGTCTCCCACTCTTATAAAGCACCACTCTGTGCCCCTGGGTCCCCATATCTTTGTGGTCGGTGGACTGGACGCGTAAGAGGATGAGTGGGGTGGGGGAGTTGGTATTCTGCGTGCCTGTCGGGTCGTCGGTTGCCGGCCCGGCGGTGATTATGAGGCTCGTCGCCCCCGTCCGCCGTCGTGTTCAGGTCAGCAAACCATGATTACCCGCGATTCCGAGGACTGTTGTTCCAAGGATGCGCTCGACAATCTGCTCCCTTGGCAGCGCTTCGGCCTCATCTCACGTCAGCATGTCCACAAAGTGGCAGCAAGAGGTGGTGGCGACGGCTATAATCTTCTTTATACACATGCATGTGGCTCATGCCGGACTATAGTACTGGTGATCCCTAGGTGAAGTTGTATGTCTTTGCGAGCCCGCTTAGACCTTAAGCTGGCTGTCCGCCTCCTCCTTTTCCTTTGGTGGTTTGGGGAGGGCGTCCTCCTGGCCAGAGCCAGTGCGCGTGGGGGCCTCGTGCTCCTCGTCCTCGTCGGATTGAGGGACGCTAGCCTCCGGGTCGTCGGCCCAAGGTTTCCGGCCGTGGGTCACGTTGTTGAGCCAAGGCGGGAGGAAGCCGCCCTCGAGCTTGTAGGTCCAGGGCTCCTTCTGGTCCTTGTTGGCGGGGCGGATGCGACCACCAGACGCCTTCTCAATGGCCCACACAGTCGTGTTGATGAGGATGTACGA
Organism: Vanrija albida; assembly: GCF_041260175.1. Classification (NCBI taxonomy): domain Eukaryota; kingdom Fungi; phylum Basidiomycota; class Tremellomycetes; order Trichosporonales; family Trichosporonaceae; genus Vanrija; species Vanrija albida. The sequence goes on along the minus strand of NW_027191420.1, from coordinate 3,664,649 downwards.
GCAGATTCCGCCAATGAGGCCGTAGGCGATCGAGTAGGTGAAGGGCATGATCGCGAGGCAGATGAAAGACGGGACGGCGTCGCCCATGTACGCCCAGTTGATGTTGCGCGACTCGGCGGCCATCTGGGCGCCGACGAGGATAAGCGTACAGCCAGTGGCCCAGGGCGGGATGGAGGCGAAGATGGGGGCGAAGAAGACGGCAATGAAGAAGCAGAGGCCAGTCACCATCGAGGTGAGACCGGTGCGGCCGCCCTCCAAGATACCGGCACCCGACTCGATGAAGGCAGTGACGGGAGGCGCGCCGAACAGGGAGCCGATCGAGATGCCGAACGCGTCGATGCAGTAGGCGATCGACGAGTTCTCAAAGTCCTGGGTGCGCTTGTCGAGGAATCCACCAAACTTGGCCATGGCGTACATGGTACCAGTGGCGTCGAGGATGTCGACGTAGAGGAAGGTGATGAAGGCGAGACCGAACTGGCCACCGTGCTCACTGATGTTGAAGTCGAGGACGTTGAGGGTGTGCTTGATAGGGTGGAACGTCGCGACCTTCTTGAAGAAGTCGAAAGCGTCGTTGCCGAGCGGGGTGTGCGGGAAGTTGGTGACGGGGGTGCCGCGGGGCCACGAGATGATCGAGACGAGGAGGATGCCGAAGATGATGGCGCCCTTGACGCGGAACATCATGAGCATGACCGTGAAGACACCGCCGCAGAAGATGCCGATCCACATGGTGGGGTTGCGCATCTTGTCCGAGGAGGGACAGAGACCGGTGTCCTTGTCACGCATCGAGGGGTGGCATCCGCCGAGCTCGACCGGGGTGGCCTGCGCACCGGTGATGAGACCGATACCAGCGGCGTAGGTCATGCCGATGATGGTCAGGTAAAGACCGATACCGACAGCAGTCGCCAGCTTGATGGATGCGGGGATGGCACGGGCGAGCCACTGACGGATACCGAGGAGCGTGAGACCGACGAACACAAAGCCCTCAACGAAGACGGCGGTGAGAGCGACCTGGTAGGGGACGAGGCCCGAGCCGTGGAAACCGACGACAGTGTAGGCAAAGTACGCGTTCAGGCCCATACCGGGCGCGAGCGCGATCGGGAGGTTGGCGAACAAGCCCATGCAGAAGGTGGAGAGGGCGGCGATGGCGGCCGTGGCCGTGACGAGGTCGCGCCTGATCTCCTGCACACACTGCATGTACTCGGGGTTGCTGACGCAGAGGTCGGCCTTGAACTCGGGAGGGCAGACACAGGTTCCTCCCGAGTCTGAGACGATGGCCGAGTTCACGCTGATAATGTAGGCCATGGCGAAGAAGGTGGCCATGCCGGCGCGGATCTCGGTCGTGAAGCGCGTCCCCTTGCGCTCCTTGGCCTTGGGACGGTCAGCATTGTTTTTGCACGCGTGGATGTCATGTTGGGACGCGTGTAGATCAGATTAGATCACACGCGCCTCAACACGCAGTCGAGCTCCGACCTGGTCGGAGATGACTTACATGGCCTGAACCCTCAAGGCGAAAGTACTTGCCGAATAGCGAGGTCGCCACGCGATTGTTGAGGCTGTCAACCCAAGCCCAAGCCATGGTGACTGAGTGTTTGACGGGGTAGAGTGGACGATGGATGAGATGGGAAGTCTGATGCACGCGAAGGCGATAGCGAGCGTTTAATGCTTGCGGCTAGCGTTGGAGCTCGACTGCTCGTACTCCTCTGGTGGGTCCCACATGGGGAGCCCGGTCCAAACAATTTTTCTACCTTCCGCTTACCCTGCTGCCAAATTTCTCTTGCGCCAAGCCGGAAGCGTCCCACTCAGTGGCCCTGCCAGACTGCCTTGCTGCCACTCAACCTTAAAGGGCACCAGGACGAGGATACCAAATGACGACGTTGGCCGGCCTGCTCCGATAAGTCCGTGCTTGGGATAGGGGATGCTTTGGCTTTCCGCCGCCAATGATTGGGCGCCAGCCTCGTTCGACCACTCGCTCGTAAGCATCCGTCGGTCAACCGGCGCGTCTTGTTGACACTATCGCTGTAGTGGGCAAGTGCAACACAAGGTCACTCGCGATAAGGACTAGGTGAGGATAAGCGCCAACAGCTTGCCACTCAGTCTGCTGGGGATAGCGCGTGACGACCATGGTCGATCGCCGAGGCTGTCGGGTTAGGGGGCGCGTTCGCGATAAGAGCCTCCAGAGCTGCGGTCCTCCCGTCCGATGATCCCTTCGTCTCCACATCGTCGGCGACTGCTCGACGGGCTAACTTGTGCCCCGGCCTCTCAGAGGACAGTGATCATCGGGACCCTTCGTGTTTCGTGTCGGGAGGAGTACTGAAACTTGGACCGTGCGTCTGCCTCTCGCCCTCACAGCCTCCTCAAGGAGGGGATCCTTGCTCCTCGCTTGTTTCTCGCTCGAGGACGGCCGGAACCATGGCCTCGAACTTGCCAACGCTGGCAGGGGTGAAACATCGTTCCACATCCCCTCAACACGCCACGTCCAAATGAGCGACCATTTTGTCGAGCCCATCCTGGCCGACACGCCAGTCCCGACCGAGCTCACGCTTCGTACCGACTCCAGGCCGACGGCGCGGATCGAGCTCCGCGTGTTGGTCGACCGCGCTGCTATTCCCGGTCTTGACCGGGCAGCGGATGCCGTCGCGGCGCAACACGCCGACCTGTCCCATCGGCTCGAGACGGCCCGCGACGAGCTCGTCGCGTTCAAGCACGTCGCGACGTCGATCAAGGGCAAGTTCTCCAGCCCGCCCAAGTCGTCGCAGTTCAAGGCGTGGGATGCCCAGCTCGCAGAGCTGGTGAATGTCCTGCCCGAGGTGACACGCTGGGACGTCCAGGTCGCCCGTGACTCGCAGCTCCTGCAGCGTACGCCGGCAAGCTACATCGAGTTTGCAAACTACCACAACGCGCTGGTCAAGGTTGTGCGGAGAGACGCGTACGTGTCCGTCTTTGTTGCAAGGTTCGAGACCTGGGTCAAGAGCATCGAGCATGCCGTCAAGGCTTTGAGCAGCAAGTCGATCGTTGCAAAGAGCGAGGAGGCGCTCAGGACCGTCCTGGCGCTCAGGGCTCTCATCGGAAAGCTTTGGCCGTTCAGTGGCAAGCTCAAGGTCGAGGCCGATACGAGTGACGAGGCGAACTGAGGGGACGGCGGCTGTGGCCGTGAGGCGTTCGTGCAGGACATGACCCTTGCTGGCGCTGTGCTAGACCTGTCAGTACCGAGGAGCTCGGCGAAGCCACTCCTCTAGTGCCGCCCGATAGCACGGGGGTCCGTTCGAATGGCCATCCTTGACTTCATATCAATGCTTGGTACTATTTACACAACTGATTGTATTCGTTCGGTCGGTGTCGGTCGTCGAGTCGTCGGCTCGTTCGCGCCTCTCGCCGCTAGCTGAGGAACTCGACATGGGCGAGCTGCTCCTCGAATCCCTTGGCGCTCTTCTCGATATGCCGCTGCGTCTCCTGGAGCACCTCGACGAGCTTGGGGCGGTTCTCGAGTGTGCGCGGGAATCCAGTAAGGTAGAGCTCGTAGTGCTCCTTGAGCGCGGCGAGGACAGCGGTACGCTCGGCCGCAAGCAGCGCGAGGTCATGGGCCTTGAGTGCGGGGTCTTTCTCGGCGGCGAGCGAGTTGATGTCAGGGTCGTCGGCGGGGTCGAGCGTGCCTGTAGGTGGGGCTGGCTGGTGGTCGCTGTTGGGGAGGGGGATCGCGCCGGCCTCGGCGACCGTCCTGTCGAGTCTGGTGAAACGCGCGGCGAGGGCGGCGACATGCTCGAGCTGCTGCGCGAGGTCGTGCAGGCGCTCGATGAGGACCGGGTCGGGCGTGCGCGGGCGCGACTGGGACGGCGTGGGCCCGTTGGCCGGCGTGTGGAGGGGCACGCCGTCGGGCTCGACGAGGTCGGACCGGAACGACGCCATGGACAGCGACGAGATGCTGTGCTTGTGCGAGTGCGTCACGAGGTTCGGGTCGGTCGTCGCCGCGACCTTCCAGTTGATGACCTGCTGGCGCGTGCGCTCAAACAGATGCGTGAACTGGTTGAGGTGGAAGATGACGTCGGGCAGGTTGCGCTCGCGGTACGCCGCGAGGGGGACGCGGACGAGAACGTGCTCGCTGTGCTGGGGCTCAGTCCACGACGGGAGCGAGAGCGGGATGATGATCGTCTGCGGGGTCGCTGACGAGCGCGTGTGCTCGTCGCCTCCGGTGTCAGCGTCGAGGGCCATGGTGGTTGGGTGGGCTTGTGGGCTGTGTTGTCGCTGGGCTCAGCGCGAATGGTGAAGTGGGTGAAGGACAGCACTGTGGGTGAAGGACAACACCGCGTCGTCGTGTCGTAACAATGCATGCCCAGCAGCCCACCCAAGCCCACCTATCAGCAGGCACATGCAACCAGAGGTGTGGGCGGCGGACGTGTTGGCGCTGGGCGGCAATCGCCTGCGGGCCTTGGCGGCGAGGGATGCCCTCGTGACCAGCAGCTAGCGAGCAGCAGCCCAGCGACGCCACCAATCTACCACTTGGATGCCCATCCCCCACTGTGACCTGACGAAGGCGTCGACCGCAGCTGTCGGACTCGTTCTCATGCCTCGCTCCGCCGCCGTGTCAGTGGGCCCCCGGACGCCCTCGGCGCCGGACAATCCTGGCACCGTGGCATCCTGCCCTGCCGCACTCGCGATGCAGTGTGACGATGAGCACCAGAAACGTGGGTCAGCTGGCAAGAAGCGCATGCAAGGCACTGCACGCGCCTAGTACGTCCACTCACTCCGAATGCATTCACGCTCCATTCGTGATGACGCGGTATGCGATGCGATCGAAATAGGTGTAAACAACACGTGAGCAAGGGTGCGTCGGAGGCAAAGGGGCTCCGCGGGTCGCACCGAACCCGCGCGATAGTCGCCCAGGATGTGCGCGAAGTGGACACCAGTTTCTAGTGTTGCCGAGGTAAGGAGGTGTCTTAGTGACCATAGAAGCCGCAACATCAACTCCAGCTGAGTCCAACAACACCAGCCGCACCCTTCTATTGACAGAAGAGCGCTGCATTGATGGATCGAACAGCGAGATCTGCGCCTCCGCCTCAACCGAGCACGAAATTTCGGACGCATCATGACGTCGTCGAGCAAAAACAACGCCTTGACCTGCCAGACAACGCCATATGCTGGCCTGAACAAGCCCACAGCGTGGCCTCCACCGCCCGCGCTATCAAAGCTGATGCGAGGCTGGGCGAGCATGGTCGTTTATCAGTCGGCACTTCGGCCCGACACAGCCGGAGAGACCATCACTGAGGACTAACGAGAGGCGTGGCAAATTCGCTATCCCAGTTGCAGTGAGCTGGCTGTGCCACATAGCAGCGAGCTGTTGCCGCTCAACTGACTGCGTCACTGACCTTCCTTCCTCATACCGGCCTGCACCGTGCGTCGCTTGTGGCGCCGCCAAGCGGAGAGGACAGCGCAATGTGCTCCTCTTCGCACGTCCTTCCAGTGAGCTGACAATACCATTGACGAGTGAGCTGCTCGTCTGTGCGCTGGCTGTGATACCGACCTTCCTGATACCGTCCTGAATGCAATGCAGGTTACTGCCGTCTTCGTGGTCAACCGATCATGTTTTTGCACGTCGTCCTCCAACTAGTCCGTTGTGTCTATCCCTCGCGCTCGTTCACTCACAGACTTCTCGGCTCCTCACAATTCCTCTCACCCCCATAACACTCATCTACGAGTTTGAATATCCGTAGATATCCACGACACTCTTCACTCAGTTGTATCTTCCACTCTAACCCTACCTCTCAGCCAGGATGAACTTCAGTCGCCTTGTCCGCAAACTCCGAGGGTCCAATGTCGGGTCCAGTGGCCGGAAACTTCGACGCCACCCAAATCTGAACGAGTCCTTCCTTCACTTGGAGGGCGGGGATGAGAACGGTGAGCAGTCGTACGAAATGACTCACCACAGGGAAGCCTACTTGTTCCCCGGCGCAAGCAAACCCAGTATCACCGTGACCGACTGGAACGACCGGAGGAAAGACGAGGTGTGGGACTGCACCTTCGACTACCTCTCTGTCTACCCGCCCCAGCTTGTCAACCCCGGCTCCCGCCCCGTTAGCCACGCCCTGGCCCAGTGGCGACAATTGCAGAACGCACTGTCCCGAGTAGCGTTGGAGCTCAAGAGCTGGCACACCGACATAGAAAACGGCACATCCTACCGCCCCGGGGTGCGGCGGTTCCCCTCCGCCCATCCCGCGAGCTCCCTCCCAACCGACCAAGAACTCGACGTCCTCATTGGCCGGATACTATGGTTCCGTGGCGTGGCGGATGCCATACACCGCTGGGATGCGCACCTCCTCGCTCCTCACATTCTTCCGTCCCTCATGAATCGTCTGCAAACCGGCGGGCCCGATCGCGAGACGGACCGAATTCTCAGGCTTGCCGGTGAGCGCCTACTCCATGTGGCGATATTCGTCGACCGCTTCACTTGGTTTGCCGACCACCGGTGGCCACCCTCGACTTGCCGTCGACCCTCACTCGCGTCTGCCTTTGGGGAGGCCAAACGAATCGGTACCATTGCGACAGCTCCATTTCAGGAGCAGTTGTGGGCTATTCGTGGAATGAATAGGTGAGTGTGCCGTCGGTCTATGCTCACTGATACCAAAGGCTACCGTAGCAGTCATGCAGGTCGGCGGCCGAAAATGAATGAGATATCGTCATGATAAGAGAGAATTTGCAGTGGACAGCCAGAGGTCTGCCCGGCTGTATTGCGCTGCCACTTTGCGGAGATGTACACGGCCGCCGTTGTCAGAGAGTTGGCCTCCCTAGCTTGATGAACCGCGTGGTCGTGTAGATTGGCGGATGATTGACATACCCCGCACCACTCGTACACATGCACCATCGCCGGAGACTGATCCGATCGACGAGTCGACGACGTGGTGCAGGATGTGTACAACCCGCGCAAGTCTTTCTCAAGCGATCACACCGTCAGCGCGTGTAACTCAGAGGCAGAGTGTCGGACTCCTAGTGAGAAAATCCGGCGGTCGCGGGTTCGATCCCCGCCTCGCGCTTTTTGTGAACATATTGGAGCTGGAGGATCGGGGGCGTTGCAAGGCCATCACTTCTTGTGTGCCAAATCACGTCCGACGCCACTTGCCACATTGCCCCCGCAGAAAACCAGTCGCGTCGAAGTCACAACAACATCTCTTCTTCGTCGTATAACGGTTAGTATGCTCGCTTGTCACGCGGGAGACCGGGGTTCGATTCCCCGCGAGGAAGTACATACACAGGCAGCGAGAAGCTCGCAACCTTTTGGTTCAGGGATGGTGTTGTGGGGCGAAGGGTGTGGCGAACAGCGATTGGTGGAGGGTTGAGGTATTCGCCCTCGGGGCGCATGCAATGGGTCGTGGGACGATTTCCACTGGTGATCATTGAGCGTCAGAGTTGCACAGAGCCGGCTTGCTGGCGATGGAGAAGGGAGACAGCGGCGAAGGGAGGATTGCACGCGCGGATGTCGTTGCAGCGTGGTTTTTCGGATTGGAGGCTGTGGGGCTCTGTCGACCGGCCGCAGGGGTGGCAAGTCCAGTCCTTCGCCCCCGAGGTTGATCACCCACGAGGCGATACATGCGTCTGCATGACCACAACATGCCCACCTGGCACGCACCTCCTCGCCCTCGGAGGCGGTGATTGTTGTGTGGGTAGGGAAAACGTGGTGGCGGGCTGGAGTCGCGCTGGCTGATCCCCCTTTGATGCACAGCAACAGCAGAGACAGCATTGGTCCAGGCGTGCTTCCTGTGTGGGGGTGGAGGCGTACCTCTGCTTTCGACCAGGCATCAAGTGGATGCGCTTGGGCACGAGGGGAGGGCGAGGTCTGCCCCTTTCGTCGTATTGGGGAGATGTCGCGGGCACACCCTGGAGTGCACATCGCGCCTCGTGTTCTGGGACAGGTAACGTTGGCGGTGCGGATGGCCTCGTGTTCTGGGAGTGGCAACGTTGCCGGTGCAGAATGCCTCGTGTTTGGGGAGGAAAACTTCTTGGTGGTGTGTGTGCTTCTTACCTCCTGTCCGCCAGGATGAGGGGGGCAACAAACACCTGCGTTCGGGGGCGAGTGATGATGCCCGCGACACAGGTATAAGAGGCCGGTTGCCACCCCCCCAACTTCCCGTTCCAACATCAACCCACCCTCACCTTTTCTCCTCCTCCCCACCTAGCCACACCCGGCCCAAACCTACCATTACCCAGTACTGCCCACCAGCCCAACACCGACAATGGCCACCACCGCTCTCATGTCGCTCTTCGACCGCCACTCCCCCAGCGCCGACCACGTCCCCGTCTTCTTCGAGTTCACCTCGTGGGAGACCCCCAAGGTCTACGCCATCGTGCCCAAGTTCGGCAATGGCGAGCGCAGCCTGGCATGCGTCCAGGGGCAGCACGAGTTCTTCCAGGAGTTTCTCCCGAAGCTCCAGGTCCGCGTCGACTCCTGGACTACGGCCATCAAGGAGGGGAGCGGTTCCGGCGAGCCCATTCCCGGTGTGGTCGACAGGTAAGTCCCCCCCTCCACTGCCCTCTCGCTGACCCCCGTAGCAATGGCAGGCTCCAGTACATCCTGGACCTGGTGTGCGAGTTCGCCGACATCTACCGCCGCGCCCACTCCCTCGACGAGCTCGTCGCTCAGAAGGAGAACAGCAACCACTACGACAAGGCATTGACCTGTACTCGTGCTGCCTCTTTTACAGCCCTCGACGACCTCTTCCTGGAGCTCGACAAGGAACTCCAGACGCTCTACCCACGCGTCAAGAGGCTCAGGGGAGGTGCCTTCAGGAACCTCACGCTCAATGTCCAGGAGGCGATGAACGAACTCGCCTTTGCATGGGAAGCGTTCGAGGTCCTGCACGAGGAGGTGGTGCGCTGCGTCGACTAGGTCGTGCGCTGGGTCGGCTAGGTACTGGTAGTCGTCGGTGGGCTCTGTACAAAGTAGTTCTGCCATGTAGTTTTTTGGTTTTTGGTCTCGTGACTGGCGGTTGACGAGCGCGAGGAATGCGGAGATCGCGTCGCTGCCCGCAGTTTCGGGGATGGAGCGGGGGCGTTGGTCGACAAAGTCCTGCACCGGGATGGGGCTGGTAACGGGGCGAGGTTCTGCAGGAGCCGTCTTCGCAGTGCGAACACAGTCCCGAAAACGTGTGGCGATTTCCGCGATGGGACCGGCATTGTGGGTGCCACGAGGCAAACGGGCAGGCCTGCGGGTCCTATACCTGTAGCTTGCGCTTGTGTTGGCCACCTCCCAACCAATGCCCCTCGAAGGAGGCCTGCACTCCTCTGTCCCATGGTGCTGGAAGTCGGCAGGTGGCTCCCTTACGCAGAAGCTCCCAACGGAGCCTCCTGCTCCCCGCGAGGGCGATCGCCGCTGTGACCTTCCCAACTTCAAGCTCACGCTGGAGCCGTTCGGCTTCCACTCTGGGGTTGCCAGCCGCCCCTCCAGTAGTGCTACCTTCTATGCATGTCCGTATGCCATCCTGTAGCTCCGTGTCGCCCCAAGGTGGTGTGGTGTCGCCTCGGAGCGGTGTGCTCGGGGGGCAGACTTGGACCCGGTGTGTGGCACCGTGCCGAAGTCGGACAAGAGGCACCCATCTGGGGTACAATGTACGTTTACGCCTCATCCTCTCCCCCAAGGGAGACGTCCAACGACTTTGGAAAAGACATTTTATGCCTCCAGGCACTCGAGCACGCATCAGGCCCCACCCTCTCACCCGTTCCCATCCTTCGTGGCATCCTCACCGCCCCACAGAGACATGACAGCGGCCCCTCCGATTCGATTCAGTGTGTCCAATTTGACAATATCCCCAAGGGCCCAGAATGCGGCGACTAGGGGCTCCAATCCTCCCCACTCTCCGGGGGCACCGCTGTCCTACCCTTCGATGGACCCCTGTCGCGTTGGGAACCAGGCCCTGGTACTATCTTCTCTTCTGTGGTCACCAGTCGGTCCGGGAGCCGGTGTCTTGGTGGCGTGCTGCTGGCTCTGACACTGTATTGGGGCTGGGGTGAGAACGTGACCAGCAGTATAATAATGAGCCGTTGGCCGAGATCTGCTCTCATCGTCGCACTCCAGTGCCACTTTCCACTGCTCCTCCGCCATCATTATCAGTGTTTACTCCATCACTATGCCTTCGCCAAACACTCCCGCCGTCCCATCAGCGACTCCCTTTCCCTACACCTACAAATGGTGCTGCAGGCCCGCCGTCTCCCCTGCGCTGCAACAACGCCAGCCTCAACCTGGTGTCCCTCGCCACTCGACGGAGAGGACGAGTTCGGTGTTCGTACCGAACAGACCACGCCCGCAGTCACCAGCCCTCCTGAGACGAGCATCTGGAAATCGCTCCCTTGGAACACGACTGTCAACACCCCGACCCGTCAAGACCCTCCGGAAACCTCGACAACCACGACCCACGGCTACACGGTTGCCACCTCGTTGTCACACTGGTCCTTGCCTGGGTACTCTCCACCACTCTCCCTCCTCTCCCCTCAACCTCTCGGACATGTTTTCGAGGTCATATCAAGCCGGCAGGCAGACTCGTCACGTCCGTCGCCGCCACTCTGCCCCAGGCAGGCTCCTCACCTCCCTGACCGAAGGCGAGGCCTCGTGGAACCCCACGGACCCGTGGGATGGCACCGACGAGCATGGCGACCCGGATCTTACGCCACGGGAAGGACACGTCCTAGTCAAACTCAATATCGGCCGCTACTACCGCGAGGGACATCTCCCCTCGCCCATGAGGGACGTACGAGCACGCGTCCTGGCGAACGGCCACCTCATGATCCGCCTGCCGCGGACGTACAGTTTCAACCCTCCCCAGCTCCCGCCCGCGAGCCGGGCCCCCACGCCGTCGTCCGCGGTGCGCGCGTTTGTCCCCCTCTCGATCGTGGCGAATAGCGTGTCGCCCGAGCCCGAGAGCCTTCGGTGGCTGCACAAGCGCTTCACGCCCCTCGATGACGAGTATGCGGGCTACATCCGGCAGTACGTCCGCCACGCACCGTGCGAGCTCTCCAGCGAGTTTGTGCGCCTGGAGACCCGCGCCATGATTATCCAGCGCTCACAGCACTACGCCCGCTTTGTGGGAGACGTCGTCCTCCGCTTCCATGAACACCTCGAGGCGGAGATCGACGAGCACCACGCCGCCACGGTCCTGGCGTACCGCCGCTTCCTGTTGGCCACGACCGACTCGCTGCTCACTGGCTTCATCGGCTCCCTCGAGCGCAAGGCCGTTGGCCATCTGGACGGACGCCGCAATGACCTCGAGTACTCGCTCAGCCTGCTCCGGTTGTACGTGAGGAAGGTGTGCGACGCGCAGGACCCCGCGCTCGAGGGCGTCGTGGTGTGGTGAGGTGAGCGCGGGCGGGGCAGGGGGGGGGGCGCGTCTTTCGCATGTAGGCGCTTGTGTTGTGTAGTCATAGAATCAGTCTCCATGAGACATGGTAGAGATGTATTTAGCATTGCATTTTCCGGTGAGCGGAGTTCGTCGTGGCAGTATTGTTCTCGCAGGTGCTACCTTGGTGAGGTGCCTCGATCCGACGTCACCGCCGAGATATGACGTCGTACTCGCTCCCAGCGAAGCGACCATCCGCGGTCGGGCTACTTATAACGCGACTGGTCGTGCTCGTTGCCATGTCTTCTCATCCACCGCGACCACTCCCCACCGAGTACAAACTCCGCCCACCAGCACACCCGCCCCCGCCCCGCGCCCAACCTCACGATGCCGGACCAGCCCCAGCCCCACAACCCCGTCGGCCACAAGCACGAGGCGCACGGCCACGAGCACCACCACCACGCCCACCCGCACCACGAGCACCACGACCCCAACTCGCACCCCCAGAAGACGGCCGAGTTCCAGGCTGAGAACGCGGCCGCACACGCCAAGAAGGACGAGCCGAAGTAGCTGAAGCAAACCGCCACGCATGTGCCAGCATGATGCATTCTCTCAGCTCAGCCCCAGGCCATGTATGTGTGCGGATGCAAAGCTATGCGTGTGTTCGAGAAGATTATACAGATGTAACCCAATCTAGTGTCCTTGGTGTTTCGAGTTTCGCCACTCGCGCGCCGCACCGCGCCCAGGGCTGGGCGGCTGGCGCAGCCAGTCCTCGTATGCTGCTCCTGGTCCTCGGAGTCGGGCAGCCTCGGCGTCGGCGTCAAAGTCGTTGTCGTCCAGCGGCGACGTAACCCGCTCGATGCCGCCCGCCCGTGGCGCAAAGTCGTCCTCGGGCGCCGTGTCGTACCCTCCTTCTGCGGTCCCGTACTCGCTCGACGCCATCGAGTGCGAGCTGATCGAGGCTGCTGTCGACCGCGATGCGGGTATGGCTGGTGCTGGCACGCGGGGGTGCACGAGCGGAACGGTCGTCACCGGGGTCGAGTGCCCGCCGTGGCTGCTCACGCTTGGCGCAAGGTTGGGCATCGACAGCGACGAGTGAGAGGCAGATCGAGACATGTTGCCCGTCGACTCGTTGTCTCCGAATGTTCCCACACTGCCCTTTCGGCGCAGAGGGACGACGCCGACAATGCCGCCGGGGCCTGCAACCCCTGGGACCTCGGGGAACTGCTCAAGCACGTCTCGGGACTCTCCCTCGTGCCGCAGTGTCGAGTGCGAGTTGGAATGGTTGAGGCCGTGTGGAACGCCGAGGGTTGCACCCGCGCCCGTAGCTACCGAAACGACGCTTGCCGCAGCTATTCCGGCAGGCGACAGGATCTTGTTCCCCGTTGGCTGTACCGACTCCGAGTGCTTCTCCGTGTAGCCGGTCGACGGCGTGTCTGGTGCTGCTGCGTTAGCACGGACACGCTGAACCTGTGCCGCGCGAGCAGATTTACCTTCCTTGAGAGGCAGAAGGGCCGTACCGCGCAGGGGCTCGGCGCTGCTGCCGCTCCTTGTAACGTCAGCTAGGGTTTCTGTGTGACACTTACGTCTCCGAGTCGTTTCCTCTCCGCCTGCGACGGAGGCAGCAAAAGGCCAGGAGGGCGAGGAGCAGCAGCCCGACGACACCGCCCACAACACCACCGACGATGGCGCCTATGTTGGAGCTCTTCTTCTTGCCGAGGGTGGTGTTGGCAGACCCGTCGGTGCTGGCCGCACCATTGCTGCTGCTTGACCCAGTCGAAGAGCCGGAAGTGCCGGAAGAGCCGGATGACCCAGGAGAGGTGCTGGACCCGGCGGAGCTCGATTGGGTGGACGATGACTGCTCCTCAGGCAACACTGGCGGGATGGTACTGGAAGGATCAGTCAACCTGCTCAGAATGACTCTGTAAAGCAGCACCCAGGTGCACTCACGTCGACGAAAACAACTGCACACTGGTCAAGCCGGCCACACCATTCGAAGGCGCCCTGAGGCTAATCCTATACGTTTGGCTGGGGTCGAGTGAGGTCTATGCGTGTCAACAAGCGCTCTGGAAGCAATCGAACACCACTTACAGCGAACAGTGGAGACGAGAAATTGTTGTCTGTCGTCGTGCGGGTTTGGAGTCCTCCATTGTTTGGGATCCAAGGCAGGCTGGGCGACGACGAAATGCTGAGCTGTCCGTTCTGAGGGCCGTATGTTCCGGTGAAGACAATGTAGCCGACGTTGGGGGGGATTGTAAGGTCGAGAGTCGCTCCGTTCGTTCCAGTGACTGCACTGTTCGCCCTGTCAACGGTCCATCCTGCCGTGCCGCTGCCGAAGAACGGATTGAGGCCACCATCAGCCGTCACAGCATTGGCGACAACGTTGGGCACCCTGCCAGCCTCGACCGATACGTCGGCCTGCATCTGGGTCTTGACCGTCACCTCGGTCACTGTTGTTGTTGCTCCGTTGGTGGGTGGCGCGAACAGAGCCGTGTACGAGTCGGGGCCGTTGCGGTTGAACGGCTTGCAGTCGAGTGGTCCCGGGCCAGTGCTGCATATCACTCTGCCGACCGGGTCGGTGCCCTGCAATTCCAAGGTCGCACCTCCTCCTACTCCGGACGGCGATCCCGAGGCTCCGGCCTCGACGGTGCCGCCAACGGACAGGTCGAGGCCGTAGAAGGGGATGGTCAGAGTACCTTCCAGCCCCTGGGGTTGGCGAACGATACTGTGCCCCTGTGCAGTGGATTGCCAGGCGGCGCCGTTGTAGTTGAGAAACGGTGCCCAGTGGGTGTAGGTTTGCGACATGGACACCAAGTGCGTGTTGAGTGGTTGTTGTTGCGCGCCCACATGGGTCACAGCCACGGCCGCGACGACCACGGCGTAGAGGGCCGTCATCGGGACGTCGTCGCAGTGAAGGGCGGGTGGTGGAGAGAGACGATACTTGTGAGTGAATGAGCAAAGTTGACTTGGTCTGATGCGTGTGATGCACGAGCGAGAGCATGGTTTGGGCGAGGCCGGCCGGATCGTTTGGCCGCCCGCCCAAGGGGCTGGCAGCATGGGCAGGCATATCGCGACCTCTCCCCGCCGAGCCTTCGAGCCGTTCTCCTTCAGGTGTTACATGTGCCTCCTGGGTGTATGTAATCTTCCGTTGGTCCACTAACCAGAACGACCGCATCGAGAGCCTAGTCAGTGATATTAGCCCCTGCGAGCATTAGCCTGGGCTGCGAGCCCATGCTGTGCGTGCTCGATGGGGAGATGGCCTCGGTGGCCATGCAACCCAGGCAGTGTTACTGCGGGTTCCCGACTGCACAAGCCCAAATCCAGCATGTGCGATCCAAGGCATGCTGGCCAGGTACGCATGATGCCTTCTGTTTCAGTTCCCATCCGGCCATGGGAGTTCTGCAGAGACCCTTTGTGCGGGCTTGCTGCCGCGTCGACGGCGTGGACGACTGCGTGCGTGATCTCAGGGCCGGTAGAGCAGCATGTCCGGGGATCCTGGAGGGGCCGGAGGGGCGAGAGGGATGGGAGAGGCTGCCAGAGGGTAAGAGTACGTACGGGAAGAGAGAAGAGGTCGGTTGGGAGGGTTTTGACAGGCTTCGAGTGATTACGGTATCGCGGGAGGCGGCCTAAGACTCGAGCCGGATGTTCAGGCACTGTTCTAGGGAGGGCAGAGGAGGCAGGCGGCAGCCACCAGCGAGGCTTGCAAGGCTGCGAGATGACCACGCGCGCAACCGAGACATCACACAAACTAAGCTCACTACCGCGCCGGCGCGGGCACACTGACCGACCGGCGGCGTGCGTGACATGCAGCTCACGCCAGGCCGAACCAAGGTGACAACTCGAAAGTCACCCAGTGATGCACACCGTTAACCGTCTTTTCGCATGACAGCGTCCAGGCTGACCGACCGAGCAAGGGCCTTCGCTTTGGGAACAGCTGGTATACACCCAAACAGGCACTATACCAGCAGTTCGTTGGGCCATTACCGCCAAGGTTCAGGAATGTGACTTGCAAAGAGCTACTATGGAAGTCATGATTGCGTCAATCTGCATTCGTGGCTGCGCTGGTCTGCCTTTGCCTCGCGCACTTTCCAAAGAGAGGGCTCCAGCCACCGCACATTGGTGTACGTCGTCGACATGGGTTTGGCAGGAGCGCAAAGGAGCTGGTGTCGCCATTGCCGCGGGTCCTTGCTAGCAGGGTTTCGTGTGGATCTACTGGCTCCACCGACCGATCTAGGTCGGGCTATTGGTGCTGTGGAACCGTTGGAGTCGCTGTGCGAGGTGCGAGAGTCGGTCCCTCCACCACCACCCGAAGCGCGGAGATTTTGACCAGGTCCAGGCGGTTCAGGTTCTTCGGTGAGATCAGAGTTGGACGAGGTACCGTCCTAGGACCGACGCCCGCTCCAACCAGTCAGCTGGAACGAAGCGGGGATGGGAACATGCATGAGGTGCGCCGCTGCTGTCGCTGTCGAGTTGCCATGGCCACTGCCATCGCCGTGGCGGCGACGGCGTTCACCGATCGCTGAGACCGTCAGTACGCTGCAAGGCTGCGAGTGTCGAAGGTAGGCTCCAGTAGGCCCGTGCCCTAGAGCGCGCCCTATATAGCGACGTCCCTAGTAGCCATACTCGTTCCATCGCTCTATGTACCATTGCACGACGTTCCGTCTGCGAGATGATCCCCTCGCGGCCGAGATACCATCCAGACTCGGCTCAAACGACAATGACAGAACAGCCGGGGTTACGTGGGTCATACATACTGCTATAGCTCCGGCGACTTGGACAACCAGACCAGACCCTCAGGCCGCCGGCGTAACGCCGACGCCGACGCCTTGAAGTCCTAGTAGGAGATACGCACCCGCCCCGCCCCGCCCCTCGCCTCTCCGAGGCATCACTCGTCCCCGAAGCCACCCTCCTCACTATCTTCGTCCCACTCCTCCTCGTCCTCCTCCTCGTCTTCGTTGTCGTAGCCATACCCTCCATCGTACTCCCCATCGCCATTATCGCTCAAAGTTTCCAACGCATAGTCCTTGTCGTAGGTGGCGTGGCGATCCCTCTTCCCGTTGAAATGACGCTCCAGCAACCTCCTAGCCACGTCGTAGATCTCTTTTGAGCGCATCAGTGCGCGCGGGGAACGGTGTCCGGTTACAGTTTCGACAGCTACCGCAGCGAGGTATGGCGCGATCGCCGAGTCGGTATCGTCATCATTGCCCGTCCGTTTAGCCCACTGGAAGTATGTCTCGCCTGGGTTGCCGGGATTGGTGTTGCACCACAGGAGGAAGCGTGCAATGTAGCGGCGCATGTACTCGGCGTATCCCGCTGGAGAGGCGACAGGATCGGGAATCGCCGCGTCGCAGTACCATCCGGTCGCGAATTCGTCGAGCGACATGAAAGTGAGCCTGACCCGAGGCACTGACGCAGCGACAGACTTGACGAGCGAGTGGATGACTCCCAATGGTTTGTGGTTGTTTGGCCGGTGGTCGCAAAGGCCATCGTTCATGCAAAAGCTGAATACGAGGTCGGTGAGGTGCTCCAACTGCCCCAGGTCGGTCTTGACCACAAAGTTGTGGTTCCCATGGTCCCAATCGTACGAGTCGATGAAGGCGGTGTACATGATCGTCGTGGTGGACGGGGGCACATACTTTGGCAAGAGGGTCATGGGCATGTACTCTGTTCGGTCCTTTGGTGGACCAAACTCGTCATTGGCCCCGTACCCAGCCTCCCAGTTAAGCCACGGCTGGTCTCCGCCAGAGAAGTCGAGCTTGCCACCGTTGATCAAGAGAATGCCCGCCACCGTGGTGATGTGGGGAAGGTTGAGGGGGTCGTCGTGCTCATATTGCAGACGGACGGTTGTGACATTGGACAACGCGTCGTTGAAGAGTGCCAGCTGTTGTTTGTTCTTGCGTGAGATCAAGTCGTCGACGACCTTGCAGTACTTCTTCAGCCGTTCAACGCACAGCTGGCGCTTGAACTCGCCGCCGGCCCAGTTAAGACCAGGAATCCTCTTGCCCCCCCTGTGGCGGACAAGCTCCTTTCGGAGGTGTTCTTCGGCTTTGTATTCATCTTCAAAGTTTCCCTTGAAGTCGTCGTCGTATTGTCCCCACTTGAAGATCTCGTGACCGCGCACGAGCACATGCTTGTACAGCCGAGTCATGAGCAGCTCTTGCAAGGTCTTGCACGTGAACATCAAGGCCCTGTAGGCATCATACACGGCTTGCTCGTCTGTGCGCGGCCAGATCGACCAGCCGGCTACCTCCTTGAGGATGAGGTCCCAGATGTGCGGGTAGGTTGCCGGTTCGAGTGACGGGCCGGGCCGTGGTGATGCCGCGCGAGGCTCTGCTTGGTTGGCTGAGGGTAGCTGGGACATGCTGGGTAAGTAGTGGGGAAGACGGTGAAGGGGGGACTGAATGTGTGTTTATGAGCCGTGCATTGCATTGTCGACAACGACTGTCATGGGCGGGCATGATGAAACGGCCACCTGACGTCACTTGACCTGCCCACGGACAATGGCAGCAGCCACACATGTCGGCAGCCCATGTCCACCCCACCGATGGACTCTTCCTGGATTGGCTGTCACTCCCCTCGACAGGACAGGTGGCTCTCCGCCGCCAGTCTCAAGTTGTCCCCGCCATTGTCATTGCCGTCGTCGCTGCGTCGCCGTCGCCGATCGGCGAAAGTTCAGCCCGCCCCCAACTGCCACGCTCCCGCCACATGGTGGAATTATTCAGTCCCCCCGCTTTCAGCTGTGGCGGAATCAAATTGAAACACAGGACTCATTACATAATCAAGTTGTGCCCCACAGTGGACCCGGCTGTCGTTGCCCGGCCTGCCCGGTCCCCGCCGCCGCCGCCTTCGTCGTCCCCACGAAGTCCATCAACTCCACGGTTTCATTGTTATCATCCCTTCATCATCCATCGTCATTAACTTTTATCGACGGCGCGCGCGACGCAGGCAGCAACGACGAGAGCATCAACAATGCCAGCAGATAGGCCAAGGCGAAAATACGGCGCAGCTTGCGTGGTATGTATTTATACCCATGTGGCCACCCGACCCAACGCCCCCCAAACTGCTCTTGTGACCCCAGGCCCGTGGGTTGGCTGCGCTGGCTTGGCCTTGTTGCTTCCCCCCGTTGTTGCGACCATGGCTAACATCCCGATCTTTAGGCATGCCGACAGAAAAAGGTGTCGTGTGACGGACAAAAGCCTCGCTGTGCTGGCTGTGTCGAGACTGAGGAAGAGTGCATCTACATGTAGGTTGACGTGGGCCGCCGCTCTAGCCAGCGCCGAGCCTTCCCGGTTGTGCTCACCCGGTACCAGCGCCCCTCTCCGACACCTCCGCCAGCGCCTCCCGGTATCCACCTCGCCGGTGGCCATGTCAAACAACGGCGGCGGCTCTCAGCCCACACCACCTACAGCCGTCAGCATGGAGGAGCGCATGCGCCGTGTCGAGGACCTCCTGGGCCTCGGGCCTATGCACCTCAAGCATGAGCACGATGCCTCGGGTGGACCCTCGGCTTCCGGCAGTGGCTCCGAGAAGGACATGGTCGTCAAATCGTACCGCAGCCCCTCGGGAGCCAACTTTGGTGCATCCAAGTACCGGCTCATGATGGACAACAGTGGCAACGTGCGTATGCATGCGGAAGGGATTGACGCTGACGCCGATAGATTGTCTACCACGGTCTCACCTCCCTCACACATCCCGAGACAGAGGGCCCAGAGGATGACCACCGGCCCACAGAGGTCCCCGGTGTCACAGCTGATGGGCTCGGCGATCCAGCGTTCGCGCCCATCTTCCAGGCGCTGGCGACATCCAAGCACGTCTCGGTGTCTCCCGAGATCGGCGACGCCCTCCTCGAAGTCCACTTTTGCTACTCGGCGCCCGTTTTCTGCGTCGTCACCAAGCAGCAGTTCATGCGCGACATGGCTCTCGGCGGCCCATTCTTCTCCGAGTTCCTCCTCATGACGATATATGCTTCGGGTACTCGCATGATTGATGGTCTTGGCGCAGCCGAGCGTCAGGCACAAGGCGATTTGTTTATCCGACTGGCCCGTGAGATGCTCGCCAAGGAGTTGGCCGGCAGCAGCAAGATTACAACGGTGCAGGGGCTCCTGCTTATGAGTGCCCGAGAGTGTGCTGTGGGCAACGCGAGCCAGGGCTGGATTTACGCTGGTATTGTGAGTTGAGGCGACTGTGGCTGGTCGCTGACTCGCGCAGGCCTTTAGGCTCCTCCAAGATGTGGGTTCAAGTCTCCAGAGCTATCATGCTAACCCACTCAGCTTGGAATCCATCTTCCGTGGGAGAACGTTCCCGGTTCGTCGCGTATCCCGGCAGAGGAGAAGGCTGCACGAGACCGGTTGTTCTGGTCGGCGTTCATGTGGGACAAGTGAGCTGCTCCGGGCTTGAGCGCAGGAGCTGAACGAGCAGGACAATATCGCTCGCTGTTGGTCGTGAACCAACCTTCCCCCTGCGTAATGGCCTCGAGCCAACTCGAGTTCCCGACTTTGAGGACGAGTCCAGGCCATGGACGCCATTCTACGCCAACCCTCGAAACTGCCCGCGCACGCTTGTTGGATACGTCTACCAGCCCAACTACATCGTCACCTCCTTCCGTCTGCACGCCAAGCTGTCGAGGGTGGGTTTGAAGCGACTGGGTGGGGCTGACACTGCAGGTTGTCCACGACATCATTGTTCAGCTGTACAACCCCGAGACGCGTCTCACGTCGCACCAGCGCATTGCGTTCATTGCCAAGACGAGGCCCCGCCTGGAGAAGTGGTGGCGCCAGTTCCCTGAGGACATCAAGGGTCCAAAGGAGGTGTCTCCTCCGCCATGGGTGTACAGCGTGCAGTGAGTTGACAATGGCTGCACACTGCTGGCGTCAGCTGACATGGCTAAGAATGCTCTACCACGCGTCGTGGATCCTGCTCTATCGCCCGTTAATCGATGAGCAGGAACTCAAGGCAGTGGAAGGCCACATTGTTACGTGCGAGGAGCATAGCATCGTCGCGCATCAGCTGTCTGCCAGCTTCAACCACACCTTCAAGGGCAAGCTGTCTTATTTGGGCATGTACTGCGCCTTTGTCTCTGCGTGGGTAAATGTTGCAGGCATGGGCTGACCACTACAGCACCTTTGACATCTTTACACTCAAAACGGAGCGCTTGGATACTCAGCTCAGCTCGCTCGAACGTCTCAAGTCCTGGCTGGATATCCTGGGGACGGTGAGCGAAGCCAAGAACATGCCTGAAGCTGACAAAGAACAGAGTGCCCTCCAGGGACCAAGTATTAAGCGTTCTCTCCACACCATTGGCGAGGAGACGTACAAGCACGTTTCGCGTGATCCTATCCTTGCCTCGTCAGAGTAGGTTTTGTGCCCAGACGCCGTGCTGACGCCCTTAGTGCGGGTCAGTTTATCATGTCGCGTCACTCGGCCCAGACTGCGGCCCAGGTCAGCCCCGTCTCAGGCTTTGACGGTTACGGTGGCTACGGCCAAGGCGGAGCGATCGACTTTTTGGAGCTCCTTGGCCCGACGCAAATGTAGGAGTCGGTCTATGACGAGTCGACCGTGTTTAAACACTGTAGCAATATCACTGGGATGTAAATGGGCAAGTGACAAGTTTCGAGTCGTGGCGCAAACGATTCAAGCGAGCTAAACTCGGTGCTGATGGATCGTGGCTGGCCAGGGCTACACATCTGGGTACGCCGCTGATGAGTCAGAAGAACCTGGTCGTGTCGATGGGGGCCACGTTGCTGTGGCACCGACCTCTGCTCTCGCAGTCACGGTGAATGACTAACGGCAAATGCGAGGTCAGAGCCAGTGCTCATCGCTTTGAAAAAGAAGAAGATGCAGATCCCTCATTCCTTCGAATGGCCGAGAGCTTCCGTCTCGGTCTTCAGGTCGGTGGCGACACAGGGAAGCGAAGCAGTGAGAGCAGGGGCGTGGGTGGCGACCAACCGGGTTTGCTACAACCTTTGCCCACCACCAAAAGGCAACAATGCGCCACGTCGCGACGAGTGCCAGAAGCGGCACTTCCCACCACTTTATTGCAGCCCGACAAAGACGTCAGGTATTCGGAACAAGGTGTGACTCTGCCTCGCTTCATGTGGAGGTTGGCTAGGCCACGGCACTCACAATATCCGCCAGCGAGCACGCCCCGGCCTCCAACGCGATTCGACCTCCACCCCCCTCCACACGTCACGGGTTGTACGTGGGCGCAAGCTTCGAGCAGGCGTTATTGGCAAGGGGAGGGGAGAGGCTGAATGTGGCGAAGGCGACACGCTCGGATCGGCGGTCGGCCGCGTCGTGTCCCCTCCCGCCCTCCCCCCTAATGCTTCTACACATCGATTTTGCGCGCCAAAAATTAGGCAGCGCCCACCGCCGTCCCAGCACCTCCCAGTGCATAGTTAGCGATGATAGCGACGCGCCTGAACCGCGGAGATGTGTTTGTCCGCCGGATTGGCTAGTGTGGCGCCGTTTGGCGGGATAGCCGAGGGCCCTTGGCGCTCGAGCTATTTCCTCTCGTCGAAGCTGCAGCTGCTTTGTCGTCGACTGCCGCTGCCCCTGGGCAGATGAAGGGCGAGAGGATCGCGGCCGGCCGAACGAACGCGACCACTGCGCCACTCGTGGGCCCCGCGTCGTCTACCTCGCCTCTCGTGGGATGTTGTGCAGAACGAGATGGCACAGACTCGCGCTGACGCAGGCATGTCGCCATCGGCGTGGAGGATTGCGGGCTGGCCCCGAGCGAGCGACGAGCGCGACGAACAGGCCGGGTTTATCTCTGCTTGCGACATCCGCCCAGTGTTCCGAGTGTGGGTTTGGCCCGCATTTTTTTCTGGGCGTCACACAAGATAGCTAGCCTTTATCCGGCACACAGCGAATTGCGGAATCCGACCCCCCCGTCGTCGCGTCTCTCGCCTTGCATTCAGCACACCAGCGCGCTTCCCCCGCCAATCGACCATGGCCCTCGCCTCGTTCCCCGGATCGTCGGGCGCCACGACCGTCGCCATCACGATCCCGAGCTGGACCGACGCGGCGCGCACCCAGACGATCATTGCGCTCGTTCCCTCCTTCGCGGTCGACTCGACAACGAAATCGGCGCTCGAGCGCGTCATCGGCCGACACTTCAAGACCATCACCGTCCTCCTGCCTGGGATAAGGCGCGAGCTCGTCAAGTGGAAGGACGACTGCGTCGCGGCCCAAAAGGGCGAGGGGGCCGCGCAGGGCGTGTGCGTAAAAGTGCTGGAGCGGCTGCTGTTCAAGCTCGACATCCTCGACACGCTCGTCGGGCGCCTCGCGGCGATCGATCTGGCCCTCGCCCAGCCGTACACCCAGGACAAGAGCCCCGCCACCCCGCACTTGCCGCTTAGGCGTGTGGCCTCCGCCGAGTCGGACGCGTCGGACACGACGCCGGTGTCAGTGTCGGCGCTCACGTCGATGCTGCCCCCGCCGCCGGGGGACGCGTCGGCGCCCGCCGCGCTCTCGCCAGACGACCAGCGCCGCAAGATGGCCGAGAGGTCGCTCTACTTCAAGCTCCTGCTCAACAGGATAGAAGAGTACCACCGCGAGATGCCAGAGGCAGCGTACTACCGCGACAGCGACCGCCTCAACGGGCTCATGGTCGCGCTGTACGCCCACGTCAAGTCGCAGACCAAGAACTTTGAGCGCGAGATGCGCGACATGGTGTCCATCACCCTCGGTGGCGAGCTGCTCCCCCCGCCACCACCATGAGCAAACGCGCAACAACACACATAGACATATTCACATCCCCAGCGGACGCCCATGACCGCTGCTGTAACACATAGCACATCACGCATCATGCCACTGTATTGAATAGCGCAATGCTTGGCGCATGTATCGCCAAGCCAGATCTCTGCTGACGCGGGCCTGGCGGAAATCGGACATCCAGCGCGCGGAATTGTGGGCGGCAAGTGCAGGCGAGGTGAAGGGCGTGGATCGCGATGGCGTGCCACGCCCGCCGAAGGTTGTTGGAACCCGTGTCATGACAGAAACGTCAGACCGAGGACCGACCGCGGTGTCGCCCGTCAACTTCTCCATGCCACTTGGCGGCTGAGACGACAGACCTCGCTCACATGCTTGCGCCTCGAGCTCCAGCAGAACATCGGAACACCGTTCGGTTGTGTCCGATGCACTTTATATACAACCTGGCTTCGGAAAAAATGTGAAATGATTCACAACAGACTCTTGATAGCTCAGTTGGTAGAGCGTCGGACTGTAATAGGTTACACTTCAATCCGCAGGTCCTGTGTTCGAATCACAGTCAGGAGAATTGAGTTGCGCGAGCTACTCTTTTGCTAATCGGGAAGTTCTCATTTTGCTCCCGCCGCTAATGGCTTTGCCCGGTGGTGGTTGCAACTATGACGTTGGTCGAGACTGACTTCGTTTCGTCGATCGACCTCGCTTGTGACGGCAGCGAGCCCACCCCGACCACCTTACACTCCGTCTCATGACCGCCCGGCACATCTCAGTGTTACTGCGGCGCGCTCTACAACGCCAGCGACTCCCATCGCCAGCCCGCGGCCTCACCACAGCCTCACCAACCGCACCAACCGCAGCCCGGAGCCCCGAGCTGCGATCCCGAACGACCTCCCGCACCATGGCGACCACCGCGCAGCTGCGGCCAGCCGCCGACCCCGCAGACGACATCACCGAGTCGTTTGGCGGCGCCGCAAACGTCGCGCACCTCCGCCGCGTGGCCCGCGACTTTCGGAGTGCGTCGGCCCCCAGGAAGCGCACTGACCCCAGCCGACACGATAACGATGCCGACCGACGCGCAGGTCGCGTACGCTGCCCAAGCTAGCCGGGGGGACGACGTCGAGGGCGAGGACGCGACGACCACGGCGCTCGAGGAGCGCATCGCGCGCCTGGCGGGCAAGGAGGCGGCGCTGCTGTGCCTCTCGGCGACGATGTGCAATGCGCTAGCGGTGCGCTCGCACCTCATGCAGCCGCCGCACAGTATCATCGTGGACGCGCGCGCGCACACCTTCAAGAATGAGGTCGGCGGCGCGGCGCTCTTCTCCCAGGCGACGAGCCACGCCCTCACGCCCAAGAACGGGCTCTACCTCGTGCGCGAGGACATCGAGCCCGAGCTCCAGCTCGGGTACGACGTGCACACTGCGCCGACGCGCCTCATCATGCTCGAGGACACGCTGAACGGCGTGGTCGTCCCCACGGGGGAGGTGGAGCGCATCGCCGCTATGGCGGGCGCGCACGGCATCCCGCTGCATGTCGACGGGGCGCGCGTGTGGAACTCGGCCGCCGCGCTCATTGCCAGGGACGGCGGGGTGCAGGACGAGGCGGGGCTCGGGGCCGCGCTGGCGGGCATCCTCGCCCCGTACGCTACCGCGAGCTTGTGCCTGTCCAAGGGGCTCGGCGCGCCGCTGGGCTCGTGAGTGGGGGGTAGAGAGCTGGCGCTGACCGTCAGGGCGCTCGTCGGGGATAGGAAGGTAATCGAGCGCGCACGCTGGTTCCGAAAGGCGTTTGGCGGGGCCTGGCGCCAAAGCGGGCACGTCGCGGCGCAGGCCGACTGGGCGCTGACGCACCACTTCCCCCGGCTAGCCGCGACGCACGAGCTCGCGCGCGCGCTGGCAGACGGGCTGCGCGCGGCGGGGTGCACGATCCTCGCGCCGGTCGATACCAACATGGTCTTCTTTGACGCCGCGCCCCTGGGGCTCAGCTTCGACCGGGTCAAGGCGGCGCTCGCGGCGCTCGACGAGCCCATCACGCTGGGGTCGAACCGGCTCGTGGTGCACCACCAGACTAGCCCCCGCGCGGTGGCCGACATCGTGGAGACGATCAAGGCGCTGGCGGCGAGTGTGAGCGAGGAGGAGGCGGCAAAGGTCAGGAGTCAGAAGCCGGCAGAGCTGGGTTATAGGTAGCGCTGCATGGGTATTGTACAGGGTATAGTGATGGGTATGCGCAACGGGAATCGGGTCGGACGGTCGCTGGTGCTTAGGACGGGAATTGAGTCGGACGTTCACTGGTACTCGGTCGGGGTGGTCGTCGAGGCCGAGTTGGGCGGCGTCGGGGCGTACGAGCGCGGCATCTTGGAGGCGACAGCGGGACGGCGAACCGGGGCGCTGCTCACCAGGGGGGCAGGCGGAGCCACCTCGGGAGCCGGGAACGCGCGCTCGCAGAGGATCTTGGCGAGCGTGTCGAACAAGGTGTCGGGGGTGTAGCTCGCCATCATGGGGAGCCGCATGCCCCCCTCCTCACGGCCCCACGAGCGCGAGATGCTCACGGCGCGGTAGGGCGCGAGGCCCGAAATCGCGATGTGGCGCCACCCGTTGGTGAGGATGCCGAACGGCGCAGCGACGTTGAGCACCACACTAGCGACCGTGAGCACCATGTGGACGGCGGCGCACTGCGTCTCCTCGAGCGTCGTGTCGCCCTCCCCAGGCCAGCAGGTCTCCCCCGCCCCCTCCTCCGCGAGGTGGTGGGCCCGGACCGCGCCCGACGCGGTGTGGGTCACGAGCTCGGTCGGGAGCGCGTGCACGCGCGCATCGTCGGCCCACGCGTCGAGGCTGTCGACGAGCGCGTCGGTCATCTTGGCCATGAAGCTGCCGAGCGAGAACACCTGGTTCGTCGCCGGCGTGATGAGGACCCAGCGCGCGTCGCCGGGGAGAGCGTACTCGGACGAGGTGTAGGAGAAGCGCGGGACCTGGACGTGCTGCCACCCCGTGGCGTGGCGGAAGGCCTCGTGGAAGGCGGGGGGCTGCTCTTCGCCAGGGAGGAAGTGGGGCTCGTCGCGCAGGATCAGCTCGTACCGGTCCGCCTCGAGCGCGTACCTCCCCGCTACCCAGGTCCCGTCGCCCAGCCCGCGGAAGGTGCGCGCGCCGGCGCGCACCGCCTCCTTGAGGTAGCGGCGGGCGTCGGGCGCCGCCATGTACGCCGCGAGGCTGGATGAGAAGGTGGGGTAGAGGCGCACGCTGTCGGGGCCTGGTTCGCACTGGGGGGCTCCGGGGGGAGGGTGCGCCGAGCCCTCGCTCCAGGACTCGTCGTCGCTCGCGGCCCACATCGTGCCGTCCGGGGTGGAGGGGCTCGGGGCGGGGCGAATCTCGGCGTGAGGGGCGGGGTAGGGCGGTCCCGAGTGAGGCGAGTGCCACGGCTCCGGGTTGTGCGGGTCGTAGAAGGGGAAGGAGTGGCCGGTGGCCGACATTGCTCTTGAGTGCGCTTTGTGGTATGTGAGGGGAGATGGGGTCGAGGTTCTCTGAGCCTTGGCGGTAGGTGAGGACCAGAGTTGCTCGCGTCGCCGGTAGGCTTGGTGGTAGTTGAGGAAGACAGGACATCGGCACCAACACCAAAGTCTTATACTCCTGGGACCGGCTCGGAGTGATGGGGAGGGGAAGGCAGACTGCCTTGCGACTGCTACATGTAAACAGGGATCGCCGCTCACCCGTTCGCACCGGCGAACAATGGTTGTGGGTGAGGTGATGGAGGGACGAGCTTGTGCGACTACAGCGCGGAATTCCCCCATTCCATGCCGGGGGGGCGAGGACGTGACGAGGTGGTGAAGGACGGGGCACCGACTGAAGAGGGGTGGTGGTCCGGGGACAACATCCGGAAGGGAGGGGCAAATTGGGGTCATCAAAATGCTTGGTCGTTCAGCCAGCCGCAAATCTCGCACTTGGACAATGGGCCCAGAGTCGCTTTGTATGTATCTTTCATGCAGTATGGCGGCTACAATGTATGTAGGCTACAAGGGAATGGAAGGGTGCAGGGTATAGTGGGCTAGAACACAATATGGGTTGGGGGGATTCGAGGCAGTGGCGCCACTTGCCACCACGGAACGGGCGAGTTTGCAATTCGAGTGCAGGCACTCCCAACTTTGCAAGAGCCAAGCATTGCGTCGCACCTACTCGTCATCCTTGAGACGACGACGAGGTGGCGGATACACGAGGTTGACAAACATGCCTGCCATGGCGGTGAACAGGGTGTCTGTCAGCTTGCTAGCCATCTGCTGCGGCTCCACGGCCGGCAACTCGGTGTCGTCGTATTCACAACCCCAAGAGCGCGACACACTCACATTGCCCTCGAGCACAGGGCCAGAGATGACGAAGTGGCGCTTGCCGTCGGTCGCGATGCCCCACGGCACCGAGACGCACATGACGACCCCGGCGATGCGGAGCACGAGCTCGAGAGCGCGGACCTGGTCCAGCCGTAGTGTGCGCGAGTCATTCTTGTCCGGAACGAATGGTGCGATGCCGCGGGACCGGCCGGTGAGATGGGCGGCGCGTTCGTGGTCGTTCATCGTGTGGAGCACCATCGTCGGCACGCCGCGCTTCGTCGAGGCCGAGTGCCAGTCGTCGAGGAGGTCGACGTAGTCGTCCGTGAGGGAGTATGCCAGGCCACCGAGGGCGAACACTTGCTGCGTGACCGGGGCGATAAAGATCCAGTTGGGAACCTCGTCGCCGAAGGCTTCATGGACGTGGAAGTGGCGGTAGCCGGTCTGGCGGACCGGGACAAGCTCCCAGCCCGTGGCGTGGAGAAACTCGGCCTTCCTCTTCTCGGGCCAGCGCTGAGAGCGGAGGGCGTATGGCTGAACCTTCTTCTGATTGCCCTTGTTGCGGATGGGGCCGAACGTTTGGTGGACGGGCGTCGTCGGCACAGCAGAGAAGCCGTCTCCGTGGCGGACCGCCTCGGCCATGCAGCGGAGCGCGAAGACGTCGTTCATGGCTTCGACCGCGTCGGCCGTGAGCGGGGGTGGCGGGCGGCGCGGGGACTCGGGCAGTGTGGCGGTCGTCGGGGCGGGGCTTGGGGAGCGGGAGCCCTTGGCCACATTGTCGGCAGGCAGGGGGAGAGTCGAGACAAGAGGGCGCTTGGAGCCGACTGTCGAGTGGGCGGGGTTGTGCGAGGCACGAGGGGACGCATGCGCACTGCTGGTTGGAGAGGGCGTGTCAAAGTCAAAGTCGGCGCGCTCATGCACAATCGTGACGTCAGACGGCGTCAGGCGCTGGCCCCGTGTGCGCGAGGACGAGGCGAAGTAGGTGTGCACGGCGACAGGGGGCGAGAGTGCACGCTCGGATGGCATGGTGGAGGGGGGCGGGTGTGTGTGCTTGGATGGCAGTGGCGAGTGTCTTGATGGAATATGTCGGATGGCAACATCGAGTTGTCGGCGGTGCGACGTTTGGACGGGGACGCGGACGCGAGTCGACCGGCCGCGCGGCGGCGTCAACACGTCGCCATCACTTGCTGTCTCGCGCCTTGTGTGTTGGCATCTACTCCCGCCTGGGGCACCTCATGGGTGCGAGAGGGTGCTTGTTTGTTGCGATGCATGGCTGCGCAGGGGGTCGGGGTAGGTGGGGGCGACCGCAGGGTGGTGTCGAGCAGGGTGCGGGGGTAGGATGTGGCGGGGCAGCTTTCCTGGTATTATGCGTTGGCTGTTGATCGGGATGAGGGGGTAGGGAGGCGTGAGGAGGCGAAAGTCTGCAGAGGTGAGAGAGTCTGGCCAGAGGCAGCCCATTTAACCACCACACGCTCCATCGCCCGGCTTACTGCACACTTGGAGTACAATACAGAACTCGTGCTGCACAACTGTTGTCATTCACCTTGGGCAAGCACACTGGGTGTATCAGCCCCTCTGGCGACTGTCGACGGAGGCTCTCCTGCGCCACACGGTTTCACTTTTGTGCCACATCCGCACAGTATGTAACACAGCAGCGGCCTGATCAATCTCGCTGCGCCCATCAAGTGGCAAGAAATGCATCTAGCATGTGCTGTCACAGACAGCTTTTGCCCAGCCGGGTAGAAACAGGGAGAGAGCGGACGGTCGCAGGGCAGGGGTATACACATCGGGCATGCGCCATTATACCAGGGCACAAGAAGCGTTGCAGTCACTGCTTACTGGGCAATAACGTCGCGGAGGGCGCGGCGCGACGCAATGTCGCGCTTGGCGGCGGTCGCGCCGAACGACCAGGTCGTGAGGCGGCGGCTGCCACCGCAGGTGTGGAGGGCGTCGCCAGCACAGGGCATGTTGCAGTCGGTCGCGGGGGCCGGGACCGAGCCGTTGTTGTAGCTGTTGCCGCAGTAGCACTCGCGCGACCACTCGACGCCGGCGAGCTGGAAGCCCTTGGCCTGGCAAGTGTCGAGGCACGACGGCCAGGTCATGTTGTCCGCCGTGAAGGAGTAGCCGGAGAGGGCGCGGGTGTTGGTCGCCTCGGTGCGGCAGCCAGTCGCGGTCCAGCCCTTGGGCGTGGGGTCCGTGGGCACCTTGCCAGCGTTGTAGAACAGGTCAAGCGTGCCCCTGCCACCGCAGTTCTCGTTCGGGTTGTTGGCGCACGCGATCTGGCACTGCGAGTCGGACACGGTCGCGGTCGTCGCGCCGTTGCGCAGCTGCGTGTCGCAGTAGCACTCGCGGCCGTACTCGACGCCGGCGTACGGGAAGCCGCGGTCGGCGCACCACGAGACGCAGGCGCCGCGGGTCATGTTGTTGTTGGCGAACGACGCACCGGTCAGCGCGCGGCCCGAGGTGGCCTCGGCGACGCAGCCGGTCAGGGTGTAGCCGGCGGGAATGGGCGACTGGGGCGAGATGTAGTCGTTGATGTCGACAAAGCCAGGCCAGCTAGGCTTGGGGCCGGTGCCGACCCAGAGCGGGTTGTTGCCCGGGAGGCGGGCGATCTTGTGCCCGATGCCCACGTCCTCGTTGACGAGCGGGTTCTCGGGGCGGCAGGCGGAGGCGGCGGCGCTGTCGAGGAAGGGCACGAAGGGCGGGCAGTTCTGGAGCTCACCGCCGACGCCGTTGTTGGCGTTGCACCCGTCAATGGCCTGCTGGAGCACGTTGACGCCGTTGGGCTCGTCCCAGCCGGCGATGAAGTCGCCGTGCATACCGTAGCCGGTCGTGTCGCCGTTGGAGAAGACCCTGGAGAGTAAGCCACTGTTTCAGGCTGGAACACTTGGCGTGGCGCCACTTACCAGGTTGGCGTGCCCGCCGCGTTGAAGGGGAACTGGCCAGTGTTGTACACAAACTCGTAGAAGACCTGCACCAGGTGCACAGGGTGCGAGGGCGGGCAGGTACCGCCGCCGTTGACGCCGCCGGTGGGCCAGGCCATGTGGCTGCGGTGGTCAGGCGAGTCGAGGTTGACGCCGTCCCAGCAGTTGGGGAAGTTGATCTGGGCGCGGAGGCCGTCGGGGCAGCCGTGGGTGAAGAAGTCGTTGCGCTGGTCCCAGTCGGGGTCGTTCCTGTGCTGGCCCGAGTAGTCGAGGCAGACGAACGAGACCGACTGGTCGTCAAAGCTGCTGGCGTTGAAGGTGCGGCGGAAGGGGTCACCCTGGAGGATGCGGAGGCCCTTGGGCGGCGCCTGGACGGTCGTCTCGCCCGGGCCAGGGCGGTTGAGGTAGTACGTGTTGACGAAGGCGACAGGGATGCCAGTGTAGCTCTGGTCAGACGGGTCGTAGTAGTAGAGCTGGGGCGTCCAGTAGTTGCTCTTGTCGATGGTAACCGCGGCCGTGGTGCACTTGGACGCGATCATCGACTCGTACGTCTGGGTGCGGTTGAACGCGGACCCGCCGACGATGGAGTGGACGTGGCCGCCGATCTGGCCGGGCGAGACGATACTGCGGCGTCAGTAGGTGCCACAGGCGGGCCACTCACGAATCCAGACGCGTCGTCTCCAGGACGGGGTGCGAGAGGATGAAGAACGCGTTGGCCGGCACGGCCAGCAGGGCGACGAGCGAGGCCAGCGTCGCGGCGAGCATTGTAGTGAGTGTGGGGGGGAAGGAGTGTGGGCTGGGGTGGGGAGCAGACGGGGCGGGCAGGCAGGCTTGCTTATATGCCTCGCAAGCCGACCTCCGGGCAAAAGGCCGCACCCTCGCTCGCTCGTTGACGCGGTCGGTGTTTCCCCTTGGCGCAGGCCCCACTCGCCGTCATCAGCCACAGGGATCGGGATCGATAAGCGGCGTGCATAGGTCGGCGAGGGTCAGCGAGCCAGGTCATCGAGCCGAGGCCAGAGATAGACGGCCAGCCTTGGGGTGTGCGAGCAGTGTGCGAACAGTCGACGACGACCGCACCGTTGACCGCAGTCAGGAAAACGACGCCACGCCCAGCGCCACACTGTGCGTTCCGTGGCGTCTCTGTGTCGTCACTTGCCGCAAGTGTCCGTCTGGTTTCCGTCTGGTGAGCCACCTGATCCGTGCATCCTCATGCAGCGTTTCACCTGTTCACACAGAGGTGCCCGGCGGTCTCTCGAGCCGCTGCGAGTCAGCCTGCTCGCGTCCTCGTTTCCGGCGCGCGCGGGGGTGCCGTGCTCGCTCGCCCCCGGATTTCCCGTGAGCTGTCCTGTGGGCGGGCCCATCGACAATGGCAGCTCGCGCCCCGGGCAATCGTATTCACCATTCACTCGCCATTCGCTCGCCGCACATTCTGCGCAAACATCGGGACCACTCGCCGTACGCGCCCGCGCCCGCCGACGCGGCAGGTCGGCGCATTCGGGACCGGCGCGGTGCGTACGCGTACGCCAGGCGCGTCAGGAGCAATCGAGTCGGCGGCGTTCGAAGCGTGCCTGAACCTTGTGTGTGTTCGGTGGCTTCGCGGCGTCGGCGTCGGCGTGTGGTTGGGCACGGCCACGCCCGTGCCCTCGGCCTCGGCCTGTCGGTATCTGCCGAGTCCGTCACCGCGCGGTCCTCTCGGGCCGCGGCGGCCGCGTTTGCAACACCTGCATACTCTTACACATATACGATGGCAATGTACTAGCAATGTACTATTAGAACAGACGTCAAGAGCTTTGTATAGTTTTCTCGTTGGTCGTTAATCGGCCCGGTCGTGACTCGTCTCGTCGTAATGTTATAGCGCCAGGCCGACCTGCGACGCCCGCGGCGGAGTCCCCAAGGCATGCTGGGCCGCCAGGGCCTGCTCGCGGGCCATGGCCGCCTCGAACCGCCTGTTGGTCTCGTCCTCGTTCTCTTCCGTGTCCGTCTCGCCGTCCGACTCGTCCTCGTCCTCGTCTGGGATGGCACAGCTCGCACCCGTCCCCGTCTCCAACTTCTCGAGCTCGGTCTCGAGCGTGCTGGGGGTGATGCTCGCCGACGTCGACACGGCGCTCTCCTTGCGCGGCATGACTGCTGGCGGCGCCTCGTCGAGCACCTCGACCTCGACGCCCGCGTGCTTGAGCACGTCGGGGAACTCCATGTGGTCTGGCGGGTCAGCTCCGGCGATGGGGCGGGGACTGCGCGGCTCACTGTAGTAATTGCTCATCCGGTGCGCAAACTCGGCTTTGAACCCGGGCACGAGCACAAACTCGCCGCCGAGCTGCTGGATACTGCCCGGCGAATGGCGCATGTACTTTACGCCGCGCTTCAAGCAGGTCGTCGTCTGCGTCCAGATGGGCAGGTTGTACGCGCCGTGAGTCTTGGGCGCATTGTCCCTGCGTCCCGGCGTCTTGAGTCTGTGATGTCAGCTCTAGCACCGGCGGCCGACTCCCGCCCGCCACTTACCCAAACAGCTGGTAGATCCTGCGCGACCGGTCGGTGTACATCTCGTACTGGAGGTTGAAGAGCCCCTTGTACGCCTTGATCGACTTCCAGCTGCCGCAGCCGATGAGCACGACGCGCAGGTTGTGCGCGCGGACGACGGCCGGGTCGACCTTGGAGAGCGAGTACTCCATGTAGCTCTGGCACGCGCCGCACCAGAAGTGGCGCACAAAGATGACGACCGTCTTGGGCGGGTGGACGCTGTTGTTGCGCGCGAGGTCGCCGTACGACGGGAACAGGTCGCCAAAGCGCACCTCGTTGCCGTCCTCGTCCTTGACGGTGCGCTCCGACGCCTCCCACAGCGTGCGCTCCGCCGGCAGGCGCGACACGGTCCACGAGTCCTTCCTCTTCGCCTTGCCCGGCGCGCGCTTGAGCTCGGTGCTGTCGTCGGACATGTAGTCCTCGTCAAATGCCTCATAGTCGAGTCCGTGGGTCGCGGTCCTGAGCGTCTCGCGCTTCGCGCCGCTCGGTGTGAGGTTGACGATCGACTTGCGCGCCGGCAGGGACACTTTGCGCGCCGGCAGCGCCGTGGGGGTGAGCGGGCCGGTGGGTGTGCCCGTGGCGGCGGGCACGTCGAGCGACAGCTTGGCCGCGGCGTTGTGCGCCGCAGCCGCAGCCGCGCTAGGGTTATGCGGCCGGGGCACGGGCAAGGCGACGCGCGCGACCGGGGCGCCGTGCGCGTCCTCGGCCGACACGAACTCTGCGTCCTCGTCGCTCGTGTTCGCCTCGGTCTCGCCCCTGTCGAACACGTTGCGGAGGGCGGGCGCAACGACGGCGGGGAAGGTCGTGAGTGTCGGCGTGCGGATCTCTGGGTCAGGCGAGGCGGGGGAGCGCGACGCGGCCGGCGCCGACGAGTCGGACATGGCGTCCGAGTCGTCGCTGCCCGAGAGGCGGTGGGCGCCGTGCGGGAGGCCGTTGGTGCGCAGGCGCGCCGCCGGCTCGGGGACGGGGACGGTGCCGAACGTGTCGGTTGACTCGGCGACGGGCGACGGGTTGGGCGACGCGGCGATGGCTGGCGGAAGCGGGAACTGCTCGCGCATGACGACCTCGACCGTGCTCTTTGTCACCGAGGCCCGGTGCCGGTGCGTGCGGAGCGAGCCCGAGCCCGCGCCCGCGAGCCACTCGGGCGTCGTCTGCATCTGCCGGATGCTCGTCGCCAGCCAGTCGGGCATCGACTTCATGCTGTCTTCGGTGGAGGTGCTGTCGGCGCTCGCCTTGCGCGCGGGCCCACGCGAGCGCGGGAGCGGGTCGTCGGACAGGTCGACGACGGGCTCGGGCGGCGGCGTCGGCGGGATGGACATGCGCGCGGTTGTTTCGTGCACGGCTTCGAGTTGGGGCTGCTGCTTCTCGTGCTCGTGCGTCTCCCCCTGCCTCTGCTCCTGCTCCTCCGGCCGCTCCTGCTCCTCCGGCAGCGGCTGCTTGGCCTGCTGCTGCTGCCACTGTTGCCACTGCTGCCACTGCTGCTGGAGCAGCACCTGCTGCTGCTGCGGCTGCGCGCCCTTGCGCGAGCTCACGGCCGGCCGGCCCGCGTCGTGGCGCCACGACGCCGGGCGCACCGTGATGGGCGAGTACGGCGCGTCTGGCTCGTCTGCGGGCGGGGGCGGCGGCGAGAACGTGACTGGGGCCGGGCGGGCCCTCCTGAGCGGCGCGGCCTGGGCGGCTGCGTCGGCCAGGCTGATGTTGCCGCGCTCTGATCGCGGGAGCTCGGCGCGGGTCGTCGGCGGCGCGTCGAGCACCGCGTCAAGCACCGGCACGGGCTTGCGGCGCGCCATGCTGCTGCTTTCCGCCGTCGGGGCGATGTGGTCCCACACGCCCGAGTCGCGGTGAGAGTTGCGTGGGTGCGCGTTTGGGCGCGACGCTATGTGCTTGTAAGTGGGAGAGTGTGTGTTGTTGGGATTGCGCGAGGCCGAGATGTGCGAGTTTGAGTTGGGCGAGTGCGAGCGCGACCGGCCGCTCTCGCTGTCCGAGTCACGCGCGGGGCGGCGCGGGCTAGGCACCGGCTGCTGCTGCGGCTGCGGCTGGTGCTGGCGGAGGACGCCAATCTCGCTCGGCGTGACGCCGGCGTCGCGGAGCAGCGCGTCCATCTCGTCGTCGATGCTCGGGGTCGAGGGGAGCGGGCGGAGTGTCATGGCCGGGGGGGAGCGCTGCCTAGCGGCGCGGTCGCGAACGGCGCGGTGGTGCTCGCCGGGTCGGGAGGGGGCCACGCCACCGGCGCTGCCGGTGCTTCCTGCGATTAGGGACATGGTGCTGGAGGGCGAGGTGGTGCTCGTTGTAGATGCGGCACCGGAGGATATCAAACAGACGACGTTCCTCGAGCGGCGAATGCTCCGCGACCCTCCCCTCTAAACCTATAGCTAGCTCGCTGCATCTCGACGTGCATGCAACAGACTCTTTGTGAAGCAATAGATCACGCGTGGAGACTGCTTACGGGATGCTCTCGGCTGGTGGTGGCGGCGCCTCTTTGGCCGCGGCGGGCGATCAGAGGAGGACGAAAAAAAAGGCTTGACGGCAGGCACTCTGCGGGAGTGCCTACGACCCTTTCATCTCGTGTTTGCCCAGTCAACCGAACAGAGCTAGCTTCGGATCCTTCTGCTCCAGCGCTGCGTGCCCAGGGCAGGGCCTGGGTGCGTGGTGCATGTGCCTCTAGCCTGGATACGGGGGATACCGGTGAGGGGGGGCAGAGGGAGAGAGAGGACACTGTGCACAACGCAAACGCAAAACTCACCCCCCACCGCCGCCTCGCTCAAGGTTGGTCTCTAGGGGGAGGCAGGCAGGGGTGTGCGTCGCAAGTCGCAGGTTAGACCGCTCCGCTCCGTCGGTACTGCGTTTGTTTTCTTCCATTCCGATCTGAGCGAGTCACCCGGCAAGGCTTGGCTCTGTGGCCCTTGCCCTTGCACATCATGTGCCTCGCCGCCGCTGCCCTGTTCCTGCTCAAGTGCTTGCTCCAGCTGAGCGCTACGTGATCTCAGAAAGCAAGACCAGACCCGTGTCGCGCTCAGAGCATCACACAACGCCTCTGCGCCATCCATTCCTGCACGCATACCATGCGATTGTTCAATCGCGACTTTTGCTGTAGCCAGCAAGCCACCCACATCACCATGACGCCTATCATACCGCCCACCCTTAATGAATGCTCCCCGCCCACTGTCGCCGGGCAACTTGACGGGTAACAAGCGCGACATGTCTTGCACTGACGCTGCGGCGCCGGCCCTTCACCCTCGACCACTGCCTTTGCCCGGATGCACCGGAAACAAAAGCGCCCCCAAGCGCCCCCTCCGACACCGACACCGACACCGACACCGACGCGACGCGACTGACTCTTCGTGTTAACCGTGCAAGATGCAATGCAATGACGCGTGGGCGACCGACACCGCGGCGCCCACGACAAAACTAACTATGGATGGTCTACAATTGCCCCGCGGCAGCGGCTGGCGCGGCCGTGGCGGCGTGCACATGCTACAATCAATCCTCCCTGTCACCACCCGTCTCCTTGCTGACGCGATCTTCAAGTCCCCGGTACCCGTGCTCAGCCTTGCACCATGGCCTGCAAGTGGTTAGTAGCCGATACGATCGAGCCACATGGGCACACATGGGCACATGGGCACCACGCCGGCACACTCACGGTCGCTGCGCGTCATCCCCACTCCAGTATGCTCTACATCTCGACGAAAACCCAAAGGCATCTGGGTCACGGTCAGAACTAGCGCCGGCGCCGACATCCCGTCGGTACTCACGATCATAACCCCGCGCACCGGCGCGGTACGAGTCGGCCAGCGCGAGCACGCTCGACACCTTGCTCGTGGTCGTTAAATGCTTGCGCGCGTACGCAAACGCATCCAGTGCCATCTGGTGCAGGCGCGCCGGGTCGTCGAGGAACTTTTGCAGCTGGCGCTCAATCTGGTCGATACTCCACGAAGGCTCGAGCGGGATGGTAAACTTGGACAGGGCCTCCTCGTGCTCGGTGGGCAGATCGGTAGCCAGCACACACCCGCTGAGCATGGCCTGGGCGTACTTGCGAATCATCTTGCGCTCTAGGCTGGAATCAAACACGCAGATTTGGGCCTCACGCATGCCGCGACCAAAGTCGGCACGGAGCGCCCGATGCGTCTTGTACGTTTCGTGCCCCAGCTGATATGTTTCCAGCGGAGTTGTCCGTGCCGACTCGGGAATTCCGACCGTGTACCCCGGGTGCTGGTGACGACCGACGAGCGCCTCGCTATCAGACCTGTGTGGGTCGTCTCTGAGCCGGTTGAGATTGTCGGTAATCGTCGTGCGGATCGGATAGAAGCTGCCGTCGTATCCGAAGATCATAGCCTTGTTGCGCTTTGCTGCCCACGCGGTCGGGTAAAAGTCCCACTCGTTGCCAGTGTCTGGAGAGTGACCGAAGAGCCCCATCGTGAAGTTGGGGTAGTGCTTGCGGACGTTGTCGTAGTTGAAGATTTCCTCCAGCTCAAAGGCATACTTGGTAAGCGTGATGTTGTTGGCCTGAGGGTACCACTCCTTCATGCAGCGGTGCTCGTGGCAGTCGCCGAGCTGCTGGACGAGCAGGGCCCCGCAGTCGAGCGCGTCGACGTGCGCCATGTCGCTGGCCTTGTAAATGTCGCTAAACGTCCACACAATGTCGTACTTGACAACCGAGTTGCACTCGTCGTCAAAGTGCTTCCAGGTCGGCGCTTGAAACGGCACCTGGTAGTCGGAGGGGTCTGGCGGGCGCGTCACGTCGAGGAATTTCCGCGCCCACTCTTTCCGGTTGGTGGCCCACTGCTCGCGGCGATACTCCTGCGCCGCGGCGTCGGCATTCTTCTCATGCACCTCCTTGTGCAGCTCGATATCGGCGACGCGGTTGGCGCGGCGCTTGACATTCACGCTGAGCGTCACGTTCCAGTCGTACCCGGACCACCCTGGGCCCCAGACGTCGACAATGACGTTTGGGTGGCGGATGGCGGCTGCGCCGTGTCAGCAACAGTCCCCCCCGTCAAGCCCCAATCGAGCCCCGCGCATGCAATGGTGGTGGCTGTGGCCACGCCGTTGACGACACCCCAAACGCCGGGGTATGCAGCTTGCAACTCGGAGTGCCACATTGGCCCGCTGCAGCCCGCAGCCACACCCTGCCAAGCGGCGCCCAGAGCGCCCCGCACCGATCGCCCGCGCCACGAGACTCACCGTCAACAATCTCGTAGGTGTGCGTGTTCATGCGCTCGAGGTAGTCGTCGTAGGACGTGAGGAAGAGGACGCGGCGCGGCCCGCCCGCGGCGGGGACATGGTCGAACGGCGACGGGCCGACGTCGTCAACGCTGCCCCACCACGCGGGCCACGCGTCCGCCGCCGAGGCGGCGAGCGATGCCTCCTCCTGCTCATCGAGCACGTCGTACGCTTCCAGCGCGGCAAGCGCCCCTTCCCTCTTCTGGCGGAGCGCGGCGCCCCTCAGCGCAGCGAGGTCGACGCGCCCCCTCGCGTCTGGCGCGTTCGCGGCCACCCGCGCGGTGTGCTCGGCCGCCCAGGCCCGCCGGAGAGCGTGCTGCGAGCGCAGCTCGAGCGCGAGGAGCAGGCCGAGGACGGGGACGAGGAGCGCGAGCACCAGCTGCGGCGTGCGCCGGCCCGCTGGCCACTGTGCGCTCGGCCACTGCCGGCGGCGGCGGCGCGGTGGCTCCCACGACGACCAGGACGAGTCCGAGCTCGGCGGCGAGGGCGAGCGCGGCGGTGCGCGGGCGCGCCGCGCGTGCACCGGCACCAAGTCGTACTCCCGTTCCGGGTGGGCCGGCGGCGTGATGCTGAACCATGGCGTGGGGCGGCGCTTCCCCCGCGCCGGCGGCGGCGGGCTCGAGCTGGCGCTGCTCGTCGACGCAAAGGAGCTCGCGCTGCTCTCGCTGCTGTCGCTGTGGTCGCTGTCGTTCATTGTGGTGCGGGGGACGTGGGCATCGCGCTGGGGCGAAGCGCTGGCGAGTATTAAAGGCGGGCGCGGCGCAGCCCGCAGCTATCGGGACGGGTGGGCTGGGGCGGGGCTTATCGGCAGGCGCGGGTGGTCGTGTGCGCGGCTGCTGCGGTGGCGGCGGGCGTAGTATACACACGGAGGTCGGCGGTCGGGTGGGGTATGGGTATGGGTATGAGCAGAGTCGTAGTAAGAGCAAAGGGCAAGAGGCAGTCGTCGTGGTCGTGGTCGCGTCGCTCGTCGGCTGTTGTGCTGCGGAGGATGAAACTGCCCGACTACGACGTCGAGCGCGGCTGGCGGGCTGGCGGGCAGGCTCGACCCCACCGCACCCACTGCCGTGTCTGACCAACGGCAGGCACTGCGTTTCCTAAGCACGACGCAGTGCCCAGCCTCGCCAGCCCGCGCAGCTCGCCGCAGCGTATGCATGCATTCAGCCTAGCACAGGGTTGCTTTTCCTATCAGCTACTCGCAGCGCAGGGCCGCAGCAGAAAAAATCTTACCACCCCCCCTTGTTTTTACTTTTCGCCGCCGCGCGTCATTGTCGATGCCAAGACTGCTTTGGCTCGAGCGCAGTATTCCAGCGCGCGGCGAGGCTCCAGCTCTGGCTCCACCCACAGTCTATGCCTGTACTCGCTCGTCGTCGCACGCATGCGCTTCTCCTCGAGGCAGCAGCACAACCCGACGCCAGCCCACAGCCCACATCCCACCTAGTGTTACACCTCGGCGCGCTGCGCAGCAGCCAAAAGTCTTGGCACCCCCTGCGCCGCGCCGCGCCGCAGCAACAGCCGCACGCCGCCGCCAGTGGGCAGGCAGCTGCCAGGGCCGCACCCTACCTCCTAAACAGCCTTTGACGCGCCACGCCGGCCGCCGCGCGCCATGCCTGCAGCCACTCGCTCCCCATGATGCATGTGATGATGATTATGAATGGTGGTGATTGTCTGCGTGTGCGTGTACACCGACGGCCTACGCTCGCACGCCGCAAAGCGCGTCGACGCCATGGTGGTGATTGCCTGCGTCTACACCGGTGCCTACTCGCGCACGCGGCACAGCGCGTCGACGCCCCCAACGCTCTCGCGCGCGCCGTGCCGGATAAAGTGCCCCTGCAGACTCGCCATGCTGACTGTGCGGCCGTCTGCGCGCGCAGCGTCGACCGCAGCGGCGACGTCGCGCCCGAGGGTCTCGATCTCGTCGACGCTCAGCTTCTCGTCGCGCAGCAGCGGGTCGGGGTCGCCGGCCTCGACCGCCTTCTCGGCTGCGGCCTCTTCTGCGCCGCCACCCGCAGCGTAGAACTTGACAAACAGCCTGTACGCCTGCTCGCCGGCCGCGTCATCGAGCAGCTCGTGCAGGTCGACACGGCCGGGGCGGATGAGCGCCGGGTCCAGCCGGTCGTAGTGGTTGGTCGTCATGAAGATGATGCGTTCTTCCGAGCTCGTGACGCCGTCGAGCGCGTTGAGCAGTCCACTAAACGTCACGCTCGACTTGAAGCCGTCCTCTGATGTCTGGACACGCCGTGTGAACGCCGAGTCAATGTCCTCGAGCAGGATAAAGCTGCGGTCGGGCACCAACCCAAGCAGGTGGTTGAGCTTGTCGTCGGTCAGGCCGCGCTCGGCGAGGTTGAGCACGGCGATGTTGTACTGCATCGCGCCGGCGAGCGCCTGGATGAACGACGTCTTGCCCGAGCCCGGCGGGCCGTGGAGGAGGTATCCTCGGCGGTATGGGATGCCTCGCTCGGCATACCACTTGTTCCTTCCGAGGAACGCGCGCAGATCCGCCTCGGTGCGCTCGGCGATGCCCTCGCCGAGGACCACCGAGCCCATCTCGCGCCGGCGGCGGGGCTTGCCGAACGGGCGCCACTCTGTCCCCCAGGCCGTGTACACCACCGTCTTTCCCTCTGTGCTCTGCTCTGCGAGCTCACGCGCCTCGGCCAGCAGGCCGGGGAGGAGCGCGCGCGACGAGGACAGGCCAGTGAGCGTGAGCGTCTCCCACGGCGAGCCCGAGTGCAGGTCCATGAGCTTTGCGTCGCGCTCGCGCTTGACCTGGAACCAGTGGCCGCTATACCGGAAGTAGTGGGTGCCCGGCCCTGGAACGAGGTTGAAGAGCGCCTCGGACGCGCCGTTCTCGTGCTGCTTGTACGTCGTCTCGACGGCCAGCTCGTGGCTCGGCAGCTGGTTCATCCGGCCGCTGAGGATGCCGCGGATGCCGCGGTGCTCTGCTGGGACCTGCTTTGCCGCGTTGGCCTGTGCCGCCATCCACTCGAGGAACCAGGGGTACGCGCGGTCCTTGGACGGGATCTCGAGCGTGATGAGCATGCGGCGCCGGGCGGCCGTGGACGCGAGCTTGACGCCGCGCCGCAAGCCGGTGAGGACGACACCGAGGCCCATGAGGCCGGCACCGGCGGAGAAGTACGGGCTGGGGTTAGCGCCGGAGGCAGCGGAGGACGTACTTGTCCGCCATGATCTTCTGGATGAGGGAAGGCTCGGGGTCGGGGAGGGCGGGGGCTGCTGGGAGCGTGCTCGGTCCGGCTTCGAGCGACGGGGGAGGCGTTGCCTCTGCAGACGCTGCTGGCGCCGCCGCCGGGGCCTTGCCCTTGCCTGCTGCGAGGCCGCCAAAGTTCATGGTGTGTGTGATGGTCTTGTCGCTGTTGTCGTCGCTGCGCCGAAAAACAAAAGTCGCGGACGATGACGGTGGGGGAGGCGGGGATGGGCTGATCTCCGCGGCCCTGTGTGCGTGGCTCTCACGCGTCCTTCACGTGGAGTCCCTGAGCTGAGCGAGCACCGGCCACCTTCGGCCCTCCGGATTTCAGTCTTCGTGTCGACCACCACTGCAGCCGCGCAGCCA
Source organism: Vanrija albida (assembly GCF_041260175.1). Classification (NCBI taxonomy): domain Eukaryota; kingdom Fungi; phylum Basidiomycota; class Tremellomycetes; order Trichosporonales; family Trichosporonaceae; genus Vanrija; species Vanrija albida. The sequence continues at coordinate 3,623,099 of NW_027191420.1, read as the reverse complement.
TCGCCGCGACCTCACCCGCCGAGCCCACCGCCGCTAGGCCTCGCGACAATGGCGAGCATGGCGCTGCCCACCAGCCGCTGACAGCGTCCCCACGCGTCACGCTGCCCTGCTTGTCTGCCTGTTTACCTTGGGCAGCCGGGTACGACGCCATCGCCGCGAATGCCCAAGCCCGGGATTCGTGGAATCTCGGCCGGCGCGTCGTCCTGGCTGGCTGGCTGGCTGCGATCGGCGCTCGCTCCTGCCGATGACTAGCTATGCATCGTCACGGCCCACGGGGGCCCTTTGCCCCGCTGCGGCCGAAACACAACGCGCATGTGCACGCACACGCATGCACGCCGCCGTGCGCTCCACGACAAGTTGTGCGAGCGTCAACGGTCGCCGGCAGGGTGGTGGTGTAGGGTGTGCGGGCGCGGGCGCGGGCCCGAACCAACGCCGGGCCAGCCAGTGCCGATGCCGATGATACCGGCGGCAGCGTCGATCAACGTGGTGCGATGGGCCGTCGAGCGAGGGAGGGAGTCGAACGTCGGGCGGCGTATACCCGGGGCAACAAGCAGCAAGGCAAGTGGTCGCGTGAGTGTTGACACCACTGCACCTCCCGGCGCCACCAAAGCCGAAGGGAGCATGGACGCGCCGTCGGTGGATGCGCCATGTGCCATGCAACTCTACTCTCGGCCGTCAAGATGGCGACGAGCACGCCAGACATGTAGACCACGGGGCACCCGCTTTGGCCCGTGCTGGTGGTTGTCCCTGCCGCCAGCGAGATAGAGCCGAACAACGAGAATATCCACGCTGGCTGTGGCTGGGCTAAACAAAATTACTCGCGTCGACGAGCCAAGGGGCCGTCGAGTCCGGCGGCAGCGACCTTGGCAAGCTAAGCTACGGAGGAGAGCGGAGGCGGCGGAGTGAGGGGGCACGCGCCGCCGTGAGGGCCCGGTGGGGCGGCGCGGGGGGCTACGGGCTGCGGGATGATGCATGGGCCGAGCGAGTGAGCCAGTGGCCAGTGGTCGGGTCGAGTCGATGCATGGTGGTGGTTGTTCGCGTCGTTCCTACATGAAGCTGGCTACCGCCGCGTAGTTCCGAAGAGATGCTTGCACTGTACAACGTCGGACAATAGGAATTGAGTGAAGTTACCGGTTATGGGGCCACTGTGCCAGCCCGAATGAGCCACCCACCCACCCGCTGGCCGGCCCGGCCGTAGCCACCCAGCCCAGTCCAGCCAGGCCAGCGTCTCCCACCCGGCAATGCGATGGGAGGGGAGCCTACACGTCCCACCCGACCACTCAGTGGTAAAAAACCCAGGCCGTCAACAACTCGTCGTCTTCTCTCTCTCGACCACACCGCTCACACCCATCGCGACTCGCACGCAGCGCACACAAGCAAGCCCCACCACCAAGGCCAGACGACACCTCCCCCCCACACAGCCAGCGCCACACTCGCTTCAACCACCACACACACCACAGCTAGGCAAAATGTCCAAGAAGGAGAAGGTCCCCCTCAGCACCCACCTCATCGCCGGTGGTACTGCCGGTCTGGCAGAGGCCCTCGTCTGGTGAGTAGTTGGCAGCTTGGGGCGGATGGAGGCATGAGGGCATCGCAGGGGGGGCGGAAGAGCGCGTGGAGGGGTGGGGCGGGGGGAGCATCGTCTTCCCCAGGGCGGACACGCGGGCGGGTGACGTCTTGCTCGTGCCCCAGGCAAGGTGGGTGGGCGACACCTGGGCGACACCCACCTCCGAGCGCAGCGAGCGGGGAGAGCTGGGGTGGATGGGCGAGGGAAGGCGAGCCAGGCAGCACGAGGGGGGAAGACGAGGAAGGCGGGTCGGGGGCGGGCCCCACCGCACCGAGCTCGGGGCGTACCGCAGGGCAACTTTGCTCACCACCCCAGCCACCCGCTCGACACGATCAAGGTGCGCATGCAGCTGTCCAAGTCGCGCAAGGCCAAGGGCGTGAGTACTCTGGCTGGCTCTTCCGAGCCAGCTGGCGCCTCGATCGGAACTCGGAACTGACCTCGGAACAGCTCAAGCCCCTCGGCTTCTTCGCGACCGGTCGCCAGATCGTCGCCCGCGAGACCCCGCTCGGCCTGTACAAGGGTCTCGGCGCCGTCGTCACGGGTATCGTGCCCAAGATGGCTATTCGCTTTGCGTCGTTTGAGCGTGAGTGTGTCCCCGGCGCCGGCGCCACCGGCCTTGGAACCACTCTAACCCCCCCGCAGTGTACAAGGGCTGGCTCGCCAACGCCGAGGGCAAGATCTCGCCCGGCGCGACCTTTGTCGCCGGTCTCGGAGCCGGTGCCACCGAGGCCGTGCTCGTCGTCAACCCCATGGAGGTGGTCAAGATCCGTCTCCAGGCGCAGCAGCACTCGCTCGCCGACCCCGACGCCGTGCCGCGCTACCGCAACGCCGCGCACGCCGCGTACAAGATTGTCGCCGAGGAGGGTTTCGGCACCCTCTACCGTGGTGTGGCCCTCACTGCCCTCCGCCAGGCCACCAACCAGGGTGTCAACTTCACCGCGTACCAGTACTTCCGCAAGTGGGCTCTCCAGTTCCAGCCCGAGTACGCCGTCAAGGGTGACCTGCCCTCGTACCAGACTCTGGTGCTCGGTCTTGTTTCCGGTGCCATGGGTCCCTTCTCGAACGCGCCGATCGACACGATCAAGACGTGAGTGGTCGATGATCATTGGGGGAGGGAGGAGCGAGGAGCTCCGTGCTCCGGGTATACTTTACCCCGAACGCCGAGCCAACGCCACGCTCCCCCTCCCCCACCCCCAACCCCACCCTGAGAGCCATTCCTGACACCCCCGCAGCCGTATCCAGCGCGCGTCAAAGGTCCCCGGCGAGACTGCCTTCTCGCGCTTCATGAAGGTGGCCACCGAGATGTTCAAGAACGAGGGCCCCTCGGCCTTCTACAAGGGTATCACGCCCCGTGTCCTCCGTGTCGCCCCCGGCCAGGCCATCGTCTTCACCGTCTACGAGCGCGTCAAGCGCCTCATTGACCAGGCCAAGACGCCCGCGACCATCAAGGACGACTACGACAGCTAGTGGTTGGGCGACACAAGCACCACCACACGGTTGTAGAGGGTTCGCCAGCGAGCATGAGCAGCATTGGCGCGGAGCAGCGGCGCCGAGTCTTGCGCGGGCGAGGAGAAAAGTACCGAGCCATAGTACAGGGCCTAGCATGCATGTTGTACAACAGAGTCGTGCGACTCTTGGATTGATTGATACGGCTGATAGCCGAGGTGCGGGGAGTAGTGACGAGGCGATATCTGATAACCTGCGTCAGCACAAGCTGGTCATCACGACGTGGACGTGGACGTACATACAATGGGGCTGGTGCACTGGCTCAGCTGCGGCCCACCTCGTCCCAGCGGCGCTGGCGCCCACGCTGGCGCCAGTCGCCGTGTGAAGCGTCGCCAGAGTCGGCGAGCTGGCCGCGCGCGCCGAGGCCGGCGCGCTCCGTGCGCAAGACGGGCACGATCGCGTCGGCCCGGCCAGAGAGGTCGCGACCAAGGCCCTGCCCCTCGCTCCAGCCCTGGCGCGCGAGGAGGTTGCGCGCGGTGCTCGACGGGCCCGGTGCCGGCGCCGGCGCGGCGTCGTGCTCCCGCTCCCGCTCGGCAGGCCGCGGCGGCGAGCGCGGGTGCAGCCTGCGGCGCTGGGCCGAGCGGTCGACGTACCCCTTTGGCTGCTGGCGCGCCTCGTCACCCAACAGCGAGCCGCGCAGCGCGTCGAGCTCGAGCTTGCGCTTGAACTGCCTGTTGCCGCGGCGCTGGGCCGCGTCGAGCGCCACCAGCTCAGGCTCGGCCGCCGCCGCCGTCGGGGTCGAGACGCCCGAGTCTGCCCCGTCATCCAGCGGCACCTGCACATTCCCGCCCATCTGGCACTCGGCGCACGGCCAGTCGGCGTGCACGTGCGCGACGAACGTCGTCGTGCCGAGCGTGAGGCGGGACAAGTGGCGGAGGGGGTACGGCTGCGAGCTCGCCTTTGGCTCGGACAGGCGGGTGGCATCGCGTTCGCCAGGGTGCGCGACGTACGTGCCCAGCGTCGAGCCGAGGTCGACGACGTGCCAGGTGTCGTCGTCGGCGCCGGCCCCAGCGCCCCAGTACACGACCGCATGCGTCTTGCTAACCTCCATCTCGCGGACGCGCACCCGCGCCGGCGCGCCCGCCTCGCACCGGTCCCTGCCGAGCTGGATGCCGCCCTCGCGCGCGTCGAGCACCGCGACCGCGCCGGGAGCCAGCGCGCGCGAGCGCTTGACGACCAGCCGGAGGATGTGGGGCGGCATCGGCGCTGGCTCCGAGGCGTCGTGCACCGCTGGCGAGCCGTACGCTGCGTGCCGGTCCGGCGTCCCGTCCCGCCCGTATGGGTCGTGTCCCTTGTCGTGCTTGTCGTGCTTGTCGCGCCCGTACGGGTCGTACCCGTTCTTGGTGTATGGCTCGGCCTTCCTGCCTTCCTTTACGCCGGTGGGCTTGTCGCGGTCCTTGACGACGCGCTCGAGCTGCTCGGGCGCCATGAGCCCGCCCCAGCCGACGTCGTCGAGCACCTCGCCCTCCTCGCGCTCGGCGCTGCGTCTTGGCCCGGCGGGAGCGGCCTCGGTGTGTCGCCCCGCCGCAAACTCGGCCGCGGTGAGGTACGTCCACTCGCCAGTCGCGGCCGACGCCAGCGCGTACGTGTCGCTCGCGGCCTGGTAGTACACGCCCAGCGCGGCGTTCCACACCCATGCGTCGGCGCGCGAGGAGTTCGCGCTGCTCGCGGACATGGTGGCGTGTGACTCGGTGGTCGAGGTGAATGCATGGGAAGGAAGGTTGCTGCTCGACCAGCATCAACAATGCAGGTGACACAAATCGGCGGAGTTTGGCCAGTCTCCGGCTTTGCACGTGACCCGTATCCAGAATTTCCAGCCAGCGGCGAGCTGAGGGGCTAATATTTGGTCGAGCTGCGAGCTGCACTCACATCGACCACATCACACCGACACCATGGTCCTCGACTTTATCGGCACGATCGACTCGGACGACGAGGGACAGGAGATCGAGGTCTCGTCCCGCGCCGAGAGCAGCAAGCGCGCGGCGGCGCCGGCGGCTGAGAAGACGGACGACCTCAACGCCGAGTTCACGTTCGACCTCGGCGGCAACAACACCGAGGGCGTGCTCGACCTGTGGGGCGGCGACGAGGTGCAGGGCAAGGAGGCGCCGATCACCGTCGACGACATTATCGCCAGGAGGACGGGCAAGCCGCTCCAGAGCTACCGCGAGCGCAAGCGGAGACGGGATGAGGGCAGCGACGACGAGGAGAGCGGGAGCGAGGGAGACGAGGAGGGAAGCGATGCCGAGGACGGCGAGGAGGGGGAGGGAGAGGACGAGGGTGACGACGAAGGGATGGACGTTGATGGCGATGAGGAGGAGGGAGAGGACGAGGACGACGAGGAGGAGGAGGAGGAAGACGACGAGGACGCCGACGCCGACTCCGACTCTGACGCCTCCGAGGTCGATGCCGCCGAAGAAGCCCGCAAGGACGCCTTCTTCTCTGCCGACCCTACCGCGACCCAGACCGACCTCCCCACCAGCTTCGCCTCGATGAACCTCTCGCGACCGCTTCTGCGCGCGCTCACGTCGCTCGGCTTCGCCGCGCCCACGCCGATCCAGTCGCGCGCCGTCCCGCTCGCGCTGCTCGGCCGCGACATCCTCGGTTCGGCCGTCACCGGTTCCGGAAAGACGGGCGCGTTCATGATCCCCATCCTTGAGCGTCTGTCCTACCGCGACCGCGGACGCGGTGGCCAGGCTTGCCGTGTCCTCGTGCTCTGCCCGACTCGAGAGCTCGCCGTCCAGGTCGAGCAAGTCGGCAAGGCGCTCGCCGAGCGCGGCGGCCTCGACGTCCGCTTCGCGCTCCTTGTCGGTGGCCTGTCGCTCAACGCCCAGGCGCACGCTCTCCGCACGCTGCCCGACATTCTCATCGCCACGCCCGGCCGTCTGATCGACCACTTGACCAACACGCCGTCGTTTACCCTCTCGGCGCTCGACATCCTGGTCATCGATGAGGCAGACCGCATGCTCGAGGCCGGTTTCACCGACGAGCTCAACGAAATCGTCCGCCAGTGCCCGCGTAACCGCCAGACCATGCTCTTCTCTGCCACCATGTCCGACTCGGTTGACGAGCTCGTCAAGCTCTCGCTCGACAAGCCCGTCCGCGTGTTCGTCGACGCCAAGCGCCACACTGCTGCGGGCCTTACGCAAGAGTTTGTGCGTATCCGCGAGGACGACCTGCGATCACCGTCGCTCCTCACGCTCTGCCAGCGCACGGTGCGCGAACGGTGTATCATCTTCTTCCGGTCCAAGGCGCTCGCGCACCAGATGCGTGTCGTGTTTGGTCTGTTTGGACTCAAGGCCGCCGAGCTGCACGGCAACCTCACGCAGGAGCAGCGTCTGATCGCCCTCAACGACTTCAAGGCCGGCAAGGTTGACTACCTGCTCGCTACCGACCTCGCGTCTCGTGGTCTCGACATCAAGGGTGTCGAGACGGTCATCAACTACGACATGCCCGGCCAGCTGGCACAGTACACCCACCGTGTCGGTCGTACTGCCCGTGCCGGACGCAAGGGTCGCTCGATCACGCTCGTCGGCGAAGTCGACCGCAAGATGCTCAAGGCCGTCATCAAGCAGGCCGAGGCCGACCAGATCCGCCACCGCATCATCCCTGGCGAGGCCGTCTCTGCCATGGCTGAGAAGCTCGACGAGCTCAAGGACGAGATCACCGACGTTCTCAAGGAGGAGCGCGAGGAGAAGGCCATGCGCCAGGCCGACATGGAGATCCGCAAGGGCCAGAACATGGTCGAGCACGAGGACGAGATCTTCTCGCGTCCCGCACGAACATGGTTCCAGTCGGAGAAGGAGAAGCAGACTGCCAAGGGTGGGTTTGGAGCTGTGGTGGTGTACTGACGATTGCAGAGGCTGGCAAGGCCGCACACGCCGGCACGTCCAAGGCGGCCAAGGAGGAGCCTGCCAAGAAGAAGGAGAAGCACGGCAAGTACGACGGCATGTCGCGTCGCCAGAAGCGCCGCAAGATGGCCGCCGAGGAGGACGCTGCCGACCAGGCCGCGTCGCAGCGCGTGTCTGCTGCGATCCGCAACGCCAAGAAGAAGGCGCGCCCGGGCAAGATCACCGAGCCGACCAAGCCGGCCGGCAAGGCCAAGGCCAAGAGCACGCGCAAGCCGGCCGGAAAGCGCAGCGCGTTCGACGACCACGAGGGCATGCGCGCAAAGCCCACAAAGGTCAACCTGAGCAAGAAGGGCAAGGGCGCCAAGGGCAAGGCCGGCAAGGGCAAGGGGAAGAAGTAGGCGCTGCATTTGACTCTGCATCTAGATTTGGCCGCGGGCATGTATTCGATATCGTGGGCGTGGGCGTGGGTGTGGGCGTGGGCGTGGGGGGGCACAGAGGGCAGCGCAGAAGAATGGCTCGCATCCATGCCAGCTTCGGACGGCAAGAATACCCATTAACCTGTAAAGCAAGTAACCTGAAACCCCATAAACCCGTAAATCAAACAACCCAACAACCATTAAACCTGAAAACCCAATAACCTGAGTAATAAAACCCATTAACCTAAGAAACAAAGAACCTGAAAAATAAAAACTCATTAACCCGAAAACAAACAACCTGAATACCCGTTAACATCGTGAACAAATAACCTGAAAAATGAAAACGCATTAACCCGAAAAGTCCCAGCACTGGCGTTGAAGAGGTCCGGGTTGTCGAAGGCATCGAGCTCGATGAAGGCGGCCGAGCTTATTGCCGGTGACTGGTGTGCCACGTTGCAGGTGAAGCAGGAGCTCGGCTGGGCTGGTATCGTCTTGATCTGCCTGTCAGTGGCGTCCCGAGGCTCCTACGTTACGTCCCCCTTCGCCGACTCTGGCGAGTCGCCCTTGTCGCTCTTGAACGACGTACCTTGCTTCTTGGCGAGAGCACGTTGCCGGGCGGACGTAAAGGTCCGGGTCAGACTTGCGCGCAGCTCATGGCCGAGCCACCAGAACCGGTGGCATCGTCCAGTGCCTTGCGCCTACGGACGACTGAAGCGCGTTAGCAATCCTATCGCAGCCTCACATCTTACTCTTCGCGTCGTCCCTCAGCAAGATGGCTTCTTCGTCCTTGTTGAGTGACTTAGGCATGCCAGGATTAGGCAGCAAGTCGTGGTGAATGGGCTTGGCGCCAGTCACCTCCCCTCTTGGCTCAGCAGCTCCATGCCATGGAAAGGTTCTCGGGATGTGTACCCCCGGCTCGACTGTATCGCGGGGATGATACGAGGGCATCATTGACGCCTGCCAGGGTCTTGCCGGATGCGATCACCTGCTGTGCCACCATGGTGGCGAATGTCGTAAAAACGCAATTCGTACCGCAGCAAACACCACGATACAGGCTTGTTCGCAGCGGCTGAACGCCTCCCATCGAAGGATGAGACGTAGGCGTGCTTCCGGGCGCTGCCATGAGTTCGGTCCGCACGCAGCTGAAGTAAAAATCTATTAATCTGAAGAACAATTAACCTGCAAAATACCACCCACTTACCGAAAACCCATTAACCAGCAGAATGTGCCACTACCTAGCCCTCCAACCTTCCAACACAACACAGCACCAACGACCATGCTCCGCCTCTAGTCAGGTTGCATGATGGGCAGGAGTGGTCATGAGATCTGTCGCAGCATGCGCTGCGCTTGCGGTTACCGGCCCGTCGGCATGTGTTGTTTCTCTGGCGGCCAGTCTGTGGCCGACCACCCCCCATGACAGCCCTCGCCTCCCTCGCAATCCCACGCAACCCATTCACATCTCTTCACTACCCTCTACCCTGTTCCAATACAAGACACTCCCCAGCCTTGCGCCCCACCCCGCCGCCACATGCCACACCGCCACAAGCCATACCGCCACACTGCCACACCCGCCTACACCGTCTCCTTCGAGCGCACCTTCTCGACGTGAACGTCCACCTCGCCGCCCTTTTCGATGTGCATCTCCTGCGCCTGGGCCTGGAGGTAGCGCTCGCGCTCCTCGGCGGTCGTGGCGCCAAAGATAATGTCCATGGCCTCGAGGGAGAGGCCACGGGTCTCGGGAAGGAAGATTGTGGCCACCACGACGCTGATAATGTTGATACACGCGAAGAAGAAGAAGATGCCGCCCTTGGGCAGCGCGATGACCATCAACGGGGTGCACTTGCTGACCACGAAGTTCCAGAGCCATTGCGTTGCAGCAGCAGTGGTGAGGCCGAAGTGACGAGTGCGGTTGGAGAAGATCTCGGAGCAGATGATCCAGGGGAGGGGGCCGACCGAGAAGCAGTAGGGGATGACGAACAGGTAGATCATGACGGCCATGGCCATGCTCTCGCTGCTCGTTGTGACTGCGTCCTTGACGGGAGGGTGGGTGTTGAAGATGGCACCGATGATCCAGAGGAACATCGACATGAGCCCGGCACCAAGAATGAGCGGGCGCTTGCGTCCGAAGCGGTCGACACCGAAGATGACAAAGACAGCAGTCGCAATGATCTTGACAATACCGTAGACGCCGGACGCGAGCAGGCCCGTGTTGGGACCCTTGAGGCCGATCGAGCTGAAGATGATGGGCGCGTAGTATCCGATCGAGTCTGGGTGGGTGTCAGTGGCGCCACCCCCGGTCCTGCCCCTCCCCCACACTCACTCTGGCCACTCCACTGCTGGAGTGTAAAGATGACGAACGCCATGACGAAGCGAACGCGGTTGCCCTTCTGGAACACCTCGCGCCAGCTCGCACCCTTGTTGGTCTCCTCCTCCTCCTTGACGGCCGCCTGGATCTCTGCAAACTCAAGCTGGACCGCGACGTCGTTCTCAGGGCGGTTGCGGATCCACGCGAGGTTCTGCAGCGCCTTCTCCGACTGGTGCTTTGTCGCGAGCCAGCGGGGCGACTCGCGCAGGAAGGGCAGGAGCATCATCATGATGCCGACGGGGACGAGCTGGAAGCCGATGGGGATGCGCCACTGCTTGGACCCGTCCGAGAGCTTCATGAACGACACGCCGTAGTTGATCCAGTAGCTGAAGGCCACGCCGATGGTCACCACGATCTGGAACATGCCCGTGATGCGGCCGCGGATCTCCTTGGGCGCAATCTCGCCAGCGTACGTAGGGCAGGCCATGGACATGAAACCGACGCCAAAGCCCGCGACGAGGCGGCCGACGTAGAACTGGTTCAGGCTGCCAAAGCACGCCGTCTGGATGACACCGCCAATGGTGAAGACGATACAGCCGACCCAGAGCGTCTTGACGCGGCCCCAGCGGTCGGCGATGGGCGCGCCGGCGAGCGCACCGAAGAAGGCTCCGCCGAGGAGGATGCTGACAATGTTGCCCTGTAGGTCGGCGAGGTGCTTCTTCTCTGCCTTCGCGAGCCCAAACTCGTGCGCAAAGGTCGTGAGGGCGCTACGGTGAGCACGCCGACCTTGGCTCAACTCACATGACGCCGCCGCCGAGACCCGTGTCGTAGCCGAAGAGGAAGATGCCGAAGAAGGACAGCGCGGCCATGTAGTACTGCCAGGTGTCAGCTGGCACGGGGGGAAGAGGGCGCGACGACGGAGGAAGGTGCCGAGGGGAAGGAGCCGGAAGGAAGGCCACTCACAGCGCGGCGGTGGGACGCGCTCTTGGGCGCGAACGCGAGGCTCGAGTCTACCGCCTCAGCGTGCAGCGTTTCGTCTCTACTCGTCAGCACTGCGCGGCCAGCAAACCCACTTGTACGTCGGGGCCATGGTGGATGGTGAGGAATGGGGCAGCTGCCACCTCCCCACGACCAACTTTATACCCCCTCCCCACTGTCGCCATGCCCCCCGCTGCCTGCTACGGCCCGCCCGGCCCGCGACGCATCCGTGCCAGCGAGCAGTGAGTAGTGAGACTTTGCGTTAGTGGCCACTGGTGAGCGCGTGGTGCCAACCTTGCTGTTGGCTCCCCTTGGCGGCCCGGGGGGTCACATGCACATGCCCCCGTGGGCCCTCGGCCGCACCGCGGCACGGCTGGCGCTGTGGCTGTGGCTTGGCTCTGCCCTGTTCGCCCGGCGCATGCATCGGGATTCATGCCGGCGCGTCATGCTGCAGCCGAGAGCAAAGCCACGACCCACCCACTCCTCGCCGGCCCGCCGCGCCGCCAACGGCCCACCTGACTTGCCTTGGCCCTTGTGCGGTCGCTAAATCGGGTGCGCAACAAGCCCCAGCTGATTCTTGGCAATAAACCCGACGTATGTCTGCAGCATCCTGTCGTCGCAAGCGACTGCTGCGCGCTCCCGCGCTGTGCGCGCCGTGCCGCGCCGTGCCTCCCCTCGTCATCGCGAAAAGCAATCAGCCCCGGGCGGCCATGGCCCACCCCGCGCCGCCGGCCCGACAGTGCACAAACCCGACTCTGAGCCCAATCGGCCCCTCCACACTCCACCCACTGACACGGCGACGCGCCACGACACGGGCCGACGCCGCGACGCCCACTTGGAGCCGCGTTGCTACCCCCGCACCTCGGCATTCGCTCGTCTCTCGCTCGTCGCTTGCATCGCGGCAGCGCCGGCGCGCGATCCATCATCTATTGCTCCCTACGAAATCCGCCGCCCCAGCCGTTCCGCCGGTCGCCGTCGTCCCGGGGTGGCCGCGGCTCACGGAAGTGGCCCGTGCTACGCTCGCCTCTCTCCCCACGCTCTCCGCGCTCTCCGCGCTCCCCACGTTCTCCACGCTCGCGCGGTTCGTGGTGGCCGCGGCTGCCGTAGCCCTGGTGCCCGTGGTAGCCCTGTCCACCATGGGGACCATGCCCGGCATGTCCTGCGTGCCCTCCGTGGGCATGGCCGTGTCCACCGCCAAATCCGCTGCCACCAGCGTGGTGCTGAGAGGCGCCGCCCTCAAACGCCTGCTGCGGCTGTTGTCCGCCCTCGGCCAGCTTGTCCTTGAGGGACGACGCGGCATCCAACAAGGCCTTGTTGGCACGGTACTCGCACATGGTGGTTGGCGGCAGGCCCAGGACGGAAAGAATCTTCTCTCTGAGGCCTTGTGAGAAACATGATCACCAACGAGCCCCAATCAGACTCACTTCAACGCGCCAGAGCGCACACCCTCGCCCTCCTCCTCGACCCACACACTCAAGATGGACTCGGTCTGGCGCACGCTCAGCACGCACCCGACGACCGTGTCGGCCTGGTCAAACTGGTCGCCAATCAGGGCGAACAGCAGCGCCTCGTACAGCACGGGCGTGATCGGGTGCAGCAGTCGAATCGTAAACTTGCCGCCGCTGCAAACGTGTAAGCGATATCCCAGATTGACGCAGCGACCGGGCCGGGGACGCCAAGGGATCCTTTCGAGCCCGCGCCAAGTGGCCCGGCCAGCCGGCTCGCGCGATAAAACCGATAGCCACTCACTTGACCATCTCCTCCCAGATTCCGGGCCGCTGGATCCGGCTCAAAAAACACAAAATGTCGGTCACCGGGGCGAGGTCCGCGGGTGACGTGATGTGCGCGTAGAGGTGGAGAAAGGACTCGATCTGGTGGGGGTGATCAGTTGGGGTCAAGGTGGCTTGGTGAGGCTGGGGTTGCGGGGATCGGGAACGCCATGGGTGAGGTCGTGTGGGGCGCGACTGGCACATCGTTGTGAAATGACACAAGAGGTACACAATGCCGCACGCGACCAACGCGATCATTGTCTCCAACACAACACGCCCACCCCTCGTGCAGTCACACAACCACACCCCATCCGCGCAACACCACAGATCGCCCTCTCCCACGCGGCACGCGGCACACTCACCGAGCCAAACGTCGCGACCTTGTGGATCTCCTTCTCGTAGTCGACCTTGGTGCCAGGTGGGCGGTGGACGTAGCTGATCGACCATCTGGGGGTGTGTGAGCCGCTGTCCTGCCTACTCTTCTAAAGCCGCGACTCACTCCTGGCGCAGGAGGTGGCGGCCGGCCGCGGCGCTGGGCACCGGCGCGGCGGGCTTGGTGCCCACGCTCAGCGAGAGACGCGACGAGCCCGTCAAGCTCGTGGTGCGGCGCGCAGGCGGGACGGACATGGCGGAGGCGAGCAGCGGGGTCTAGGTATTGTCGAGGCGGGGTATCTGTGCGCTGGATTATAGGTCGCCGAGCGTGATTAAATGCGCGGGGGCGGGGTCGGCGAGATTGCGGCGGGGGTGGAACGGGGGAGGAACGGGGATGTGCGGGGCTGTGGTGGGGCGGGTAGCGGCGGCGTGAGGGGCGTGTGTGGGTCAATGGCGCGGCCGAGACGGGGCAAGATGTGTGCGAGATGGGTTAGATGTGCTGTAGATGGAGTCGAGTGAGCAAGACGAGAGACGATGATGGCTTGAACAATCGTCGAGTCCAGACGAAGCAAAAGACGAGTGGGGAGTGGTGAGTGGGATGAAATTGGCAAGCCTAAACACCCGGGTATAGGCGCGGAGGAGAGTGACACCGCCTAGCCTGAGATAGGCTCACGAGCCACTTGCAACTACGTCATGCTGCGGCGCATCGCCTTGTGTGCACGCGCCCCTCTCCGTGCGACACCACACAAAAACAGCACAACGAGCGACTCGACGACGGCGACATCCTCTCCATCGCCAACTCCTTCACAATGGCAGAGACGACGTACCCCCCAGCCGTGGCGACCCAGCCCGCCGCCGCAAGGAAGATGGGTACGTCCACCCCCCAGTCGGCGCCACTAACGCGCAGACGCGACCGCCGCGCCACCGACGCCAGGCCAGACCCAGACCGACGGCGACGTGATGCGCCTCCGCGGCGGCTGCCCCGGGCGCCTGTGCGGCCTGCCCATCCTGCCCTGCCGGTGAGTCTTGGTATGGGCGCGCTGACGAGCAGGTGCGACATCTGCATCATTCCGATTCCTTGCTGCTGTTAGGCGTGGAGCGGTGGTCCGAGTCGCTAGTTGCGAAGTGTAGCATATGCAGCGTGTGAGAAGCAGGCACGGCGCTGTCGACGCGCTTGAGGGCTGTACATGACGGCTTGACGCGTCCGGACTGATAAGAGGACGTGTGTGTCGGTGTGCCGGAGTCGTGGTTGACCTGGCAGGCCTGGCCGTGCGACGGATGGCACGGCCGAATGCGACGAAATGGGATGAATGGTCCTGGTCGTGGCGCTTGGGTGGCGCACCTGTCTGGCCGGCCTGGCCGCCTGGCTGGCAATGTAGAAACGCCATTTGGAACGCAATCCTTTTGTTCTGCGCGGCGCACTCATTCATTCAACAAGACGGTTTGCTCACCCCTGGCGCCTGCCTCTGCCCATGCATTCAGACATGGGCGGGCACATGAGGAGCGACCAGTGAAGAGCGGCCGACCGGGGAGACACGAAACGACCTAAGGCCGCAGAGGGGAAGAGGGGGACAACTCGCGAGTTGGGTCCCCGGTCTCAGGGCACGAGATGCGGGAGGGTAGCGAGACCCAACAAGCATATCGTACAGTTTACATCAGATGCGGTCAGCCGTCGCCCTGGTCCCTGCCGTCTCTCACACCTGATAGTGTGGCACCCGTCTGGCAGGTGGACGGCCAGACTCAATCCCCGGCCAGCTTGCCTGCCTGCTTGCCTCCTGCCTGCCTCCTGCCTGCCTCCTGCCTGCCTGCTCCCAATCCAGCAGACGCGGCTATGAAACTGAACGGATCTGCTAGACAAACAACAGAGTGGCCCAGACCTGCACCCTTGACAATTACCAAAACCTACTCAATCTCTGCATAACCCTCTGCGTGGCGTCTGCTGCTGTTGTGCGCTCTGCACCAAGCCTCACACCCACCATTGGCGGGCTGCCCGCTGCCGGCACACGCGCCCGCGTCCAACAGCCAGCCAGCCAGCTTGTCAAAGCACGCACACAGCGCAACGCTTTACTCACTCACTCACTCACCATGGTAGCACTGGGCGCACGTACATCGTGGACCCGGCAAGCGCGGCTCGCGTCGCTCATCGGCGTTTGGCTCGTCGTGCTGTGCTTCGTCTCGCTCTGGCTCGCGGCGGGCGAGGTCAAAAACATCCACAGCTACGTCAAGGAGACTGGCGAGGGCATCGGCAGCAAGTTCATCACAAAGTGCGACAACTCGTCTGAGGTCGCGCAGATTGCGCGCCTCGAGGCCCAGGTGGCGACGCAGCGCACCGAGGCCGACAAGCAGCGCGCCGAGGCCGACAAGCACCGCTCCGAGGCTGACAAGCAACGCGCCGAGGCTGACAAACAGCGCGACGCGACCAACCGCCTGACAAAGTGGAACGGCGGGCCCATGTGCTCGCAGCACATTGTCGACGCGCTCGCTGACCTCGACGAGAAGTGGGGCCGCTTGGGACTCGACATGTCGGTCGCGCACTGGGGCACTGGCGCGCGCGTGCGCCGCGCGCTCGCCAAGCTGCTCAAGGGCGACGAGGAGTTTGTACGTCCCTCTCCGTGTACCCCGCTGACACGCAGACCATCGGCGTGCTGGGTGGCTCGCTGACCTTCGGGCACGGCCTGCAAAAGGACGATAAGCGGTACCCCACGCTCGTTGAGGAGGGCCTCAAGAAGGTCTTCCCCTCGGCAAAGATCAAGGTCGTCAACGGCGCCGTCCCCGCCACCGGTACAGACTACTTCCAGGCGTGCTACGGCCACCATGTGCCGGAGGAGTCGGACCTCTTCGTGCTCGAGGCCGCGGTCAACGACCTGATTGTGTAGGTTTTGCGCTGGCGGGCTATGCTCACACCACAGCGAGGAGGAGCACAAGGGCGGCGGCCTCGCGGTCGACACGACCATCCACACCGAGCACCTGGTCCGCGACATCCTCGGCAGGCGGCCGGACAACGCCATCCTCATGCTCTCGGCCTTTGGGTCCAGCAAGGTGTGGTTCAACGGCGCCGACAAGCACAGCACCGTCGCGGCATTCTACGACATCCCCCGCGTCACGATGCGCACCTACCTCTACCAGTATATCCTGCAGAACAAGGACTCGCAGCTCGAGTTCTACGGCGCCGACGACAAGGACCACCCGATCCAGTCCGGCCACGAGTTCATGGCTGATATTCGTGAGTCGAGTTCCGCGCCGTCGAGCGGAGCGAGGCGTGTATGCCGGCGGTCCGTGGCACCCAGGCGAGACAGTCGGCCACTAGTGCCGACGATATCGCTGCCGACATGAGTTGTCTCAGCTGCCCACGCTACGGGGCCAGCAAGACGCACGCCTGCCCACCTTGCACCCACCCAGCACCCGCTGTGCCCCACGCTGACACCCCAGTCCTCTACTACCTCCTCCGCGAGGCCTGCCGCGCCGAGTCGTTCGTCGCCGCGGCCCCCGACGCCGGTGCGCTCACCGACGGCGCGCGATACCCCGGGCTCAGTGGGAGCAAGCTCAAGCACCACTTTGATCCGTTCGCACTCCCGCGCATCCGCGTCCACGACAACATCTTCTCTGGCAAGGTGCCCGAGGTCCACTCGTTCTGCCGCTCGGTCAACACGCGCGACGCCGACGACAAGCCTGCGCTCTTCCCCTCGAGCAAGACGGGCGACTGGGAAGAGGTCGGGTGGAACGACAAGCACTTTTGGAGCAGCCAGACACCCGGCGAGAAGATCACGTTCAGCGATATCCCCGTCAGCGAGGGCAGCCTCTCCGTCTACTACCTCCGAGGCCCCAACGAGGGCACCATGGTCTGCTGGTACGACGACCAGCGCGACAAGGCGACAATACTCCAGGGCTTCTGGAACTACGTCAAGGTTGGAAGCTTGGGCATCGTGGCGACCAACCTCCCGGCGAAGAACTACACGCTCACCTGTGAGATTTCGGCCGAAACAAAGGCTAGAGGGAACGAGACTGCCGTGCATATCATTTCGGTCATGACTTCGTAGAAACCATGTATAGAACCCCGAGGGATGGGGTGTCTTTTGTTACCTACTGGGGTTGGTGGTATGGGGGAGGAAGGGGAGGAGGAGCTCGTGAGCCGGGCTATAGGCGGCAACCAACGCGTCCTCGACACCAGGACAACGCAGCGGGGGAGGTAGCTGGGGTGTTGGACACCGATACGCTGTTGAGAGTGATGGGCTGATTGAGAGGTTGGTGCATGCATGTTGGAAGAGGGGTTGTGGAGAGTCGAAGGAATGCTGTTCGGGCATGGTGGCATAGATTTGATAAGGGCCAGCGCGTCACGACTTTGACGTCGTCGTCGTCGTCACTGATTTCCGCCAGACCTTGACTGCGAGAGCGGCATCTGCGGCAACTCGGGCGACATTCAACTCGATCTTCCCATTCACTCCCTCTCTCTTGCAACATCACCAGCAGCAGAGCAACAGCGCACTCTGCTCCAACCACTCCCCATCATGGCCCAGCGGCAAGCAGAGCTCCACGTCTCGGCGGTGAGTCGCCTTCCTCGGCGCCAAGTGCCCCAACGCTGACCCCTTCCCCCGTCTCCGCCCCCCACCGCCGAACAATACCCCGCCGCACCCTCTCCCCGTTCCCTCGCCACCCTCCTGCCCCGTACCCCTCGTGCCATCCCTCACCTCGATGCCCCCTCCCCCATCCCCCCCACAGCTCTCGCCCGCCGAGTTCCGCATCTACTCGCGCTACCTCGACCTCCTCGCCCTCCAGCAGGCGCGCGGCGGCGACAGCGGCGTCGACGCCGACGGGTCCATCCGCTTCGACCGCTCGGTCCTGCGCGAGTTTGCCGGGGACCGCCTGGGCGTCGGGCGCACCGTCGTCGACGACGTGAGTTTCGTGCTGGGCCGTGCTGACGGCAGGTTCTGGCCAAGATCGCGCCGTCGACGCAGGGGAGCAATAGGCTCACGGCCGGGCAGGTGCACGCCGTCTTCCGTCTGCTCTCTCACAACCGGCGGGACGGCGTGCTCGACCCCGACCTCGTCTTCGTGCCCGGTAAGTGCGCGCACGCTTCCGCGCTAACGAACAGCCGACCCCCTCCCACTCGACCCGGAGAGGGAGGTGCCGCTGCCCCCACGCCGCACGAGCAGCGTCCGCGTCAACTCGGCCCCAAGCACGGCGACGACGCCGACCGGCTGGCCAGACAAGGCGAGCAAGCGCCCGAGCCTGCCGCCGCGCCCGCGCTCGCCGTCGTCTTCCCCGCCTGCCTCGCCGCCCGCCGATGCGCGCGCAACGGGGCGCAAGAGCCTCCCGATCGGCAACAGCCTCGACCCCTTCCGCGACGCGCCTAGCCCATCCAACTCGCCCGCCAAGTCGCGCGCGTACTCTGCGTCTGCGGTCGGGAGCAACAACCCGTTCCGCGCGAGCATTGTGGCTAGTGCTGGCGAGGTGGCCGTCGACCCGTTGGAAACTGTCAGCGCTCCCCCAACAGCGTCGTCGGCGTCGGCACCGCGCCCACCACTGCCGCCACGCAAGCCGAGCGTGCGGAGGCCTGGGCCAGCCCTCCCACCCCGCGTGCCGTCCTTCTCTCAAAAGTCTCGCACGAGACCCTCGCGGGCAGACTCCTCCTCGTCGTCATTCTCGGACGCGTCACGCACTGAGCCGACGAGCACGTCCCAGCCTTCGGATCTCATGCAGCAGAGTCTGGCTGCCGCGCAGGCGAGCGCGAGTGTGCGCCAGCGCCGCGGCAAGGAGGAGGCCGTGCTGCAGGTTATCCGCTCGTCGGCGGTCGAGAGGCCCGCACCACCGCCGCCAGCTGGCCGGCGCGATATCATCGACACGGTGAACCGCGCTGTGCGTGAGTCGCAGGTCGACCCGCCACCACCGCCGCCACAGCGCGTGCCGTCCGCGTCGCGTCCGAAGCCTATTGTCGCCCCTAGGCCATCCGCCACTCCCGTGCCCCACTCCGCGGCCTTCAACACCGTCGCAGAGGGGTACAAGGCAAAGTACCCAGGCATCAGGACGTGGTCGCCCGTTGGCCTGCTCGGTGACCGGCCTGGTCGGACAAACTACGCCATGATCATCCTCAATCAGCAGATTACGCGCCGAGACACGCTGTACCGCGCTTGGGCGGCGAGCACAGTGCGGTTCTGTGCGGACGGGGGTGCGAACCGTCTGTACGATGCTCTGGACCCCGAGGAGCGCGCCATGTGAGTTGGGGCCCGGGGGCTGTCGCTGACCTGCAGCATGCTCCCTACCATGATCAAGGGCGACCTCGACTCGCTCCGCTCCGACGTCCGCGCGTACTACACGTCCAAGGGCGTGGCCATCAAGCGCGACCCGTCGGAGGATGCGACGGATCTGATGAAGTGCATGGCCGAGGTCGAGGCCATTGAGCAGGCTAGTGGCAAGCAGGTGGGTACGAAGCGGAGTGGCGCAGCTGACGGCAGTTCGCCCTCCTCTTCTACGGTGGATTCTCGGGCCGTCTGGACCAAACAGTCCACACAATGTCGATACTGCTCAAGCTGCGCGAGAAGCGCCGCGAGACGTACGTCATTAGCGAGGACTCGCTTGCCTGGGTGACCGACACTGGCGCACACCTGATCGACATTGATCACACGACCATGGGCCAGACGTGTGGCATCCTGCCCATTGGCGTCGAGGACGCGTTTGTGCGCACCGAGGGGCTCAAGTGGAACCTGAACTGGGTCACGTCTATCGGCGGCGAGCTCAGCACATCGAACCATCTGCTACCGTCGGAGCCCGCCGTGTTCCTTGAAACGACGGCGCCAGTGTTCTGGACGGTGGAGATCCAGCCCAACCTCGCCATCCCGCTGCTCAAGTCGCCGCTGTCACCCGCCGACGAGGTGGCCCGGGGCGTCAAGGACCTGGGCATGGGCATTGCGCGTGCGGCCGGTGAGGTGCGCAAGGACTTTGGCCGGCGGCTGTCTGCGCGCCAGGTGCCTGGGCTTGGCACCCCGAACGGCGTGGCGCTGGACGAGCGTGAGCGTGAGCGTGGGGAGCGGACTGGGCTTGTGAGGAACAGCGACGACGAGTATGCTGAGAGAGAGCGCGACGCCGACGGGTATGCCCAGCTCTACTAGATGTGTGTGTGTGTGTGTATGCATGCGGGCGTGGGCAGCGGGCGGCTTGCGGGCGGCGTTGAGCGGGCAGTGGTGTGCTTGTTTCACTTGACCAAATTGTGGGGCTCCGTTTGCATGTGCCACTTTGCCGCACGGCGGTGAAAACCTTCCCCCCCTTACTTCCCTCCGCCCAGCCAGCAGGCAGCGCGGCAATCCAGGAGCCGAGCCAGACAGACGACCGACGACGAGCGACCGACAGACTCGGACGACGGACGACGACGACTGGCGACGGCGACGAGCAACGACGCACAACTCCTCACACATAACACCATCCTTCATTAGCATCCTCACCACAAACACCACCTCGCCCACGGGACCGACCGGCACCCACCCACCGCGCACCATGTCGGCGTCGTCGGGCACCACCCTCATCTCCCCCTCCAACGCCAACGCAAACGCAGCGGCCGCGGCAAGCCAGGCAGAGCAGGCCCAGTCACTGGGGCAGGCCGCCGCGCCATCAGCCGGCGAGGCATCCGCGCCGTCCCTCCAGCGCCGGACCACGCGCTCGTCGGCCCACTCGGTGCACTCTGCCGGTCACGGCCACCACGAGCGGCATCACTCTGGCCACCACACGGCGCACCACGGCGCGCATCCGCGCCGGCTCTCGTCGCACTCGTCGCACGGGCGCCGGCGCGGGTCCGAGGGCGAGGGCGGTCGTCGCGCACTCGCCGCCGGGCTGACGATGCATGTGCTCGACGCGGTCAAGGACAAGAAGGCGCCCGTCACCAAGCGCAAGACGTCGGACGCGAGCAAGACGAGCACGAGCGCCGCCGCGCACCACGCCGTCAAGTCGAGCCGGTCCGACACGCACCTCCCTCGCCTGAGCCGCACCGCGAGCCAGGTCAGCGTCGTGTCGTCTGGCGGGAGCGGGAGCGGCGCCGGCAAGAAGCGCAAGGACGTGCCCCTCCATGACCGGCACGACCGGCGCAAGGGGAGCGTCGAGGTCGAGGTGATCAGCGGGGACGGGGCGGGTGCTGCGCAGCCCGACGACGAGGAGTGGGAGAGCGGCGGCGAGGACGCGAGCGGACCGGCCAGCGCGGCGATCACGCCCGCCGCCGCCGTGCTCGCCGCGGCGCACCCGGCCGCGGCTGCAGCAGTACAGGAGCCCCGCGCGCTGCCGCTCCGCCGCGCGGCAAGCGACAGGCCGCTGCAGAACGCCATCGCGTTCACCGAGTCGCCAGTCGAGACGCTCAGCCCGCGCGCGACCCTCCGCGCCACCGGCTTCCCCAGCGCCAGCTCGGACAGGAGCCTCGTCGACGACCAGGTGACGTTCGCCACGCGCCAGGCTGCGCCCCCGCCCGCTCTAGCGCATGCGGCGCCCGACTCGCACCCCGGCTCGACGCGCCCCGCGTCGACGTCGACCGCAGCGGCGACCCCAGAGGAGCCGGCACCGGGCTTCCCCTTCCCGACCATGTCTGAGGCGACTGAGCCGACAGTTGCGTCGCCGACCGAGACCCGCCACCGCGTTGTCTCGCAGCCGCCCGCGCCGCTCCGCCGCCTGACATCCAACACGTCGCTCCGAAGCGCCACGTCCCTCCGCGCACCGCACCCGCTCAACTCGCCCACCGGCGGGCGCAACGGCTTCGCCGGCGTGTTCGGCACCACCCCGAGCAGGCAGCACCGCGTCGCAAGCCTCCACTACCCGCCGGCCGCGCCGGCCGTCGTGTACCGCGAGCACGTTGAGGGCCAGATGGAGGACTACGTGCCCGAGACCCCGGCGTCTATGGTGCTCGACCTGCCAGAGCTCCACGACCCGCCGCAGAGGCCCAGAGTGGGGTCGTTCTCGTCGATGCGCAGCCTCAAGGATATTCTCGGCTCGGTCGTCGGCTCGCCTGCGCCGCCCGCGTCGCCGTCGGCGCAGTCGACGTACTCTGTCGGCCGGCCGACCACGCGCAGAGTCGCGACAACGGGCAACCGCCGCCCAACGGCCATGGCGGTCGCGTCCAAGGCGGCGCGTCTCAAGACGACGAGCAACCCCGTCGAGTACCACGCGTCGCTGGGCTTCTCGTCGGCCACGGCAGAGACGGCGCACCTGCTCAGCCGCTTCCTCCCGCCCAAGAAGCCGCGCCGCCCGCGCTGGGCCATGACGGCGAGAGAGGCGCACGCCGCGCACGAGGCGGCGGCCAACGGCGAGGAGCCGCGCGTCGGCCTCACCGACGGCCAGTACCGCGCCGCGCACGAGAGCCTCGTCACGACGCTGCAGGAGCTCGGCGGCACCAAGCGCACGACGGCGCGCCGCGCGAGCTCTGGTGCCGGCTCGGGCTCGTTACCCCGCGGCTACTCGTACCACTCGCTCCTGAGCGCCGTCGACGAGCTCGCGATCGGGTCGCACCCGCCGCCCGAGTCGACGGCGCCGACCGCCGGCCCGGCGGGCCTGTTCCCCGCCAAGCAGGGCGTCGGGCGCTCGCCGTTCGAGCTGAGCGTGGCAAGGGTGCTTGCGCAGCGCAAGGCGGGCAAGGCGTTTTAACGAGTTGTGGGGGCCGGCGTAGGGCGTAGTGGGGCCAAGTTAGCAAGGCGTAGTCAGCAAGGGTATTGTCCGGCGTGCGGCGTCGCATATATAGGTAGCAGCGGTGTCGTTTCCGCCGCTGCTGCGAGCATTATTGTACGAGTATGGTTGTTCATGTAGTGAAAGTGGTCGAGCAGGCAGCATGCAGCAGCAGCACAAGCAGCAAACCGCTACCTAACTTGGATTTGTCATTTTGGTCGCCGGTGAGTTGATTAGCCGGGACCATTTTCGACGTGCGACGAGCTAAGCGGCGGGCGGCGAGCGAGGTCGAACGGCCGCGGCGGCGTCGGAGTCGTCTCAACGCCGAGCATCACTCTCTCTTGCAACAACCACAACTCACACTCATTCACTCACCATTCACAATGGCAGAGAGCAGGGCCGAGCTCGTGCGCAACGCCGTGCTCTTCCTCAACGACCCAAAGGTGGGTTGGGCGCGTGCTCCTGCTGCCTTCCTAGCGCTCACTCACACCCCGCAGGTCCAGTCGTCCAGCCTCACACAGCGCATCGAGTTCCTGCAAGGCAAGGGGCTCAACGAGTCGGAGATCCAGCAGGCGCTGCACGAGGCGGCCAACCCGTCATCGGCACCAGCAGCGAGCCTCTCGTCGCCCGTCGCCGCGCCGCCGGCGTACGCGCGCTCTGCTGCCCCGGGATACCAGACGCAGGCGCAGCCCTACGTGCCCTACGGCAACGTGTATGCGGCGCTGCCGCCGCCCGAGCCGCCCAAGCGCGACTGGCGCGATGTGTTTGTAGGTCTGCCGGGTTGGCGCTCGCTAACGCCAAGATCATGGCCGTCGTCTCCGGCGGCGTAGTGTACGGCCTCGCCGCGCTCGCACGGGTGAGCTCGTTTGCCTTTCGCCTAGCTGACGGCAGAAATACCTCACGCCCCACCTGCAGCCCCCGTCCTCCACCGCGTTCCAGGAGACGTCGCAGGCCCTAACGGAGCAGTACGACGCCGCGGCGGCGGCGCTCGCCGACCTCAAGGCCGAGACCGAGGCGCTGGCCAAGAGCACCGAGGCTGAGCGGTCGCGGCTGTCAGCCGCGCTCGACGAGGTCGAGGAGGCCGCGAGGGCGGTGCGCGACGCCGAGACGCGCTGGCGCGACGACATGCGCGAGGTGCGCGGCGAGGTCGAGAGCGTGCGCGAGCTCGTGCCCCGCATGATTGAGAAGCACAGCCAGGCCCAGTCGGCGGCCCTCACCGAGCTCCAGAGCGAGCTGCGCAGCCTCAAGACGCTGCTCGTCGCGCGGCAGGGCGGCGCCGCCGCCCCCCAGCAGCCTGCTACGCCGGCGACTGAGGGCGGGAGCGGCGCGGCCAGCCCGACGCCGAGCGCGACCCAGACGGCGGCGAACGCGCTCCTCGCACCCCGGGGCAAAGCGTCCATCCCCGCCTGGCAGCTCGCCCCGTCCGCCTCGGCGAGCAACGGCGCTAGCGCGAGCTCCAACGCTAGCACGGGCACGAGCACGACCAGCTCGCCGCCTGCCGGGCCGGCTTAGAGGGTTGGAGCGGGGTAGGTAGTACGGATCGCGCGGCCGCGCCACGCCACGCGCACATGTCATTCTCTCAGCTTCAGTGTCTATGCAATCCATACAGTACTAGCAGTCTATCCCTACTCCCACGCCTACTCGCCCCGTGCGCGCCACGTGCCCACCTCGCCGTCCTCGCCACCCGCGGCCAGCACCTCGCCGTCCCACGCCACGGCCAGCAGCCGCTCGCCGAGGCTCTTGCCGTTCTTGGTCTCGGTCCGCTCGCCGTCCTTTGGCGTGCGCTTGACGCTGAACAGGGCGTGCTTGGGCGAGCGCACGTCCCAGATCTGCACGTTGCCGCTGTACGTCGCCGCGGCGAACGTGAACGGCGAGATTGGGTGGCACGCGATCGACGGCACCGGGCTCGCGAGGTTGAACGTGGCCGCGATGAGCGACGTCGCCTGGCGCGTGTCCCACAGCGTGACGGTGCGGTCCATTGATCCAGCCGCGAGCGTGGCTGTCTGCGCAAACTGGTCGAGGCAGAGGAGCGCCTTGTCCGCCGGCCCTTGCTGGAAACGTCAGCACGCACTAATCACCCGCACCAAACTACTCACGCGCACGACAACCCCCGCGCCCGTCTCGGCGTCCCAGCCGCGCACCGACCCGTCCCAGCCCGCCGACCAGACGCGCGCCGGGTCCTCACGGTCGAAGATGCCCGCGCCAACGCGCCCATGGTGCCCGCGGAAGACGACGTCGGGCACGCGGCGCCAGCCGCCCTCGCCCACATCGCCGTCCGTCAGGCCCTCGATGATGCGCTGCGCGTCGCCCTCGAGCTTGCGCCGCTTCTTCTGTCCGGGGAGGTACGACGTCGGCTCGGCCGGCACCTGGTGCTCTGTCGGCTCGTCCTCTGGCAGCGCGTACAGGTGCAGCAAGCCGTCCCAGCTCGCGCTGAGCACGTCGCGCCCGCTCGCGGCGACGCTCGAGATGGGGCCCGTGTGCCCCATGAGCGTGTAGACCTCCCTCGCTGTGGCGCCCTCGCTCGCCGCCACGTCGGGCTCGAGCGACGGCAGGGAGAAGACGTGCGTCGCGCGGTCGACGCCGCCCGCCGCTACGAGGATATCCGCCGTGCTCGAGCTCGGCGAGACCCACGTCGCGGACGTCGCGCCGAGCGACGTCGGCAGCGGGAGCGTGTACAGCGGCGCCGAGGAGGACAACGACGTGACCTGCACGTTTGAGAGGTAGCTCGCCACGAGAAGGTGGCTACTGTCAGCGATGCTAGGGCACGAACTCACCCAGGGCGCGCGAGGCTCAGCCCGCTGACCCAGTCGTCCTGCTCCCACCGGCCGACCTCGGAAGGCGGCAGCACGCTCTGGAGGTACTCGACATTGATGGCCGTCTCCTCGTCGTCGCCGCGGTGCTTCTTGACCCACGCGTCGAGCGAGCCGCGCAGCACCTCGCCGTCGACGACAAAGTCGAACGGCACGGGCGCGAGGCCAGACTCGGCGCCGTGCCCGAGGACCTTGTTGATGAGCTCGGAGAGCTGGAAGCGCCGCCAGTCGGCCGGGATAAAGTATGTCGACTGCGGGATCGCGTACGCCGCCGACCGCGTGAAGAGGTTGACGGGGATCTGGCGCGCTGGAGCGCCGTTTGAGCCGGACATGGTGTGTGCGGCGTGGTGTGTTGTTTGCGTCGACTTCGAGATGGACTCTTCGGTGGGTCGACGTCTTGAAATTTCAGTACGAGTGGAGAAGTGGAGGGAGGCTGAGTTACGTAACAGAACTGAAGTGACTGACTTCACCTACAATGGGCCACCACTGACTTGCTTGTCTTGCTCGACTCTCAACTCACTCACCACCCCACAATGCAGCAACTCCCCACCATCCTCCCGCCCCCGCCATTACCAGACGGAACAGAGCCCACGCGCTCGCCAGAGCGGACCGCCAACCTCATGCGCTTCCAGTCCGAGCTCGAGGTGGGTGGCGCGCTCGGATGTCCTCTAACCCACGTCCAGTTCGTCCAGTGCCTCGCCAACCCGCTGTACCTCCACGAGCTGCACGTGCAGCGCTACTTTGACGACCCCGCCTTCCTCAACTACCTCGAGTACTTGGACTACTGGCGCAAGCCAGAGTACGTGCGCTTCATCATGTGAGCTAGGCAAATCTCCAGGAGCGGATGTCAGCTCACCCCGCCCAGCTACCCCACTTGCCTGGCCTACCTCCAGCTCCTGGGCACGCCGACGTTCCGCACCATGCTCGGCGACATGGGCTTCGTCGGCGAGCTGATGCGCATCGGCACGACGCACTTCGAGACCTGGTCAGTTGAGCGTTGGTTGCAAAAGTCCCCAGCTGACCCCTCAGGCGCGCAGAAAAGGTCGACAAGGTCAAGGCAGAGCCCGTGAACTCACCCGAGGCCGGAGCAGCAGACGAAAAGCCCGACATCCAGGTAGACGCATAGATCCCACACGTGTTGTACTCGTAATGCCATAATGTAATCTACATGCCACAGTGCTACAGTCTATGCCGCGGTGTCGACCGGCGCGCCCATCGCCCAGCGCGTGACGATACCCACGCCGCCGAGCGAGTCGACCGCGAGGAAGTTGGTGATCGGCGTGTCCTTGTGCGACAGCACACGGAGCACGTCCTGGGCCAGCATGCCGCCGAGGATGGCGAGCGTCGGCGGGAAGAAGTGCGTCGCATGCGAGGAGAGGTGCTCAATGACCGACGCGTCGACGGCAGGCAGAGCCTTCTCGTTGATGGCCAGCTCCTTGCGCAGCTCTTCGGCGATCGAGGTGAGCTCGTCCTGCTGGCCTTCGGCGCCCGTAGGCAGCGCGCCGTGGCGCTTCTCAAACTCCCAGAGGGCTGGAGAGTCAGCTTTACGAGCATACGATCTGACAAGCTCACTCACCCAGGAGACCAATAAACAGTCCAGGCTGCTGCCCCTTCGTGAGGTTGCGCGTCAGGCCACGGAATGGGCTGCCACCCTCCGCCGCCTGTGTAGCAGGCAGGTTCCACTTGCTCCGGTCAACAACAGAGGCAAGGGAGGCGTATGCGGCCGTCTTCTTCTGGAGCGCAGGCGCGGGCTGGTTAGGCAGACCCTTGGGGCTGGCACGTCAGCACAGTGACAACGATAGCATACCCACGTGAAGACAAAGTCGTACTGCTCGCCCAGGTCGGCGAACACGTAGCCGTAGAAGCCGTACGTGCCCGCGCCGAAGAACCTGGAGCCGGCCTTCCTTGCACCAGCGTCGATTGCCTCCTGGTGGGTCAGCTCGGACTAGGGCGACGACACCCACCATCTGCTTGAACGACAGGTCACACGCGACCACGACGTCCACCTTCTCCTCGCGCAGGAAGGCCTCGATCGCGTCCTCGTCGCTGCCGTCCTCGGTGACGAACGGCGCGAGAGAAGGGCGCGCAGTGAGCGACACGAGGGGGTTGAGGGACGCAATTTGTGGCAAGGCAGCTGCTGTGCGCTGGAGAGTGTCAGTGCTCAACTTGGTTAAATCACGAGCACCAGCACTCACCTCGGTGCCCACCGCGCCCGCCTCCTCGTGGAAGAGGAAGCCACTGCCCAAGTCCTCCTCGGTCACCGTCTCTCCGTCCGCGACAATCAAGCGGCCAATACCCGCGAGCACAATGTTCTTGATCAGCTCGTGGGCTACGCCGCGGAGGGAGAGCACGAGGACGGTCGACGAGCGCATCCTGCGCGTCAGCTTGCTTCCTCGCCTCGGCTTACTTGTTCTGCGCCTCGAGGCCCCACAGACGGATCTGGCGGTCGTAGAGCGACGCCTCGTCTGGTGTGTGAGCTCATTCCCAACCAACATGCAAGCTTACCCTCTGTGATGTGGCCGTTGGAGGCTGTTGGCGTTTCTGAAGCCATTTTGATGATGTTGATGATGATGAAGAGAGAAGGAACAGAACAGATGACGGCAACAACGACTATTGCCGCAACAACAAATGTCTAATGCTCATCTTAACTCAAGTCACGTGATATTAGAAATTGTGCATTTGAGCCCGTCCTAATCCGACAACCTCCACTTCCTTCGATATTTTTCCACAGAACGAGCTCGACTTGATCTCACACGACTACAACACCCACCACGCACAATGCTGAGACCGACGATTGTGCGCAAAGTGACAAGACTACGAGGCGTGAGGTTCGCCTCCAGGTCGCCTTTCGGCCTGAAAGAGTAAGTTGAAGCGGTGCCGGGTTACTCTCGCTCACACCGGCGTCCAGAGGTGTCGCGAGCCGAGCCCCTCCCCGGGATCCCGAGGAGAGGCAGCGAGGACGAAGTGCTCGCCCAGATCGCCCAAGGTTCGGAATGAGAGGGTAAGTTCTCCGTTAGGACGGCCGCACTCACACCGCAGGCCAGGTAGCTCTGACAGCGCGTTCCCCGCGAGATTTGGGCGGCGGCGACAGGATCGCGAACCTCGCCCTGCGCCGGGTTTGGATGAATGGCCAGCGTAAGTCTTGAGGAACCGATTAAGCTGACGCGGTGCAGAGATCCTGCCCTCCAGCCTCGCTTTGATCCTGTCCGCAAGCCCAAATTCGAACCCAGCCTCGACGACACCTTCGAGCCCAGCTTCGACTTCGAGGGCGAGCCCGCCGAGCACGCCGAGTCCAGCCTCGGCCCTCCTCCTCCAACGCCTCCCCCGCAGTCCCATTACGTTGCCAATACGCCTCCTGGGCTGCCCGATCCTTCCGCCTTCCCCCTCTACCGCCCCCCGCGCGAGGAGCGCGAACTGACGGAGGAGCAAGTCCTGGCGACGTTCCCTCTCGACGACAAGGGACTGCCGTCGCTCGATGCGATCCATAGGCAGGCCAAAACACGGATTTCGGACGAAGCGATCCGCAACGTTCCAGAGTTTGCTGAGGATGCCCTGCGCGAGTTCTACGCAAGCGTTGTGCTGTCTGGCGCATCAGAGGAGGCGCAGCAGGCTCTTGCCCAAATCGAAGCTCCGGAATCCCACAGACGGACGACCAAGAAGGAGAGGCGAGAGCTGCTTGAGGCGCTGCGGGAGCGGCTGGAGGCACCTGGCAAGCAGGCCGAGGAGGCATCTGCGGAGGCGGCTGCCGAGCAGACAGAAGAGGCGACTGCGGAGACGTCTCTACCCGTCTCGCTGATCCCTGCGCTTCCTGATTCCACGCCTGAACACGTCACCCTCACAGCGGCCCTCATCAACGTCGCGCCCGCGGAGCCTCGAGGACCGACGACGATCCCGCTTGGCCTTGTGCGCAAGGGCGAGTGGCAAGCGCTTCTCGACAGCTTTGTGAGTAACCTCGAAGGCGTGTGGCGCTAACCGTGAAGGCTGCCGGCAACGATGCTACTGGAGCCGAGGTTCTGCTCAGTACCATGGAACGCCACGGTGCCTTGCCGACGACCGCACAGCTCGACCAGGTCGTCGAAGTGTATGCCAGACAGGGCGATACCACCGCGGTGGCCAGGCTGATCTCTGATTTTGAGAATGGTGGGTTCGAAAGTAGTTTGCATCGAGCTAACCCGTCAGTTGGACTCGAGATCACAGACCACCATCGCGACATGCTCGTCTCGTCGTACATCAACGGCCCCAATGGCAGCGCCAAGGCCGCCATCTCCCTGCTCACTGCCAGCGAGAACATCGGAAAGCCTTTCCCTCAATCGTCCTACGGCGTTGTCCTCACCCACCTCACCGTGTCGAGCCCGCAAAAGCAGGTTAACGCACACTCGCGAGCCCTGGCGTGGGACCTGTTTGCGCACATGCGTTTCGCTGCCCACCCTGACCCCCAACGCGAGCTTTACACGATCATGATCAACGTCTGTGCCGACGCGCGTGAGCCTCAGCCCGAGCGTGCCCGCGACCTGTGGATCGAAATGACGACCGAGGGTAACAAGATCGAACCCAAGCGGGAGGAGTTCGACGCCATTATCCGTGCCCTTGGTAGCACCAAGGAGAACTACCTCGAGGCGTATGATCTCCTCCGTCAAATGCTCAGCAAACACGAGGAAGCAACGCTTGTGCCGTTTGAGGACACGGAGTTCCAGCGCATGGTCTCGCCCTGGACGCCGACAATCGAAACATTCGCTGCTCTGTTGGAAGGAACCAAGCGTGCGGGCGATCTTGACCGTGCGCGCTGGATCCTCAACGAGGTTGTCGACCTGTCGCGCGCCGCCGCCTTCGCGGGCACCAACACGATCAAGGGCCCGGACGCTCAAATGATGGCGGGCGTGTTCCAGACATACGCTGCGTGGAACCCACCTGTGACGCGTCAGACCGTCACACGAACGAATGAGGCTGAGGCGGCCGAGACGACGGAGAAGAAGGAGGACGACGGCCCCACCAACGTTGTCGAGGCGGAGGCGCAAGCCGAGTCGTCCACGGTTGGACCCCAGACCAGCGCTGAGGCGCTTCGCGAAGCCACCGTGCTGTTTGAGCAGATCATCAAGGACACCACGGCGGCTCGCGCCGGTCCTGTGTCCATCATCGAGCATCCGTTTGCCAACGTCAGGTTGTCGCGCCGGCTTGTCAACTCGTACATGTCGGTTCACCTCAAGCACGCACAGAACCTTGCCGCCGCCCGCACTACATTCAACGAAACGTGGGGCTCGCTGGCGGGCAGCGACACCATCCCGACGACGACCGCGTCCTTCAGCCTTCGGCCCAACGGCTGGAGCTACGTCAATGTCCTGGACCGCTGCGCGCGTGGCGGTCAGGACGTCGACGACCGGGCTGTCGCCCAAGAATGGGGCGTGGAGGCGTTTGAGCGCTACCGCGAGTGGCAGCCGATCGCGCGTGCCGCGCTGGGCAGTGGCGCTGACCGTGGCTCGGCCCGTAAGCGCTGGCTTGCTGGCCTGGCGGAACGCCAGGTTGAGAGCGTTTGGTCCTCGGCGATCCGGCTCGCGGCGATCGGCGGGGCCGACGAGCGCGCGCTGGCCCTTGTCAAGGAGTTTGTCGATATCTACCCGCCCAACGCAATTCGCGAGGGGTACCAGCCCGTCCTCAAGCCCGACCTCGGCGTGCGCATGGTGGACATTGCGGCCGTCGCAGAGCCCCACATCCCGCCCCACCTGCTCTTTGACGACCTCAAGGTGCTCCACCAGCACCTTGTGCGCGACGAGAAGTGGAGTGCGGTCAAGTACCTGACGTTTGTGGCGACGTCGTACGGCAAGGTTCTGGAGACGCGCCGCAAGTGGCGCATCAAGGGCGTCGGTGTGCCGCGCGAGCTGGCGAAGAAGCGCGCGCAAGAGGGCAAACTGGGCGCGCCACACCTGAGGAGAGGAGTGCTGGCGGCTCCGGCGACGGCGGCGGCGCCAACGGCAGAGGAGGAAGATTAAACACCCATCAACATACCCTGCACTTGTATACCATACCAACTGCTCCCTCCACCGCTCTGTATCCCCGCTCTGCATTGAATAAGTGGTGTTGTGCTGCATGCTGCGCTGTCCTCTGTCCTACTTGAGCCCTGTGCCCTCCCAGCCCTCCTCGCCGAGGTGCTCCTTCAACAAGACCTTGAACTCTGCGTCGAGGAGCGCGCCGAGCGAGACGCCAGCCTTGCGGTGGTGCACCCAGCCCTCGACGTCCTTGCCGTAGCTGAAGCGCTGAGGCCCAGAGACAGGGCTCGACACCCAGATCTGGTGGTTTGGCGGCTGCTTGTTGATCACGTACGTGCCCACGGGGGGGAGGGTAACGGTCATGACGCCGGACTGGGGGTCAGTAACTCTTCCGCACCAGTCTCGAACACCGGCCCGGCCACGCCGCTCATGGCCGCGCGGGGCCTCATATCGGCCGGACCGGGGGACGGCAAGCACGACGTCGTCCAGCCCACGACCTGGCCGAGACACAGCCAGCTGCTGCGCGGAGAGTCGCCGCCCACCAAACTCACGCTGTACTCGACCTCCCAGTTGGCCGCGCCAAAGTCCTCGACGAGCACCTCGATCGCCTCGTGCAGCGTGTCCATGTCGGCGTCGGCCAGGTCGGCGTACTCGGCGTCGGTGAGGTCGCTGGGGGCGGGTCAGCGGGCCGTACACGGGAGGGGGGACGCACCGGACCAAGATGGACGGATCGAGGCCGGGGTCGCCTTTTGGCGTCGAGGACGCGAAGCGCGCGCCGAGCGGTCTTGCGGCTGCACGGGGCGCAAGGCGGGCGGGGACGGTCGCTGCCAGTGGCCGCGAGGCGAGGGCGCTGCGCGCGAGGAGGCGGGTCGCGGCGCGTAGTGACATTGTTGTTGTTGAGTCGAGGGACGAAAGAGACGTCGGCGAAATGTCACGGATGATGTCGTCAGAATCGATTCGTTCAAGGCACGGGGAATACTAGTGGTATTGATTCCGCTATTGCTGCAACAATAATCTCCGTATTAGACATCTACAACGAGTCGCGCACGACACAAGACGTCGCGAGCAATGGGCAATGGGCAATGGGCAATGGGTGCAAGTGCCACTTGGAGGGCGACATGGAAATGCTACATGGTCTATGACAGATGTACAATGAGTTTCGCGCTGGTGCAGTGGGCCACTACGCCGCGACCGCACCCCAGGATAGCAGAGGAAAGTCTGCGCACACACCTTCCACCTCGTGCTGCAGGAGGACCGGACCGAAGCCGTAGCACCGAATCTTGTCGGTGAGCCGGGACGCGAGATACTCTGCGTCTGTGCGGCTCAGGTCGACGGTAGCGACGACGAGTGCCCACACGCCGCTCGCGTCCAGCTCGACGCCGTTGATCGGATGTGCGGGCTCAAAGAGGGGCACGGAGAGCGGGCCGGCGGCCTCTGGGTCGGTGGTGATGTAGGCGGCTGGTGGGAGGAGCGTGGCCAAGAGGTCGTCGAGCCAGGCGTTGGCGTCGGCGGGGGCGCCGAAGGCGTCGTGTGGGGCGTGACCGTGGCCGTGGCCGTGGCCGTGACTGTGGGCGTGGAGGTGCTGATGTTGCTGGGCGTCAAAGCCATTCGCGTGTCCATCAGGCGACACCGCCCCCGCCGCGTTCAGCGGCCGGTTGACCGGCCTGGGAGGGTGCAAATCCCCGGCCGCGACGGCCCGCCCGCGGCTCTGCGCAAACTTGGCGCAGATGGCGTGGATCGTATTCAAGTGTGGGTCGCACACGCTCGCCAGGACAGCGAGGAACGCCTGCCGCAGCGCGTCGAGGTCGGTGCTGGCGGCGGATGGGGGCTGCGCTGTCGGCGGGGAGAGGGACGCCGAGGCCGAGCTGGACGAGTGGTGAGGTGGGCTAGCGTTAGCTGGGCATGGGAACGGACGACCTTACAGTGGGGACACGGAGTTGCTGTCCAAAGCAGTACCCAGCGAAGAGCTCTCCCCACTCCCTCCCCCGAATCTCGCTCGGAGCGCCGCATTCTCAGCCTGCAGCCTCTCGATCAAGGTCTGCTTCTGCTCCCGGCTGCGCTGCTGCGCGCGCCGGTTGATTGCGCGCCGGCGGTCGCGGCGCGCCTCGTCGGACGTGGGGGTGGACATTGGGCAGTGGGCTCTCTTGGCGAGTGCGCGAGTGGTGGGTCGTTGTTTGTGCCGTTGTGTGTCAGTTGTCAGCTCATGGCGAGTGAGCTGACTGTTTGCGCCGAGAGGGCAGAAAGAAAGACGATGTGGGAGACGCAAAGTGGAGGGCCTGACGTCAAAAATAGACGAGGTGTGTGTGCGTCAGGGTGGTGGCGGCGGCAGGTTGACTCAACCAGGCGGTGCGCCACCAGTGCGCAACCACCCCTTCCTCGCCGCCGTCGACAGCGACGCCGAAGCCGACACGCCGACACTGACGACGGCACAGTCACACGTCACGATGTTGACCTCGACGCGCTCGCCGACGCCGAGAATAGCCTGGGTCGAGGTGATAATCGCGCAGACTGACCGTATAAGAAGATGATTGACGACGCGATAACGGCGCTCAACAAGCCCACTCACAATGCTCACCGCGCTCCTCTTCCTCCTCCCTGCGCTCGCTGCCGCCGCCCCGGCGCGCAAGCAGGCCATCGGCGCAAAGTAAGTCGCGCGCGCGACGCCACTGACCCCCAGCTACTTCCAGACCAACGGCTTCGCGGGCAACCAGCTCGTCGCCAACTACATTGCGGCCGACGGCACCCTCGTGGCCGGCAGTGCGGTTTGGACGGGCGGGAATGGGTCGGCGAGCATCAACGCGCCGGGGCCGATGGTGAACCATGTGAGTGATCTGGGCTGGGAGAGCCGGGGACGAAGGAGAAGATGGAGGGAAGGCGAGGAAGACGCCCACGCGCACCACCTTGGCCCGCTTGCGCTAACCATCGCCCAGCCCGACCCCCTCGTCTCGTCCAACTCGGTCATCGTGGTCAACTCGCAGGTGCTCACCGTCAACGGCGGCTCCAACACCTTCAGCGTGTTCGACATCGACGCCGCCGACCCCGCCAAGCCGGCCCTCAGCGCAGTCTACCCTACCTTTGGCGAGTTCCCCAACTCGCTCGGCGCGAGCAAGGACGGCAAGACGGTGTGCGTGCTCAACGCCGGCAAGGTGAACGGGTTTGCGTGCTACGCCGCTGGTGCGAGCGGGTGGGAGCACCTGCCCGGCTGGGACCGCACCTTCGGGCTCAACCTCCCCACGCCGCCTATCAAGTGAGTTGGAAGCACGGCGCGGCTGACCCCAGCTTCTTCGGCACCCCGTCGTCCATCACCTTCGCGGCTGACGGCTCGGCGCTCCACGTCGCCGTCAAGGGTCGCCCACCGACCGACCCGTCCAACCCCACTGGGCAGCTCGAGCCGGGCGCTGTTTTCAGCTACGCCATCAGCGGCACGGGCGCCGACGCCACGCTCGCCGCTCAGCCGACCAAGACTCCCGCCGGCATTCCCTTCGCCCTCGTCGAGGACGTGTCCAGCCCTGGCGCGTTCGTCGCGCCTGACCCCGCGACTGGCTACGCCGCCTTCCGCTTCGGAGCGAACGCGTCCGCCGTGACCGGCACGCTCGCGGGCCAGATGGCGACGTGCTGGGCCGCCCAGTCGCCGCTCACGCGCAGCGTCTACCTCGTTGACGCGGGTACGAACAACGTGACCGAGGTGGCGGTCGACCCCGCCACGCTCATGGGCACGGTCCGCGCTCACCACCACCTCGGCACGAATGCGACCATCACCGACGTCGCGATCGGCCACCGCGGCACGTACGACCTCATGTACGTCCTCGCGCCGGGGTACCGCGCCATCCGCGCGTTCAAGATTTCCGGCCCGGGCAAGTTCAAGCTCATCCAGCGCTTTGAGCACGGCGACCTGCCCAAGGAGACGGTGCTGTCCATGGGGTTCAACGGCCAGGCCGTCTTCTGGAAGTAGGCGTGTGTTCCGATAGTGACTATAGTATTAGAATCGATGAGTAGAACGAATGAACATTAGTGCTCCAGCACACACACCCTCCAGAGACGACACTTTACACGTGCGGCCACGTCCCGCGGCGAGACTACCAATCGTCAGACGCCTCCCCCCACTCGGCCCCGCACCGCGAGCAACGTTCTGTCAGTTTCTGGTGATGTCCCCAATCGTTAGACGCTCGGGGCACCTCGGCCCCACAATCGCAAACTATTTCTGTCAGTTTTCTCGTTCTGCCCCATGTCGAAAAGTGTGAGCAGGGCCATGTCGAAAGCGTTGTAGGGCCATGTCGAAAGACGTGTAGCTGTTGGCAACGCCACGACTCGTCCGCGACGCGGCCGCAGGGCCGCCTGCCACGGTCCGTCCCCGATTCCACCCTACCCTTCCCACATCATCGCCGCTTTCTTCAACTATTTCGAAGGCATTTCGAACCCTCGTCCCCACTTACACGCCTCGTCAAACCCGAATACGGGCCGAGTGGGGGTACGGCAACTGCCACACGACCAGGGCAGGGCTTGCAGCGGCCGCCAAGCCGCCGTGCTCTTGGCACGGAAGTACAACCGCCGCTCGTCGTGACTTCGGTCAAATGGCACAAACCGGACATCCAGTAAGACACCGGTGTCTGTGTCGTCGCGACCCAACACGGCCGGGACATAGTCGCTCGCTCGAGGGCAAGCCACGCCGCCACAGCACGCAACGGAGAGCTCCTGCGTTTTCGTATACTTGCTGCTGCGGCGCCGCCAAGAAGCGTGAGGTCGCTTAGGCTCTGGTAGCCGCAGGGCCGTGCCTCGTCTAGTACACTAGGCGAAGTGGGGGTGGAGAATGTGGATGCTCAGCGGCGACGGAGGAGGTCGGGCTGGCCACCATGCATGCAGCAGTCGCCGTGACACCGAGCGCCGCCACTGTACGGTGCACCCAGCTCGCGAAGCCGCGTCGCGATGAAAAGAAACCGCGATGGGGGAGCATCTGGCCGTGACGGCCACACTCGGCATCCTTGGGGGTGCGGCACGCCGAGAGTCTTTTGGGGAAGGACACGGCCAACACGTCCATGGCTCCATGGCCCCGTCAGCCACGCCGCGGCCAGCCAGGTAGTCACTGCTACGCGCTCCGTGCCACTCCTGCTTGCTCCGTGCTCGCTCTGTGCTCGATGGATGACAGTGCGGACCTCCGCTGGCCCCAATGTACCCCGCAGTCGCCATGACGGGGCCGAAGAGTGGGTCATTGCTTACACCGTCGACGGTAGCGGCAGTTGTAAAAGGGGGGAGAGGAGACCGAAATTCGAAGAGGGGAGCGAAATTCGAAAAGGACCAAGCGGCGAGGTGCCTCTACAACCGAGGGTTTGTGGCTTGGCTTTCGGTGCTCGCTGCTTACTTGCTGCTCCATGCCGCTCCTTTGAGCGGCCGCTGCCGCCGGAAGGGCGAGGGCCTCGCCATCACCATCCCGCTGGGTGTATTCCAGACCGCCGCTCGGAGGGCTATTCGCAGTGTGCTGGGGAGTCGTCGTTTGGGCTCCGTGTGGTGCATCCCTTGTAGTGACGACGAGGAGGCGTGGAGCGGGACGTGCGGCGTTGGCTGAGCGCGAACGCCGCGGCAGCACGTGAAGTGCAGGGTACCGAAGAGCTGGGTGAGATAACGTCGGTTAGACGGCCCTGGGTGCGTCCCCCCCTCCCCTTCTCCTGCCCGCGTGCACAGTGCCAAGCACAGAGGACGGGTCCGTTTTGAAACCTAGCCCGCCGGTAGACCCGGAGGAGAGTTGCTATTGTGTCAGGCGTTGTCAGCTATTGGAGGCATCAGAGCAGAGGAGACCGACTCAGATCTCGAGGTCCCGGAAGTAATGCGGCACATCAGCAGCTCAGGCAGGAAGCCTCGAGGTCGACTGACGCTTAGAGTTTGGCGCGGGTGGCATGCGTGCCGCCTTGCACTGCCGCCTCCTGTTAGCCCAACAGCCGCTCGCTCTCGCTCCACGGCCTGCAGCAAGCGAGAGTACGCGCAGCGTCATCAAATTAGGAGTCTCAGGGGGACCAGCAGCAATCGCGAGGGCAGAATATCGAACCAGAACCGTACGTTTGATACGTGTCAGAGGTCAGGCTGCCCACCGTGCCCGCCCCTGCCTGACATTTCCCATCGCTCGTTGGCCGTCAGAGGCCGCTGCCCAATGCCAATAGCAGTAATGCCAAGATACGCACCAGGTGGATTGTGGGTCTGGTCATGTGGGGCCGCGCGCTCCCTCGGGGTTCTCGGTCGAGATTGGACAGCTGGCCCAAGGGAGGTTATCCGTGTCGACCCGCTTGGAGAGCGCTGTCGATCAGGGGCGGGGAGGAGGACCGAGAGAGGACTGCTGGCACGAGGATATCGAATGTGCCGCGGCTATGGCTGTGGGCTGTGGGCTGTGGGCAGTGTGCGGGCTGGATGGATGTGTTTGGCGTCTGACGACCAGCATGCCAGGTCCCGCGCCACTGGTTTAAAAGGACCAAGTGTGCACCGCTCCCCAGCACTCCCCGCTAGTCGTTGCGCGCCACCACAATCCGCCCAGCATGTCGGGCTACAACAACTACAACAACAACGAGTACAAGAATGAGATGGGGCCGTACGAGGGCGGCAACGAGAAGGCCCTCGGCACCGACCACGTCTACGCCGTCCCGGACAACGACTACCATGTCGACGCCGGCGAGCCCCAGGCTGAGGAGACGCACCGTTCGCTCAAGCCCAGGCAGATCAGTATGATTGCCATCGGTGGTGCTATCGGTGAGTAGAGGGCGTGATGTGTGGATGTGGGGCGTGATGCGGCATGGTGGCGCGGCGCGGCGCGGGCGACAAACAACGCGCCCAGCGTGGCTGGCAGCAGACGACCAAAGGGACGGCGGCGGTGGTGATAGCGACGAGCGTGTCGTTGTCAGCGAGCTCCACTGGCTCGTCCACCCACCCCACTGGCCCCACCCCACTCTGCTCAGTGCCCCGTGCACACCGGGCTCCGCACGCGTGACGCCAGTGGTGTCGGTGGTGGGTGGGGTGCCTGGCTGCGGGCTGGTGCCAAGCAAGCAGGGAGTTCGGCGAGGGGCCGGTAATGGGGTGGGGTCGGTTTTCCTTTCCCGCAGCCACCGCCGTCCATCCGCCGCATGTCACTACATCCGGCGGAGGGCCCCCGTGACGACGACGCCGCGCGCTCGCTTGATTGCCTGCTCGCAACCGCAACCGGCGGCAGCACCCCCCCTCCCCAAGCCCCACGGCGCGTTCCACGAGTAGTAGCTCACACCGCCGCAGGTACCGGTCTCGTCATTGGCTCGGGCTCGTCGCTTGTGAGGTCCGGCCCGGCGTCCCTCTTCCTGTCCTACGTTATCATGGGTTTCTGGTGAGTTTTTCAGGCGGGGCGGGGAGTGCGCACGCGACCACGACGTCGTATCAGTGCCCCAAGCTTTGCTTGGCAGCGCATGGACAGTGGACGCGTGGCGGCAGGAGCGCGCAGCCCGCGTGGGTGTACGTGGGCTCTGGGCGTGCGTACATGCATGTATGCAGCCATGCATTCGGCACGCTCGGCCCCCACCCAGCTCGCCTGCGGCAAAGTGGCAGAGTGGCACCGGCTCACACCACCAGCTGCTTCTCGGTCATGATCGCCCTCGGTGAGATGTCGACCAAGTTCCCCTCCAAGAAGGGTTTCGCCGGTCACGCCACGCGCTGCGTCGACCCCGCCTTTGGCTTCGCTACCGCCCTCGTCTACCTCTGCAAGTACCTCATCATCTCGCCCAACCAGATTGTCGCCGGCGCGCTCGTCATCCGTTTCTGGAACGCACAGATTAACGGAGCTGCATGGGTCACGATCCTCATCGCCCTCGTCCTCGCCCTCAACTTGCTCGGTATCAAGTGGTTCGGCGAGGTCGAATTCTGGCTCTCTCTCCTCAAGGTCGTCACCCTCACCGGTCTGATCCTCCTCGGTCTCATCATCGACCTCGGTGGTGTTCCCGGCCAGGAGCGCATTGGATTCCGCTACTGGAAGAACGGCAAGGCTTTCCTCCCCTACAAGAAGACGGGTAGCCTCGGAAAGTTCCTCGGTTTCTTCAACGCCCTCATCCTTGCCCTCTTCGCCTACATGGGTACCGAGCTCGTCGGTGTCACCGTCGGTGAGGCCAAGAACCCCCGCAAGACTGTCCCCTCGGCCATCCGCAAGACCTTCTACCGTATCCTCTTCTTCTACATCCTCGGCACACTCATTGTCGGTATGATTGTTGACTCGAAGGACCCTCGTCTCGCCGCCGCCGCCAAGGCCGGTACCGCCGGTGGTGCCGCCGCCTCGCCCTACGTCGTCGCCATCGAGGCCGCCGGCATCAAGGTCCTCCCCCACATCATCAACGCGTGTATTCTCATGTTCACCATCTCGGCCGCCAACTCGGACCAGTACATTGCCTCGCGTACCCTCTACGGCATGGCCATGGACGGCAACGCCCCCCGCATCTTCCGCTACTGCACCAAGCGCGGTGTCCCCCTCGCCGCCTTTGCCTTCACTGCGCTCTTCATGGGTCTCGCCTACCTCGTCGCCGCCCAGTCGGCCCTTACCGTGTTCCAGTACTTTGTCAACTCGGTCACCATCTGCGGTGGTCTCGCCTGGGTCTCGATCCTCGCCTCGCACATTGGCTTCACCCGCGGCATGCGCGCCCAGGGCATTCCCCGCTCGACGCTCCCTTACGCCTCGACGTTCCAGCCCTACCTCTCGTACATTGCTCTCCCGCTCGTGTGCATCATCCTCTTCTTCAAGGGCTTCGACTCGTTCATGCCCATTGGTGACTTCAAGAAGACTGGCTACAAGACGTTCATCACCCACTACATCGGCATCCCCTTCTACGTCATTGGCTACTTTGGCTTCAAGTTTGTCCGCAAGACGAGCTACGTCCGCCTCCACGAGATGGACCTCAACTCGGGCTCGCGCGAGTTCCACGATGTCGAGGACGACGATG
Source organism: Vanrija albida (assembly GCF_041260175.1). NCBI lineage: Eukaryota > Fungi > Basidiomycota > Tremellomycetes > Trichosporonales > Trichosporonaceae > Vanrija > Vanrija albida. Next base: position 3,582,990 of record NW_027191420.1, on the reverse strand, counting down.
AGGAGGATGAGCGCTACAAGCAGCTGTCGTTCAAGGACAAGATGCTCTACAGCATTAAGAACTGGTAGTGGCAGAGGAAAGAGTTGCTTATAGTTATTATTTGTAGCATCAGTTGCATGTCAACGTGCCAGAGCAGCGAGAGCGAGAAGGGCGAGCCAAGCGAACGCAGGAGGGCACTGACTCTTGGCCTGATCGACTGACTCGGTGTCCAAGCCATTTCCAACTCGTGCATCGGTATCCAAGCTCGTCACGGCGACGAGGCCAAGCCATGCTCGATCGTTATCGCCATTTCCAATGATACCAATCGTGATAGCTATCAGTACGTTGAGTGGTCAGTCGTCCACGCTCCTATCGCCAGCACGCAACACGTAGCTGCGTGCACAGGACGAGCGTGGGCTCGAGCCAAGCCCCACTATCCGTGCTTGGCGTCGGCTCGGCAGTGACTTCCGACGCACCAATGCCACGGGCTCGCCCTTGGCCTTGAGCTCAAGCGAGGTGACCTAGAGGCCTATGAGATGCTGGCAACGACTGGTCCCAGCTACCGGGGAACACTGGCTCCCGTTTGCCTGGCCCCTTCCCTCCCTCTGCGCGACAACCAAGTGCACCCTCCCCCTTGACCAAGCCCCCCGAGCGAAGACCGGCAGATGACCTCCGATAGCATGCCATGCGCTTTACAACACGCCCTTGGCCTTGAGCTCTGCCTCGACCTCGGGGCGAGCCTTGCGGATCTTGCGGTCGACGTCTGCGCGCCAGATGGGGAGCCCGATCTGCCGTCAGCACCACCCACACACGCACTCACCGAGCCGATGAAGCCGTACACGAGGTCGAAGAGCCCGTTGCCCGGGACCGGGCCCTGGCTCGCGACGCGCACGAGGTCGGTGACCAGGTCGTTTGTGATCTGGTAGTTTCCGCGCTCGAGCCCGCGGATGAGGAGCGCCGCCGCCACCTCGGGCGCGACCGGTGTGTCGCCCTCCTCGATCTGCTTTGTGATCGCAGGCTTGGTCTTCTGCTCGTTGTCGTACCCCGGCGACAGGATGCCCGCCGGCATGTACAGGTGCACGGCGATGTCGTGCAGCTGGAGCTCGGAGCGGAGCGAGTCGGCCAGGCCTGGGGTGTGAGTGGGGCGTTGGGGGGGGCTGGGCTCACCTCGCAGAGCAAACTTGCCGGGCGCGTACGGCGAGTAGCCCGCAAACGACGTGTAGCCGAGGAACGAGGAGACGAACGTGAGCGTACCCTTCTTGCCCTCCTTGACCCAGCGCTTGACGACGGCCTGGGCGGTTAGCAGGCGTCAGGGGCGTGGGCGGATGGGGGTGGGGGAGGAGGGGGGGGGGGGGGCGGCGAGTGACTCGACGTCGGTGACTGCCCAACCCCGAGGTGGACGCATCAAGCCATCGACATCGAGCCCATGATCCGCGACAGGCTTCGCTGCCGGAGCATTGTACAGACCAAGGCCGGGCGTCGACGGTACGACAGCCCACGTCGCCCACCAACCACCAGCAACTCACATGCGCGGTCCAAGCCGACACCCAGTAAACACCGTCGAGCCCGCTCTGCAAGTCCTCAGGGGTCGCCTCGACAAAGTACTGCGGCTTGGAGAAGCCAGCGCAGAGGAACACGTAGTCGGGGGACGCGCCGAACGTCTTTGACGCTTCCTCGAGCGCCGCGTCCGATTCGGTGCGGCTCGTGAGGTCGGCCTGGACGTAGAAGACCTTCTGGCCCCCGGCCGACTTCTTGAGGTGCGCGACGGTCGCTTCCGCGCGCTTGGCGTCACGCGCGACGATGGCGACGTGCGCGCCGCGCTTGAGCAGGGCCTCGGCGAGCGCTGCGCCGAGCCCGGCTGAGCCGCCGGGGATGTAGACGAACTGCTGTCAGCTGGGCGGTGGGGCGGGCCCACCTTGCCGGCCACGTCAAACTTGTTCTTGCGTCCCAGTGTCATTGCGAGCGAGAGGACGATGGCCAGCCCGGCTACGATGTAGGCCGTGGTGGTGGTGGACATGGGTGGTGGGGTGGGAGATGGACAAGTCGACGAGGATGCCGCGATCCGAGTTGAACTTTGAACACGCGTCATCATTCGCCGCCGCTGCGGCGGCCGGCAACCACGACGACGCGACGTGACTGACGTCTTCACCATCCCCCGTGCACAACTTGCGAACAAACACAGCCGGCTTTCAGAGCTACATAGTATGTAATCCTGCACTCGACAGTGGTCGGACGAGCGATGGCCCGCAGCCATCTCCCTCCTCGTGCTAGAGCACGCACCCGATGAAGTTGGCAAAGCGGTCGCGGCGGGCCTGGTTGTCGCCCATCTCGCCCACCCACGCCACTCTCGGAAGATGCTGCATATGAAATACAAACAAGCTACGTCCCGTCATCGTAGTAGACGCGGCGCCACCATCGTCGCCTCCTCGTGGGGCGGCGCGGCGCAGCCGCCGTCGCCGGTGCCGTCGTCGCGCCAGGCGTAGTCGCCGCCCCGTCGACCTTGCTCACAGGCGCAGTGTTGGTCCAAGAGTCGTCGGTGTAGACCCAGCCGTCGGGATCCGTCCCAACCTGGCTCCACAGGCCACACACATCGACACGCCAGTCCTCGCCGGGCACAAACGACCACTTGTCCTTGAGCGCCAGCGCCATGCGGTCGCCGCTCTCGGGCCGGTCCTCCTCGTCCTCCCAGATGGCGTCGTGCGAGAACGTGCCCGACGCGGTGCGGACCTTGACCCAGCCTCCTCTCTCGCCGGGGCGCAAGAACCGGCTCGAGTACGCGCCGGCCGGGAGCTGGGCCGCAGCAGTAGCGGGCTTGGCCAAGACAACGGGGTCGAGGCGCTCATTCTCCCAAACCTCGACACGGGCGATCGGGCGGCGGCCAAGATCGTCGGGCAGGGCGTCGGTCAACGCCACGTCCTCGAGCTCGGCGCGAGCTTGCAGCGCCACGTGCGAGCGGGGGAGGTGCTCGATCAACTGCGTGAGGTTGGGGTGGAAGAGCAGTGGGCCGGCCCAGCCTGCTGGGAGGAGTAGCCATGGGATCGACCAGCCGGGCGTGAGGGGCAGCAGCAGCGTCGGCGGGAGAAGCGCAAGGATGAGAAGCGTCGGCGTGATAGGGAACGACGTCGGCGACGTGTCCTTGCCAGCAATGTAGTTGAGCCACGGGGCCGCAGCCTCAAACACGTCGGCGATAACCCCCATGAGGTTCTGGATCGCCTGCATGTTCATGAGGATGTCGGTCGTGCTCGTCGCGTCGCCGGGCGGCGCCTGCGGGGTGCCCTCCTTGCCCTCGACCGTCGACGCCGAGTACGACGTGCTGGGGTCGTCCCCGACGCGCTGGGTGCCCGCGTCTGGTGCAGATGGGATCAGCACGCCGAATAGCGACGGCAGCGGCTCCTTTCGCTCCTGCACCGTGAGGTAGATTACCAGCACGATGGCGCTGGGGAGGAGCAGAATGATGCGGGGGTAGAAGCAGATGAACGCCCAGAGCGCCATCCAAGCCCACGTCCACAGCGGCTTCTGCCAGAAGAGCACCTCCTCGACGCGGTCTTGCAGCCACACAATTGGGCCGACCTGTTGTACCACGTTAGCGTTGTTGCCCGGGTACGTGGCTTTAACCGGGCATGCCCACTCACCTTTGTCAAGAAGCGGCGAAAGTTGTTGCTCATGACATTGAGGCCGAGGCCCTCCTTCTGCGACGTGAGCTCGCGGGCGCGCCCGGGGGCGTGATGCGTCTGCGGGAGGCGGGGGAGGTTGGGCGGCAAGAGCGAGCTCAGGACCATGTCGGACACGTTTGACGAGAGCGCCGCCGCGCCGGGGACCGAGAACTTGCGACTTGCGGCGGATGCGCTGGCGGCGTTGGCGGCTGCGAGGGCGGGTGGGAAGCTCGGCGCTCGGGTGCGCGGTGCTGCTGAGCCGCTGGCCACCGCGCCGGCGGAGAGCGTCGCGGCGGACGACGACGTCGCCCCGTCGGCGCTTGGCAGGTCGGCCGGCACGGGGATGAGCGCGGCCGCCGACGGCACGGGTATGTAGGGCGGGACTGTGCTGTCCATGCCTGACCAGCGCTTTGTGCTTGATGGCGGCTGGAGGAGTGAGAGGGGGTTGATGTTGAAATGTGTGTGAAGGGGAGGAGAGAGGACGAGGGATAGTTGGGTTGCCGGTAGCGGTTGCCGCCGCCGCCGGGTGGTGGTGGAGGAAGGCGAGGAAGGCACTTGTCCGACTTTGACTTGGGAGTTTGCTGCGATCCAACTGGCGACCATTCCGACCAAGTAGGCACTGTCGGCAACGACAGACAGCGCGCCGGCAAGCACCTCGATCGTGACCTGCATCGCGACGACGACGGCGACGACAACGACAACGAGTGGGTGAGCAGTGCAAAAGGAGAGACAGGTTGTACGTGCGTGTGCGCGCGGACAGAACATCGATCTCTGCACCCACCGCCTCGAGCGCCAACGCCTCTGCCTCCTCGTTCGCCCTGCACGCGCAATGTTCAGACAGCTCTGGCGGCGCACGACACGCCGCGCCTCGCCCTACCTGCACGCGACAAGAGCCTTTCTCACTGACCCGAGGGTCGTGTTCACTGGGTGCGTCTGTCCTGCTCTCGGCTCTGCTGACGAAAGCAACGTCCTCGCCTGGATCCCCGTCGGCATCTTCTTCGTGCGCCATGTCTACTCCATGTCCCAGATCACGGGGCGGAGCATGCTCGTGGGTTCTTCGCTACGCCGGCCGCTGACAGCAGCCCACGTTCAACAAGGACCAGGAGCGGACGGGCTGGAAGGACCATGTGCTCCTCGACAGGTGGAGCTGGAGCTGGGGCCGGTGGGCGCTGCAGCGCGGCGACGTTGTCACGTTGTGGTCGCCTCGGGACCCCAAGGTTCTGACGACGAAGCGCATCGTCGCGCTCGAGGGGGATATCGTGCGTGCGTGTGTCGGCTGAGCTGACGCCAGGTCACGCCCAGAGACCCGGGACCGCCGAAGCTGACGAGGGCGGGCTCGACGCCGCCCGACCTCACGCCGTACAGAATACCGCCGGGCCACGTCTGGGTCGAGGGCGACAACGCCGCCGAGTCGATCGACTCGAACACGTACGGACCCGTCGCTGTCGGCCTGGTACAAGCTCGCGTGACCCGCATCCTTCTCCCGCTTGACCGCTCTGGCCCGCCCATAGCTGGGCCCCCGGACGACGGGCGCATCAAGATATGGGACAACTATGTGCGGAGGGCGAGCCGGACATGGCAGGAGCGAGCTGCTGACGCTAAGGAGACGGCATCCGCAAGTACACAGGGGGCCGCACGCCCCACATAGACGTGGCTACACGCACAACACGCATTGGCATTTATGCATGGCTCTGCTCGCGATGATGCTGGATACACGGTGTCTATGTGGCAAGTGGGGAGAGGTGGTGGTACAGTGGCTCGTGGGGTTACGTGCGGTCGTGCTGGCCAAAGAGGCGTTTCCTGGGCTGTCAGCTGCTATGAAGTGGATTCTTGTAGCAGACTCACACAAAGCGGGGCGTCTCGATGCTGCCCTTGCCGGTCGTCGACCACATCTCACGCGGCCAGTAGTCCTGGAGGAAGATGTACGTGTGGCCGACGAGGATGCCGAGCTGTGGGGTCAGCTCTGGTCAACGCGCATTGAAGCTGCTCACAATATCGCTGATAGCGTCGTTGAACCCGCCGTGGAGGAACCACGACAGACCGACGAGGACGAAGGGGACGTAGGGTGCCGTGATGCTGGAGGTCAGCTTTCGTGATGGACTTTTTAGCTCACGTTATGACACCGAACAGCGACATCTTGACGGACGGGTTCCGCCTCGACCAGATGTACGAAAGCGCGCCGTTGAGCGAGTTCGCAAGGAACAGCATCGTGAGGAAGGGCGTGAGGGCCTGAGGTGAGTTGGATTCCGTACGGGCCAACTCACAAGTAAGACGGACGCGATGAGAAACAAGAGCCAGACGTAGTCGCCGCGCTTGTTGGCAAACGAGTTGGTCTCGAGGAGGTACGAGTATCGCATACTGTGTGTCAGGCGGGAACGAGACCACAGCGCTTACACAAAGTAGAGCCGGAACGCGAGGTCGAGGCTCAGGTCGCCAAAGTAGCAGAACGTTGTGAGGAAGCGCCACGGCTGGTGGGTTAGAAGAGTTGGAGATCATTACCTACCTGGAGATCAATCACGGCCAGCTTCCACGAGAAGTAGAGCTGCACCGGCGCGATAATGTTGCATTCCTGTGGTGTGAGGGCTGGTTCGATCCGGAGTTCACGATAGCACTCACGACGAGCAAGCTCGTTCCGAGCGACGCAAAGGCCCACGCGCGGGTAATTGGTGGTATTGACGTGATCCACTGTTCTATCCCTTGTGCTTCCATTGTCGCTGCTGTCGTCGCTGTCGTCGCGATCGTGTGTGAGATGGAGAAGAGAGCGATGCTGACAGGCATGCATCGTCGGGCCTCCACATCCACGCGTCCTCGTGTTGTGGGCGGAACCAAATGTCACTCGTCGCCACTGTATCATGACGCCATGTCGCTCTGCCGCTCGTGTCAACACTCCATCACCCACAATGTCGACCCTCTCGCCCAGCGGCCCCCCAGAATGGCAGAACACGATCCGTGCGCGGCTGCTGAGCGCGCAGCATGCCGGCGAGCCGCTCCGCGACGTGATCGAGCAGTGTGAGTGGCCCAAACTCGACCTCGACGCGCTCGGGCCGCCGCCGAGATCGGGAGAAGGTGGCCGTCGCTGACACGGCGCAGACCAGCGGCTCGCGAAGACGACGCGCGATCTCAAGATCCGTAACCGCGCGCTGTTGCGCGGTGGGGCGGGGGCCGTGGTCGGGTCCGGCGACGGGTGAGTGGGCAGTCTTGAGCCGCAGCGAGCCTGGCGCCAGCGTCACCGGGGTGCAGGCGAGGACGACGGGGTGGACGGCGGGTGATGGCGCCTGTTGGCTGTTTGGAGGGCTGGTGGACGAGGGTGAGATGGCGGCGGCTGAGCCGCGTGACGTCTCACTCCCGCATCCGGACAATCGCACTAGAAGCACGCCCCGCTCACACCAACAGCGCGCCGCAGGGCGAGCTTCTCTCGTCGCTCGACTCGCAGATCAACCAGTTGAGATCCGAGATGCAGACGCTGTACCGCACGCAGGCGGCGGCGCAGAACAAGCAGCTGGCCATGGCCGACGCGCTGCGCGACAGAGACGAGGAGGTGCGCGGCCTGCGCGAGGAGGTGCGCGAGCTGCGGGACGCGCGGGATTCCGGCGCGCGGCGGGAACGCAACATGGACGAGCGGATGAAGATGCGCGAGGAGGACGTCAAGGTGAGCCGCGGGGGCGTCGTTGGCTGACGCGCAGATACTGCACGACGAGATCCTCGCGTACCAGATTGAAATCTCGGGCCTGGGGCAGCGCAACTCTGCGCTGCAGGCCGACAACGCGAGCCTCCTGCAGCGCTGGCTCGACAAGATGAACCTGACGGCCGAGGAGATGAACAGCGAGTTTGAGCGCGAGGCCTCTACGCTGCGCGCGACGCCCAGCCCGACAAAGGAGGAGGGGGATTTTCGCGCCGGCGGGAAGGCGTAGTACCGCCCCATTTGGCGGCTGGCGCGTCTTCCCGCGGGGAAGAGAGAGGCGACGAGGTGGAGCGCGCCGAGGCGGGCCTGCTCGACGTCGACTGGGACATTGTCGACGCAGAGTCGGGCCACAGCCGCCTCGACGACGACGACTGGGACGAGGCGCGCAAGGCGGACGCCGCCTAACTAGACGTGTTGTAACATACATATTCCCGAGATGACACGATATCTAACCTCTAACGTGGTGAATGACGCCGCGGCGGCTCATAACACGAATGTCTCGTTGCCAGCAGCCACGCGCTCGTCGAGCACCTTGACGGCCTCGCCCCTCCAGTCCCAGTCGATGACCTCTGCCATTCTCCTCGTGACCCACTCGAAGCGCATCGTCTCGGGGATGTACGACTCGATGGGGTTATCCAGCGCAGCCTTGACGGCGCGCTTGAGGCCCGGGATGTCGTGCGCGTGCACGTGGTAGACGTACGGCCTTCGGCGTCAGCCCTGTGCCCTGCCTGCCCGACTCACTCCTCCACGTCGATCATGTGCCACTGCTGCGTCTTCCACGCCGTGCGGTTGGCGGGGTCCGCCTCGTCCCACTGCAAAATGGGGTTGATGAACGGCAAGCCCAAGCACAGCGCGTCCCACGGGCTCGGGGAGATTCTCGGCCGGCCCACGCCGAGCATGAGCACGCTGTTCGCCAGCTGCTCGTAGTAGGCAATCTTCTCTAGCCGGTGGAAGTTTACCACGCCGGCAGCCTTGATGGCCGCCTCGACCTCGGGCGTGTCGAGCTCGATCGTGGCGCGCAGCGCGCCGGCAAAGCGCACGCCGTACTCGCTTGCCATGTCGCGTAACGCGTCGAGCGTCCAGCTGAAGGCGCCGGGCGGCTCCGGGCCGAGGTAATGCACCTGTTTTGCCAGGAGCCAGACCTGCGGCGGGCTCGCGCGGTCCGCGTGCGCGAGGTACGGGAGGCGCTTGCATGTCGGCTCGACGCTGTACGAGAGGAAGAAGTTGCCGTTGTGCGCCGAGGGCGAGAGGGTGAAGCGCGGCCCGAGGGGGTTCCCAGAGCTGGAGTTAGCGCAGCGCACCACGCCCGACCCACTCGTCCCACCACCACAGCGCGAGCAGCTTCCACGCGGGGATGCCGTCGGCGTTGGTGTCCGTCTTGAGGCACTTTTGCCCCTCGGCCATCTCCTTGCTCCAGCACACGTCGATCTGCTCCGGGTCGGCGATGACGAGGCGCACGTTGTCCGGAAACTTGCGGTAGTACTCTGACGCGCGGCGCATGTCGTGGTTGAACCTGCGTGTCAGATGGCCCTCGCACGCTACTCACCACCCGAGGCTGGCGAAGAGGTACGCGTACCCGTTGGCATTGAGGCTGCTGACCACGCTCTGGGCGTAGACCGTCTCGCCCGTGTTCTTGTTGCCCTCGACCGCATCGTGCGCCCACACGCTCGCGAGGACGACGACCGTCGTCTCGTTCCACCCGCAGCCTTGCAGCGCCGCAGCCGCCTCGTCCTCGGCAGTTCGGGTGCTCGGCGCGCTCGTGTTGGCCAGCAGCCCGAGCTCACGGCACCGCTCTAACCGCTCGATCGTCTTGACGTTGTGCGCCCACGTGTCACCGGTAGAGAAGTAGGGGTTCTTGGTCACGTTCCAGTGCGCGGGCGGCGCGTCGGGGTCGGTGCTGGGCGCTGCTGGCTCGGGCTCGGGCTCGCTCGTGCCGGGGCTCGAGCTGCCCGTGCCCTTGCTCGATCCCGAGAACGTGTTGGCGAGGACGATTAGCAGCAGCAGCCCGAACGCGGCAGAGGCGAGACCCACGACGTGCCGCTTGACAAAGTGCAGCGCGCTGCGCTTGCGCGACCGCCGCCGCTGGTATCGCGAGGGTCTGGGGTGAGCTCGCTAGTGAGAGAGCACTCACAGGTGCGCCTGTTCCTCCACCTGGCCCTGGCCCTGCCCCTCCTTGTCCTCGTCCGACAGCGTGCTGAGGGGGACATAGTCGTCCGGCCGTGACGACGACGACGGGAGTGACCACAGCATGGTGGCCCGGAATACGGTACGGTGCGAGATGAGCAAAGTAAAGTTGTCTGTCTCAGTGACGGAAGGCTTGGCTCGCGCAGCAAGGCCCGGACCCTTGGACGCCACATGGTGCGGTTCCTGGGTCCAGGTGGTCTCTCGACCTCGCTCGAGGCGGCACCGCGCTCGATGCATGCTGGCTGGGGCGGCTGGGCCATGTCCTGGTGCTTGGTGGCTCCCGGACTGGTCTAGCTGCGGGTTATGAGCAGCACCGATGTCTCCAGGACACAGGTCGGTTTGTTTGGTTCGAGGGGTTAGCAGAGGCGTCAAGGGCATTAGTAGTCGGCGCCAAAGTCTAATCGCGTTAAATCTCGCAGCTGCGGCCGGTTGTCAAGACAGGCTATGGGGTCGTATCGCCATACGTGCCTACTGCGGAGGGTACGTGCCGGCTTGCAGACGAGCTCGGTGTCTCGGAAAGACGACATGCATGCGAGGCGAGGTGTGGGTGGCGCGCACGCGAGTGAGGACAAGCGACAGCCCAAGGGGTGGGCCGACCGCGCACGCTCACGGACGCCTCGGCGGGGCAAAGTACTCAGTCCTCGCCGTGCACATGCGCCGCGCCATGGTGCGTTGCCTTTGCAGCGGCAGTCATGCCGCCGTCCTCCAAGTGGCTGATGTCAGCCCCAGGGATGGACTGTGAAAAGCACTGGGTCGCCCCCGAAAACATCGAAACACCGTTGGTGAAACGGTATCATGCGTCGTTGCCATCGACGCGGCAGGGGTTCGACTCCCTTACGGTGTATCGCAAGATCGAGGATCTTCGTTTTTGGATCCGCACAGTGGCACACCACACATGTGGCTCATCAGCACCTTGCCTATTGCACAGTCGCCAGCCGCTGCCTGGCCCCGCTGCCCCCGACACCACAGCCCCGGAACTATGCATATGAGTGATGTGTCTAGAGTACAATGCGCGAAACCCATTATATCCTCCCTGCCTCCTTCTCCTTCCTCGCTGCGAGCGCCTTGCCGGCCAGCACGTCGCGGTCGAGCACGGCGCGGTCCTTGAGCAGCTGGTCGACGCGCGAGTCGATAACGTGGGGGAGCACGGGGTGGTGCGCGTCGTCATGGTGCGCGTGGTCGTCGTGGTGCTCGTCGGGGCCGACGGCCGCGTCCTTGAGCGGCGCGTGCGGCGCCTTGTCCTCGGCCTTTGCCGGCGCCATGGTCACGGTGGACATGACGACGCCGAACATGACCAGCGTGATGATCACAGCAATCGCACGCCTCGTCGCGTCCCACTTGGAGCTCTCGATGTCCGTGCGCAGTTCGCCGAGGGATATCGTAAACTTGTGGTTGATCTCCTCGACGGCAATATCAAACCGCTTCAGCTCGGCCGTCGTCTCCGCCTTGCGGTTGTTCACCTCGATCTCGATGCTGCCGTCAGCTCTGGTCTCAGTGCCACCCACTCATGCTTCATGGTCAGCACGTCCTCCTTGATCTTCTGGTCGAGGCCGTCGACCTCGCGCCGGATCGCGTTGGCCACGTCGCGCAGCTTGAGCCCGTCTTGCCGCGCGCGCGTGCTCGCTTCCGTGCGCAGCTCGCTGAGCGCCGCCTTGAACAGGTACGCGTTGTTGTCCATCTCCTCGACTGAGAGCTGCGTGTCGACTGCGCGCTGGGTGCGCGCAGTGATGAGCCCGCGCACGCCCTCCATCAGCACGCGCGCGTTCGGCGCCGGCACGGCCGCGCGCTCGAGCGTCGCGACGAACGCGTGCGTGTTGAACGGGTGCCGGGGGACGCGGGGGTGGTACGTGGCGCGGGGGACGGCCTGGAGGGGGTCGGGGGCGGCGGGGGCGGGCGTGGTCGCGGGCGAGGCGTCAGCCGAGCCGGCGGAGAACGGCATCGTCGCGGCCTGCGCCTCTGTCTGCGCGGCGCCCGGCACCGCCTCCGCCTCTCGCGGCACCGACAACCCGGGCGACGCCTCAAAGTGCGGCCGGCTGAACGGCCCCGTCTCGGGCACGTTGCCCGCCACCGCCGCCGCCGCTGCTGCCGCCGCCTCAGCGCCGAGGTCGACGGGCCCGCTCGGCCCGCGCACGGGGTCACGCACGCGCGGCACTGGGCGGGTGTGGGCGCTAGCGTCGTCGTCGGCTGTGCGGCTGTGCGGCCCGGCGCGCTTCTCGTCGGGCAGGGCGAAGCGGTGCTCTGCGGTTGGGGCGGGGGTTGGGGCGGGGGGGTCGGGCGTCGGCGCGGCGTCTTGCGGGCGGGAGCGCGCTGCCGCTGTCACTGTGAAGGCCCTTGCCGGCCGCAGTGGTGGCCTGGCGCGGCGGAGCAGGCGGATCCCGAGCATGTTGTTGTTGTCGCGACATGACGTCTGTTCGAAGAAACTTGGGCCTTCGTTCGGGCGGCTCGGAGCGAGAATTGAGGTGGGGCCGGATAAAAATGGGCCCCCGGGCGGCGCAGCGCACAGCGCACAAACGTCATCGTCTCGCCCGTCGCTTGGCCAGCCCGCCACTGACACACTCGCCACCAACACCACGCGGGTACTTAACCCCCCATCCTCTCCTCAACACCCACCCATCCAACATGTCCGACAAGGAGCAGCGTGCGTGCTGCCGCCCAGGTCCCCACTCACGCCGCAGAGTTCACGATCCAGCCCCACCCGGCCACGACCAACAACCCCGCCGACCTGGGCGAGGGCAAGACCCCCGGCCTCGTCAGCGACGCCGCGCAGGCGTTCAACACGCCCGGCGTGGCCCAGCTCTCGCAGGGCACCGCGGCGGGCCTCGAGCAGCCCAAGACGCGCGAGCAGGTGGGTTGTGGGGGTTGGGTGGTCGCTGACGCCGCAGCTCCACGAGGAGTTTAAGAAGCTCAACAAGTAGCTCCACGTTGTATGCTCGATGAATATGTGAACGAAGCGGGCAAGGCCGGGGACGCTGTGAGGGCTGGCGGGGATCGCGGCAGGGCACGGATGGGACACAGGCCGAGGCGAGCCACTCGCTGATGGTTGCGCCGGGGACAGACGGATGCGAGGATGGTGGTGTGTTGGTCGCCAACGACTGCGCCCCGCCGCGCCCCGCGCCCACCCAATGCCCACACACTCTCATACACCTTCACACCCCACTCACGCTTACAGGCAACACGCCAACGGCGCTTTCTACATGCTGGTCTACAGGGAATACAATGGCTTTACGGAGGGCAAGAAACCAGCAGCCCGGAAACAACTACAACGCACAACGCCACCGCCTAGTCGTCCTCCAGGGCATGGTCGCGGTCGAGCGCAAACAGGTGGCGAATGTCGTCGAGCGTCAGGCGGCCCAGCTTGCCAATGTCGCCCTCGCCCATGGCACCGTCCGCAAGCATCCCCTTGTGCTTCTGGATCTCCAGAAGGCGGTCCTCGACCGTCTCTTCGATCACAAGGCGCTCGACGTGCACCGGGAGGTTCTGGCCGATACGGTGGCAACGATCCACCGCCTGCTGCTCGGTAGCCGGGTTCCACTAGAGCCATTAGCACTGACACCAGCACGCGCAGACACACTCACAGCCAGGTCGCAGCAGATGACCTTGGACGCCACAGTCAGGTTAAGACCAACACCGCCGGCCTTGGTCGACAGCAGCAGCACTGGAACCGATCGGTTCACCTCGGGCGGCATCTTGAACCGGCGGATCGTCTCCTCGCGGGCCGCTTGCGACATCTTGCCAGTGTACTCCAGCTTGCGGATGTTGTTCTCGTACAAGAAGTCGCCGAGAATGTCGAGGAACTGGACAAACTGGGAGAAGATGAGGATCTTGACGTTGGGGTCCTCGGCAAGGTATCGCTTCACGAGCTCAAGGAGCTTGACCATCTTGGTCGACGGAGTAATCCGTTCCTCCTCCTTCTCCAGCTCGTCGTCGTCACTGCCCGCATCCAGAGCCTTGCCCTTGAACCTCGGCTTCTTCTCAAAGAAGTCCTTGGTGTCGCTCTGTAACGGTCAGATGGAGCCCACGTTCTGTTACTTACGGCTCGCTTCTTGCCCTTGCGGTCAACGGCCTTTCGGTTGGCAGGCTTGATGTCTTCCTCCTCTTCCTCCTCTTCCGCCTCGTCCGCTTCAGGGGGCGGAGGCTTGTAAATGGCGGCCACACGGAAGAACCGGCCCTTCTCGAGGACTTCGCGGCACATGGGGCAGTTACGGCAGCCTCTCTCGGCTTGGTCGTCGGTGAGCCCAGTGGCGTCGCGAAGCGGCTGCTCGTAGAGGCTGCTGATGCACGAGGGGCAGTATAAGTGGCCACAGCTCGAGATGACTTCGCTGCCGTCGAAAGGCTCGTAGCAGATGCTACACTCTAAGTCTTGGGGTTCGCCCTCGGTATCCGAAATCATGGCCTGGTATCTTTCCTCGAGTTTCTTGCGGAGGGCCTCTACGCCGTCGGCACCGAGCAAGGCAACGACTCGACCGTACTCGTCGGCATCGTCGGCACGGTACTGGTCCATGCCGCCGAAAACGTCATCGGACACCATCATGTCGTCGTCTTGCGCCTCGCCTGGTGGCCGGCGGAGCAGCCACGGGTGGTTGACACACTGCCTCAGACGAGTAAGGAGGACGAGAATGACCGAGTAGTTCTTCATCAACGTGCCCTGCTTGATGAACTTGTTGACACGGATCTGGGCTCGCCGCTCAAGCGCCGAGTAAATCGCACGCTCTTCAGCCGTAAACGCGAGTGGGTCCATAACAGTCGTCTTTGGCGGGAGGTTGAGGATACGGGTGCCGTTGATCTCCGTGTCCTTGTTGCGGCGGACCATCAGAGGCTTCAGAATAGCCTGGCAACGCTTTGCGGCGAGACGCGGCTTCTTCTTCTCGATCTTGGACACCCTGACCCTGAAGTCTTCCTCGTCCATGGCACCGATGAAGCGAAGCGCAGGGCCGACATCGGAGAGGGTGTTGACAATGGGCGTTCCGGTGAGGTACCAAGGGTGGAGCAGGTCGAGTTCCATGACGGCTTTGGCGCCAATCGTTGCCTTGTTCCTAATCTGAGGTGTCAGGAAAATACAGTGGGTACCAACTCACCTCGTGGGCTTCGTCGAGGAAGACCCTAAACCACTTGGTGCGGAACAATGGCCCCTTCTTCTTGGGCATCTCAAACTCTTCGTCCGACTCGTCGAATGAGTCGCGGTCGCGTCGGCGTGCCTCTTCGCGTGCCTGCTTGCGCTCCTTCTTGTTCTGTAAAGTTAGCCTGGGTTGATGTAATGAACCCACCTTGAGCCCCGACTCGGACTTGATGACGCCGTACGTCGTGATGACAACGTCGTAGTGCTTCAACTGCGCAGGTGATTTGGCACGACCCTGGCCGTGGTGGATGAGAACTCTGATCTCCTTGGTCGTCTTGGATTCAATCTCCTGCTTCCACTGCGCGAGCAGGGCCACGGGGGCGACGACGAGCTGGGGAGCCTTTTTGAAGTCGGATGGCCGCTTATCGCGAACGAGCATGAGGGCGATGCACTGAACGGTCTTGCCAAGGCCTGTCTGTTAGTGGGGTCCTAAGGCTTAAACCTACCCATGGCATCGCAGAGAAGGCCACCGAACGGAGCCTTGCGGCTCTCCTCCCGCTTGACCATAAAGGCGACACCAAGAACTTGATGAGGCATCAGAGAGAACAAGGCTCCTGGGATCTTGTCTTGCAGCGAGGCCATGCCGAGCTTCTTCATTCCATCTTCGACCGTCGTGTCTTCGTTAAAGTCGGCGAAGGAATCTTGGAAGAATGTGTTTAGGCTGATGGTCAGTCGGCGTCGCCGTTACAGACTCACTCCTGGCCCAGAGGCTTCTCGTACTGGTACTCTTCGGGGATATCGGCTGCTCCTCCTCCCATGCCTACCAGTCCCGCCATGGCCCCAGGTAAGCCGAGCAATGTCTGCCGAATCTGGGGCTGGTAGAGTCTCGTGATACTTGGGAACGTCCTGAGCAGCATGTTGGGAGTGGGCTCCCACTGGACGGGGCGACCAGTCTGAATGTAGTGGACCCATTCCCGGAGCTTGAGCATACGGTCTCCCACAAACTTTCGGAGAGCCTCAGCACCAGGGTGGTGACTATTTGTGTCAGACTGGGTATCAGGTGAGACACTTACGCCAAGGTCGCATAGTAGCCATTGAGTGACGCGTGCTCCGCGTCGCACTGCTGTATCTGGCTCTGCCTGTCCATGGCATTCCAGGTCACCTGTAGCTCGGGCGGAGGTGGCACAGAGCCATCAGCTGAGGGGGTTAGCTAAATCACAGCGACAACTTACGTCTAGCGGGGACAGGAACTGCAAACGCGGCCGTCGACGGCCCAGCCTCTGGCTGGATCTGCGAAGCCCAGGCAGCTGGGTCGGGCTTGACAGTAGCTTGGGTCGCGAGGTCTCCTAAGCTGGGCGTTGCGGAGGGCGGGGCTCCCGATGCCTTTCCGGGCCAGGTCTTGCGACGTCAGCCAGTTGCCACACGGTGTAACTCACGAGGTTGGGAATGGTTTCGCGAAGACGCTTGTTGGGGACGTGGATGTGAACGAGCTCCATAAGCTGCACGCTGGGCGGCGTCCACGACTTGACACCTCCGGATCGGAGAATCGAGTTCAGTTGGGTCAAACGGTCACTAAGCATCGTTCTCTGCTCCGGGGTTAGGACTCGGATCCCCCTGCCGTTGGTACTGCGGTAGTCAGTATAGCTAGGAGAGTAAACCTCACAGAGTCGCGGTACTCGTCTTCAGGTGGGATCTCTCAGATCCAACGGTCCGTATCTTCTCGCCCATGGTCAACGTGTTCCAAACCTTCACCCAGGGCTGTGATGCGTCCGTCTTGAACCTGCGCTGAGAAGGCGTGCTCTGCGACGACTTGGGGGCTGGCTTGACCTCGTCGTCGTCGTCTGACAAGATGGTAAGGGAGGCGGAGGGGTTCTTCTTGACTGGGTCACTGGGACCACTACCGCCGAGGAACGTGATCTCGTCCTCCGAGTCGCTGTCGACAAAGGTGGGCTGAGCTCTATACTTGCCCTTGTCGACTGGGGTCGAGCGCGGAGGGATCGAGTCGAGCGTGTTGATGCTGTGATCACGGAGGCGGTTTGACGATGGCTGAGAAGCCCATGGTGATGAGGTCGCACGCGTCGGGCTCGACGCATAAGCCTTGAACCCTCCGCTCGACGGCCCAGCCATAGGCAGCACGTCGTCGTCGCTGTCGTACCGAGCCGCATCCTGCTGTGCTGACGTCGGTGCGCGACTCGGGCCGGCACCACTTGAGCCTGCCTCATTGCTGCCCTCGGCCACAATGTCCTCCGGCAGGACGGCGACGACCCGGCCACTCGGTGGCGGAACAACAATACCCTTGGGGGTCAGCTTCGCTCCCCATCACCCCATCACCACATACCATCTTGTCCAGGCGCTCGTCGCGGCTCTTGACATGCTTCGGCTCCCGGCAGTGCAGGGAGAACTCGTAGAAGCTGCCAATACCGGCACTACGCCCGCCGTCCGCAATCTCGGGATCGGCAGTCAGGACGTGGTCGTTCCAGCACAGATCCTCCATGCAGGTGACGGACCCGAAGCCGTTTCCGCCCCTCTTGGGCTGGTTGGGCACCGCGCGCTCGAATAAGAAGTGCGTGTCCCCCGGGTTGGTAGTGAGAAACTTTGTGATGGCGGGGAGTAGGGGCTTGAACTCGTCGGGGAAGGGCTGGGGTCAGCGCGGGTCACGTCGCGTCCGACTCACCTCGTCTGGGCCTGACTCGTCCTCGCCTGTAGCCGCGCGAGCCACCTCGAGCACCCACTCTTGGGTCGGAGGCTGGCCCGGCGCGTTGGTGTACTTGACCATCGGGGGAAGGTCGGGGGGTGGGGAGGGGAGGTGGGTCGCTGTTCGATCCGACGCGTCGTGGGGTGTCTGTCAAGAATGGGCGCGCCGGTTCTATGTATCAAGAGGTGTGTTTAAAGGGTGTCCGAGATGATGAGGGGATGTGATAGGGGGGTATTGCAAGAATGGCTAGAGGAGAGTGAGTTGGAAGAGGAGAGTGAGTGATGGAGAGAGAGTTGAGAGAAATCACTACGCGTCTGGATTGTTTTAGCAGGGTGAGTCAACGGGCGGTCGCTGGGTGGGCCGTGCCTGAAACACCCACCCTCCACCCAAACAAACAAAGAATGGGCCGCACCCACACCCACACCCGGCGACCTCTATGCGATCAATGCATGGAACCTGTTCTAGATGCTACAGAATGGCCAATGTCAGTCACCTCGCCACTCACTTGCTCCCTCTAAGCCAGCCAAACATTGAGCTGCCCTTGCTAGACGTCCGGCTGTGTGTCTTGTGGCCCGACCCGGTCCGCTTGTGACCCTGTCCCACAGCCGGGGCAGCAGCGATGCGGTCGGCTTGTGACATTTGCCACTGCACCTGCTTCTTGCCCTCGAACACGCTGAAGGGGAGGAAGACGCGGGGCTCCCCAGCGACAATGGTCGTGGCAAGGCCGCCGAGCGGGTCGGTGGCAAAGATCTGGCCGGTGAGGACGTCGACCACTGGCATCTTCGGCGCGTAGCCAGTGATGGCTGACGTGAGGTAATACACCCGTGGGAGAACCAGCGAGCCCGAGTTTGTGAGCATGGTGACCATTGGTCCCTTTACAAGCACGGCGGTTTTGGGGTCAAGCTTGTGGTGCTTGAGGAGGGTGGTGCTGAACCCGGGAGTGTCCATTGCCCTCCGGCGAGCAAGGTTGAGCCGCTGGAAGACCAGGTACATGGGCTTGTTGGGGGCGTAGCCAAACAGCCAGATTGCTTCGCGGTTGTAAGGGTCGCTGCCGCCGCGCAGTCCGTGCTCCTGGCCCTGGTAGATGATGGGGAAGCCGTCATTGACGAAGGGGTAGATGGCTGCGTTTTTGAGGAGCTGGGTGTGAGTAGTGGTTGGGGGGTGAGGCTTACTGCTCGGTCAGGGTTGGGTGAGACTGACGCAACGCGATACGTGTCGTGGTTTCTGTGTTGTCAGCGCAGCCCGAGGGCACGACGTACTCGACAAACGAGCCCAGGAGCGTCGGATCAGGCATGTCCCTTTGCACCCGCGTGATCATCGACGTGAGCTCGTCGATGCCATACTCGTTCGGCTTCTCAAACGTCCGTCTGTGGCGGTCAGTGTGTGTGTGCGTGTAGTGTGGGGGGTGTGTGTACACCTACCTGAGGTGATAGAATGTGGCGTAGTCGAGAAGACTGTCGATGCTTCGCTCCTGGTATGGGCGAAGGTATGCCGGGTCTGAGGATCAGCCTGAGTTCCATCACCCGCACCCACCTCCGTGCCACACCTCGCCCAAAGCCGCCACGCCAGAGGCAACGACGAACGGAGGCCAAAAGTCCTTGCGAACGTGCTTTACCGTGTCGACGCGGATAGCGTCAATGTCAAAGATTGTGACCATGTGGTGGATCCACGCGTTCAGAGTCGCAATGACGTCGGGGTTCTCGGTGTCGAGGTCGGGCATGTAGTCGTCGATCCAGCCTGGGGTCAGTGCTGTTCAAAGTCACACTCACAGATCTCGCTCTGGAGCTGGCTGGCGTCGGAAGCCTTGCAATACCGATGGTAGTGGCTGATGCTACTCAACTTGCCGTAGATCTCCTCTGACGGCTGGAACTCTCGGCCCATCCCCGACTGGTCATCCGCACCGACATGGTTGGCAACCACGTCCACCATGAGGTACATGCCGCGGGCATGCAGCGCCGCGGAGAGGTCTTTCAGGTCCTGCGGACTTCCAAAGTGAGGGTTGAGCTCTGTGTTGTTAGCAGGCCATCCCCCGCAGCCTCAAGGGTCGACGCACGAAAGATATTGGACGCCCAGTACCCTGCCAAGGTCAGTCCCCGCCATCCCGCTTAGCTCTCACCATGATAGCTCTCGTGGAAGGCTCCGGTGTCGGTCCCAAAGCCCGGTATGTTTGCGACGATCGGGCTTATCCAAACTGGGCAGTGTTAGCTGCGATAATGCGGACGCTGCGGCGCCACGCTTACGCACCAGTGTCAAAGCCCATGCCCTGGATGTAGCCGAGCTGCTGCTCGATCCCCTTCCATGTTCCGCCGCAGTACTTTTGGTCGGCGGGGTTGCAGTACGAGTCGATGCGTCCGTCGCTGCGGGCGAAGCGGTCGGTGATGACCTGGTAGATTGAGCGCTGGCGGAGCTGTGCCGTGGTGAGCGCGGCGGTGAGGGGCGCAGCGGCAAGGGATGCGAGGAGGAGCGAAGGGAGGAGGAGCATTGTGGCGGGGTTGGGAGGGTTGTGGAGTCAAGTCTAGTTGTCGTATCGTTCTATGTCGTTGTCGTTGTCGTCGCTCGTCGTCGGAAGCCAGCCCCGACGATCTCTATACACAGTGGGGCCGGGTGGAGGGTGGAGGCGGGGGGGATGGGGCGCTCGGGGATGAGGTTGGAGCTGGATGGGGTAGAGTGGCTGATTACAAGAGCTGGAGCGACATGGGTGCGACAGAGTTGTGATTCTCAATTTTGCTGGTCGTCGTCGCCGTCGTCGTTGCCGTCGTGTTCGTTGTTTGCGAGTTGAGACGCAAGGAGAGAGTGACAACAAAGTCAATGCAGCCAGGGCAAGGGGGACCAAGGAGAGCAAGGGAGTGCAGCCCTCCGTCACAATTGCCGGCACTCGACGACGCGCCGCGCCACGCGCCTCCACTTGGCGTCCTTGGTACAGATTACGTAACAGGTCTGAAACGTGGAGGTGGGTGGTGTTGCAGGCTCGACGACATCGACGCACCCAGCGTCAACAACATTGCCCCGACGAGCACACCCAACACCAACACGATGGACTCGCTCACAGACGACATCGAGTCGATCCTCTTCATCGCCCGCGAGGTGATGGGTGCGTCGAATCTCTGACGCTGGCGCCCGCTAACCGCCCAGTCTATCGCGTGCCCCCGCGCACGAGCGCGTCGGGGTACAAGGCTGCCGACTGGAACGTCGAGGAGTTTCTCTGGAAGGGCCGGCTGCGGGTCCTCGAGGTCGGGAACAGGTGTGACATTCGGCTCGAGGTGGGTTTGGCGGGTGCGCAAGGCGGCTGACAGCAGGACGCGACGACCGGCGAGCTGTTTGCGCAGACGACGTACGCGTCGCCGTGGACCCAGGTCGAGCCCGTGCTCGACTCGTCGCGCTACTTTGTGCTCCGTGTCGAGGGCGACGGAGGGAAGCGCGCATACATTGGCATGGGGTTCCTCGAGCGGAGCGAGTCGTTCGACTTCCAGGTGAGTTGCGTGAGCCCCGCGAGCGGAGCGAGCGGAGCGAGCGAGTGCGGTGCACGAGGGGCCATGGGCGTGTGCGAGTGCGAGGTGTGCGATGGGCAGGTGATGTGCCGTGCTGTGCGTGGGGATGATTGTGGGGAAGACCGAGTGCGTTCTCAGAATGCGCTCTGGAGGCAGCTTCGGCTTCTCTCTTGGCATCGTCTTCCTCATGCCTTCTATCAGCCTTCCTCTCAGCAACTTCCTGTCACGCCTTCCCCACCAGCACCTCCCCACCGCCCCACCCTCCCTCCTCCCGTCCTCCCCAGCCAGTCCTAACACTCCCAGGTCGCGCTCCAATCCGTGACCAAGCGCGCGTCGGCCCCGCCCGAGACGGACGACGAGCCGGCCAAGCCCGCGGCCCCGGCCAAGGACTACTCGTTGAAGGAGGGGCAGACGTTCAGCATCAAGCTGCCCGGGCGCGACGCGGCGCGCAAGCCGGCGCCGGCGCCGGCCAATGCGGGGGCTGGCGGGGGGCTGTTCGCGCTGCCGCCCCCGCCGCCGCCTGGCCGGAGGAAGTAGGAGGTGGAGGGATAGACTTACGACTGTACATGACATGCATGGTGAGCGATACGAGCTGGGCACAGCGCTGGTCGGGCGGCGGTCGGCAGCACTGGCCGAGCGGGGCTGGCCTCGGCGATCGGCGAGCGCAGTTCCGTCTGCTGCCACGAGGATGGCATCGCGCCGGCGCCACGCTGCGACGACGCCACACTCACTGCGCCTACGCCTCGCAGCTGCGGTTCTGATCTCGCTGCGAGCTGCTGTGGCTGGAAACTGCAGCCTGCGGCCTGCCAAGTGCTCGGGGACGGCCTGGTGTCGCCACTGCTCGACCCGCCCGGCATGACGTAACAGTCGTCCCTCCTAATGGGGCAGGTTGTATTAAGCTATTATTACGATTAGGGCGGCGGGCCTCGACTCTGCGTGCTCCCTCTTCCCGCTGCGCCTCCCGCGCCGCGAGCCGTCAGCCGCAGCCGCAGTAACAGCCCTCCTTGTTCCCACTGCACCATTGCTGGAGCGACCCACATTCCACTGACGCTGCTTGCCTGGTGCTGCTTGCCTGCCCGATGCCGAGGGCCACACCAGCGTCCATGCAATGCCACTTATACGCCTCACGATTCGCCATCGCCCATCCCACTGGCGAACGGGCGACGACTGCTCAACTCACTCACTCTCTACCTAACCCCTCGCCACCGCAGCAGCTGCGCATAACTGTGCCGTAGCCGCCCGACTGGATAAAACACGCCCAACCCCGCCGCGGCCGCTCACACCAACCCCCCCCCCCCCCCCACCATGTCCCTCCCGCCGTACTCGGACGAGAAGGCGCCCCTCGACGTCGAGGCGCCAGTCGACACCAAGAATGTCCCGCTCGAGGACGACACGCCGCTCGTCGTCGGCAAGCGCTCGCGCTGCGCGCTGACGCGGCGCACAAAGTTCCTGCTGGGCGGCGCCGTCGCCCTCGCCACCTTCCTCGCGCTCAAGGGCTGCGCAGATGACACGCACCACGGCATGCTCGACGAGTCGTTCCACCCCGCCTTCCGCCCGGGCCCACCCGCGCCGGGGCTCGAGTTCCACCCGCTCGACGGGAGCGAGGGCGACACGCCGTTCGTGCGCATCCCCGCGGCGTGGGCGCCCTCAGCCGTCTGGGACATGAACTCGGACGGGCAGGTGTGGCAGACTGCCAATGCTACCTTGCCCCTCCGCCGCCGCCCGCTCAGCGTGCAGTTCGCCGACAGCCTCGACGGGCGCGTCGTCGTCTCGCGCGCCGCCGAGGGCGCGGTCCTCGTCGAGTCGACGTGGGAGGGCAAGGGTAAGGCCAGCGGCGTCGAGCTCGCCCTCGGCGCGAGCGACTACCTCTTTGTCAATGGCAGCGCTGGCACGCACGTCGTGCACATTGTGCTGCCGGCCGAGGCGCGCGGCATCAAGGACCTGAGCGTGGCTGGAGCCAACGTCCGCCTCGAGCTCCACGAGACGGCTGCCGACGTAAAGTTCAAGCACCTCTCGGTGCACGCCAGCGGCAGGGTCCACCTTCCCGCCGTCGTCGGCAAGTCGGTCGAGGTCGAGTCGCCCACCGGCGACATTACGGGCCACTTCAACGTCTCGCGCCACCTCGCGCTCCGCACCGTCACGGGCAACATTAACGCGACGGTGCACGTCCGCCCGCCGCACCACCACCACGACGGCGACCACGACCACGACGGCCACAAGGACCACGACCACGACAAGGGCGACAAGGACCACCACGACAAGCACGGCCCGCACCACGGCGACGACCACCACCACAAGCACGGCGAGGAGCGCGGCGTGCAGCCGTGCGGACAGAAGCGCGGCCTCGGGCGCGGGCTCGGCCTCGTCGCCTGGTTCCGCGGCGACCACCCCGACCACCCCAAGCGCCCGCCGTTCCGCCTGCCCGTGTTCATCCGCGCCGTGTCCGTCTCGGGCAACGTGCACCTGCGCGTGCGCAAGCCCCACTGGGTCTCGACGCACACTGTCGCGCGCTCATCGACCGGCAACGTCCACCTCTTGGGCCCTCCCTCGTTCCACGGCTACTTCCGCGCCGCCTCGCGCGTCGGCGACGTAAAGGTCAAGGCGGGCGACAAGGAGATCAAGTACTTCCACGAGAAGGAGTCGGAGACGGGCAAGTTTGTCGATGGCATTGTCAAGTTGGGCAACCACACGCACCACGACCACCCCAAGCACCCGGACCACCCCAAGCACCCCGACCACGACCACGACAAGGACCACGACCACGCCGACAGCCTCCACCACCACGGCGACAAGCACCACCACAAGCACGGCAGCAAGCACGGCGACAAGCACCACCACGACCACGAGCACGGCGTCATGGGCGAGTTCCTGCGCGAGCGCCTGACCCGCTTTGAGCGTATCGCCGCTTGGCGCCACGGCGTGTTCGGCGGCGACGGCGACGACGACGAGCCCGACCACCCGCGCCACCGCCGCCCGCCGCCGGGCGTGTCTGGCGCGATTGGCTTCACCGAGGTGGGCGATGTCGTGCTCGTGCTCTAAGCGGGGCGGGGCGGGGGGTTGGGCGCGTAGGGCGCTTGAGCTGGCGACTGCGTCGGCTATTCTGAGCGCGCGCTTGTTTGAGAAAGATTGAAACCTGTAGTGAACAAAGATGAACTGTTGGGCGGCGCGGCGCGGCGCTGCACTTTGCCACCGGGCGTTGCGGCGCTAGAACAAGCGCTCGAGAGCGCGCTGTGCCGTTCGCTCTTGTCTGGACGGCGCTGCAGCGCGCAGCGATGCAGATCGTGATCGGGGCATGGGATCGAGCGGGCAGGCGGTGGCATGGCGATGAGCGTGAGCGGTGAAGCGGCGATGAGGGAACTGGAACTGGGACATGGGATCGCTCGCAGCTGGGATCA
Source organism: Vanrija albida (assembly GCF_041260175.1). Lineage (NCBI taxonomy): Eukaryota > Fungi > Basidiomycota > Tremellomycetes > Trichosporonales > Trichosporonaceae > Vanrija > Vanrija albida. Next base: position 3,558,858 of record NW_027191420.1, on the reverse strand, counting down.
GGCCACCGGGCCACCGCCTCGCGCTCGCCAGTGGCCACCGACCACGCCCGCCTCGGCCAGCTCGGCCAGCTCGCCCTACGCACGCACTGCGCTGCCCGTCACCAACGCCACCCCCACGCCCGCGTGTCGCCAACGTCGGCCCCACAGCGCGCCCATTGTCCTAGCAATACCCGGTCGCAGCTGGCCCTCTCGCGCGAATCAGCGCGCGCGCAAACTAGCACAGGCCAAAGCTATCTTGATCTATCGGGCGGTCCAACGCGTGCTGCGTGATTGGCCCGCCCACCCGAGTGACTGCTAGCCCGGGGTATCTAGTCGGGTGCCGCTGCCGTGGGGGACGATATGCGCGGAGAGATCGCCGTCGACGTCGTGCTGTGTCTGAGCGCCTCGTCGCGTCGCTCGTCGCTCCCCGCAGTCTGGCGGTGGGGCAAGCCGGCGATAGCGCGCGGGCCAGCCATTGGCGAGAAGAGTCGCGCCATGCACTGTGCGCTGTGCGCTTTGTGCGAGCCGCCGCCCGCCCCGCCACCACCACCCCGTTGCCGCGATTTCCGACCTTCCCCGGGGGCTCTGCTGGCAGATCCTTTCTTCCTTCCCCAAGCGACGACTCGCACACGCCGTCTGGGGCCTCGGAAGTCGCTGGGCGCGTGACGCACTCTGCGTGCCTCGCCTCCCACTGACCCAATGAGGAGCGCTCGGGTCGAGTGCTCGGCAGCTCGCAGCTCGCAGCAGCCGGGACAACCTGGGCGAGATGATACGTGTGGCTCCGGGCGTCGAGTCACTGGCCAGGCGAGGCAGTCACCCACCCTCGGCGCGGGGCATGCAGGCGTGCAGGCGCCTCGCGGCCTCCGCGACGCCGGATTCGCGACGGATTCGGCGACGGCCAAGAGCCGTTTGGTGCGAGACGCAGCGAGCCCTAGCCGGCGCGTAGCTGGCAGTAGCCGGACCGAGTCGCCCGATGCAGTGGTCGTACAAGCGCTGTAGTGCGTGTTTGGTGCGGGGCGGGGGGCTGGCTGGCAGGCAGGCGAGCGGGCGGAGGGGCCGTCCTGTGCTTTCCTTGGGCCTGGTGCCGGGTCGGTGTGGAATCTGGGCAAGTCTATGCGGCAGCGCGGCGTCACTGACTCGTCGCAACTGGCCTGCTCCCCCTCTGCCTGCCCCCCTCCCCTCCCCTCCCCCCCTCCCCCCTGCTGCTGCCCCGCCGCGCCAAATCCCCAATTCCAGTCCTGAATGAAATTGGACAGTGCGACTCGAGCCAATCAAATGCACCGCTACGACGGGCCTTTTTCACCGCCAACTGCCGGATGCGCGGTTGCCCCGATAAGCAGGGAAGTGGCAGGGAACTGGCGCTGGCTTGGGCCATGACTGCCCCCCCCTCTGCCGCCGTGCCGTTCCCGACCGACCAGACCGACTCACTGCGCGACACAGCACCACCTCCCCCCCTCCTCGACTCCCCGAGCACTCTCCACTACTCATCTCCCCATCCTTTGTACTAGCCGTACAAAACCACCGCCCAATCTACACCTCCCTCCTCCCCTCTCATCTCCTTTTCTCGCCCTTTCTCAAGTGGCCTCGTCTGCTTTTTCCCAAGCACACATTCCTTTTGCGTCCCCCCCGACTCATCCTGTAAGTGACTCCCACGCCGCCCCAGCGGCCAGTGGCCAGTGGCCAGCCAGCCCAGCCCCCCCTCCCCTCCCTGGACAAATCGCTCATTTTCACGCGCCTCTACGCTGCCATTCTCCTGCGCTTTCATCATCACACGACCACGTTTGTCCCTCCAAACTCGTTTCGTCGACAACCTTCTACGACTGTTGTGCATCGTGTCTGATCCGCCCACCCGCCCCGTCTCCACACAACCTACCCTTGCACACACATCGCATCGGCCCCATTCCTGTGACTCGCCCGACCGACACTCCCCACACTGCCTCGACGCCCTGCCTCACACCCTGGGCTACTATTGGCCGACTCTTTCGCTACTCGACTCGGCATCCTTTGTCTCGCACCGTCGTATATATTCCCTGTCGTGTCGCGTCGTCGCTGTTGAACATCACCTCATCCCCCGCGTCCCCGTCCCGCGTCGCTACGATCGCCATTGCCGCCACTCCTACCTCACGTCCCACCACAGACTCCCCCAGGTAGATCATTCACCATGTCGAACATCATCGCTACCAAGCGCGTCGACCTCCTCGCGCCCTACATGGCGCTCGACCAGGGCTCCAGCGTTCAGGCCGAGTGTGAGTAACCGCAGCCGGCCAAGGCTACACCACGTCCTTGGCGGCTACCAAAAACACCACGTCATGGTGACGGGTGCTTTTGTGGAGCCACCTCGACCTGCCCTTCTAACACCGCCACAGACATCTGGATTGACGGTGACGGAGGCCTCCGTTGCAAGACCATGACCCTCGACGAGGCCCCCAAGTCGGTCGCCGACCTCCGCGAGTGGAACTTTGACGGCTCGTCGACCAACCAGGCCCCCGGCGACAACTCTGATGTCTACCTCGTGAGTTGAATCAATCCCGCGCGCGACAAAGTTTGCACCCGTCGCACTCCTATGGCGTGCACGCCGCACGCCACCGCGTGCACTCCCACCCGTCGTACTACTCCCGTGCTCACACACACACCAGCGCCCCGTTGCCATCTTCAGGGATCCTTTCCGTGGCGGTGCCAACATCCTCGTCCTCTGCGAGACCTACGACAACGATGGCACCCCCAACTCGTCCAACCACCGTGCCCACGCCAAGAAGGTGATGGACGCCGCCAAGGACACCGAGCCCTGGTTCGGCCTTGAGCAGGAGTACACCCTCTTCGACGCCGACGGACAGGTCTTCGGCTGGCCCAAGAACGGTTTCCCCGGTCCCCAGGGCCCCTACTACTGCGGTGTCGGCGCCGGCAAGGTCTTTGCCCGTGACTTCATCGAGGCCCACTACCGCGCCTGCCTCTACGCCGGTGTCAAGATCTCGGGCATCAACGCCGAGGTCATGCCCTCGCAGTGGGAGTTCCAGGTCGGCCCTTGTGAGGGCATCGACCTCGGTGACCACCTCTGGATCGCCCGTTTCCTCCTCCTCCGCATCGGTGAGGAGTGGGGCATCCGCCCCTCGTTCCACCCCAAGCCCCTCAAGGGCGACTGGAACGGTGCCGGCTGCCACTCGAACTACTCGACCAAGGCCATGCGTACCCCCGGCAAGGGCCTCGCCGCCATCGAGGACGCCATCAAGAAGCTTGAGAAGCGTCACCTCGAGCACATTGCCGTCTACGGCGAGGACAACGACCAGCGTCTTACCGGCCGTCACGAGACTGCCTCGCTCAACACGTTCTCGGCTGGTGTCGCCAACCGTGGCGCGTCGATTCGTATCCCCCGTCATGTTGGCGCCCAGGGCTACGGTTACCTTGAGGACCGTCGGTGAGTATTTGCTTCCGCTTTTGGTTCCGCGATTTGGGAGGTGGAGGTTGGTGGAGGTGGCGGATGAGTGTGGCACCTGCCACACCTCCTCCTCGACCTTGCTCCAACCTCCCAACACCTCCCCATCGACGCCTATCGTGTTCTGATGCTGATTACGTAAAAGTCCCGCGTCCAACATCGATCCTTACCGAGCAAGTCGGCTTACGTAAGACGTTTTCCCGACCTCCCCAAGCCTCGCCGGGCCTCGGGAACGTCGGGAAATCGTCTTGCCCGTTGAAACAGCGCTGACACTCTCCCTACAGGTCACTGCCATTCTCGTCGAGACCACCATCCTCAACGCGTAAGCGACGCTGTACCACGATTTGTGTATGTAGGAACACTTTGGCGCGACGGGGCGCGTTTGGCATCAGTAGGAATTGGGCCCGTTCAATCACAAGGCCCCACTCTACTTCCTGTGATGCAACTGGTCTGGAAGATGCTTTTGGAGCCTCGGCATGACGGAGCCGTTCTCTCTTGTTGCCGATGATAACTGATTTGGGCGTAATCGTAGGCAGGGAGTCCCCTGCTCGTTATCTCTGGGAAGGCCGCCGCGGGCGGCTACTATCCAAGCCGCCCACTATCTCAACTCCGCGCAACACAGCCCTCAGACCCTCCATAACCACGCGCACCACCATACCGCTGACGTCAAGGCCGCCCAGAGGCCAGTCAGGTCCAGGGCGAAGGCGACAGAGCTCATTGAAGGGGCTCCACTCTAACCCCAGCCGGTCCAGCACTAGCCGGGCCCTTGCCGTCACCATCTATAAAAAGCCGTGCAGTGTTATCCTGATTCATGCACCCCTCTGATATGTAGGACACTCGGCGTCGGCGCCCGGCACCCTCCTCATGGCTATGATGACCGCAGCCACCTTCGCGCCGGCCAGCCATGATCACCCTCCTCGCCTCCCCCTCCCCTGCTCCCACCCCGCCCACGCATTGCCACACTCACCCCCGCTATCCGTTGTCACGTCCTCGCACTGAACCTCAACTCACAAGGACCTACCCGCCGACTGACGCTGGACCCACTCGGCCGCTTACCTGGCCATAACGCTGCTACTGACTTCACTCGCGCCGCGACAAACAACGACTGTGACACTATGCCGAAGGAGGTCCGCACGCCCAAAGGCTTCGATAAGCCCTGCACCAGGAAGGTCGACAAGTCGGGGCCTAACTCCAAGACCGCGACCCCCAGATCCCCAAGGAGGAGCTCCGCCGCCGCCGGAAGGAGGAAGCCTTTGGCCGCTCGATGAACATCGTCAGCGCCTCCATCGAGAACATGCACGAGGCGATAAAGAGCATTCTCGGCCAGGACTGCTGGCACGAGCATGAGGAGGGAATTGCCGAAGACTGCCAAGACCGCGAGGACTTGGTACTCGAGACCCTCCACCGTGAAACCGACGTCAATGGTGTTGGCTGTTCTGGCGTCGGCATTTCCAGCGCCGAGGGCTCCGCTCGCTGCCGCGAGGAGATTGTCCGCGCTTACCGCGAGGGCATGGCCTCCGGCCCCCAGTCGAACGGCAAGACTCGTGGCGAGTAAATTGGTGCCACTTCCTCTAGCCGGCGGTGAGCATCACATCCAAGCTGCCCCGCAAAGACATCCTCTGTGCCACTTCCTTTCCGGTCCATATCCACGCCAGTCTCATTTACATCAACATGCAGCCCAGCATCACTATCCTGTCTATGGGTAGCACTGCACTTTCGAGTCAATGCACCACTGTGCATGCTAGCGAGCTTTCAACTTGGAATACTGTGATGCTCGCCGAGGGCACGGCGCCCTCAAGGCGTCATGGGAGAGGGCGCCGCCGATCGTTCGGTGTGACGGGGCTCGGCGTCCTTCTCCAAGTCTACCCACTTCACTTCTGCTCACTTCACATCTGATCACTTCACTCGATCTCATTCATCGCACCCTCGCCCTCCATCCCTACAGCCTCGGCCGTCCTCTCCCAGAATGCCTCCTCTCCACGCACGCGAGTGCGACCACGATCCCGATGGACAGCTCCGCTTCGACCGCTTCATGCCATGCCCAGCGCCAGTGTACAGGGCCGCACCCTGGGGCAACCCCATCAACTTGCACCAACACCGCGCGGCGTGGACGGCCCTCGTAGACGACTGGCTCGTCCCCTACACCTCTACGATGGCGATTGGCGACCGCGCCATCGACTGGGCCCTGGATCATGACTACGACGAGTTTATCGCCGCCATTCAAGATTACCGCGAGGTCATCATCGACATGGTGCGCTCCGCCGCGCGCTTGCTCCTGGTCTACATCGAAGGCAAACTTAGGTTCAACTCGCTCCTGGCCGGCGCGCTCTGGGGCCATGCGGGGTACGAGATGTGCGCCAACTTGACCTCACTCTTCGCCGACACCGACCTGGATGACCTGGACCCTTCCCTGTGGGTATCCGACCGTTCGCCGCTGACGAGGCAGGGAGCCGCTCCGCCTCCACCGCCTCGCCGAGTACCTCCACAACCATGGCTGGCCCGTGCCGGGCCTCACACGTAAGTAGATGCTACAGGGCCCACTGACATCCTTTAGCGGAGATTCTGGCCTCGCTCGACGCGGCTGACAAGACACCGGGCGAGTAGATCGGGTGCGCGGCACCAGTCAAGGCCACTGTGTAGCGAAGGGCACTCGCGGTAGTATGAATATGGACTTTCGACTTTGAAAGTGGTCGCATGGCTTCGGGGCTTGTGTGGCTCACCGATATGTAGCAAGTGTCGACTCGGCACCACATCGGCCTGGCCCGACTTGTGCCACCAAGCTGGCCGGGTATCCTGGATGGTGTGATAACCCATCATCCGCGCTGATGCGGGCAACTGCGCGTACTCCACTGACGCTGACCCGCGACAGAGACGCACGATGCATGCCCTGCCTAGCGGTCTGCCAAGTGGTCGAGTCATACGCCAACCTCGTTCACCTGACCTGACTCACCAAAGGCTGGGTTCTTGCGATCGGGTTTGTGCGCGCCAAAGTTCGACTCGGCGGGCAAGTCGGCCTCCACCTGCCGACTACATCAACAACAGCGGCACCCCCAACCCTCTTCTTCTTGCTCACTCGCCCTCAACATGACAATCGCACTGTACGCACACAAGCCACACGCGATCCTGCCGTTCCTGCAGCAGGACCTGCCCGACACAGTGGTGGCCGTCGGGTCGATCATGTGCAACCGGACGTCGGAGGACGAGCCTGGCCCGGTCGACGGGCTGCCTGTCCCCGGCGTCCTCTCGACTATCCACGCGACGTTCCCACCCGCGCAGGACGGGGAGCCATTGAGCCCCGGCGACAACTGGGTCATTGCCTACCCGCTACCCCGGCCGTCCGAGCAGATCCGCGTCTACCACTCGCTGCAGCACGACCCCGCGCGCCAGACGCCCGAGGCAGTTGAGCGCGCGGCAGCAGAGATCAACGCCGTCATCGACGCCATGGCCAAGCTGTACCCGAACCAAAAGGTCGTCGGGCAGGTCCCCGAGCTCTTCCGCCCCCTCGTCCACGCCCACGTCGGCGGACCAGACCACGGACGCAACTGGACATACTTTGCCCCGGAGAGCGGGACCAAGGTCGATCTCACGGGGGTCAACACGGACGGGCTGGAGCTGGGGCTCGCGCGGGCAGAGGACGCAGAGTTGGTGAGTGGTGGCCCCTGCACGCAAGATGCTCACACCCCAGATCTTTGCCGAGAACAAGTACCGCAGCCTCGAGTACTACGCCTCGCGGGCTGCGCACACGACCGTGCTTCGGCCCGTCGTGGCCCCGGGCGAGCCAACCCCGCTCCCCGTCGCGTGGTTCATGACGCATGGCGACGGGTCCGTCGGTGCACTGCACACCATGCCGGCGTACCGTCGTCGCGGGCTGGCCAAGGTGCTCATTGCCAAGCACCTCGGCGAGCTCGAGGCCCGCGGCGTGCCCGTCTACTGCAACGTCGAGAATGGCAACGAGATCAGCGCGGCGTTGTGGGAGGGGCTGGGGTGGCGCAAAGGCTGGAACGCGTCGTGGGTGTATCAGTACCAGGACGGGGCGAGGAAGTGGTAGAGGTGCATGCGTGCTGGGGTTGCAAGCCGTCGCATTCCGTAGAATTGTATAGCTAGACGCGATGGTGACCGGACGCGCGACGTGACTTTTGAAGTGGAGGTCGTCGGCAATCTCATTCTTGTCGATCTTCTCCACCTCGCTGCCTCGCCCAAACCGCCCAGCTCCACGCCGTCGACCACGCCCTCATGGCCACGGCTGTCACTCTCTAACTCTACTCTGCGGCAGCTGGCAACTGCGTACGCAGGGGTAACACCTCGCCATGACGATCTACAGGCTCCCTCCCAAGCCGACGTTCGGCAACGCGTCCGACGCCGAGCCCCAGCAGCACTACCTCGACAGGACGAGACTGGCATACCAGTACCGGCGCGTAAGTGTAGTCCTGCCTTCCCCAGCTCACACCCAGGGCGACGGCCTCGACGACGACACCGACATCAGCCAGTCTTTCCTGCTCCACAGCTATGCCCTGGGCTCGACGCGCACCGAGTCCGGCGCGCTCAAGTTCATGAAGGTGGGTCGTGTGCCGTGCTCTGCTCACGCCAGGGATTCGGCCTTCCCACCGACACGTCGCGCTCTCGCGTCAGCTTCAACATGGACAAGATGTGGATCTACGTCTACGCCATCCCGACCAAGTTTGTCACTACGCCGCCGGCGTTCATCCCGCTCGAGCTCGAGATTCCCTTCGAGGTGGGTTCGCGACGAGGGCAGCGCTTACACCCAGGACATTGTCACCGGAGGTGTTCGCGTCATACGCGCCCCGCGCAAGGAGGACGATCTGTCCCTCGTCACGTTGACGGTCACATCCAGGCGGCCGGCACGCTTCTACATGCCAATCAACAACAAGACCGCCCGCCGGGCGACGGAGCGCGACTTTGTCTTCAGCCTCGGGCCACAAGAGTCGATCCCGGGGCGTTCCGTGTCAGAGATGAAGGCGAAGGGTGGGTGAGGGTCGCCGGCGGTGCTGACGCCGACGCCAGGCTTCATCATCCACGAGGGGCACGCTGGCCCGATCGAAGCCGTCACCGAGGACCCGCTCACGGTGCAGGTGAATGCGTGGCTGACGTGGCAGTTCGAGTTCATGCTCGATCCGCGCGAGCGGCAGCTGTTTCGTCAGAAGATCATCGACCTGGGAATCGTCGGGCGCGAGGAAGGGATGGACCTGCTGGCACACGCGGGCGAGAAGAAGATCAAGGTCGTGCCGCCGGAAAACCTGGCCCATGTCAATCCCAGCGCTGTGCTCCAGGGCATGGAGTTTCGGCTGCGATACCTCGTCGAAGGGCTGGTTACCCACGGCATCATTGTGCAGACGGAAATCCCGCAGCTGGTGCACGCGCTGGACAGGATGTGCGAGTCTGCTCAGCTCAAGGAGCGCGTGGTCACCGCCTTGTTCAACGAGGAGCGCGTCCGAGACATCAAGGGCATCGTAATGGGTGAGTGTTGTGTCGAGTATCGCCTGACTCCAGTTCGCGCAAGGCAGCTGCGGAAACGCCGGCACAAGGTCGACCCGCACTTGGTCGAGGTGTACAAGTGCCGTGTCACGCCGACCAGGATATGCCTGTTCCCACCAGAGCTCGACAGCTCGAATGACGCCCTGCGCAAGCACAACGCGCAATCGGACAGGTTCTTGCGAGTGCACTTTGCCGACGAAGACGACCGCATCCAGATCAATGTGTTTGTGCTGGAAGCAGATGCCGAGAAGCCGTACGACGGCCCTCTCTCCCGTGTTCGACGAGCACTCACATCGGGCCTTACCATCGCCGGTCGTCACTACGTCTTCCTAGTGTATGGGGCGTCGTCGGCGCGGGAACACACCTGCTGGTTTGTGGCCGAGGACGAGAGCGAAAACTTCACTGCCGAGGCCATCCGCGCTCGTCTTGGCTTCGACCAGATCACGCACAAGATTGTCGCCAAGCACGCGGCGTACATGGGCCTGGTGCGTGAGCCGAGTCGTTCAGACCTAACCCCCAGCCATTCTCTGCCACGCGCGCCGTCGGCATGGAGGTGGACATCCGATCAAAGATTCCAGACGTCAAGGACAAGGCCACTGGAGTGTAAGGACGAAGGTTGGAAGCCCTCTGACCCCGCAGTCTTTACACCGATGGCGTTGGACGCTGCGGCTACAAGGTCGCTCGCCAGGCCGCACGCGAGTTTGGCATCCTCAACGGCATTGATGCCCAGCCATCGGCGATTCAGATCCGCTGCGGGGGGGTCAAGGGAGTGCTCTGCGTCTGCCCGCCAGAGATGTGCCGCCCGTCCGACGTCTTCTTCAGGCCGTCTCAAATCAAGTTTGAATCGGACTCGTCCAAGCAGAAGTTCGATCTGAGTGTCATCAGGGTGAGTGGCGTGTGAGCAGCGCGTTCTGACCCCCAGATTGCTCAGTTCCGCCGCGCCTTCCTCAACCGCCAGTTTACCCTCCTCCTCTCCCACCTCGGCGTTGACGACAAGGTCTTCCGCAACCTCTACAACGAGGCGATTGCAGCTATACGCGGGTTGTCAACCCGCTTTGTCGAGGGCCGTCCTACCGCACGCGATCATCGAGCGGCGTCTGGACTTTGCGCCGTACACATCAAGGAACTCGGTGCAGCTGGGTTCAACCGCAACCCGTTCTTGATCGACGTGTGTAAGGTTCTTGAGACACGCCTCCTATCCAACGTCAAGTGGAAGGCCCGCATCGAGCTGAAGAAGGGCGTGTTTCTCATGGGTAAGTGGACCTGCCAGTCGCATCGCTCACACCCCAGGCGTGGCCGACGAGTTTGGCGTCTTGAAGGAAGGCGAAGTCTTCTGCCAGTATGAGAACCCAGCCGACCCGACCGAAGGCCCTGTGGTTGTCAAGGGCCCGTGTGCAATCATGCGTGCGCCAGCCCACAACCCCGGAGACGTTCAGATTGTCAACGCGGTGGACAACGAGAAGCTCCGCGGCCTGAAGAACGTCATCGTGTTCCCGGTTCGTGGCACCCCCTTGCCACATATGCTATCCGGCGGTGACCTCGACGGCGACGACTACTCGCTCGTCTGGGACCCGCGCCTCCTGCCCAAGCTGCGCGAAGAGCCGGCAGACTACACCCCAGTCAAGCCTGTCACCGTGAACAAGGTCACGATCGAGCACATCAAGGGCTTCTTCATCGACTACATCAAGAACGACATTCTCGGCCAGGTGTCAAACGCCCATCTGGCCCATGCCGATCGCGTCGGCCCCCACACCGAGGTCTGCCGCATGCTGGCAACCCAGGCCAGTGTCGCGGTCGACTTTCCCAAGACTGGCATGCCAGCGAAGATGGAACCACAATGGCGTCCCCGTCGTTGGCCCCACTTCATGGGCAAGGAGTTACAGGGCTTCAACAAGAACAACTACGTCAGCCGGCGGATCCTCGGCCAGCTGTTTGACCTTGTCAGCCCGAACCCCTCGTTCCAGCGGGTCGATATCCGCCAGCTACCAGACGAGGACATTGTTGACGAGCGCATTGCGCGGTACGAGGTACCCGCTTCCATCCTCGACGATGCGTACCAACTGAAGCAGTGGGTAAAACGCTGTCGGGTGAGCTAACCCACCAGGGACTACGACTCTAAGGTCATTGGCCTCATGAAGCGGTACCGCATCACCGAAGCCGAGACGGTCGGCGGCATTGTCCTCCTGAACCCCCGACGCCGTGGGCACCGTGAGGACGACCTAAAGGACCCGGTCGAGCAAAACTACCGCACGCTGGCCAACAACGTCCTCGACGTCGTCGACAAGTTCCTCTCCAAGCGCAAGTTCAAGGCGGCGTTGACCGGGCGTCAGATCTACGCTATCGCGGCGTACCAGGTGACCTACGTCAAGCCGGTCATCGCGGCTGTCGAGGAGCGGCTGGGCGTCAGGGATCCTCTGGCCGAGATGCTGGACGCGACGTCGCTGTCGAACGGGACGAGCGTGACGCCGACGCCGGCCGAGTCTGTCAATGGAGACGGCGCCAACGGACATACCACGCCTATTATCCCTCCTCTGCCTGTTCTTGGCCCCGCGTGAGTACGCCGCGCCGACAGCACTGACCCCCAGCCCCATGATCTCGTTCCCCTGGGTGTTCTGGGAAGCGCTGTGCGACTTGCCGAATGTGAAGCAGGGCAACGGCGTGCTCAACGGCAACGGCGTGCCCAAAGGCAACGGCGTGCCCAAAGGCAACGGCGTGACCAACGGCAACGGCCTCCCCAACTAGCCTCAAGTCTCTCCAGACGACCTCCAACATGTGTAACAACAACTGCATATCATCTCATCCATACTGCCCATACAACCCCCGTAGCGCCGTCACATGGCACCCCATCATGTAAACATTGTGCATCTCGACGCCGTCGCCCGCCGCGCACGCCGTGGCGCAGTCACACGACCGCCTCGGCGAATTACCCCTGGTTAGTACCCCGCGTCTGTGCGTGCGCTCGTCAGCCCCACAACTTGTCGGCCAGCCCCAAACTTCTATGGCCAGGAGTGCATGGCATGGCATTTGATTCTACACGGTGATGCAGGTTGAGAGATGCGACAAGTCTCGTAGTATCGTGGGTGGTGGGTGGCCGCGCGTTATCGGCTTTGCTTTCTGGGCGACACGCCGGGGTATACAGATTGATGACAACTAATGGGTCTAGGCCCGGGCACGGACTCGGTGACTAGAGGAAGTACTCGAGCATGTGGGGCCGCTTCTGGGGCACGCTCTTGACGTCGGGCTGGGCCGCCTCGAACACCTTGTACTCTTGCCGCAGGTCCTCGTTCAGCTCGAGGATGGACGCGACGTTTCCGCATCTGGTGGGTTAGCTGGTCACACAAGGCGGAACCCACCTATAACAGTAGTTTGGCGCACTCCACACCGTCACAATCTTCTGCCCAAACATGAGCTTGTAGCCTTCCATGACGAGCTGGTGTGCGCGGGCAATGAGCTCAATGTCGTTGTTGTGACAGAAGCCCTCGACGACGTCGCCTCCGAACAGGAAGCCTGCTCCTCTGGGCGACATGCCCCAGCCGCTGATGTCGTCTGGGTCCGACCACAGCAGGTCGCAGAAGACGCCCTCGTGGGGCACTTCCTGTTTCCTGTCGATTGCACGGATCTGGTGGGTGAGTTGAAGTCGAGAGAGGAGTACCCACCTGGTCTAATCGCACGAGCTGGGGGGAGAGGCCGCCGTGCACACACAATATCCGGCCGTCGACCACCGCCGCGAGGGACAGAAAGTCGAACACATCGGTGCAGTATCTCCACACATTACTGCTGCCGTATCTGCCTGTCAGCGGTGCACCCCCCCCCTCACCACTCACTTCCTCTGGCACTCGTCGTAGAAGCCGTACACCTGCGTGATCTGTCTCGACTCGTGGTTGCCGCGGATGAGGGTGATGCGGTCGGGATACCGCACCTTGAGGATGAGAAGGAGGAGGAACGTCTCGACCGAGTAGAACCCGCGGTCTACAAAGTCGCCCATGAAGATGTAGTTGGTCTCGGGGCATTGTCCACCGATCTTGAACAGCTCCATCAGATCGAAGAACTGGCCGTGGATGTCGCCACAGATCTGGCGCGTGAGTTGGTTGCCCGTTTGAAGGGCGCTTCAACTCACCGTGACCGGGCTGTCCACATACTGGATGTTGCCCTCGTCCATCAGGATCTCCTTGGCCTTGAGACAGAGCTCCTTGACCGCGGCCTCGGGGATGATTTCACATCGCTTGAGCTGCTCAATTTGCCTGCGGGGGTTAGTCTGCGGCCGGGGTCACGACCCACTTGTCCAGGTCAGACGCCATCGTGTCTTGTCTACGTCGGATGATCGGCAGCGGCGCCTGGGCAGTGTGCCAGCTCGCGCCGGGCTCCTCTGGCTAGTCGCTCTGGTCCACACTCGTCACTACGCCGGCGGCAGAGACACCGGGGGGGCGTCCACGGAGCGGGTGGTGTCGAGGTGTTGCACGGGGAGACGATGACCCGTGGGAGGAGCGTGATTGATAAAGATGAGGAAAAGGACTGGGTTGAGTAAATCAAGGTTTGCGACACCCAAAGACGAAAACAACGACAACCGCAGGGAGTGAGTGAGTGGGGGGTGACGGCCGACAACCAGGCTGGGTGGCGTGCGCAGGCCTAATTAGATCCCGGGCCTATTTCATCCCCGCGCCTATTACCCCACTGTGTTTTCGACAAGCACAGTGACGACGACTTGCCCAAAGTCGACTTCTGATCACTTGTTGTTGTTCCTTCACACCTCTCACCTAACAATGTCGTTTGGGTACGTCGAAGCCACTCGCACCGCCCTCCCGCCCAACCCGCTAACTCTCGCAGGTTTGGCAAGCCCGCAGCGGCACCCGCAGCGGCACCCGCAGCGACCTCGGTCCCTTCCTTCTCGATCTCTGGCCCGAGCAACGGCGCGCCCGCGCCCGCGGCCAGTGGCTTCGGCTCGTTCGGCGCAAAGCCAGCGACGGGCGGCGGTCTGTTCGGCAGCACCCCCGCGGCGCCAGCAGCCGCGCCGGCCGGCTCGTCCCTCTTCGGCTCGGCCGCAGCGGCACCAGCACCAGCGACCACTGGCCTGTTTGGAGCAGCCAAGCCCGCGGCGTCGACTGGCTTCGGCGGCTTCGGGCAGCCAGCGGCGGCGGCACAGCCGGCCGCTGGTGGTGGTCTGTTCGGCCAGCCGCAGCAGCAGCAGCAGCAGCCGGCCCAGCAGGCGGGCACCAGCAGCCTCTTCGCGAGGATGTCAAACCCTGCGCAGCCCCAGCAGCAGGCGGCGGGCGGCCTCTTCGGCCAGCAACAGCAGCAGCAGCCCGCTACTGGTGGTGGATTGTTCGGACAGCAACAGCAGCAGCAGCAGCCTACCGCTGGCGGCCTCTTTGGACAGCAGCAGCAGCAACAGCCCCAGCAGCAGACGGGCGGGCTCTTCGGCCAGGCCTCGACAACGCAGCCATCAACCGGCCTGTTCGGTGCGAAGCCCGCAACAACAGGGCTGTTTGGCACCGCGTCAACATCTCAAGCGCCCGCGCAGTCGTCCATGTTCGGCCAGCCCCAGCCTCTCGCCCAGTCCGCCGCCCCTCAGTCGTCGGGTCTCCCCAAGTCGACAAAGTATGCCGACCTCCCAGAACAGTGGCAGAAGGGGATTGACGAGATAGAGTGAGCTGGCCCCCAGAATGAAGCTGACACGGCAGCAACTTTATCAAGGACAGGAAGCAGATTGGCGCAAGCATTGTGACTGAGAACATTGGCCGGGCAATCTGGCAGACGTCAAGCGACGTCAAGGCCGCGAGTGATGTGAGCTAAGATCCTCTCATCCAGCTCACACGACAGGAAACAGCAGCCATTGCGCAGGGCCTCGAGTCGCTCAAGTACTCGCTCGAGCAACTCGCCATCAAGGTGTCGTCCGAGATGCAGGACCTGCAGAAGCTGCTCGAGACGTGGGAGGCGGCCAAGCCCGTCGACGCGCGGCACTCGGAGATCCGGCCCCTGGCGCACCGCGACTTCCCCCAGGAGTGAGTCGGCCCAGCTGAATTCCACTGACGGCAGGTACTTCTTCCGCGTGGCGCAGGGCGAGCAGGAGCGTGTTACGCGATACAAGCGCACGATCACGATGCTCACGCGCGCGGTCACGTCGCTGGCCAACGACCACGACAACCTCAGCCCGCAGGTCGTGGCGCAGACGATCCAGAACAACCAGCAGGCCATCCTGTCGCTCGCTGGCCAGCTCGAGGGGCTGCAGCTGCGCATGAACGACCTGCGCAACAAGTACACGTGGGTATGAGTGGAACAAACTTGTGCTAACCTGCCAGTGATATGTACGTCGAGGTGACAAGCTCGATGAGAAACCCGTTCGAGGTGGCGCGCGAGGAGAAGGGCCTGTCGCTGCTGGGGGCATAGTTGGGCATGGTGCTCGTATAGTTGCTCGCCTCATACTGCTAGATACCCTATGCATAGTGTACTGTTCATGAATGTCATTAGGTAGCGGGGGCGTGGCTCCGAGCTCCGCGTCAGTCACCCGGCGTCACCGGCCGTTACCCGCCGTCACCCACCGACCCCCCGCGTGCAAGTGAGAAGTGGTGCTGCATGCAACGAATGCTGTGATACAGGATATGCCAGTGGCCTACACATGACGTTTGGGGTCTGCTCTGTGGTCCGTCTGTCTCTGTCGATCTCTGCGTTGTCTCTCTGTCTCTCCCTCCCCCTCCCCTCCTCTGTCTCTTCAACCTCGGCCCGCGCTACGCCGCCTCGCCAAGAGTCACCGTCTACTCAATCTGGACGACGCCGACCTGGGCGGGACGCAGGACGCGGTCCTTGATGAGCCATCCGTCCTTGGCGACGTCAATGACCTCGCCCTTGTCGCGCACGCTGCCGTCTGGCCGCTTGGGCGCGACCTCCTGGGGCACCTGGAACGTCGCGTCGTGGTGGTTGGGGTCGAAGGGCTTGCCGACGGGGTGCTCCATCTGCTTGACGCCGTTGAGCTCAAACGTCTGGAACAGGCCCTTGCGGGTGAGCTCGACGCCGGTGAAGAAGCTCTCGAGCGGGGAGCCCTTCTCGATCGGCTGGGGAACGTGCTTGAGCGCGGTCGTGAGGACGTCGGCCGTCGAGAGCAGCGCCTTGGCAAAGCTCTGGATGGCAAAGTCCTGCGCCTTGGCCTTCTCGTCGGCGCTCCGCCTCGTGAGCGTCTGGTAGTCGGCGCGGAGGTACTGGAGGTCCTTCTGCGATCCGTCAGCACACCTCCCCAAGCGACAAGGACTCGGCAACACCCACGGTCAGCTCCTTGACCTTGGCCTCGAGCTCGGCAATCTTCTTCTCGTCGGCGCCGGCCTCGCCCTCAGCGGCGGCGGGCTTGGCCTCGGCCTCGGCGCTGTACGCGCGCACGGCGGCGGCGCGGGCCACGACGGCCGGGCGGGCGACGGCCTGGCGGAGCGAGGTCGAGACGGAGCGGGCGAACATGTTGTTTGGGTGCGTTGGGGTGCGGTTGATGAGTCGAAGCAGAGGGCAGTCGCTGGAAAAGTTGGACTTTGTCCGAGCAGAGCCGCCGAGATGGGACGAGGGTAAATGGGGGGACCGGGTAGGGTCGGGTATCTTTGCTTTGCTCCGGCGGCACCTTGCCGCGCAAAACGGACGGCGCCGTGGCTGACTCGGCGTCTCCCATCAACAACGACGACCTCAGCTTCCCTCTTCCCCTCGTCGACGACCCCCCCTCACAGCCCAACTCGTACATATCATATCATACATGGCATACAACAGTCGTGTCCGTGTCCGTGTCGTCTCGTCTCGTTTCTTCTCGCAACGTCGCTCCTCCCCCCGCCTCGGCCGGCATCGGCCTCTATCCTGACTTTAACAGGGCAAAGTGCGCGCCAAGCCCCCAGTCGTCGTCGACGGCCGTCGGCGCATCGGGCGCCATGCTCGGCGGCATCGGCAGCGGGAGGAACCAGAGCGAGGGGAGCGTCGGCGTCGGAGGGGTCTGAGGGCCGCCGTCCGAGCTCGCCGGGGACGCGGAGCGCGGCGGCGTAGGCGTGTCCGCCACGAGCGGGGGCACGTCGTCGCGCGTCACGCTCAGCGGCGGCGGGCGCGGCGCGGGCCGGTGCAGCGGCTCCTGGTCGCGCCGCTTGAGCGAGACGAGGCGTGGGCGCGCGGTGCGCACCACGTGCGCCTGCTGCACTGCTGTCGGGAGCGGTGGCAGCGGCCGGTGGGCCGGCCTCGGCGGCGGGCTATGTGCTGGCCTCGGCGGGGGAGCGCGGTGGGCCGGCCTAGGCGGGGGCGGGACGGGCGGCGGCGCCTCCTCCTCGATACTGGATAGCCGTGGTATTCTGCCCGTCAGCGCCGACTGGCGAGGCAACCTACCTCACGATCGGGGGGCGCGTCTTGCGCCGTGGCGGCTGAGGGGGCGGGGCGCGCCGCCTGACGACCGGGCGCGGTGGGACGGGCGGCGGTGCTGGCTCGCGGGCTGGCTCGGTCTGCCATACCAGCTCGCCCCAGACGCCCGTCTGGGTCACGCGCTTGAGCGGGGGCGGGTGTGCTGCAGCGGCCATGGTGGTGGGTGGGTGTCTAGTGTGTTGCGGTGCGGCCTGTCCGTTTTAAAGCGCTCGACGCTGGGCAGGGGCAGGGCGGGCGATTGCGTGAAGCAACGACGTCGCCACTGTTGTTGTCGTGGTCGACGCGTCCGTTTCGTGTATGTGTGTGAGAGTGTGAGATGCCGGGTGGGAGTGGGTCCGTCGGTGTATCGGGCGGTGGGTAGCTCCAAGGCTCCACTCGGACTGCCTTGAGACGAGATGGTGTGTGCGCCTGGGTAATGTCTATCTCGTCGATATCAGAGACGTCGAGGACGCCGGGGGGTCCAACGACTTTTATTGTCGGCGCGGTGGTGGCTGCGGGGGAGGGGATGGTGGGGTGGTCGTGTCGTGACGCAAGCACGATTTGCATCTACCCCCCCGTTTTCATCGTTTATGATGCAACCTGACGACGGGCAAGGTGGGTGGGGCAGCAGTAGCTCATCAGGCAGCAGCAGCAGCTGAGGAGGAGGAGGACGAGAACGAGCAGGTGAGCTTTGAGGTGCCGGCTGTCGGCCTGGATCCACCTCGATTGGAGCCTGTTTGATCGACCTTGTCGCTCGTTGGCTGTCGCGCTCTCTCGGTTGGAGCGAGCGAGCGACCTGCACCACGCGCAGCAACTCAGAGCAGGCAGCAAGCATCACGAGCACCCGTAATTGACGCAGTTCTTGTGCCTCAATCTCTTCTCTGGCGCTGCTTCAGAGTGGTGCCTCTGCCGCCGTGCCACCCTCCCCCGGCACCCCCCGCGCCACCCCGTGACCCATCATGACCCAACGACGACGTCATGCGCGTCTCATCCACCCACCCACCACTGCACCACTCTGACTAGCAACTCGGTTCCACTCTCAACGTCATTGCTCCGTTCCAGTGACATTCAACGCGCAGCACAGCACACACTCGCACACAATGGTCGCCGTAGCGCTCCTCGACGCCGCCACATGGCTCCTGGGCATCATCGGCGCCGCCGACACGCCGCACCCCCAACCCGGGGCTCCGGCCTCGCCCCAGCCAGTGCCCTGGGCCGACGCCCGCAAGCGCGCAGAGGCGCTCGTCGCCAACATGACCGTCGTCGAGAAGGTCAACATCACCAGCGGCGTCCTCGGGCCGTGCCAGGCCAACTCGGGCGCCGTGCCCCGCCTCGGCGTCCCGAGCCTGTGCTACAATGACGGGCGTGGGTGTCGACGTCCTAGAGGGAAGGCGAGCTGACGCCGAGTCTAGCCGCCGGGCTGCGGTACACCGACTTTGTGACCCAGTTCCCGAGCCAGTTCACGACGGCCCAGTCGTTTGACCGCGAGCTCGTGCGCGGCGTCGTCGAGCGCTACTCGGCCGAGTTTGCCGGCAAGGGCGTGAACGTTCAGCTTGGTCCGGTGCGTGTGCGTGCTGGACGCGGCTGACGGCCAGCTGACTGGCGGTCCATTGGGCCGGAGGTGAGGAGGGCGACGAGGCAGAGCTAACCCCCAGCCCGTTCACAGGCCGCAACTTCGAGGCCTTCTCCCCCGACCCGTACCTCTCCTCGACGCTGTCGTACGTCTCGATCCGCGGCGCCCAGAGCTCCGGCCTCATCTCGTGCGCCAAGCACTACTTTCTGTACGAGCAGGACCCGGTGTGCTCTGGGCCCGTGACGGACGACGGGCACAGGACAGACTGCCAGCAGGTGCACTCGCTAGTCGATGGTGAGTGGGCGTGCGGGTCGGGTGGGGGGAAGGAAGGCGGGGGAAGAGTGTTGGTGGGCGAGGTGCCTTCCTCGGGGGTGGGCGGGCTGGCTGAGCCAGTCCATCTCCAAGCGCAGAGGGCGATGGGAGGAGGAAAGAGGGGGAGAGAGAGGAAATCGAGGAAGGTGGTGATGGGGACGAGGAAGGCAGGGACAACCAGCTGCATACTTACATGCAGACAAAACCGTCAAGGAACTCTACCTCCCCTCCTTCGCCGAGGCCGTCCGCGCCGGTGTCGGCGCCGTCATGTGCTCGTACAACCAGATCAACGACACGCCCGCGTGCCAGAGCGACGACGCCATGAACCGTATCCTCAAGAAGGAACTCAACTTCCAGGGCTTGTGAGGATCCGAGGTGACTCAGTCGCTAACCTCACAGCGTGCTGAGCGACTTTGGCGCGACGCACTCGACTGTCGAGTCGATCAACGCTGGAATGGACCAGGAGCTGCCGGGGACGTGGTTCTGTGGGTTCATCGCGCTCTTTCATGCTAACCCACCAGTCGGACAGCGCTTGCTCAAGGCCCTCAAGGACGGCAAGGTGAAGGAGAAGCGCCTCGACGACATGGTCTTGCGGTAGGTCGCAAGTGTCACACTTTTCTGACCTACGCAGCATCCTCACCCCGTGGATCGCCTTTGGCCAGGCAGACGCGTGGAAGGAGGTCAGCTACCAGATCTACAACCTTGCCGACGAGGTCAAAGTCTGGGGCCACACCTTCAAGAACCAGCACTTGGATAACCGGCGCGAGGACAGCGCTGAGTTTGCAAGGAAGGCAGCGGAACAGTCGCATGTGTAGGTGTGCCGCATGTGTCCGTCACCTAACGCTTGCAGACTACTCAAGAACGACGGTGTGCTCCCTTTCAAGAAGAGCCTGCGCCGGATCGCCCTCTTTGGCTCGGACGCAGACTACCCCACCACCGTGAGCGGCTGCGGCCCCGACATGTGGTGCACGACCGAGACCAAGCGGATGCACTGGAACGGGACGGTGACCATCGGCGGAGGATCGGGCGCGGCGTACCCCAACTATGTGGTGCGTGGGAGGCGATGAAGTGGCTGTCAGCTCACTCTCCAGGTCCCACCTATCGAGGCCATCTCTCGCCGAGGGCGGGAAAGCGGCATGCGGGTCGACCATGTCCTCCGCGATGAGAAGGAGTTCTACGGGACCATCGGCAACGTTGCAATCGCCTCCGAAGTCTGCCTCGTGTTTGTCAGCGTGTTCCAGTACGAGAGCTGGGACCGGTCGACGCTACGACTTGACCGCGACGGCGAGGAGCTGATCAAGCACGTCGAGAAGAAGTGTGCCGGAGATGTTGTCGTCGTCATCCACTCTGGTGGCCAGGTTCTCGTCGAGGACTGGGTGGGTCGCGGTTCCCGTCACTGCTAACCCATCAGATCGACCTTCCCAAGATCAAGGGAGTAATCTTCGCCGGCTATCCCGGGCAGGAGACGGGCAACGCGCTCGCCAACGTGCTCTGGGGCGACGTGAACCCGTCTGCCAAGCTGGCGTTCACCATGGGCCGCAAGGAGTCTGACTGGCCGCCGAACAACATCCTCCGCAAGGTCAAGAAGGGTCACGCGCCCCGCCTGCACTTCGCCGAAGGCCTCGCGATCGACTACAAGTGGTTTGACAAGCACGACATTGACCCGCGCTTCGAGTTTGGCTTCGGGCTGAGCTACACCAAGTTCAAGCTTGCCGATCTTGAGGTCGAGGCCAAGCACTCGCCCGTGCAGGACACGGTCCAGCAGACAAACGAGCAGCACGAGGGCAAGTATGACCTCTACGACGTGCTGCTCGAGGCGTCTGTCAGTGTCACCAACACGGGCGATGTGTTTGGCGGCGAGGCACCGCAGCTCTACATGTCGTTCCCGGACAGCGAAAAAGGCCAGCCTCCGCGGCACCTGCGCGGCTACGCCAAGGTGTGGCTCGAGCCCGGCGAGACGAAGCGTGTGACGTTCCCTCTGGTGCGTGATTTCACTAATCCTGGCTAACCCAGCAGCGCAAGAAGGACCTCGCAGTGTGGGATGTGAAACGCCAGCTGTGGTACATTCCCAAGGGATCGTTTGTCTTTTCCGCGGGGCACAGTTCCCGGCAGCTGGTGCTCGAGACGAGCACAAAGGTTGAAGCCTAGCGAGTCGGCGCTGTGGCCTTGGGCCCGGACACTGGCCGCTGGACACCAATGCGATGCAATGCATGTGCGCGAGCTCGCGCTGTTGTACCAAGCCTATGCAAGCGGTTGTATGTGAGGGGGTGGGGGCGGGTGCGTGCGTGCAGCTGTGTCCACACGTCGCGGCTATGCCCACACCTCTTCTGGGGACACGAGCACCTCGCGGCCGTTTGCGCGGACGTATGTGCCGTCCTGTTCTGTCAGTGCGATCTCGCGGTGCGCACGCACCGTGTCCTTGGGCATCGACTTGCGCATGTCGAAGCCGTCGAGCTCGTCGCGCGTGCTCCCGACGCCCTCCATGCCGTTGTAGTAGTCTACGACGCGGCGGAACACGCTGTACCCGAGCTTCTCATACATGGCGATCGCGCGGTGGTTGTTGCAGCGCACGAAGAGGTCGACGAAGAATGCGTCGACGCAGTCGGTGCCGTCGGGGTGGGAGCCGTTCGCCCCTTCTGTTGCTTCTCCTTCTCTTTCTCCTTCTCCTCCTGCTGCCTCGGCCCACCCCGCCGACCCATCAGACGACAGCCGCTCCAGCATGGCCATGCACACGCGCGCGAGCCCGAGGCCGCGGTACGCGGGGCAGATGGACAGGGCCGTCAGGTGCCCGTGGTGCTGCTTGTCTGGGGGCGGGGGCTCGTCCTTTGCGATCACTGGGGGGTGAGGGGGCGGGGGGTCAGCGTCGGCGCGGTGGGGGTGGGGGCAGGCGCTGCGCCTACTCACTGTACGCGCGCACCTGGTCGTCGAACGCGCCCTCGACGGTGTAGCACAGATCCGGCCACTGGGCGACATAGCTCGCGTAGTACCCGTTGTGGTAGGTCGCTGTCCACGGGTCGGCGTTGACGGCGTGGAAGCGGAGGATGTCGGTGGCTTCGAATGGGCGGAGGATGGACATGATGCCGCCGAGGGGGGAGGAGGGGGGCTGTCGCACCGTGCGGGGGAGGTGGGCCTCGTGTCGCGCCGTGTCTGATGCCTGGCCGCGTGTCGAGTTGTCGGCGCGCCGCGCTTGTTGTCTGTCGAGTTGCGAGTTTTCGGTGGAGTTGGTGGAGGCGACTTTTGGCTCGCGGCGAGTTTCCGATCGGCCAGCTGAACGACAACAGTGAGATGAAGTACAACGATGCAACGACTCGTCGACACCACCACGCATCACTTGATCACGACTGCACGCCCGGCCACGACCATCACGTGCGCGCCCGCCCCCCGACCGCCCCCGCTACGCCCGGAATGCCGCGCCTGACTTCGGCGCTGTTGCGCTGCGCGGTGACTGGTCGGGTCGGTCTCGCTGCAGTGTCCACGTGAGCTCGAGCTCGCGGGCACATGATGCGGCGGCGCGTAATTATGCCTGGGTGTCAATTCACATGCCGCCTAGCGAGCGACTCGCCACTGGGCACTCGGCACATGCTAGCTCGACCACCTCGGTGTACTTGGAGATGCCTGTGGCCATGCTCACCCCGCCGCCACCTCGGCCTCCACGTCGCTCCTCCCCCTCGGCCCCCGCTTATCGCGCGCTAACAGTCAGGCACTCTCGGCCGCCATCTAATCGCCACGGCCAGCACGGGCTGGCCGCGCTGGAATCTCCGCTGGCAGCGACGTGGGCGGGGAGGGGGTCGCCTCGCGCAGAGGGGGCTCAGCAGATCGGGGTGCATGGGAATGGCGACTGCTCGACTGCGAGCGCTCTAGTGCCGCATCAATCCATCACATGTCACGCCACTGCCCGATCGGACAAAACGGGGCCTGGCCGTGGCAATTTTGCCTGACGGCATCGTCATGGCCACCCACCTCTGCAGCGACGGGGAGATAACGCGCCTCGGCGATTCGGGAGGGAGAAAGGCCTCCAGCTACGCCATCTAGGGGGAGCAGAGAGGGATAGGATAGCCCTGTCGATCTGCAGGCTGGCCCGAGACATGGACAAGGACGCGGGCTTGCCGCCGCGTCGCCTCCGCCTCGCCACTCGCCTCGCCTCCCGTCGCCACTCGCCTACACCACTCGCACCCACGCGCGCCCCACGCACAATCAGCACAACTATGCGGACCGCGGCCCGACCTCCACCTCGATAAGCACGAGCGCGGCGCGGTCCGATCGTGCGCGCGTCCGTGTCCATGTCCGCGTCAGTCAGCGTGTCGCGCGCCATGACGCGAGCGGGGGCCGGGGGGTCGGGCGCGCCAGCCCAAGTCGCACCTCGCGTTACTGCCCTTTTGTACTCTTGTCGGTCGATGAGAGCATGAGTAATGCGTCTCTGCGAGATCTGCGGCGACTACACCCTCGACTACACCCTCGACTCGAGGCCCGATGGCAGAGGAAGAACACGTCGCACAATTGCCGTCGGTCGGGAAGACGACGGCGGTAGCTCCTGCTCTGCCCCCCCTCGCACCCTCATTCCTCGTGCTGCGCTGCGGTGCAGAAGTCCTACTCCTGCACGAGTCCACGCTTTGGCCACTCACTCCGGGAAAGGTAACCCGGCGACTGGGAGCACATAAAAGGCGACGAGGCGAGCAGCAGGTCGCATCCTCATCGCACTCGCACAACCCCCTTGCCCTTGCTTGACCTACCCACCCCTACCACCTACCACAAGCCACATTGCCACTGTGCGTTGACACACCATGTGCTGGGGCTGCATTGACGATACCAGTCTCTGCCACATCGGCGACGAGACGACGACGACCACCACCAACAACAACAACAACATGTCCGACGCCAAGCCAACCTCGACCCGTGCGCCCACCCCCGACCTCGAGGACACGGGCGACGCAAAGTCCAACATTGCCGTGCTCGTCTCTGCGCTGGAAGCAACCGACATCGAGGACAACGACGTCGTCGACGACCCGACCGACCCGACCGAGCTCGTCGACCCCGACGCGCCCGAGGCCGCGGGCGACGTGCACAGCCTCGCCGAGGTGCTCCGCCTCCAGCTCGCCGACCTCAAGGACGAGACGCTGAGCACCAAGGTGTCGGACTGGACCAAGGTGCTGCTCACGTCCACGACACAGTGGGCGCGCGCGGCCGAGGCGACGGGCGCCGCCGAGGCCGTAGAGTGGGACAAGTTCCTCGTCGAGCACGCCGCCGACCTGGAGCACGAGCAAGAGTTCATCACCAAGGCCGGCGAGCTCCTCGCCGCCACAAAGCCCAAGCTCCACCTCGCGCCTGGCGCGCCCTCGCTCTCGGTCGAGGCTGCGACGCCGATCGACGCAAGCGCCACCCCGATCGAGGCAAAGGTCGACCGCATCGAGGCGACCCTCGCCGAGCGCAAAAAGAAGCTCCAGAAGGACCAGGTCCACGCCCACCGCATGCGCTCGAGCCTGTCGATGCAGCTGTCCGAGCTCGAGGAGGTCAAGGGGCTGCGTACGGCCGTCGAGGCCGAGATGGAGCGCCTCGACATCGCCGGCAAGAAGGCCGCGCCGCCGCCGCCGGTCGCCGTCGTCGCGCTCTCGGCCTAGGCGCCACTGTAGTCCAAGTATAATAGCCTGTGTATAGTGTGTAATGTATGATGGGTTGCGTGCGGTGTGATGTGACGTAGGTGGTTGCGGCGCACCAGACTGATGCGGATGGCCAAACGCCAAGCACCAGCACCCAAATGCGTCAACGCTGCGTCGTCGCCAATGCACGCTGCAGCATGCACGCGCGCATGCATGCATGCATGCACACGCCCACGCCCCCCGGTCATACAGTAAACAGAGTACGCATGCACCGCGCGATCAGAGGCACCTCCCCCCACCGCCGACTGACCGACCGCGTCACCCGCGCATGCGGTGTGAACAGAACGCTCAGGAAAGCCACTTGCGGCGACGCGATCCTCTCCCACCCACCACCCACCACCCCACCGAGCGTATCCGGTGATCAGCGTCACTCAGATCGCACTGGGAAGGTGGAAGCTTGGGATGTGCGTGAGCTGGCGGGAGGCGCCGGCCGGCCTGGCCACTGCATGCGGGGGCGCGCGTCAGGTCGGTGGGGGAGTGGTGGTGGAGTTGATTTCTGGTGTACTTAATTGGCGAGGGGGGGTCGAGCAGTCTTCCCAGCATCGTCCAAGCAGACTCTACGGCAAGCACAACGACACCAACAGCCTCAGCGACACCTCAGCGACACATCGCGACACCCACAGCAAGTCGCACGACCGCAGCCACCGCTCCCCAACCGGCCCCCGCACCCAACCCCACCCCCATGCCCTCCCTCCGCATCTGCCTCTCGCCCGGGCCCTTCTCCACGCCAACCTGGAGCCCAACACACAGGGACAGCCTCAAGCCGGTCCACCAGCACTGGTTCACGACCCCTCTGCGTGCGTTGTTCTCCCCTCGATGCCGAGCTGACCCGCCAGACCCAGGGAGCCAGTCGCGCGCCTCCTCGGTGCCGTCTACGCCCGGCGCCTCGCCCGCTATCTCGCCCATGCCCCTGCCCTCGCCCCCCGTCGACCGGTGGAGCTCGACGCCGGACTGGACGTCACTGACGCGCGCCGTCTCGTCCCCTCTATAGCAGCCGCACTGTACCATGCATGTTGTATCATCTGCCAGATGGTCGAGGCGGAGGCGGCCACTTAGCCTGACGCGCCGGGTTGCCGTGCCTGGCGTCGTAGATCTCTCGCTCCACGGCCCACTAGCCCCAACTCAGCCCGTCACGAGACTGGCTCGCGGCTACCCTGGCACGTTGGGGCAGGTTGCAGGCCCAGGGCATTGGGAGGGGGGATGTGTGCCGCGTAACTTGGCGGGGCATGCCGCCCACCCTGCCACCCATCCCCGACGCGAGGTGGCCTCGACTCGCGTGTGGCACTCGCGCGGCGCCAACCGCCGTGGCTGGAGGTGAAGACCGGCCGACGGCTCATTTACCACTCTGCTTGTGATCCTGCTGGCCATGCACACAGCGCTGGGAGCCACTGGGAGCCACTGGGAACTGCCCGGGCTGGTTGCTGCACCTCACAAACGGTTTACTGCACCGCTACAGCCGGGCGATGCCCTGCGCGCGTCCCGAAGAAACAGCACGTGGAGCTGGACGACCCGACATTCCTTCCATCGCCTGCAGCACGATCGGGTGATGGGTGATGGGGCACGCACACTACACGCTGCAGATACCGCACTCGGGGTAGTTAGCGTCGCCTGCACCTCGCATCAAGCCCTGGCGGCCAAGAAGACAGCGAATGAGCGGGTTGTGCAGGCGCCACGCTCAAGATCGCTTTGTTTTAAGGCTTGCTTGGTATCATTCCACAAGTTGTGCTGGCCGCCGCGGTGTAGCGCTGCATCACGGGACTCGTGGACTCGTCGACTTCTGGAAGCCTGTCCACGGTCAGCGGCCGCACGGCTGCGCGGGATGAAGGAATGTACATTACGAACATAGCGTCAACCTTCGTCGCTCAAGGCTGCTAGTCACTATGCCAGGACCTGCATCCTTAGCCTGTCTCTCACTGGTTAGTGGCACACAGCGGGGGCCACTACATGCCTCATTCCCCCCCTAGGAGCCAGTCAGCAGGTATATCTAAAGCCGCCGGCGCCGCCTAGCTCTCTTCCCCTCAGCAACTCAACACCCCCAATACACCAGCACTAATCACACAACATGTCCAGCAACAAGGTGAAGCCTTCCACCCTCCCGTGCTGACGACAGTCCACCCAGCCCGAGATCACGCCCAAGGATATTATCAACGATTCGGCCGTGACGTCGCTCGAGACGGGGAGGCAGACGGCCACGATGGACGACATTGTGAAAGTACGTACGCTCCGACGCGGCGGCTGACATGAAGTATGAGAGGGAGCAGGCTGCCAAGAAGGCCGCGGCGGCCAAGGCGGAGGGGAAGCCCGAGTTGGGAGGAGCGCTGGGTGGCGGATTCTGAATGTCGGGCCGCAGTCGGTTGCCGTTGGGCTGGGCGATGGAGAGGCCAGCGTGATGACGGCGTTCGTCCTCCAGTACTATGGATGCATGCGCCACGTTTCCATGTTGCCGGGCCATCACGGTCACGAGGCAGCGACGGTGGTGTTCCCGGGTACATAGGTGCCGCTTTGAACGAGGCTGCGGAACACGCCGAGCTGATGGCAGCGTGCAACTGGAGTGATACGGCCGGCGCATGCTGAATGGTTCTCCATCGTCTTGGGATACGCTTGTGTCTCTACGCTGGCCTGGTACAGCAAGATGCGCGCCCATGCCGCAGTCTGTCCGTGACTCGAACTGCAACCTCGTGTCAAGGTTTAGCTAGTCGCCTTGGGCTGGCTGCCACGGCCACAAGTCGAATGCCGTGCCAGCCGCCGCTGTGTCAATATGAGCGTCTCAAGCGATAAGTACGAGCGCAGCATGCACCGCTGTGCATGACGCCGCATGCTGCCAGCAGGAGCCCCGTGGAACACGAACATGTCCAGAACGCCATTCTGCCACAATCAATGACGTGTGATTTTTTCGGCGTGCAGGGCCCCGGCCCGCGCGCCGAGATATCGACATGGTGTGATGGCGCCGCGGCCCCCTCGACATGGACAGAACCCCCATCGACAGCCTCAACAACCACCACCAGCAGCCATGACCGTCGTCGCGCCCGTTTTCGACAAGGCCAACCCCAAGGCGGAGAAGTGAGCGTGCCGAGCGGCCACCCGCTGACCCCAGGCTCTACCCCTACCACCTGCCCTTCTCGCCCGAGTGGGCCGAGAAGAAGGACATCTTCGGCTCGTCGACCATGATGATGGCCGGCGGCGGCATGTTCATGCGCAACCCCCTCATCATCTGGAGCGCCATGGTGCTGGCCGTGCAGCAGTATGTGACTGCTGAGCCGCTGCGCAAGGGCAAGGACGCGGCGAGCCCGCTGGCGACGATTGGGTGAGTCGCGGAGAGGAGCGAGAGGAGCGAGAGGTGCGCGGGGTGAGGGAGGGGAAGACAGACTCGCCACGAGGAGCGCGAGTGCGACGGCGCGACCTCGGCGGGAGGATGATCTTGTCCCACCCCACCCCCGGTCCCGCACGACCAGCCGCAGCGAACATCTACTGACCCCCACAGCATGGCCCTCTCCGGCGTCTTCGCGCTCACCGTGCCCAAGATCATGCTCGCGCCCGAGACGGCAGCTGCCGCGGGCGCTGCCGCCGCCGCCGCGTCGTCGTAACTTGGGATCCATGCAGCGTTGTACCTGGGCGGGCCGGGGCGGGGCGGGGGTCGGAGCGCTGTCGCGTCGGCGCGTCGGGGCTTTGGAACGGTGGCTGACTCGGAGTAAAGAAGGAGGCGGAAGGGGGAGGCAAGCCGCCGAAGAGGGAACAATGGGAGGGCGAGGTGCGGGGCTGACGTGCTGATCTCTGGCTGATGTGCTGATTCTGACAATGCCACTTGTTGCTGAACAATGGCGAGCGAGCGAGCGAGGGTGACGAGACGAGGTGAAGGAGGCGCGAGGCGCGAGAGGGTCGCGAGGTACGGGGGTGGGCGGCCAGTGCGAGTCGATGCGCCTCGTGTGCGTGCAGCGTCGAGCTGCTCGTCGCTGCCGTCGCGCCGTCGCTGCCTTCCTTTGGCACGGTGCGAGTGGCTCGCTCGCTCGCTCTGTCGCCAGCACTGACCACTTTAAATGACGGCAACGCACAGTCTCCCACTCGTCGTCTTTCCATCCACTACCACATCAGTCAACACACACCTCATCCCACCCCATCCCCCTTCATCCCACCTCATCCCACCTCATCCCATCCCAGCTCATCCCACCTCCCACCTTCCCAGCCCATCTCCCCCACAATGGCAGCCACGGCCGGGCCGAGCGGCAGCACGCTCCACATCGCAAAGGACAAGCACGACCAGCACGCGATCCACATCCAGCACGCGGCCCCCAAGGCGGGCGACACGGCGCAGCCCATCCCCATCCAGCTCCCGACAATCTACATCAACCCGTACGCTTCAGCACCACACGGCATGTCCGGCGCCCCCGGTGCGTTTAGCGCCGCGCCGCGCCCGCCTACCCCGCCCGCGCCGAAGAAGAAGGAGCCCAAGGAGCCAAAGGAGGAGAGCAAGAAGCCCGCCCCCGCCGTCGTCGTCGCGGCCGAGCCCGCCCACGTCGTCGTCGCTGCCCCCGCCGCCTGGTGGAACTTTGGCGCGCCGCACCCCCTCCTCTGGGTCACGCTCGGGCTGAGCATCCTCGCCATTGTGCTCGGCGTGCCGAAGGGCACGCTCCCGACGATCACTGGGCGTCACCGCGTGCTGCGTGTGAGTGGTGCCAGTTCTCTTCGGTCCCGAGCCACCACTAACTCCGCCAGGCGCAAGAAATCCAGGTCGCCGAGCGCCTCGCCCTCCTCAACCAGCTGAGCGGGTTCCTGCCCCCTCCCCTCGCGGCGCTCCTCATCCCCGAGCAGGGCCTGGGCGCCATGCTCGCGGCGCACGGCGGCGCCGAGCGCGCGCGCGCGCTCGACCTCATGCGCCTCGGCACCGGGCTACAGCTGTGGAACGCGCAGGCGCACACGGACGGCACGAGCTGGTGGACGATCGAGGACCTGTCGGACGGCGCGAGCGTCGTGCGCTCCAGCGCCAGCGCTGGCGGCCGCGAGCGCGAGGTTTGGGTGCTGCGCGCGGCCGACGCCGTCACCGAGCACGCGGCGCTGCTGTCGGCGCTGACGAGCTCGCTGCTCTCCCGCGAGCGCCTGTACGCCGAGCTCGACCGCTGCCGCGCCGAGCCCTGCGGCCAGGGCCAGCGCGTGGCCACGATCACTGCGACCCCCATGCCGCAGCCGCAGCCGATGGCGACGGTCGTGCTCGAGGCGCCTGAGAGAGATGAGTGGGAGCGCTCCGCCGACGAGCGGCGCCGCGCGCGCGAGCGCGACATCGAGGCAGAGGAAGAGCGCCGCCGCCACCGCGAGCGCGAGATCGAGGTCGAGGAGCGCGAGCGCGACGTTGCGCGCCGCGAGAAGTGGGTCGTCGAGAGCATGCGCAAGCTCGCGGAGAAGAGCCACCACCAGGCAAGCGAGCTCACCATGGAGGACCGCATCACCGAGCGCCTCAAGCACTACCAGCGCCAGCTGTCCAACCTGCACGAGTAGGCAAAACTTACATAGTCGGTGTAAAGACATTACGATGAATCTGCTGTTGCGTTGTGCCGTGCCGTGGCGTGCTTGCCGCGCGTGCCGCGTGCGACGGTGGCTGAGGTGGCGTGGCCAGGCGTTCGAGCCGGCGCAGAAAGCAGTCACGCGTGTTCCTGCCTGCGCAGCGCGCAGCAGCTGCGACAACTGCGACGACAGCCGTGATGAGTACCTTCGCTGCCGTATCCCTTGGGCGGGCCTGCACTCCGCAATGGGGCTGTGTGCCTCTCCGCAGAGCTGACATCGCCCTCATCCCGTCGCCCGCTGGCCCCGCTCGCGCCGACGGCCCGACGGCCGCCGTGCCTCGGCCCCCGGTCTCCACTACCGCCCCCGACCCTCCCTCAATGAATAATGCATAATGAATCTTCTCATGCCCATGCAGGTGCGCTAGACTTCTAAACGTCGCGCGCATTGTTCGTGTTTACGGTCGGTGGTGGTGGTTTTGTGCAGGTAACGGGTGGTGGTGTGTTGTGGGGCAGTGCCCAAGCTGGTCGAGAGAATGGAATGGCGTTGCGGTGCGAGACAATCAGGAGCTCATCGAGCCCAGGCTCGGCGCCACATTACGCCTTGGAGAGCGTGGGGCTCTGGAGCGAGCTGCGGTTCGAACTCGTCGACGAGCTCTGGAGCGACGTGCGCGCGCTGCCCTCGGGACTGCCTCCGAGGTCAATAGCCGTCCACGCGTCGGCCTCGGCGGCGGGCACGGGCGGCTTGATGGTCACGGTGGACGCAGCCGAGCTCTTGCGGTCAAGGGCCGACCTCGACTTGCGCGTTGGCGTCTCGGCGTACGGGTCCGTGTCCTGGATTTCCGACATGCTCTTGCCCTTGTCCTTGCTGCCAATCTTTGGCGACGTGTCGGTGTAGGCCGCCGGGTTGAGAATGTTGGCATAGCCCTGGGGCGGTTAAGACCTGGTCAACACGCCGTTGCTCACCTCGTCTGCGCCCGCGTCCGGCACCTTGCTCAGCGGCGCGTTTGGCCGAAGGTGTTCGTATCCCGACTTGATCCTGTTGTTGGACGTCTCTTCGCGAATCTCGGCGACCAGGTCCTCAATGCCCCACCAGTTCAGCGTGCTGAACACGACGTTGCGGCGCCAGATTGTGGAACCCGGCAGTGACTTTTCAAAGGGGCCGAGGAAGGCCTGGGCGTGCAGGTGCGCATACGGGGAGCGTGGGTCGCCTGCAAGAAGACGTCAGCAGCGGCCAAAGGAAGCGCAGAGTGGGTGACGCACGGGGCATGCCATTGACAAAACCGACCGACACGTCCTTTGCCCCGAAGATGCGTTCTGCGGCGTCGGGTGACTTGGCCGCAGTTGAGAGCAAGAGCCGGCTGGCGGTGGCTGTGATGCGGGAGAGCAGCGGCAGGTCGGTCGGGCCCTGTGAGTCATTAGCTCCAGTCTCGCCGCCTCCACTTGCTGGTCCACTCACAAAGTCGTAGACGCTCGTGACGTGTCTGTTGAGAACAATAATCAGATGGCGCCCGCCAGCACACAGCGCGTCGGCGTTGTCGGCGGGGAAGACGGTAATGTCGTCGTCGCGGTAGACGATTTGCCGTCCCGAGACGTACAGGTCCTGCGCCGAGCTCAGGCCGTTTGTAGGTGACACGTTGGGTGAGCCGGGGACAGCCTGCCGTGACGACAGCCCTGCGCGCTGCAAGTCTGGTGTGCCGGGCCTGTAGATGTCGGGGCTGGCCGCTCGTGCTGGTGCGAGGGGGATACGGGCATCGATGGGGGAAGGTGGGACCGACGAGTTGTAGCGGCGCGGCGAGCCCATGTGGGACTGGGAGCCTGCCGTCGCGACAATGCCGCAGAGGACGCACCCCGGGTGTATCGTCTGGAAGACTGGGGCGGCCGTGGTGGTCGTCGGCGAGCTCGTGCTGGTCCGTAGCAAGGGTGCTGCCGAGGAAGACGGCTGGCGATGGAGACCCTGCTGTGGCGAGACGGTTAGACGGCCTTGAAAGGTTGGAGCTGCGCTGCTCGAGCTCGACATGTTGTCTGGGAGTGGTGGAGGAGCGTTTGTTGGAGGGGAAGTGAGTGATCCTGTGGTTGAAGTGGACGATGTCGACGAGGCAGTGTGGTGTGGGTGTGGGTGTGGTGGCCTTGGTCGCTGGGGCGTGACCGTGCTCGACGTGTTTGTGGCCGTGCTACTGCTGGCGGTTGGGCTTGCCGTCGGGCTACCCGACGCCGGCGGCGCCGGCGCAGCGGCGGCCGTGACGGTTGACATTGTGGGCGCGACCCGTGCGGGGCAGGCGGGCAGGCAAGGCAAGGCACTGGCGGCGGGCGGGGTGGGGCGGGGGTGGTAGCGGTGGTGGTGGTGCCAGTGCTTGCTGCCAGGGGGCGGCGAGGGCCCTAGCGAGGAGGGTGCGTGTGGGTGCGAGCTCGCTGCGGCAGCAGTGTCGCTGGAGCAAGCGCGCGCTGGCTGGCTGACACACAGGGAGCTAGCCTAGGCTACACTGCAGGCAGGCCAGGCAGGCAGGCCTTTGGCGGCGCGCGACAAGCCGAGAGGGAGGGAGGGAGCGTGCGAAGGGGGAAGGCGAGGCGAGGCGAGGCGCTGCGGATAAGAGTCCTATTGTGTCGGGGCGCGCTGGCTGGCCGGGGGCAGAGCGAGGGGGGAAGGAAGGGGCGCGTGGGCGATGCGCACAGTCTGTGTGGGTGAGTGTAATGTGTGTGGGTGGGTGTGTGCGAGGTGTGTGATGTGATCAAGGCGAGAGCGACGAGCCAGGCGCCAAGTCCGAGTTGTCAGAGGTTGTAGTGCTAATTGCTCTTAGTCTTTTGCCAGCCTGGCTGCATTTGCCGCAGCAGTGACCGCCGACTCGGCTGACAGACAAACAGACTGCGCGCCTGCGCGTCTGCGCCTGCGACCGACGGCTACGCAGTTCCCTCCCTCTCTCTCTGCACAATCTAAGGCTCCTGTCGCTACTGTCGCTCCTGTAGCTGCTCTGCTTTTGCACGCTGAAGCATTCTACCCTTTGCCTTTGCACTCGGGTCTAGACTTGGAGCCCTGACACTTTATGACCCACTCCCACCTGGCACGCCTGTCTCACGGCACGCACACCGCCGGCCGGATGAGTGGGCATGACGCATGACGCAACGCGCTTGCTGCCGCCTGGCTGGCTGGCTGTATACGCGGGCTGCTCCTTACCAACAGCCGCCCCGATTACCCTTGATCGACACAACATCCTAGCCAGAAAAAAAAAATCAAAATGAATGCTTGGTTGTTTGCCGCCGGCGTGCCCTGCGCGTCGTGCACTGGTATATCACGCCATCCCGCAGCCCAGAGGCGAGTATCTCCACCTACATGCTTGCACTGCGCATCCTCATGTCCCCGAGGCGGGTTTGGCCGCCGTCGACGGCTGCTGCGCCAAGAGGCTGCCACGAGTCGATTCCTGTGGCGCTCGCCGCAACAGCGTAAATAGACACTGCGGCGTCGGGTAGGAGCGGAAGCATAGTCACGTGGATACGATGGCTTTCCTTATTCGCTCCTCCCACCTCTACCACGTGACTATACTCCCGCGTCCGGCCGCGTTTCGGCCATGGTCACATGTGCGGGGCAGTTCCATCAGCCAGGATTGCAAGTTGTAACCGGGCCGGAACACGTCCGCGTACCAAAGACGCCGGCGGCGCACCGACTGCAGCCTTGTCGCCTGAACGCGCCCACCTCGAGCCGAGATGGGCATGGCGGCATGGCTGGGGCGGGGGAATGTGGGGCACGACGGCGCGCACCACACCTGCATCTTGCAACAGCGACCACTCTTTTAAAGAGACGACCTCGCTCCGCTCCTCTCCTCCTCCTCCTTCCCTTCGCTCCAACTCACCACTCTCGTACCCAAAACACACCCCGCCCACCATGCCGCCCGCCCCAGCATCGCGCGCCTCCATCGTAAGGCTCATGTCCCTCACCGCCTCGGCAGGCTGCAGGGGATGTGGCCGCTCCCACTCGGCAGCCCACGCCTGCGCCTCGACCCACGACCACGGCAAGCGCGGCCTCGCCACCCCCGTCGACCTCCCCGGCGCGCCCCAGGGCAACACCGACTATGCCTTCGAGGTGAGTGTTGGCGACGTGGTGGGAGTCGTGAGGGCGTGTGGGGTGGGGCTGGGCGCGGCGGCGGGGCGGGACACGGCAAGGTCCGGCGCCGCGGAGGAACGGCCTTGGCACGCCTCGGGCGACAACGAGCTGTGGAGCGGTGCGCGGCGGGCAGCGAGCAAGCACCACAAAGCATCCCGCAACGCGCCAGTCGCGCCCCGCTCGCTATCACGCACTGGCTGCGCGATAGACGCGGCCGGGGGACAAAACTCGTGGTGCCGTGGCATGGATATCGGAACTGCCCCGCACACGGCGCGTGTGCCAAGTTTAGCCGACGACGCGCATCTTCTTTGTCGACGCTGTCCTCTGCCGCACACGCCCGCTCGCCCACTCTCATGCATGCACGCGTGCACGACACTGACCCCCACAGATGGCCGCGTCCACCCTCCGCTTCGGCACCGGCGCCACGCGCGAGGTCGGCATGGACCTGCGTAACATGATCAACCTCCTGCCCGCCAACGAGCAGGCGGCGGCCAAGATTGCCGTCTTCACCGACCCCAACGTCGCCAAGCTCCCGGTCATGAAGACGGTCGAGCAGGCGCTCCAGAAGGAGAACCTTCCGTTTGTCGTCTTTGACAAGATCTCGGTCGAGCCCACCGAGAACTCGTGGATCGAGGCCATCGACTGGACCCGCGGCAACGACATCACCCACTTCCTCGCCGTCGGTGGTGGCTCCACCATGGACACGGCCAAGGCGGCCAACCTGCTCTCGTGCTACCCCGACAAGGACATGTACGAGTTCATCAACGCCCCCGTCGGCAAGGGCACCCCGATTGAGAAGAAGCTCAAGCCCTTGATTGCCGTCCCCACCACTGCCGGTACCGGCTCGGAGACGACTGGCACTGCCATCCTTGACATTCCCTCGAAGAAGTTCAAGACTGGTATTGCCTCGCGTGCGCTCAAGCCCACGCTCGGCATTGTCGACACGCTCAACACGGCCACCTGCCCCCGCGAGGTCGCCGTCGCTGCCGGTCTCGACGTCCTCTTCCACTCGCTCGAGTCGTACACTGCCGTGCCCTACTACGAGCGTACCCCCCGCCCCGACAACCCGCTCAAGCGTCCCGCTTACCAGGGCTCGAACCCCGTTTCGGACATCTTCTCCAAGTGGGCCCTTGAGCAGACGATCAAGTACCTCCCCCGTATCTTCAAGGACCCCCACGGCGACGAGGAGGCCCGCCACCAGATGCTCCTCGCCGCGTCGACAGCCGGTATCGGTTTCGGCAACGCCGGTGTCCACCTGTGCCACGCTGGCTCGTACCCCATCTCGTCGCTCAACAAGGCGCGTCCCAAGGACAAGCAGTACTTCCACCCCTCGTACAGCCCCGAGATCCCCCTCATCCCCCACGGTGTTGCCGTCTCGCTCACCGCGCCCTCGGTCTTCCACTTCACGGCCCCCTCGTCGCCCGAGCGCCACCGCACCGCCGCCGAGATCTTTGCCGGCAAGGACCGTCTCCACGAGGTCGCCAAGGTCCGCGACGAGGACATTGGTGCCTTCCTCCGCGAGGAGATCCAGAAGTTCCTCGACTCGGTCGCCGTCCCCCGCGGTCTTACCCAGGTCGGCTACGGCACGTCGGACATTGAGATCCTCGCCAGGGGCATGCTCCCCCAGCGCCGTGTTCTTGACCTTGCCCCTGTTCTCATCAAGGACAACCAGACCCAGGAGCTCGAGCAGCTCCAGGGCATTCTCGAGGGTGCGATGCGCTGGTAAGCGTGGCGCGGAGGCGTGTGATAGTGTCACTACAGCGTAAACGAGAAAATCGTGCGCGAGTATAGGTGGCGTGTGTGGTTGAAGGAAGCGAGTGCCAATGGTATGCATCGAGTAGCAGTGCGGCGCGCGAGGCGCGAGCGAAGCGAGCGCAGGGGGGCTTTGGTCGAGCTGGGGTGACACTTGCTGGTCGCCATAGCCGAGCTATCCTTGCCGAGCTCAGCCATGGCGGACCACACTCTTGGATACACCCGTGGCTTGTGGACAACCCAGTGTCCGCTGAAGTGTGCGCTGCCCGCGACAGTACGTGTGTCCGAGCGTCGGCGGTGATCGTTAAAACCCAGTGTCGTGGCGCGTCGCATGTGGCACATCGCAGCTGGGCCCAAGCGCGTCAGTGGCAGCGATCAAGACGAGCTCCTGACGCGGCCCGCGCTGGCCGTAGTGCACCCCGCAAGCCGCGAGCAGCCAAGTCCCCCATGTGAATGACAACCGTTGCATCTCGCCGGATCCTTTTACTAGACAGCACTAAGCCACACCGTTCACCTTGAAGCTCTCGCGCTGAGTCCACGAGCTGGGTCCTGTCAGTAAAGCCCATACGTCACCACTCACTCCCAGAAGCCCGCGACGACAGGGTCAATCTCCTGGCCGCCCGTGCGCTCCTGCACGGCCTTGAGGGCGACGCCCGAGATCGAGTTGGGCTGCACGCCGGCGTTTGTGATGATGCGCGCGAGCCACGTGATGAGGTGGTAGTCGGCCTCGCCGGGCTCCTGGCCGTTGAGGTACGAGCCGTTCGACTTCTTAAGCAGGTGGGTCACCTCGCCGCGGATGAACTGGCCAGCGTGGTCCCAAAGCTGCTGGGCCGACGTGTAGAGGGCGGTACGGGCCTCCTGCTGCGGGGGTGTTAGCGGGGTCGGGGGTTGGGGGAGAGGGGGAGCGTGCTCGACGCAGGGTGTCGTCTCCGCATCCCCCGCGCCTCCACGGCCCCCGCCACTCACGTCAGGGTTGCCGGTGAAGAACTCGAGCAGGTGGCCGTTGGCGCGCTGCTTGCCCTCGAGGAAGGCCTTGAACTCGGCCGGCGCGTCGGGCGCAAACGCCTCGAGCGCCTTCTGGCGGTTGGCGAGGAAGCCGCCGACAATGCCCTTGGCCTTGGCCTCGCGGTCGGCGTCGTCGACGGGGAGGAAGAAGAGGTCGTTGGGGTCGTGGGCGGGGTTGTGGATCTCCTTGATGATCTTGTCGAGCTCGTGCGTGTGGTGCGCGTCGTGCTTGGGCGGCTTGGGCGCGCGCTTGAGGATCTCCTTGACCGATGACTGGGGAGCGGCGGGTCAGCGCCGCGGGGTGGGGGATTCGAACAGACGACGGCCACTCACAATGGTCGACTCGTACTTGTGCCCGTCGGTAGTGACAAACACGGGCACCGTGCCGTTCGGGTTGACCTTGAGGAACTCGGGGTTGAAGTTTGCGCCCTGGGCGAGGTTGACCGTCTCGAGCGTGATGTCGCCGGGGGCGTAGCCGCTCTCGGTGATGGCGACGAGCGGGGCGTGGACCCAGACGGAGCCGGCGAACGTGTAGAGGACTGCGGGCGGCGCGTCAGCGCCGCTGGGGGCGGTTGGGGGGGGGGGGGGGGCTGAAGCCAACTCACTAGGCTTGGACATTGTGGATGGGTGGTGGTGGGTGATGAAGCAAGACGAAGGATGGTGTTGGCGCTTTATAAGGTGCAAGCAGCGTCGCGCGTTCGTCACTCGTCGTGCTTGCTTTGTCGTTGCCGGCGGGTGCGGTGGGGGAGTGGCAGCGCGGCGAGTGCCCGTGGGAAGGCAAGCAAGCACGCTGAAACGACGACACGACGCTGTGAGCAAGCACGTCATGACGTCACACCACTCTGCACCATGGCGAGGTGGACGACACATGCCGGACCGGACTGTCGCGCGGCCGTGGGCCGACAAGCCACCACTCCGACTCCGGGCAACCGGACCAAAGCCACCAATGTCTCTGGCCGAGCCTTGTAGACCCGAAAGATGAGTCACAGCGTGCAGCGATACATGGGCCGAACACAGACCGAGATCGACACAGTCACAAAGCATTCACCGAGCCCAGGCCGCCATCCCGACCGCCGCCCCGCCCCGCACGCGTGGCCCCGGCGAATGCCCCCCTCCCCCCCCCCCGCGGCCAATCTAAGCACCGTGTGCATTTTGCTTCTGCCATCTATCTGACCGAGTCTATGACACACGCTCAAGGCGCGCCGCCGGCCTTGAGGCGCTGGGCGCGCGCGGCGCGGAGCGCAACAGTGCCGACGTACGCCGTGACGGCCGAGAGGGCGAGGAAGGGGGGCAGGAGCTGGCGTCAGTCGCAGCCATGCGCACACTACGCACCTGGTACAGGCGCCATCCGATCCAGTAGCGCAGGATGAGGCCCTCGAGGCCGACGAGGCACGCGAGGAACGCGTAGATGGCCGAGGGGGGCGTCTGGAACTGGAGGTTGTTGGAGATGTTGCCGATCTGTCGTCGTGGGTTAGCAACTCCTCAACGGCCTGCATGCCGACGGGACGCACCAGAGCAAGCAGCAGGGCCCAAGGGACAACGACGATGGCGACACCC
This sequence comes from Vanrija albida, assembly GCF_041260175.1. Lineage (NCBI taxonomy): Eukaryota > Fungi > Basidiomycota > Tremellomycetes > Trichosporonales > Trichosporonaceae > Vanrija > Vanrija albida. The sequence continues at coordinate 3,520,172 of NW_027191420.1, read as the reverse complement.
GCGGCGGCCTTGACAAACGCGACCTCGCGCTCCTCCTCCTTGAACGTGTGGAAGAGGTCGCCCTGGGGCGCGAACGCGGGCTCACCGGCGCGCGGAGGGAGCGAGTGGCGCTTGCGCTGCGGCTGGAGCGCGCTGCCGGGGAGCTCGACGACGCCGAGGGGGAAGGACAGGGGCTTGTGCTCGTCGCCGTTTGAGAGGAGGAGGCGGGCGTTGAGGGCTCCGGTGGTGGCGGCGAGGGCGCGGGGGGGTTTGGCCGTGTCCTAGATGGTTAGCTGGTGCTGATGCGAGGATGCGCTGTGGTGGGCGGCGAGAGAGGTTGGGCGTGCTGGGCGGGGCGCGACGCCGGTCGAGTGGCCGACGGACTCGGGTAGGCGGCAGTGGTCCGCCGCGACCTGCACCGTCCGCCGCGACCTCCACCATCCGCCGTCTGCCAGCCGGCGCTCTCCACATCCCCACCGTCGCCCTCCAAGCCAAGCCCCCACGCCGCGGCAGTCGCCGCCCGCCGCAGCCCAACCAGCCGCGATGCCCATCTCGCCAATCCCGCATCCCCTTCGGCCTGGAGCCCGACGACTTACCAAAAAGTACGCGGCCTTGCCGTTGGGCTTGACGCCGACCTGGAGCACGACGTCGTCGCCGTCCTCGGAAGAGAAGGACACGAACGCGGCCCGCGGGACGACGCCCTCGCCCGACTCGGCGTCGACGATGCTGAACGCGAGCTTGAGCGTCGCGGCCGAGGGGAGGGCCAGGGGGGTGGTCCAGCCGGATGTCTTTGTGAACCTAGTAGGTTAGCACTGCACGTCTCCCAGGCAAGCGGGGGTGCGGGCGCACCACACACCCCACACCCCACGCCGCGCCGCGGCCTGACGGCCGACGGTGCCGCGCACACTCACACCAACGCATCGTCGCTGACCCCGCCGAGGGACACCACCGCCTTGCCGCCCTTGATCGCGAGCGATGAGCCCGCGACGGCCGACGCCGCGGCCAGTGCTGTGGCCAGTGCTCTCCTGATTCCGCGCATGTTGGGTTGGGGTGAAGTGGATGGTTGGATGCGAGTTGACATTGCACGAGTTGAATGCCGCCGGTGTGGTTGCGCCGCGGTCGCGACGTGGCGCGCCCCGCGTGGCGGTCACGTGGTGTGGCAGTCGCCGTGCAAGGTGCAAGGTGCAACCTGCAACCTGCAAGGTGATGCATGACCATTCCCCACGCAACAAGACCCCCGGCGGCATGACAAACATTATGCATGTTGGCGGATCACATAGTACGATACAGTGGCAGAGGCCCAAATGAGTGTGGGGTGCAAAGAGTCGGGGAGGGCGCTGGCGCGCGTGTATGTGTGAAGCTAGTACAGTCGTTGGCGTGTCGTGAATTATCTCGCCAGCGAGCAGACCATATTTTTGTTTGGGAAAACTATCCGCTAGGTCGAAGGGTGACAAAGAGATCAGACGCGTAGCCGCCTGAAGAACCCGCTTGGACAGTAGGGTCGGGGGTCCGCTGGGGACTGGACATGCTCGAGCCGCTGGGGCTCGGGCGAGGTGGTGGGCGGTTGACGTGGTGCGAAGGGCCACCATGGGGCTCCTCCGCAACGTTCTGCAATGCCTCCAGGGCAGAAGGAGAGGGGGATACCATGGGCGGTGTTCGGCCCGGCGACGGGCCCGACTGCCGCATGCGCGCGACCTTGAACGACGAAGGTGGTGGCGCAGCGAGCAACGGCACGGCAGAGCCAGAAGTACCGCTGACCGGTCGCGGTCGCGGCGCGGGCTGATTCTTGCGCTGAACCCGGAACCCGCTGCTCCCGCCGTTGCTTTGCGATGGCGCCTCGACACCAGTAAAGATGGCGGCACTCTCGTTCATCTTGGCGGCCTTGCGTGCAGAGTTCTCATCACGGGTGCGCTCGTCGAGCTTGGCCTTGCGTGTGAACAGCGCGCGGAAGCCACGAGGAGCACGCGGCGACGTCTCGGGGTCGACACCCTCCTGGCGCTGGTTCCTGTAGCGACGGCGAGGACGGCGCGGGCCTGGCTCGTCGTCCGAGTCGTCGTCATCATAGCTTCGGCGCGTTCGGGCGCGATCATCGCCGCCTGAACGTCCAAACCACGCAGAACGCCGCTTGGAAGCCTCGGACGGGCCGCCAGCATCCTCTTCCTCAATCGCAATGTTGTTAAGCGAGCGACGTTTGGAGATGGTTAATGGCGGTGGGCGGACGCCGTTGTTGTCCGGCCGCATGCCACGAGCAGGCGGGTACGTCGGCGTGGTCGGGACGCTGAGCGAACCGTGGTGCGGCAGGCGAGGCGAGGTTGACATAGCGCGAATAGGAGGAGCCATTGGCGAGGTCGGCGATGCAAGTTCCTCGACAATGGCCGATGACGAGCGTGCTCTGGCGTGCTGCGGCTTGAACTGAGAACCCTTCTCATCGCTAACGCGAATCAGAGGAGCGGTCTGTGGCCAGCCAGCGCTGTGTCTACGTGGGCTGTTGACTGGAGACTTCTCGCTGGGCGATGCAAGTGGCTGTATGTCCGAGTAGCCGTGCGTAGGTGTGACCATGGGGCGCCACATGTCCATGATGCGGTTCTCATCAGACATGGATGCAATGCTGCCCTGGTCGGACATTGACCGCCGACCCAGGTGATCGACAGATGGGTTGCTGACTGGGTAGTAGGCGCGTTGGGCGTGCATTGATGCACGAGTGTAGCCACCGAGTTGGCGCTCCACGCCCTGCGAGTGGCGGTCGAGCATCATCTGAGTCGTGAGGGAACCAGCCACAGAGACGTTGCGTTGGAGCTGGCGAGAGTCGCGCTTGCGCTTCTTCCTCGCGGCCGCCTTGCCTCCACGGACACCGTTGAGGCAGTCAAGGTCAATGATGGCCGCAAAGATGCCGCCGTCGATCGGGTGGTTGGACTCGTCAAAGGTTCCGCCGCCAAACAGACGGATAACACCTTCGAGGATCTTGACGAGGACCATGAAGAAGTAGAAGAGGAAGACGAGGGATTGGAGGATGAGCACGACGTAGGCGAGCCATTGCTGAGAGCCTTCTTCGACAGAGACGTTGGGGGCCAAGATCATTGCCAAAACAATCGAGCTGATGCGAGCGATCGAAGTGAAGATGACGGTGCCGCCCATGCCAGCTCCTTGTCCCCAGGGGCTCCACACTGCCGTGGCAAGGAAGACGACGAGTTCGACAACGATGAGGACAATGGTCTGGGCGAGACCGCTGCCCTGTCCTGCACCAATGGCAATGCCGCTAAGCAGGCTGCCCACAAGCGGGAGCGTGCGGTACAGCTGCTTCTCCTGCTCGTACACGTTGTAGATTGGGCCGAGTCCAAGGAGGGTTCGGGCCGCCTCATACAGCTTGCCGGTCGGAGTGCGCGAGATCTTGTACATGATGAACGTGGGGATGGCGACCGAGATGAAGGCAAAGGCGAGGGCGGCGAACACCTTGGAAACGATCGACGTGCGGTGGAGCGTAAGGTGGTACACGGACACTGCGGTGACAGGGAAGTGGAAGGCGATGATGAGTCGCAGCAGATTGCCGTACAGCGCGGCAAAGTGGAAGGCGCCGGCTTCACCTCGGGGCGTGAAACGAGACCAGATGCGGCGGAACTTTGACGGTACCGTTGGCGTGGCGGCAGCTCGAGGGGTCGTCGAGGCCGGGGTGAGAGGGACTTGGCCGAACTCGTTCTGAGAGCTGCGGGGGTCGTACCATTCCTTTGCGTTCGAGCTCGACCGTGAGTGACCGTTCGAGTGGCCGCCGTTACTGCTGATATAGCTGCTTCTGTTCGTGTTGTACGGTCGAGGTCCTGGACGGACAGGAGTGCGAGCGACAACAACCTTTGTCTCGGTGCTAAACCACTCTGCCAGTCCATGCACAATCCAGAGGATCAGGCTGACAATGATGATGACGCCAGCGAGCATGAGGAAGAGTGACAAGCAAGTGCCAAACATGTCCTGGGGTCGCAATCCGACGACAAATGCAAACGAGTCGATACCGTCGCGGGTCGAGTTGAGATCCAGTAGCTTGTTGGTCGCCGTTCCGTTCAAGTACAGCGGATACTTGGTGTCGTTCATCTGAAGGGCAAACTTCTCAGGGGGCGTATAGTGGTCCGAGAACAGCTGAGTGTGGTTGCTCGAGACGATTGTCGCGTCTGTGCCATGTTAGCGTGGCGTTTGGCGCGTCATTGCATGACGTTGGGCACTCACTCCACAGCAGATCAGCCCAGGCACTCTGCGCCACAATGGGATAGAAGAAGGCGGGCCACGAAACCGAGATCATTCCAAGCATGGTCACAAACTGGATGTGGTGGAGGATGTCTCGAAGGCCGGGGGTGACTGCAACGTTCGTTAGCCTCGAGCCACTGCCGCCCCCCGCAAACGCCACTGACCGAATCTTAACAAGGCAGCACTGACGCCAAGCCGTTCACCGCTGAGGCCGCTAATGAGCATGGTACCCCACTTGAGCATAGCGGCTTCGCGGTGTCCGCTGCCGCGCCGGTCGGCCCCGATGAGCCAGCCGGCTGCAAAACGTGCGGCCCACGTCACGATCCAGAAGGCGATGGCGAGCGACGCCGGGAACCAGAGGAAGAGCTTGTAGGGCCAGCTCCCATCGTCGTATGGCGTGACATAGACGTCGACACACATGATCGTCTGGGCCGGCTCGCTCGTCTCGACCACATGGATGCGGGAATGGATCGTGGTGAGAGCGTGCACGTTGTACAGTGGAACCGAGGCGTTGATGCCAAACGGCCCAGCCGGCAGCGGGCAGTAGGTCATGTTGCCTGGAATGTACTCCGAGGTCAGGTTGGCGGGGAAGATCGAGTTGCACAGCCACCCCGACGACTTGAACTGCACGACGCCGGCCTCCTTGGTCGTGGTGAAGATGGTCGCTGTGCAGGTCGTCAGCAAACCGGTGCCAGATCTCGCAAAGATCCCTACCAAGCTTCTCTGTGCTGTTACTGTAGCCCGAGAGGACGGACGGCGAGGTGCCGATGACATCAAAGCGGAGCACGTCCGAGCCAGCGCCGTTGAGGCCGAGGCGCATGCTCTCGTCGCCCTTTGCGAGCTGCACAAAGACATCGCTGACGACCAGGCGGTTGGCCACCGGCGCGACGGGCTCGTACTGGCTCGAGCAGTCGGAAAAGGCCGATACCAGCACCGTCGCTGCTGCGGACCTCGCTAGGACGAGGGCCCAGAGGGCGGCGGCTGCGCCGAGCATGGTGCTGCTGGAGGAGGTTTACTGGCCCTGCCTGGCCGTGAGGTGTGAGCTAGGACGTTGTTGAATGATGATGATGATGATGTTGATGCAGCGGCAATGCGGTGTGTCGATTACTTTTTCGGCGATCGGTGGTGGGGGAGGGGAGGAGGGAAGGCGAGGAAGGCAGGGCGCGGCGGGGGGCGGGGGGGCGTGCAGCTGGGCTGGCTGAGTCGTCGGTGCAGACGGTCGGTGCGTGCGCGCGCGCGCTGAGATCGCCGTGGGGAGGCGGGGCGGCGGGCGTTCGGCGGGCGGCGTTGAGGGGGTGTGCTGCAAGTGACGGCTGAGCCGAGTGCCGAGACTGAATGCAGCAGAGTGGGAGAGAGAGAGAAAGTCAAGAGAGAGATGTCGAGATGAGATGGGGGGTGCGATGATGGTTGAGAGGGCGAGCAGAGCACCGCTGCGACAGTCGCACAAAGAGGGGCAGCGAGATTGTAACTGTCCTTGTCCTACCTAGGACCTGAGACGGCCGTCGTTGTCTACAGACACTGCCTCCACTGCACTGGACCAGTCACAGCCCTCGCTCGTTCTACATTCCCCCTGGCCGCTGCCTTGCATGCATGCATGCTCCAACAAGTCTCTCGTCATGAGCACCTGCAGCACCTGCATAGGCGGCGGGCACATATGGGTCGAGGGTGAGAACATGTCCCAGGGTCAGGCCCACTCCTCACCCCCCTCACCCCCTTGGCTTGTTACGGCTCGCCCGCAGAATGGGTAGGAGAGTACGTCACTCGTCAAACCTTTTCGACGAGCACCGAGGCGGCGAGCAACTCGTCTCTCGTCGCTCGCCGCTCGGCCACATGCTACCAACACGTCTCATGCATGTGATACACATTCCGCGCGTCGCCGTCTCCGCTGTTTACACGGTTACATACACCTCGACTCCGGCTCTCACAGTGGCAAGCCGCTGCTCGTGGCCAAGCCAGCCAAGACGAGACGAGGCGGCCACTTGGGGCCACACCCCGTCCGCCTACAGTTGCTCCTATGCCTTTTCACCCGACGACGACTGACCTGACTGACCCACCCTGCCTGCCTGCCTGGTGCCGTTTGACCGACCGAGCGAGCCGAACGTCAGAAATCCCTGCCAGGCTCAAGTTTTCTATGTCATGCCCACCAAATACCGCTTAGCGTGCTTCACCTCATTCTGACACCATGCACGGCGAGGGGTCAGTCGCGGCGGGTCGCGGCCATCAAACAACCTCATTAGTCGGCGCGCCTCCCTACATTCCAGGCCAGACATTGCGCCTCATGATCGCCATGACAAGGGTACCATCTGTGCATAGTAGCTCTAAACCCAAAGTAGTCGAGGTCTTCTCTGTCAATGCGTCGCATGCTCAAGCTTTGAGCGCCTCAACCTCCTTCTTGATCGCCGCAACGAGGGTCGCCGCAGCGTCGGCCGTCTTGACTCGGAGCACAAAGGGCTTCATGCTGCCCGCAACGTCAAAGCCCAAGAATCTGATGTTGTTCCCATCGGCCTTTGGGTCGAGTGACTCTCCAACAGCCATGTTCTGAGTATTGGTTAGATCTCCGCCGACGCAAATGCACTTACCAGGATAACCGACCCGCCACCATCGGCGCGCATCAACAGACGCCTCTTGTCCGTCGTCTTGTTACGTTTCAACTTGAACTGGCCCAGGCCGACAACGGCCCACTTGCCATCCTCGAGCTTGCTCAGCTTGCCTCGGACCTCAGCAACAGTGTCCTCATCCTCCTCGCCCTCGCCAACGGCCTGAGCGAGGTTCTTGGTAACCTCGATGGGCTCAGCCGCTGTGGCAGGAACAGCAGTGTCCGCGCCCGGTGTCGGTGCCGACGAGGACGACGAAGCGCCCCCAAACGAGAACGGAGCGGCTGCTGGTGTGGAGAGGGTCTGAGTGAAGGCGAAAGGCTTGGCTCCGCCAGCTGGTGCAGGAGCAGCCGAGCCCGAGCCTCCAAAGCTGAACGCAGACGAGCCGCCGGCCGTGGCATTGCTGCCGAACGAGAACGCGGCCGCCTTGGGAGGCGACTTGGTAACCGCGGCTGGCGTGCTGCTGCTGCTGCTGCTGCCTCCAAAGCTGAATCCGGCACTCGCGCCGGCCGGCGAGCCGAACGAGAAGCCACCCTTGGTTGGTGGGCTAGTGGCGGCAGTGCTGCTAGGAGTCGCCTTGGCGCCTCCGAATGAGAGCTGCGGGTTGGTGCCGTCGGGGCCAAACTTGCCGAGCTTGGCTGGAGGTTCACCGGCGCTCGTGGTTGAAGCCGACGGGGCAAAGGTCTTGCTGCCAGGCGTCGTAGGAGCAAGAGGCGCAGATGGGGCAAACGAGAACAGCGCACCGGCCTTGGAGGGCGTGGGCGGCGCGGCGGCGGGTGCCTCGGGCTCCTTTGGCTTGCGAGCAGCCTCATCCTCCGCCAAAATGTCAGCAGCAAGCTGGTTAGCGGCCGATGACGTCTTCTTTGGCGCCTCCGTCGCGGTGGGACCTCCAAAGCTGAAGGCAGGCTTGGCCGCCGCAGCTACAGGTGCGGATGAAGGTGCGGTTGACTGTCCAAACGAGAAGCCACCTGCTGCTGGGGGGGCAGATGCGGGGGCCGGAACGGCAGGTGCAGCCGCCACAGCTCCGTTCGTCTTCTCTGCGTCGGCCTTGGGCTTCCAGCCCGCCTTTGATGCCGCCGCATTCAGATGGGCCTCGTACTGCGACAGGAGGCCAGGCAGCGCCTTGGTGAGGTTCAAGAATTCGTTGCTGTTGAGCTCGTGCGACACAAACGACAGGAATGCGTTGTTGAGGCCGCGCAGAGCAGTGTAGTATGCGACCTCTCCCTCGTCGGGCGGTGTCGCCTGCGAGGGTCCAGGCCCGGATGAGGAACGGAACGCGGGGGCAGCGGGCGCGATCGGGGACTTGGGGTTACCAGACGACGTGGGGCGCACCGTAGGAAGAGTGGAGAATGAGGTCGCTGGTGCCGACTGCGCCGGAGCTGGAGCAGCGGGCTGGACTGCAGAGCCGCCAAACGAGAAGCCACCAAACGGCTTGGGAGGAGCGGCAGCGGTCGGCGCAGGCTCGGCCTCCTTCGTCGGTGCGATAGGAGCAACCTCGGCAGGCTTCTTTCCGAACGTGAACGAAGGTGCAGAGGGCGCAGCCGGGGCAGCAGCGACAGGTGCTGGCGCAGCCGCTGGCGCCTTGCCAAACGAGAAGCCACCGAAGGCCGGCGGCGGAGCAGCAGCAGCAGCCTTGGGTGGCTCAGCAGCAGGTGTGGCGGGCTTGCTAAACGAGAAGCCGCCAAAGGCCGGCGCCGGCGCGGCAGCGGCGGGCGGAGCAGCTGGGGCAGGGGGCTTGGCTCCAAACGAGAAGCCGCTGCCGCCTGCGCCGCCGTTGCTCGTGCCGAACGAGAATGGCGAGGACGAGGAGGATGCCGACGGTGCGGAAGATGCACCAAAAGAGAATCCCGATGCGGGTGGGGCAGGAGCTCCGGGCGCAGCCTGGGCCGGTGAGCAGAGCACAACAATAGGCTTTCGGCGCGCGTCCAGCTTACCTCGGCGGGAGCAGCGCCCTTGCGCTTGGGAAGGCCGCGGATCCTGCAATGTCAGCGGGTGGCGCTACAGTTGGTGGCGAGCTGCACGTACTGCCTGCCGGCGATGGGCCTGAGGGCCTCCTCGCGCTGGCCCGGCTGGGAATCATCAGCACAAGTTATGAAATGGTCTGCCGCAGCACGCACGTCCTCTCCGTCCGAGTCGTGGTCGTCCTTGGTCAGCTGGTTGTCGGCGCCGCGCTTTGCCATCTCTACTGCTGTCTCTGTCGTTAGAGGATGTCTAGAGGGATGAGCGAGTCGTGGTGGATGAGGTGATGCGAGTAGGTTGCTGCACGACAGTGTTCGAGCTCGACGACCTGCCGCACCTTGGGCTCGAAATGTTGACGACCACGTGGATTTGGTTCCGCGGGCGTGTCCGAGATGACACAGTGGAAGGTGGTGACGACAGCGACGCGCCGTCGAATTGATGGATGATGATGGATCCTACGAGTCCACCACCGCCTCTTTCCACCTCGAACACACGCAGTCACATCAATACATCTCACAAGAGCACTCTCCACTCTTCATACGCGCCACTCTAGCCAACACATTGGCTGGAGAGCGAGCGCAACCCCTCCTCTCCCTGTGAGCCGCTCAGCCTCGAGCTGATTGACAAGGCGAGTACTGCTCTCAGCAGACCAGGCCACCTTGCTGCGCACCCTTCCCCCCACCGATAACGCGGCTGACCATTACAGGCTCCACCAACATGACCGCTAGCAATAATAACGAGCTGCGAACTGCCCCGACATCACGCAGGACATCGGTAGCAGATCAGGGCGCCGTGTCCGACTCGAGTGCCGGCGCGTCCTCGTCGAGGCGCGCCTTGCCACCCCGGCCAGCTGGCCCGCGCAGCCCAGAGCGCGCGGGGTCGATACACACGTCGTACACTGTCGTCCCAGCAGCACAGCTCCCATCCCCAGGCGCCCCCGTTGCTACACTCCCGGAGCTCGCTCCTGTTACCCCCTTCCCTCCGCCTGCGCCTACGTCCTTGCCCACCCCAGCAGCGATACCACAGCCACCTTCCCTCTCGCCAACGGAAGGGGTCCTGAATACGGACGTCACTATCACTGTCGCCCCGATCGACTCGTCGCCGCTTGTTCCTTTGGATCACTCGGAGCTCCCTGCGTACGAGTACCGTTCTCCCGAGGCCGTCATCGAGAGCTTGGACGAACCTTCCGCGTCCAACTTGCCTCCCGGCGTGCTGGCCGAGCACGATGATGACGACGACGTAGACTTTGATCACCGCGAGTGGGCCGCGCCTGCCAACAACGAAGGAAACGCGCGGCTCAGCGCCATGGACGTGGACCTCGACTCGCCAGCTCTCACAGCGGCCATTCCGGAACGTCCACAGATCGGTCCCGGCGTGCTCGCCAGGCGCTGGCTTGAAGCCGTCCACGAGCACCACCTATACCAGCCTATTATCACCGAGCTTCCCAAGCCACCATTGCCCAAGCCACCTTCGAGGCAGCCGACGATCACGGAGGAAACGGCCGGTTCGCCTCCGTCAGCTGGCGTTTCGCCCACCGAGCCTCCTGTGCCCACGATCCCGCCGCTCACCGTCGAAGACGTGTTGGCGTCCCTCCCGGGCGGGCTGGAGCATCATCACGAGTGGTACTTCTGCCCCGAATGTTGGGGATGGCTCCATGTCAAGATGGGCAACGGTGACATCCCAGACGTCCTCGATACGGACGAGTGGGAGAAACGGGTCGAGTTCGGCAGTTCGTTCGACCGTGAGCAAGGGCGGATAGCTCGACAGAAGCAGCTGTCTCGCCTGAAGGACATTGCGACATCGCGCTCCGTTCCGGTCAAGAACCAGCACCACTTCCACTCATTCCCCTACCTTGTCCTGCCTACTACCGAGCGACACATTGACCGCGTCCAGCCCGAGGGGTACAAGGACGCGTTCTCGCATTTGGATCTCAGCTATGGAGTGCCTCCCCCGGAGCTCGTCGAGTTCAAGGACACAGCCAACAACGCGGCGCTGCATGTCAGCTGCTCTTCAGACGCGTGGGTCTTCGTCGACTATGGCCCCGTCCCTGGTCAAGTTCCTATCGGTCTGGTCAAGGAGTTCACTGCCGAGAAGAAGGAAAACCCCAACGTCGGCGTGGACAGGAACCAGAGTGTGGTCGACGCTTGGAGCTTGATCATTACCCTGCTCCAGAACCCTCTATTCAGAGGCAACCGTGGCTGGGTTAAGCTTGAGAACAAGACGTTCAGCTCCAAGATCGGGGCTTCATTGAGATCGTGGGTATATCCGCCTCAAGACTTCTCTGACATCAGTTCCCATCTACTGGAACGCGTTGGGTTTGGATGCAGACTGGAAGATGAAGGCTACAGAGTCGGGCCATTCGCCCAGGGAGGCCTCATCACCGACGAGCACGTTACCCAGATGAATGCCTACATGGCTCGCACCTGGGTGGAGGTTACGTTGTGGCTTCAGCAGTATCAACGCCAGAACGGTGAGTTCGGTCGAAGGTTTCACGCGCTAACCTACAGGCCTCGGTCTCTCGTCCGAATGGGTCCGCAGCAAGACTCTTGGTGAAGACCTCGATCGTCTCCTCGACCTTTCCAAGATCCCTCACAGTGAGCAAATCATAGTGGGCACTCGACTTACCAGCAGAATCCATCCCGTACAGTGGAGACCTGTACCAGGCTCTCAACAAGCTTGGGGCGTCTATCCACGACGTCCCGTCGACTATTGAGGATGCCTACGATCTCCAGGTATCCGACGACGCCGAGAACACACCGCAGTACCTGGGTGCTCTTGAGAGAATATCCAAGTCCCAGCTTTTCGGCAGCGACACACTGCAGATTCGCGTGGCGACAGAGAGGTCCATGGACCGATACACTGATGGTGAGTGCGGAGCCTGTGCATTTCTGACACTCCCAGACGAGGTGGACGAGGCCTACAGTCTCATCGGATGCACTCCCGAACACGTCTCAACCATCATGGTTGAGCGTGAGGAAATGCCGGTGGAGCACTTGCTTGATCTTCACCGCTCTGCCATGTCCTCTGCGTCCGACAGCAAGCGGGCCGAGATCAGCCGCGCGCTGTTCATCATTGGCAAGGATCGACGCAACGACATGATGGTCGAACTGGGGAAAAGTGGTGGCTCATACCTGTCTCTGGATCAAGCGTACCGCGAGTTCAACCTCTCGCGAGATACCCCCATTGACGACGAGATGCTTATCATGACCTACGACGGTTGGATCTCGGACAGGCCATCTCGGGCCGACCACTACCGCATGGCCCTCTCAATCATTGCCAATGCCCCTGGCGAAGAGCGGCCGGTGCTTCAAGCGTACCTCGCAGGCAAGGACATCTCCGAGTTCCAAGGTCCTGTTCGCCGAGATCTCCCTGCTGGACTGCGGAACATTGGCAACACGTGTTACCTCAACTCTGTGCTCCAGTTCCTCTACACTGTCAAGCCAGTCCGCGACGCTGTCACCAACTTTGAGGAGTCGTTGATCAACATGGCGGGAGACGAGGAGGACTCCGCCAAGAACAAGGAGAAGCTGTTGAAGGTCCAGTCCTCCCAGCGTTTCGTGCGACACCTCAAGGACCTCTTCAACGAGATGTACAACACGGACAGCAGCGCCGTCGTGCCGCAAGAAGAGCTTGCGCGTTTGGCTATTCTGCCCATCGACCTTGTGGGTGAGCGTGCGCCTGCATCTGCGCCAAAGGGCCGTGTGACAATCGACTCGTTGCCAACCATCCTGTCGCCCATCTCGTCCAATGCTGCTACTGTCGCTGGTGATTCGGCGCCACCGACACCTCGATCCATCGAATACTCGCCTCCGTCTAGCCCCCCTCCTGGCGCGCGCCCAATTCTCGAGACCCCGGAGCGGCGAACGTCTGTGCTAGGAAAGCGCGCAAGCCAGGACAGAGAATCACAGTTTGGCGGCTCGGAGGAGCGTCTCCGCAGGTTGACAGATGACCGGAGTGACGAGATCGAGCTTGACTCGCCGACAGAGGCTGCTCTTAGCCCGACGGAGACCAACGAGGACGTGGAGATGATCCCGGTATCTCGCTCAAGCACGACCGATCTGGGCATTCCCAGTGGATTCTCAAAGCTGGAGCTGACCTCGCCAATGACCGAGGAGCCGCCAACGCCGCTGGCGGTAGTGTCAGCAGCAACCGGAATCGCGACGCCAGCCGATTCACCACCTCCTGTACAGGCGCCGCTACCAGCCGCTGCTGCTGCTGCTCCCCCGCCGCAGCGGAGCGCTCCTCCACCACTCCCACCCAGGCGTCCTTCCATGGCTCTTGTGGCGGCCGAAAAGTTCGGTCTCCAGCAGGATGCTGCAGAAATTCTCATCAACGTCCTCGCGCAGCTCGAGTATGCGTTTGACCGCCAATCTGACAGCGAGGGGCATGAGCTGCCCAACTTGATTCAGGGGTGAGTTGCGGGCATCGAATCGCGACTAACTCTCCTCAGCCTGTTCTCGTCCAAATTCCAGCAGCAAATGTTGCTTGAATCGACTGATGGTTCGCCTGCCCAGTCCAATGAGCCCGTCGAGTCTGTGTTTGTGCACCCAATCATCGGCGTCGAGGAAGACGGCAAGGACCTTTACGACTGCCTGTCTGAGCTGTACCTCGGCGGTGCTGAGATTGAGTATGAGGGCAAGAAGGGCTTCAAGATGGACCTTATCGACGAGCTGCCACCGCTGCTGTACATCCAGATGAGGGTAGGTTTTGGTGTGGGTGTTAATGCTAACGATCCAGCGCTCCCAATACGACCCTATCAAGCGAGCGCAGACAAAGACGAACACGCACGTCCCATTCGGACGCAAGCTCGTCATGGACAGGTTCCTTGCGAGCGCAGACCCGGCGAAGAGGCAACGCTCCATCACCCTCACGCGTGAAATGATGCAGATGAGGGCGAGACGCCACGAGCTCAAGAACCACAAGCCCATGGCGATTGCGGAGACGTTCCGGTTCGTGCGCGACGCGCTGTCGACCGACGCTGCCAAGGCGGTTCTTGGGGCCTCGGACGATTCTGCAGTCACCCCCGACTTACTTGAGGCCCTTGGCCTCGAGGCGTCGGCTGCAGACGAGGAGATTGCCAGCATCGAGGCGAAGCTTCCTCAGTTTAAGGAGGAATTGGAGCGGCTGTGGGCCAACGACAACACGACCGAGTACGAGCTGGTGTCTGTGTTTGTGCACGGTGGCACGGGTACCGGGGGTCACTACTGGACGTACCAGGCAGACCTGCCTCGCGATGGTGAGTTTTGCATGCTGTCTTTCACTGACGCGAAGGCGACAAGTACTTTTACTACAGCGACGAGGTGGTCAAGGACGTGCCGGCGAGTGATGTCTTCAGCGACAAGTCGGCTCAAGGGGTCAGCCCAGCGCTGCTGTGCTATGTGCGCAAGGACCGCCACCTTGTGGACACGCTGCATCGTGCGGCTGCGCCCGAGGAGGGCAGTGAGGAGTTGGTGGCGGTGACTGCCGCGACGACCGAGAGTGGGCCTACGGGGGGATGGTGAGGGCGAGGCGGGGGTTTGGCTCCAGGTAGACACAAGACTGTACACACACACACACACACACACTACACCCACACATACAAGCGACATACAAGGGGATGAAAAATTCTTTGTGATGAATTCCGATTCCTGCGCTGTGGATACTAGCTGTGACACTGGCATTTGATAATGAGGAACTAGTGACGAGGTACTCTTCGTGTAATGACGAGGAACTGACTGCCATGTTCACACCGTCCCAGCAGGGCAGGCAGGAACATGGTAATGGCGGTTTCGAGATGGCCGCAGTGGTGTCAGTGGCAGCGAGGGGAGCGAGTAACGCGAGGGAGGCAGAGGCTAGCACGGTGCCACTGGGTTCCCATGTCTGGCTGGCGTGAGGGTGGCGCGTGGCGTGAGGGTAGCGCGTGGCGTGAGGAGTAGTCACGACGGGCTCGGGCTGGGTCATGGGGCGTTGACGAGGGGTACGGCGCGCCGGCTCGGCGTCGGTCGCTGCCCCATGGCCATGGTGGATACTGGCGTGTCCCCGGTGCCCGGCGTCCCGCCGGGGCGCCACGTCCGTCTCGTCGTCTCGTCGTCGCCACGACCCCACGACGACACCACGCCGCGTCTCACGACGGCCCCAACGCGCCGCATTCCGCTCTCGTCACCTGCGCGACCTCGCGCGACCGAGCCCAACCCCCAACCCTCTCGGCATGGATATCTACTCGTCGCCCAGATCCCCTTGCCAGTAGCCAAATCTCGGCAGATTAGATTGCCCAAAGATTGCCTGTGCGGGGACGACGCGTTTTGGGGTGGGGCGTCACTGTTGCCACTGGTTCCCTCTGGTTCCCACGTCACGCTGCTCGTGTCTGCATGTCCGTTGGAGACGTTGGATACGCCGGCGCGCGCTAGCTGGTCGCGTCTACGCGATGCTGTTCGCGTGCGGCGGGGCATGTTGGCGCGCGACTGCGCGACGGGGCATGTTCGCACGCGGCTGTCGTCCATTGTCGCGCGGCTGTTGTCAATCTGGCCCGCGGCTGTCGTCAATGAACTGTCAGCCGGCCGCCTGGATATCTAATGCGCGTTTCAGTCACCGACCGACGTCGAGCCGCGGCCCGTGGAGCGGGGCGGAGCACGCATCATGGGAATCAAGGCGGCGCGAAGGGTGAATGAATGGAGCGGCTGGAGCGGGCGGCTGGAGCGGCGCTGAAACCTGCTCCCTCCGCTGCGGTGCATCCCGCAACAGTATCCCGCAACATAGGGGCAGGGGGTCGATGACGGACGGCGTGTCATTGAGCAGCTGCACCACTCCGTGGGAGTTGGAGTGGCCGTCTGGCCGCCGTCTGTGTCTGGCCGTGCCGTCTACGTCTGGTCTCGTCTCGTCTCTCGGCCCTTCTTGCCCGCCAACTCCCCGCCGACTCCCCCCAGCTCCGCTCGACACCACCCCCGCCCTGCGGTGACTACCACGGTGCGAGCAGGAACGGTGCGGCGTCGTGGCGAGGAACAGGCCGCCAACGACGACCACTACGCCGCCCGCCGCCCCGCCGCCTCCGCCGACCTCCGACGCCGACTGATTGATTACTTGCTTGATTGATTGTCCCGGCCGCCACGACATGCGTTGATTGACACGGGGCAATTGCGCCGCGCCGCAGAAATCGGCGCGGTGAGTAGTGGGCGCGCCGCGCTGGGCGTATGCATCATAATCCCCCGTGCGCCACACCTCTGCAGGGCTGGGTTCAGGCGCACGCATTCAGGCTCGACTCGGCCAAACGACTCTGGGTCAGCCTGCAGTTCGGAAACAATACCCGGGACGCAAGGCGTGTCCTGAGCCTGCTGGGCTCGCCTTGGGCCGCCCACCGTGGCCGGAGAGTTTCGGAGGAATGCAGACTTGGAGCAGGGACCAGCAGGGAGCAGAGGCAGAGACTGCAGAATCCGGCGGAATGAAGACGACTAGAGGCACAGGGCGAGGAACCAGTCTGTCACCCAGTACGCGGTACGCAGAGGGACAGGTACCTCTGAGGGGAGGGAGGGAGGGGGCGGCGGTGCAGCGTGGCAGGCGGCGGAGTAGGCTGCTGCCGCTGCCGCTGCCGCCTTGTCGCGGGAAGCACCAAGGTTGGCTGAACCAAAGTTTTTCTTTGGTCCTCGACGACGACGGCGGCTCAAACTCTGTTAATGGCTGCGCTGCGGCTGCAGTCAGCTGCCCCCCTCATCCGCCCCATCCGCTGGACCTCTGCCCGAATAACAGGCTACGGCATGCACTCACTCGTTTCCATTGATGAAACATAGGGTAGCGACCCAGTGGGAGGCAGCGAGGTGGGCAAAAGGCACAGCGAATAGCCAGCCCTGCTGCCGTGACGTCGTGGCCCTCTCCCTGACTCAAGGGCTTATTACTGCATGTCACGCCCGTGTCTGGACATGAGAGGCCTGTAGGGGTCCCTGTAGATCTTTGCACGGTGTGGTGATGGCCAAGGCTCCGCAGCAGAGCCCACGGCCAAACCGACGAGATCGGACACGGAGCAATGTAGACGGCCAAGCTCTTGCTTAATGAAAACCGACCTTTTGGCGTGGCTGCGGACGAGGTCGATTGATTGACCGCATGGCGTATAGCCTACTCTACTCTATGCGTTTCGAGTCCAAGCTCCGAGACATGGCGTTGTGGCTGCCCCGCATGCCCCGGCGTTTCGTGCTGCACTAGTGTGTCCACCTATTGCTGGCGGGCAGCAGCCACATTGTCGACGCCCCGCCTGGCCGCGTGCAGCGTCGTCGATGTCGACAGCGTTACACACCCCCACCACCCCCCAAAAATCTTCCTCGTGGCCAGATCCTCATCCACGACCACATCGTCTGTCACGGTAGCCTTCGCCCAAGGCCACCTTGCGAGCTTAATCGCCCGTTCCTGGTCCCAAGTATGGACGGAAAACCCGCCCGCCGCAAGCGTGGCGCCACGCATGGCAGCCTGGCTGCCGGGCATGCCCGCGCCGTTTGAATAAGGTACGGCACTCAATCTTGCCTCCCTCTCGGGTTGGGCGGCTCCCACGCGCAGAGGGACACGGGCTTGCCGCGGTGGCCGGCAGGACCGAGCACCCACCGGCCCACCGCGGCAGGTAGGTAGAGTGGCCAACTCTGCCGTAGCCGGAGACTCGCCGACGACGCCACGGCCACGAGGACAAAGCCAAAGCCCAAGCAAGCCCAAGCCACAGCGTCGTCAGCTGCCTGCTCGTGTGTCGCTCCGCTCCGGTGGCGTATGATTGCGCGGCGCCCACCACCAACGTACATACGTCGCAAACCAGCGGGACGAGAGGGTTGGTGGCGGCAGCAAGCGCCATTATGGCAGCCAACGCTACCTACCCCCTGCCCTCTTTTCCAGCTTTCCAGAAATTCAGAGTTCATTCCAATGCGTCAGACACAAAGGGCGTGTTTCGTCAGTCAGTTGGCTGCTGCTGCTGCTGCTCGCAGCCCGCCCAAACTAATACCCGCGGAGCCTTTAAACCCCCCTAGACCCGTGCCTCCGGCCCACGACCACTGTGCCCACCTAGTTTGAATGGATCCGCCCTCGGTTGTCAAGGCCGGATGGACCGCATAATGAAATCTGCAGAGCCGGCCACACCCGCCCGCGTCGTGGAGTGAGTGAGAATTGATTTTTTTTTTTCGGCACCCCTTCTCCGCTGTGGTTGTCAAGAGCCGGTCTGGCCTTGCTGTACACCGCCACTGAGGTACCACCGACGACCACGTCCTTGCAGTCTAGATACCCTGACGCAGTCGCGTGGGATGCGGCGGTTCATGACTCTAGGCCCAGTGGATCGCTCCCCCTGTTCGGTGAGGAGCAGCAGTTGGAGCATGGAGCAGCACTGCATGGTCGTGGTCATCTACACCACGCGTATGCGGTACGACTCCAGTTGTACCTTGCTCGCCACCAGAAATGGGATGGTCGGTAGTGCGCATACGGTAAGCGGGTAAGCGCCGCTGGTCGTCGTCGTACATCATTTTGCCACTGCCTGCCTAGCTGCTGCTGCTGCTGCGGGCGTCGGTTCGCGATTGATATTGTAACGAGGAATTCAGGACCCGATTTAGATACCGTAGTTGTAGATCGATCGGGCTATCCAAGTACGTAGAGGCGAGGGAGAGGGCTTGGTACTACGACGCACGCAAGCTGGCTGGCTGGTGGGCTGGCTGGCATGGCTCGTTGCAGGTCCATGCCATACTATGCTTAGCCTAAATGTCCGGTGAAGGGTCCGGCTACGGCAGCGAGCCGGCAGGACGAGGGGGGGGGGGAGGAGGAGAGGGGAGGAGAGCTGACACTTTGGACCTGGCTTCAAGACGAGATTGGTTGGGCCTGTAAGGTGGTGAGTGCGACGCTGGTTGGGGGCCTGGCGCGGCGCGGAGGACGAGGAGGAGCGTGTCAGATGTCAGTGTCGAGAAACGTCAGGTACAAGTTGGTGTCGGTAGCCGAGTAGTAACTGAAAGATTGTCTGACCCCGCCCCCAATCCCAGGGAAGAGGGGAAACGCAGGGCAGGGGAGCGGGGGTATAATTTGGAGCCAGTGGTCACGGCCGACCAGAAGCAGAGAGCGAGAGAGGGAAGGCGAGGAAGGCAGATGCGCCCTTTCCCCCTTCCCCCCTTCCCTCCTTCCCCCTCACCCCTCGTCTACCGTAATGCTCTTGCTCATGGGCCCCTTTGGTCGCCCTGATTAAGCCCCTGATATTTTCAATCCTCTGGCCAAATGCCTCGCAGCGTCTCGCTGGCTGGACTGGATGGTCTGGCTGACTGGCGCGTGTCCTTGCGCCCCCCCCCCATCTGGCCTCTCCCACACCACCACTGGCCCACCCCAGCCAGCGTAGTCGCAACTGCCAGCTACTGCCTCCCTCCCTGCCGCCTGCCAGTCCTCCCTCCCTGCCTGCGACGTTCTCGCCCATTTACCGTTTGCTTGTTCCGACCTTCCCCCCCACCCCTCCCCCCTCCCTCCCTCCTCCCTCCTCCTCCTCCTCTCTCTCTGCAGCGGCCAGAGAAAGATACAGCAGCAGCAGTAGCAGCAGCAGCAGCAGATTCAAGAAAGCTGGCAGGTCCACATCTCTCTCTCACTCTCTGCTCCTCTCACTCTGTTCGTTGTTCATAGATAGCATTGGCATCGACATCCTCCCTTCCCCCCTTCCCCCTCCCTCTCACTCTCACGCAAACGCTTGACGCATCGCGTGCACGACATCCCTCTTCATCCCCATCAGCAATCAACTCGGCTCTGGAGCCAGCTCAACGACCATCACCACGTCGTCGTCGTCGCCTTTATAGCAAGACGCAACTCCCCCAACCACCACCGTCATCCCCCCTCAACCACCACCCCTTCCCTCATCGACAGCCCCCCTCCCCTCGTCGAACAATAAAATCAAAGCCCAGCCTGCTTCCCAGTTGACCCTCCCGCCTGTCGTCATTTGAGACACTCGAGAGACAATTGTGTAACCCGCTCTTACAGGGTGAGTACGCCTCGAAAGACGCGCCGTCGCCGCCATTGTGTCCCATCCAATCTGTACCCTTGCTATGTGGCTTGGTCCTTCCCCTCCACGGCGCTCCCGCCGGCCATCCAATTCCCATCCATGGCGTCCCAGCTGATGCAGTCTCGTCCTCAGCCTCAGTCGTCATTGCAACGCAGCACGCTCGCCGTTCTACCACGACAGTTGATGCGTTTGGCCACTGCTGGTACGTCTCGTCATCCAAGGCCGTCGTCAGTGGCTTGAACACCCCCCCGTTGACACGCCTCTTTAGCACAAGGCTTTTGACCACCATTTCTTCCCCTTCTTCCTGGTCCGCGACGATCATAACGACTGTGAGTTACTTTTTTTTCCTCGCTCTTTTATGGCTTCGACCTCGCGCTCAACCTCTTCCCCTAGATACACGCACCCGTCCCGACGTAACGACCCAGTCCATTGTCTTCGACGACAACTGTGACTCTTTAAAGACGCTGAGCATCCCCTTTCCAGACGTTGCTTTCCATTCAATTCAACCCGCACACGACGATTCATTATGGCTGCCCCACTGGCTACCCCAAGCTACCTCAACGAAGAGGTTGACTTCATGACAATGTTCACGAACCAGAACGACGACAACGGCGAGTCATCGGGTCCCGCTGTTGCACAGCAGTCCTATGACTCGGCCGCCCCTACCCCCTCCCTCCCTCATGTCGACCCCCTTCACGTTTTCGACACTCCCGCCCTCACACCGGCAGCTAGCTGGTCTCCGATCGCCGCTCACCGTGGACAGATGAGCCATGCTCCGTACGGCTACCAGGCTCAGATGTACGCACCGGCCCACTACCAGCACGTCGCCCCCATGGCCCAGTATGTCGAGACGTCGTCCCTGCCTGGTGCTCGCCCCGCCAGTGCGCCAACACTTTCGGCTTTCGGTGGTGCCCCAGGCATCTCGACCCCTCCGCCTGCGCCATCAAGCGAGGGTAACGGAC
This sequence comes from Vanrija albida, assembly GCF_041260175.1. NCBI lineage: Eukaryota > Fungi > Basidiomycota > Tremellomycetes > Trichosporonales > Trichosporonaceae > Vanrija > Vanrija albida. The sequence goes on along the minus strand of NW_027191420.1, from coordinate 3,499,488 downwards.
CTCCTCCCTCGGCCGCTACGACCGCCTCGTCCAACACTGCCATCCTTAGCCCCGACTCGGCTGCCGCTGCCTCGCCGCTTTCTTCGGCGTCGGTCAAGAATGAGCCCGTCGCTGCCACTGAGCGCGCTCAGGTTCGCCGCAAGCGCAAGCTTACCCCAGAGGACAAGCGCCGCATCTGCGAAATCTACCGCAACTCGCAGGGCAAGATTCGCCAGGAGGACATTGCCAAGGAGTACTCGGTCGACCGTTCGACAATCTCCAAGATTCTCAACCAGGAGGACCGCTGGCTCGACCCCGAGCAGCCCAACGCCAACGCCGCGCTCGCTCGTCGCCCCGGTGGCCGCTACCCGGCTATCGAGGAGGCCATCCACCGCTGGCTCGACGAGGCCGTGCTCGAGGGTCGCGAGGTCAAGGACACCGAGGCCAGGGAAGAGGCGCTCAAGATGGGTCTCCGTCTTGGGCACCCCCACTTCCAGGCATCATCCAAGTGGTGGGACGGCGTCAAGCGCCGCCGCCTGGAAGAGGGCCGCTCCATGCCTACGATGCGCCGCGTCAACTCGCAGGTGCAGCCTTCGGTTGTCATTCCCGGTGGTGGCCTTGTCCGCTCCTACTCGGCCATGACGATGGACGGCGCGGCCCTGCCGCATGACGCCTACCACCAGTTCCCTATGCACCCTCACGCTGGCCCGAGCCACTACCAGCTGGTCGACCCTAGCGTCGGTGTGCACCCTGGCATGATGCTCATGCAGGCCATGCCCATTGGCGCACGTGCACGATCCCAGTCCAACCCTCAGGCCATGCCGGGCTATGTTGCGCAGCAGCCGCCATCGTTTGGCCCGGCTCGTCACCAGCGCTCGCCTCCTCGTCACTCGCCGGTCACCCCTCTCGGCCGTCCCAACTCGTTCCACGGTGCTGCCAACGAGTCTCCTTCACGCACTGCCGCTCTGTCACGAGCCAACTCGAGCCAGGGCCGCCGCTCCCCCCATACACGATTGGGAGCTTCGGCCTTTGGTCTCACGCCGGTGCGCGGGCCGGATCCCGCCTCGGCTCAAACTGTTCCTCCTCTTGTTGCCAGTACACCCCAGGCTTCAACGGAACAGGCTTCCGTTTCTACTCCTACTTCTTCAGGCCCCATCGACACGACTGTCACGACCCCCGGCACCGCCTTTGCCTCGGCCTCGGTCCCCAGCCTCTCGCCCCACTCGGGCTCTGACGGCTCGTCGGACGCGAACGGCCCGACGGCGCTTGGACTGTCGCCTGGCACACCCCTCACGCCCTCGCAGGCGACGGTGCCGTCTGCTTTCAGCCCGGCCGAGTACCTCGACCTTAACGGTGGAGTCCCGCCACTCGTTTACGCTGCCGGCCCTCACTACGAGCCCCGCCAGGCGCCCATGATTTACGCCCACGCTCCTCTCTCTTGCGTCCCCGCGGCCGGAATGGTGCAATACACGCCCGCACCAATGTACCCTGGGTACGAGTATGCTGTCAACCACCCGTGGTGAACGATGGCCCCGAATGTCGCTTGATCGACAACGGTTGCCCTGTCCATGACACTGGCTGTCATGGGTAATATCTACAGAGTCTGGCACTCTACCATCATCACCTAGCTCATCATTATGTTGCACACGCCCCCCTCCCCCTCATCACTTAGTAGTCTTTCCGTAACGACACCGAGATGTATTCAAATCATTCACGCATAGATACATGATGATGCATTGAGTTTCAATTGCCCTAAAGTGCCACTAGGCATTGCACCGCCCCGACGCGTCAAAGTCAGTCCAACCGACATGCATTCGTCATCGGTGTGGTATATTAACACACGCACGACGCGTCGTCATTGCGACGAGAGAGTCCCAACCGACGGCATTGGTGTGGTTGTCGCCGCAGAAAGGCCGCACGCTGCAAGTCGAAAAGTACAAGTACATAATTCCGAGCCTCCAGTGAGTGACACGGTGTGAACGTGGGAAGCGGGTGGGACATGCCGCGAGACAGATGCGGGGGGTGGAGGGGTGCGGGCGGCGTCAGATTGCCTCGGCTTGGTGTGGCGCCGGCTTGCGGGGAAATACGCGAGTGACACGGCTCTGTTCAAAGCTACGAGCCACGGGGAGTGGTATGCTTATGCGCGGGGTGGGCGTGGTGGGCGTGGCGTGGTGCTTAGTGGCAGTTGGCGCAAGGTGCAATGTCCCGTTAATAGTGCTGGCGTGCGGAGGCAATTGCGATCGGCGGAGGTAAATCGTGTCGATCGGCAAAGGGGAGGGAGTGGATAGGACGGGGGCAGATGCGTAAGAGGGGGGGCTGGAGAAGATGGGCTGAAGAGGGGGGCGTGAAGAAGAATTACAAGGGAGGGGCGGGAATAAGGAATGGGAGGCGGGAGTAAAATGACACGGGAGCAGCGCCACGCACCCGCCACATGGCATCACGTGACGCCCCTCGAAAGTTCGCAAATCTGTTGACATGGTGACGACAGGAGCAGCGGCGGCGACGACGACGGCGGGGGTGCGACGTGCGACCTGCGCATCGGCCATCGAGCAGGAGTAGGAAGCAGTGAGCTCGGGCACGAAGAAGCGTCGAAACTGGCATCGACCCACGACCCGGCATTGACCAGCGTCGACAGCGTCGATCGATCACCCCCTCCCCTTCCCCTTTCCCCTCCCCCCTCCGCCAACGACCACCGCCATGTCCGACGACCCAAGAGCCGCGCTCACAGCGCTCGACACCACCCTCGACGCCCTCGAGTCCGCGCTCGCCCCGCTCCTCTCCCAGCCGTGGTCGCAGACGCTCTCCGCCCTCCCCGCGCTCGAGCGCGCAAAGGCCGACGTGCTGCTCGCGTACGCCATCAACGACCTCGTATGGGGTGGGTCTGTGGCTTCTTCCGAGCTAACAGCAGTGTACCTCAAGTCGCGGGGGCTCGACCCGGCCAGCCACGAGGTCAGCGCCGAGCTCGAGAGGATACGCGGGTACTACGGCAAGGTGAAGGACGCTGAGAATCCGGGCGGTGAGTTGCTTTTGGGGCCGGAGCTGACGGCTAGCGCGGCGGACGATCGACAAGGCCGCGGCGCACCGCTTCGTCGTGGCTGCGCTCCCTTCGGCCAGGGAGCAGCCCCCAAACGCAGCCGCGGCGCTGGCTGCCCGCCAGGCGGAGGAGTACGTCGGCCGCGCGAGCCGCTTCAAGCATGTCGCGGGGGCGGCGGAGCGCGTGACCCCCGGTGCCACGGCCGACGACGACGGCGACGTCGAGATGGGAGACGAGGCAGGCGCAGACTCGGACGCGTCGGCTGCTGAGCTGCTGCTGTCTGTCGAGGCGGAGATTGGGGCGCGGGGGGAGGAGGCGGAGGAGCGGGCCGAGGAGCCAGCGGAGGAGCGCGAGGCGCAGGCCAAGGGCGCCAGGCGGAGGAGCGGCAAGAGGAAGCGCGCAGAAGACCTGGCGTAGGTCGGCGTCGACTGGCCGGCGGGCGGTGTGCCCTTCGAGCTGGGCCGGCTCGAGGGCTGCATCATGGTGGTGGCCATGGCGGCGGCCTGGCCGCCTGTATACTATAGAGCACTGTGACATGTATTGCATAAGGCATGGTCTCGCGGGCAGACGGCTGCTTGCCGTATCTAGGTCGCCCAGGCGTTAGAGGGCCCGAGTGATGGTGGATGCTTCGGTGTGTGCTCGACACACAGGCCTTGGCCAAGTTCCGCTTCCTTGCACCCCGCCCCAGACGCCCCGCCTACCCCACACTCGCGCGCTGAAGCGCGCTCGCGCTCGCGCTCGTACATCATACCATGCATTGGCGCCTTTACAACATGCGCACTATCTACTACTACCTACGTCGTACAATGATTTAACGCCGGGCCCAGCGCGACGGCGTGGATGATCGGGCATGGTGGTGGGGTTGGTATTCACAGCACTGTCCATGAGCGCGTCGCCACCGGGGCGCACGCAGGGGCAGCAGAGCCGCCTGGCTGGTTTGTTTGAGGGCGTGTTTGTGTATCTCGGAGCGTTGGGCATACTGCACCATCTCGTGCACATCTTCTCTTACAGATGAAAGTCGATGACGTCGGACAGTCACACCTGGGCGCGCTCGCACGCGCCGCAGTCCTGGCACACCGACCACAGCGAGCGGTGGCCCGAAGCGTCCGGGTAGTCGCTCATCCGGAGCTTGGGGATGGACGTGCAGTGCGGGCCGTGGGCGTTGCGCGCACGCTCGATCGCCGAAGCGTCCTCGGGCAGCGCAAAGCCCTGTGCAGGCTGCATGAGGCCGAGCTGGCCCGGGGCGCGCAGCGTAGTCGAGTACGGCTGTGCGGAAAGAGGGTACGGCGCGCACGCCGACCCCTGACCGGGTGCGTTGGAGAAGTGGTTGGGGTTGGAGTGGTTGGTGAAGCTCGGGTACATGGGCGGGTACTTGTCGTCGTCCGAGTCCATGTCGTCCTCGTCGGCGCCGGGGCCGAAGCCGAAGCCACCCGAGCCGCCCTCGGCATACGAGTACTGGTCGGTCGCGATGATGGGCTCCTCGTGCACGCCGCCCATGTCCATGTCCATGTCAAAGTCCATGTCGTGGTCCATCAGGTCGGATGCCGACGCACTGGCGCTGTTGTCAGGGATGAGGTCGGGGGTGGGGCCGAAGCCGTTGAGCGCGTCCGAGTCGTACGAAACGCCGCGGTGGTGCTGGAGGGTGTTAGTTGTGACAGGCGAGAGGGAAGGCGGGGAAGGCGAGGAAGGTGGCACAGTGTGGCAGGTGGATGGCGAACAAGACAGCCCGAGCACGGGCGCCTTGCTCGCTGCATCCACGCTCAGACGGGCAGCACAAGCATGCACCTGCACGCCGCACGTCCACACCCCGCGCCGACCCACAAACACACTCACCTTGGTCGTCTGCTCGTCGTCGTCAAAGGCGGGCGAGCCGGCGCGCTTGCGCTTGGGCTTGAAGCCCGAGGGGCCGCTGGGGGTGGGCTGGGCGCCAAACATGCTCATGTTGGTCATGAAGGCGGACTGGGCCATTGTGCTCGTCGTCGTGTGGGCGATGGGCGTGTAGCTCAACGAGGGAAGGTGTCGAATGATGCAAGTGTAGATGCAAACACTGGGTGTCTGGGTGACTGGCTCGATCGGCAGGCACGGCGACTTTTGTGTGGAGGTTTGGCGCTGGGTGATGTTTTGGGAGATGGCAGTTGGCGCGAGGCGTGACGCGGTCGCGTGCGGTGTGGGGGAGGAAGGTGGGTGTGGGTGTGTGATGAGTGGGTGCTGGCTAGCAGCTGGTGTGGTGGATGCTTTGCTGGTGTCGTCGAGACTGGTGGATGCAGGTAGTGGGTGGGTGGTGGTGAGGGAAGGCGAGGTGTCGCGGGCAGTGGTTGGCTGAGAGGTCTTTATAGAATCTGGGGTGGTTGGAAGAACACAGTCGCCTCTGTTGTCAAACCCTAGAGTGGAAGGAAGGAGGGAAAGACTGAAAGGCCCACAGAATTATGTATTCGCCTAATGCCTACAGACTCGACAAGGGGGGGCTTGGATAGGCGCTGGGCAGCGGCTGGCAGTGGGTTGCTGTATCCAGTCTATGTCCACCAGTGGACTGCTGCGTGCATCGGATCGCGATATGCCAGACTGGGCTGTGGCAGACGAGCCAGGAAAACCTAAAGGAAGGGGGGGTGTCTTCCTCCTACCTTCCCTTTGCGACCAACAAGCTGAGTGGACCGCCCGCCCAGGCGCGCGCGCCCGCACGCCCGCACGCGCCGGCTCGCGTGTCGCGCCCACTTTTGCTCCCGCTACATTACCAGGCGGGCGTCGTCGCCCCGAGGCCAGCCAAGCGGCCAGCCGCCCAACTGCCCCGCCCAGCCTACGCGCCTCCGCCGCGCCGCGCCCACCCGAATCGGGACCCGGCTGCAATTTCCAATCACCGCAGCCAGTTCCAGTTCCCACACAAGGCCCCACTTGGATGCCCGTCGAGCCAGCCTTCTCGGCTACATCCTCACTGGCTCCTACAGAAGCCTATTGTCCCTGTATACACGCCCTGCACCTAACCGGCTCGGCCGTAGCGCGCCTCTCTTGTCCCCTCGCTCAGCCCTGCCAACCCAACGGCTTAGGTCCGCAGCACCGGTAGCGCACCTATTCCTCGCATACCCCTCGAGACCACGTAACCCGCAGCGCCGGCGCGCCCGCCCTTCCGCCACGGCATGTTCCAGAGGAACGGCCGCCTACCAGCCGGCACTTTGCCCATTGGTCGAGGAAGTTTTGACCACGCGCAACCCTGTAGTACTCATGTTAGCTAGGGTAGTGACGCGAAGAGGAAATACTCACCCCAGGGTGCACCGCCGCCAGGCGTGGCTGGTTGCTGCTGCGAATTGGGCGCCCTCTGTACGACCACGCTCCAGCCAATGCCATGGCCCACTCCGTCGGGCCGCACAAGCAGGACTGGCAAGTGCTGCAGGCTGCTGCTGTCCCTGGCAGCCGGCTCAGGTCGGCTCAAGACGACGGCAGTTGTAGACGCGCTAGGCGGTGTAGCAGACGCCAGCTGGGCCCCGCCGGCGGGCGCCTCAACCGTCGCGTGGTCATTGCCGTTGGCTTCTGCCAAGTCGAGCGAAGGTGGAATGAGGTCGCTCGGCAGATGCTCGAGCTCAAAGCTGGTAGCGTCGACGGGAGCGTCAGCCGGCTGCGTCGCATCGGTGCTCCCGCCGAGGCCGAGGTCGCTCTTCCCCGCATTGCGAAGTGCCTCTTGGATTGTAAGTTCGCCAGCCGGTCCCATGACTCCAAGCCACGAGTTGTCATCGGCGGCGACCGCAGTGGCCGTATCTGGGACCTCCGTTGTCTCAGCCTCGACCTGGTCGGTTGCCGGAGCGATGGCGTCGACGGGCTGCGCCGCGCCGGCGTACTCCTGAGTGACGCGCACAACCTCTTCGGGATCAGGCAGGACCACGTTGGCAATGACGTGGGGGACGCTGTATGGAAAGTTGCTGTACACTCGCTGGCCATCAGCCGCACCAGACTGCTGCGGGTCTCCAACGGAGCCGTCGTAGTGGATCGCGGGGTAGACTGTTGCTGGGTCGTAGTACTTGTCTTTTGGCGCGACCGACCTCCACGTCGAGAATGAGAGGGGGCCTATTGGGCCGAGGTAGACGCTGAACGGCTGGGTGGCACCACCTGCCTCGTCCGGGACGAAGAAGTGAGACAGGGTCAGGTCGAGTGTGTTGGGCTCGGGGTGGAATGCTGGGTCAACAAGGAGGCGAGGAACTGGGCCGAGCGGCCCCGTCGGCAGGCCGGCACCGTCGTCGCCGAAGCCGTTGAAGAACGAGTAGGAGAAGCAGGCTGGGGTCAGCACCGATACTGTCGGTCACACTCACAGACACCTCCGAGGACCCAGCACATGAAGTCGTCGACAGTTTCGATCGTGACAGCATTGCTGGTTGTCACCTTGCCTTCTGTGACGACTTGTTCACCCTCTCGCCGCTTCGAAGCGTTCCACGTCAGGCTGGCTTGCGTGCTGCCCTGCTCCTCCTCATCGATGGCAGCCTTGGCGAGGGCGTGTCGCTTGGTCTTCTTCTTGCGCTTCTGTGGTTCTGAAGGCGATTGCTCCTGGCTTACAGCCGTCGCGTCCGACGCCAGCATCTCCAAGCTGCTCAGAGTCTCCGGCACAGCCTGCGACGTAGAGCTCTCAGCAGCCGGCGGTTGGCTCTGGCTCCCCTCTCCCTTGGCGCCTCGCTGCCGTGTTACCTTGACTTCACCGGCGCCGGCCAGCGCACCAGGAGCGGAGAGGTACCACCTGCTCCCTCCCTCCAAATCCACGTCGTAGTTGTCGAGCACGCGGACGAGCCCCACGCGCTGCAGCTCGCTGACGGGGTGGCCGTGGTCGCCACCAACGATCGCCTCATTCTTGTCCACGCGCACGAGCAACATCGGGCCAGACCGCACACCAGAGTGCACGTCGACGAGTTGCACGATTGAGCCGTACGTGACCACCCCAGCCTCGCGGTCGAGGTCGAGCTTGAATCTTGCCCGGGCGTTCTTGTCCTCCGTTTCGGGGGGCGCGGCCCGCCGCAGCACCTCGAACCGGAACGGAGACCATCTTCCCGCACGCGCCGCGAGTTCGGGCACCTCGCTGTCCCCGCCGTCTAGCTTCATGTACTTTGTCCGCACGGTCTGCGCGTTGACGCGCACCCAGAGCGCGAACGCGTCCGTTGTCGACAGACAGCTCGCCATGGACCGCGCCTTGGCTGTCTTCTGTGATGGCTTGGACACGAGTGTGAGCGGGTCTGACACGAATGTGGCCCATGGTTTTGCGGTTTCTTGTGTCTTTGGCTCGGACTCGGGCTCCGCTGTAGCTGATGCAAGCGTCTGCTGGGTCTCCTCCAGTGTGGCGAGGCTGGCGGCCTGCTGCAGGTGATCGACGAGCGGCCCAGACTCCTCCACAGTGTCCGGGATGTCGCCCATCGCAGCAATAACCGTGTCGCCGAGCACTTGATGCAGTGAGTCGGCGTCGAGTGGCGCAGCCGTGTCGAGCTCCTGCGTGGCGGCCTCGGCTATTGTCGCCGGCTCCGCCAGCACCGCGGCCTCTACGGCCTGGGTCTCCCCATTCACCACCGGATCCCCGATCGTGAGCTCCAGACGAAACTCCTTGCTCTTGCTTGGGTCCTCGCCAACCCACAGGCCGGGGAAAGTGAGGCCTTCAGCAACCTCGTCCCTTGCCTTGATGTCCTCGCGGCTCCGCTCCCAGGGAAGGGTGCCGCCCCACCCCGTCTTCGCGGCTGCCTGGCGCATGACTCGACGCTTGTCGTCTCGCTCAGCCTTCTTCCCGCTCCCCCCAGTGTAGAACGACGCGGCCGGCGCGAGCTCGCGCTCGCCCGCGAGCCCCACACGATGGGTCTGGCTCGAGAATGACGGCGCGTCCGCTTCCGTGTTCGGGTGCGCTGCGAGCGTCACCGACGTCAGGTGGGGCAGCAATGGTCCCAAGACGCGCAGGGTCGGCGGGGGTTGGATTATCCTGTTGTCCTGTCAGCTACTGTGCGCGTCTGCCCGCACCCACCTCCGCTCCTTGCCATAGCTCTTCTGCCCCGTCTTCGGGTGCCACACCTCGACAGTTGACAACGTAGGGGCCGCACCGGGGCCGCGCGCGAACGGTGTCAAACGGGGCGCCTTGGCAGCCCGGCCTAGCTGTGGCGATTCGAGCGCGCGTTTTCTGCCGCTACTTGGGTCGAGCTCGGCGGCACCCTCCAGCGACGGGTCGATGTAGATCGGCAGCTGTTCCCCGCGCTCCTCACCCCCGCCTTCCTCTGCGAAGTGATATGTATCTCTCCCCGTGATGGCATTGAGCAGGAGGTCGAGCGGCGTCGCGCTGGGGTTGTCGTCGAGCAGCTGCAGGTCCTGCTCTGCCATACTTGCGATGCTTGTTGTTGTTGCTGAGTGACGTCTTGAAACTGAGTTCTCCCACGATCGTGTTGGTGACCTGCTTTCTCACGGTTGGAAGAGTAAATCAGGCACGACACAATGACGTGGAGATGCGGGTATCACTACTTTGGGTGCGAGACTGCTGTTCAAGTTTGGAAGCACTTTTGATCACGACTGATCTCTGTTCTGTTCTTCTCATCATCGCACTCGTTCAACTTCGACACTCACACAGCATGCAAGTATAATCACAGCAAGCCGGCAGCGACGAAACAGCGACGCTCGCCAGGCGATACTCACCGCGGCTACCGCTCCCCTCTCCATCCAGCTCAACGTCCCCCTCCTCCCTCCTCCCCTCCCTCCCCCTCCCCCTCACCCTCACCCCTTCCTCGTCCCCTTCACGCACGACACCCCTACAACACCCGATGATGAGAGTTGCCAACACAATAGAGTCAAGCTCGGAGACCCTAGTCGCTACCTTCGGGAGTGCTGGTTAATGCCGAGTGTCGGCCTGTTTGACAGTAACACTGAGGGCTCTTCCTTTCCTTCTTTCCCATTTCCCTCGCCTGCGTCCTGCTCCGGCAACCGCCATGTCTGTACCACACTTGTTGATTTCATGCACACTTGTTTTCTGCGTATTTGCGTGCTTCTGCACTGTAACGGGTGTTTGGCGCGAGTGGGATTCAGAGACGCGCGAGTGATTTTTGACAGAACAACGCGGCGCAACTCGCACCTCCTCGAAGACGTCGTAGCCCTGTCCCTACTGAAATCAGGCTCTTATCAGTCATGAAATGGTGTTGACCCAGGCAGATTTTGTCTCTTCCGCGACGAGGCGATGATTGTGGCACCGCTCACTGTGGCGGTGGTCGTCTGCCGTCGTCTGCGCCTCTCCGAGCCTCCCGGCCGCTTTCAACCACTCCACAACAACTCCACGCCCCCCAAAACGGACACAGAACCTCCCCTGATCGCCTTGGACCCCTCCCATGCGTAGCGCGTGCTTGCCGAGGCCGGAACGCGCGCTCCACCGCCCGTCAACCCTCGACGCCCTCCTCAACATCCAAGGCCACTTAGCTCAGCTGGTTAGAGCGCATGCTTAACACTCGATAGCGTTACGCATGAGGTCGGCGGTTCGATCCCGCCAGAGGTCAGGCAGTTCTCTTCGCTAGTATATCGGTTAGTATAACCGCCTCTCATTGGGAGATATCATCGCGGTAGAGCAGGGTTCGACTCCCTGGCGGAGAATGCCACACACGCCTGGTTATATCAGTCGGTAGATAGTTTGACTCTTACTACTAAGACATCAAAATGTCATGGGTTCGAGCCCCATACTAGGCTTCCTTTTGCTGGTGGGAGCGGAGCCTGAGGAGGGAGGGTGGCAATCGCGCGTCGGCGGGTGTGGCGAGGAGGAGAGGGTCGTTCGTGGCGCCTTCGTGAGGGTTTCAGCCACCCTCGCTAGGCTGTCTCATCGTCACACGGCGTTGATCAGCGCACGTTAGCTGTGGTTTAGGTACTGAGGCCGCGAGGGTGTAGGAGGAGGCGACAAAGAGAGGAGGAGGGACGCCCAACGACGCCGCATGGCTGTAGCCGGCCGCCTCATTCGCGTCCAGTCGCCTCCGCCGGCTTTGGCGCATCTGCTGCCATTGGTCGCACCTTAGAACAAGCCATGCGCCACTCGTCTTGTCAATGACGTCCAGAAGGGGACGCGGTGTACAGCCTCGCGGAGCGCAGCGGCGTCATCTCCTCCGGCCGGACATGCTCCGCCGAGCCTCGGCGCCAAGCTCTCGACTCGTCCGGGTTGCGCTGCCGCCCAGACTCGGCTCCGAATGGTCCTGTTCAACCCTCTCGACACAGCTCTTGCTAGTGCGCATGAGTAGATCGGTAAGTGCGCGGTGCAATCCCGCTATCAGCTGTTAGCCCGCCTCGCCCCCCAGTTAACCTTCTTAACTGGCCACCCCTTGTCGCCACCGTCGCCACCACCACGCCGCGGCGCGGAGTAAGTCACGAGTCGGGTGGAGTCGGGAGGCACGTTCCACCGCCGGCACCCCAAGCATTCCGGCAGTGACACAAGCGGCGGCGCACTCCACCGAGATTAAAATTATCACGACGCCCGACGCCCGACGCCAGACCGAGCGCCACAAACAGACCTGCACCGGTAGCAAGGAAGGTGTGCATCTCGAGTAGACGCAGTGTAGATGACTAGAGGACAACACGGGATAGAGAGAATCGCGCGGGGGGAGTTCGTCTCGTATACATGGTGGCGGTGGTGTGTGTCGCGTTTGCAGGAAGGCGCTTACTGCGAGGTGTTGGCCTTGACCTCCTCCTTGCGCTTCTGCCAGAACTCGGGCGAGACGGTGATGAACTTGGTGTTCTCGTCCTGCTTGATCTGGGCAGTGTGAGTGGGGCTGTTCTTGTTGGGGGGTGGCGGGAGCGGGGCGAGCCCGCACCGGCACCGGCTACGCGTGTGTGCGCGCGCAGACGAACGTGGCGCGCACAGCCGGCAGAACAGCACTCACCTTGTCCCAAGGCTTCCAGTCGCCGTGGCGGTCCCAGACGACCTCGGAGCCCTGCGAGAGGCGGCCGAGGTAGTAGCCAGCGCCGATGACGGCACCGCCGACAACGCTGAGATGGTGAGCTCGGGCCTTGTGAAGAGGGGGCAGCGCAAGGCTCCCATTGCGACGACTTACGCGAAGATGGGGTAGACCTCAACGGGGACCCAACGCTTCCACGAGTTAGCAGGCGACTGCGTGGGTTAGCAGTGTGTTTACAGACGTGGCCCGGGTGTCGGGACGGCTCGGCGGCGGCGCAGGGGTTGTAACCTGGTGACAGCTGCCCCGGTGGCTGCGACAAGAAAACCTGCGCGCAGGGGGACGGGGCGTGCTGCTGCCGCTGCTGGTCTACTCACCATTTTTGTTGATTTTAAGAGTGGTGAGGGGTGAAAGAGTAGATGAACAGGGAAGATAGGGAGACACAAGGTTGAAGAGAAGAGGAGATGTATCGGAGGCTCAAAGACGTGCTTGGGGGTAGGGGAGGGAGGGAGCGAGGGGGAGGGGGAGGGGTAGCCGGGCTTCGCTGCCTGGGTGCACAGTGATTGCCTGCCTGGCTGCTTGGCTGCCCCAGCTCCATCGCCAAGTAGGATTTACTCGGTCCCCATTTTGATCCCGTCTCGGAGCGCTCAGGCCGCGGACCAATGGCGGACTTGAGATTTCCACGTGCATCACACGCAGTTAACCAGGGGGAGCATACAATCCCCGAGATTTCGATTCGGCTCGATGGCGGCAGTGGCTGGGCTGGCTGGCTGGATGGCTCGTTCGTCAACGGCAGTGACCTCCTCGTCCATCTCGCTCTCCTACTCCGCTCCACACCCCTCTGCAGCTTACGCCCGTGGCCCTCCCAAAGCGGAACGCGCACGTCGCCACTCTTCACCCCGCCCCCGCCCCGACCCGAAAACCACGTCCGCCATGGCCAACGACGAGCTCGAGTTTGCCCAGGCCACAAACGAGGTCACCGTGACCATCCCCCTCTCGCCCGAGAACGAGGAGCGCTTCAGCCTTATCACGCGCAACCTCCAGGAGTTCACCGGCGGCGACATTATCCGCAAGGTGCTCGCTGACGGCGAGACGCCCCGTCTCTACTGGGGTGGGTGCAGCTGAAATGGCGATCTCGTTGTTGTTGAGCTGACCACCGCAGGAACCGCCATTACTGGCCGCCGTGAGTCGTGTCGGGGGTGCCGCAGCCCCTACTAACTCCCGTAGCCCACATCGCGTACTGCGTGCCCATTGTCAAGATTGCCGACTTCCTCAACGCCGGCGTTCATGTGAGTCGAAATGTCATGACGATCGCACTGTTCGCTGACCACGACCCCCCGCGCTCCAGGTCAAGATCCTCCTTGCTGGTGAGTGCAGCAGTTGAGCTGGGGATTGTAGCTGACGTCCCGCAGATGTATGTTTGAAAGCCACGACGCTGCGCGCAATGTCTAACCCCGCAGCTCCACGGCTTCCTCGACGCCAACAAGTCGTCATGGGAGACGCTCAAGCACCGTGTCGTCTACTACTCCAACCTCCTGCACGCCGTCTTCACCACCATCGGCGTGCCGACTGACAAGCTCGAGTTTGTCCAGGGCACGACCTACCAGCTCACCCCCGAGTACACCCTCGACATGTACAAGTATGTGGCACGGATTGGTTTAGCCGGAGCTGACTTACAGGTACCACAACCTGACCACCACCAAGGCCGCCGAGCACGCTGGTGCCGACGTTGTCAAGGAGTCCGAGTCGCCCCTCATGTCGTCGCTCCTCTACCCCGGTCTCCAGGCGCTTGACGAGGAGTACCTCAATGTCCACGCTCAGTTCGGCGGTGTCGACCAGCGCAAGATCTTCATGTACGCCGCCCACTTCCTCCCCAAGATGGGCTACGCCAAGCGCGCACACCTCATGAACCAGATGGTCCCCGGTCTCACTGGTGCCAAGATGTCGTCGTCCGAGCCCAAGTCCAAGATCGACTTCCTCGACAGCGACGCCGAGGTCAAGTCCAAGCTCAAGGGTGCCGTTTGTGCCCCCGGCGAGGTTGAGGGCAACGGTGTCCTTGCCTTCCTCCGTGCCGTGCTCGTTCCTATCCAGAACCTCCGCGAGGACGCTGCCCGCCGCGAGGGCAAGGAGCGCTACACTGGCGAGGGCAGCTTCCCCGACCCCCAGGCTCCCGCCGGCACCATCTTCTCGATCAAGCGCCCCGAGAAGTTTGGTGGTGACCTCCACTTCCCTTCGTACGCGGCCCTTGAGGCCTCGTACGCCAAGGGAGAGTTCCACCCCCAGGACCTGAAGAACGCCGTCGCCGACGCCCTCGTTAAGCTCCTCGGCCCCATCCGTGCCGCCTTTGAGGCCAACCCCGAGTGGCAGGAGGCTGAGAGGCTGGGCTACCCCGACTCGTCCGTCTCGGCCGCCGCTATCGAGGCTGCCAAGAAGAACGCGGCCAAGAAGGAGCCCAAGAAGAAGGTTGAGAAGAGCAACAAGCCCCCTACCGAGGAGGAGCGCGCTGCTCTCCGTGCCAAGAAGGAGCAGGAGAAGGCCGCGAAGGCTGCTGCCAAGGCCGCTGCCGCTGGCCCCAGCGCCGCTGTCCTCAACACCACCCTCCCCAAGCTCAAGCTCCTCTCCAAGGGCAAGGTTAGGGACATTTACGCTCTCCCCGACGCCAAGGACTCCGACAAGCTCCTCTTCGTTGCCACCGACAGGATAAGCGCGTTCGACGTCATCATGGAGAATGTAGGTGTAGAAACGGCTTGGAGCTGACCTCCTAGGGCATTCCCCAGAAGGGCGCCACTCTGACCACGCTGTCTGCGTTCTGGTTCCACAAGCTCCGCCACATCATCCCCAACCACGTCCTGACTCCTTCATTGGAGGGCGACTCGCCTGCTGTTCTCTCGGGTGCCACTGCTTGGGAGGAGTTCCCCCGCTCGCTCGACGAGTACCGCGACCAGCTCGAGGGCCGCAGCATGATTGTCAAGAAGGGCGAGGTTGTCAAGATTGAGGCGATTGTCCGTGGCTACATCACTGGTGAGCTGCACCGTACTTAACCGTCAACTGACACACAGGCTCCGCATGGTCCGAGTACAAGAAGTCGCAGACTGTCCACGGCATCCCCATGCCCGCTGGCCTTGTTGAGTCTCAAAAGCTCCCCACGCCCATCTTCACCCCCTCGACCAAGGCCGACCTGGGCGAGCACGACGAGAACATCCACCCCGACAAGGTCAAGGACATCACTGGCCCCGAGCTCGCCGCCGAGATCGAGAAGGTCGCTGTCAAGCTCTACACCGAGGCTGCCGCCTACGCCCTGGAGCGTGGCCTCATCCTGGCCGACACCAAGTTTGAGTTTGGCCTCATCCCTGGTGCCGATGGCAAGAAGCAGCTCATCCTGATCGACGAGGCGCTCACGCCCGACTCGTCGCGCTACTGGGCTGCCGACGCCTACAAGGCGGGCCAGCCCCAGGACTCGTTTGACAAGCAGTACCTGCGCGACTGGCTCATCAACTCGGGCAAGAAGGCGCAGGAGGGTGTGTCGCTTCCTGGGGACGTTGTTGCTGGCACCAAGGCCAAGTACGAGGAGGCCCGTGACCGCGTCATGGGCCGCGGTGCCTTTGCCAAGTAGGGCGGGGGTGTCATTGTAGACGATTAGCATTTGATTTTGGTGCATGATGTGCTAGGATTACAACGGCGTGGTGTGCGTCCGATTAGGTGGGCGGTGGTGCGGTGGTATGATACAGTGGGCGTGGGCGTGGTTGCAAGACGTGGTTGCAAGACGTGGTTGCAGGTCGTAGTGGCAAGTCGTGGTGGTTGTCGAACTGTTGCTGGCGTGAAGGTCGTCGAAAGGAGGCGAGGAGGGGTAGCTTGGGCGCGCTAGAGACCGTATCACTGCGGCACCCCCTCCCACTCGTACACGGCGTACGCGTTTGTTCTGCCTCTGCGATGGGGGCGGACCTTGTCCTTCTCAGCCTTGGAGTGGCGGGACCAGAGGCGCCACCACGGGCGGGGCGCGAGCGCGGACGACGCGCCCTCGACCGGCGCCTGGCCGGGCACGTCGCTCCACGCAGCCATCTCGAACGCGCGGGCCTGCTCCTCGGCCGCGAGCTGGTTGCGCAGCGCGATCGTGCGGTTCAGGCGCTGGCGGTACCGGATCCACGCGGATATCTGGGGGTCAGCGCTGGCCTAGGCTCCCACCCAACCCACCTTCATGAAGACGACGATGGCCGACATGACGATGACGATGATGCCCGCCGCGATGGCGACGCGCACGATCGTGCTGCTGTTGAAGCTGTACCCTGCGCCGGGGGCCGTCTCCTCCGCCGCCGGGTCGGTCGGCAGCGAGGGCGAGTGGGACGAGGACGCATGCTGCGTGGTGGGGGTCGTGGCGCTCATCACAGCGGTGGGAGGGGCGCTATCTCCGTGCTCGTCGGCGCCGTGTTATCATGGGCAAGTGTGCGAGCGATGTGGAACAGGTCGAAGCAGTTACTTGGCAACAACAACGTCCCACCCCCGCCCGCGCAGGCCAGGCCCCCGCCACACGCCATTTCGCCGCCCCCCTCCAGGCAGGTAGGCGGATTTGCTCCCGCCCTCCCGGCCTCGGAGCACCCAGCGATCGATTCAACATCGAGCTCGGAGACATCGACAGCGTCAAGCACCACTCCACCACCATGCTCCGCCCAGCGACCTCCGCCCTCCGCGCCGCGACCCGCGCGTCTGTTCGCCCCGCGGCCCTCGCCCCCGGCCGCTTTGGCTCGCACGGCCCCAGCTACAACGAGCCCTCGGGATACGTCTACGGCGAGGTTAGTCGCGCGTGCGCCGAGCCGACGCGGAGCGGCGGCGGCGAGCGCGGGGGCAGCGGCAGCGGCGGGGATGGGGTCGGAATCGTTGACGGCGTGGACGAGGCCGGGACACGGCGGCGTGCAGGCCGTGCCAGCCGTCGCCTCGCCGACGCGCCGACCTCGAACCGATCTCCGACCTACCCCCGCGCTCACGCCGCCGCCCCCGCTGCATGCACGCGGCACGCACACCCAGCGGACCAACTGACACCCCCAGGTCCCCCCTGCCTCTGGCAAGCGCCAGCGCGAGTCGTGGGAGTGAGTGCTGAGCTGCGCCGCGTGACGCCCGACCGCCCGCTGACCGACCACAGGCTCATCACGTACCTTGGATTGGGCGGCGCGCTCGTCTTTGCCGGCGTCGTGATTGCCTACAAGCCCGACACGAGGTGCGTTGCGTGGGGTGTGGGCTTTGAGGGATAGAGTGCTGACCGTTGCTCCTACTCGCATAATCCGCTCGACGTGACTGGCTGCAACTGGACTGATAACTGCAATCGCCCGCACGCTGCTCGCCCCCAACCACCCTATCCCGCCCACCCACCCACAGCATCCAGACATGGGCACTGCAAGAGGCCAAGCGCCGCATGGACGAGCGCGGCGAGAAGTACGAGTATGTCCCGTCGGCCGGCAACGCCGCCGACGCGGTCGCCGCGACCAAGAAGACGATCGCGTAGGGATAGAATCAATGCATGGGATCGTAGAGCGGGCGGGGGGTGGCGGGGTTGCTGAGCGGCTCGCTGCTCATGCCGAGGAGGCTCGCGTCGAGGACTACAACATCGCCCTTGTTGTGGGGATGTCGGACCGTGATGGCGGCGCACGTGACGAAAGGTGAGCACCCGATGGGTGTCGGGTGGGGGGTGTTACAGCACGAAGTCGGCTGTCTGCGTCTCGCGTCTGGCGTGCGGAAACGCTGTGCGTGTGTAATGGCCAGTGATGGTGTCCCTACTCGCCGCGGTTGTTGCGGCGCGGTCGCTGCTGCGACCGTGTCTTAACGGAGACGGCGGCCCCAGCCATCATCCTGCAATCGGTGTGACGGGTGCTTGCAACGAGCTGCTACTACACCGGCTGCACACAGCATCGCACCCAGCAGGCCACAGCACGCCCCACGGCCTATTCATACGCTTCACATACGCCTCACTACCTCGCTACAACCGCGACTCGCGCCTGCCATTGTCAACTCACTTACTTGCCCGCCACCTACAGCTCGAGGTACGGCTTCTCCCAG
This sequence comes from Vanrija albida, assembly GCF_041260175.1. Taxonomy (NCBI): domain Eukaryota; kingdom Fungi; phylum Basidiomycota; class Tremellomycetes; order Trichosporonales; family Trichosporonaceae; genus Vanrija; species Vanrija albida. The sequence continues at coordinate 3,481,572 of NW_027191420.1, read as the reverse complement.
TCCGCGAGCTGGGGGTCGACGCCCTCGCGCTTGAGGACGGCCTTCCAGCTGTCGCGGGCGCGCATGCGCGCGAGGTACGCCTTGAGGTGGGGGTACCGCGCGGCCATGACGTCGAGCCCCTTTGCCCAGGTGACGGTGGGCGCGAAGATGAAGTCGGCGATGGTGGGCCTGTCGCCGGCGAGGAACTGCGTCTTGGCGAGCTGCTTGTCCACCAGCGCAAAGTTTGCGTGCAGGCGCGGCAGGGTGAAGAGGCGCACGCCGTGCGCGTACTCCTCGGACCCGTCCTTGCCCGCGTACATCCAGTCGCGCATGGCGGGGAGGTGCGAGTTGAGCACGTAGGTGAGGATCTCGAGGAAGTGGGCGTGCGCGTCGAAGCCCTCGTCGGCGGTGACGGTGAGCTTGGCGGCTGGGAACGCCTCGGCGAGCAGGGCCGCAATGGCGCCGGTCTCCGCGACGGGCTTGCCGTCGAAGAGGAGGGTCGGGACCCGCCCCTTGGGGTTGAGGGCGAGGTACGAGGCCGCCTTTTGCTCGCCGGCTTTAAGGTTGATGTCGACAATGTCGTAGGTCGCGCCGAGGGGCGCGAGCTCGGCCAGGATCCAGTGGATCGAGGTGGACGCCGAGTTGTTGAAGCCGTAGAGGGTGTAGTGGGGCATGGCGGGGGTGGGGGTGGGGCTGGGAGGAGGTTAGCGGGAGGCGGGGGGGTGAGTGCTCACTGGTTGTTGACGGCGCAGTGCTACTCTTGAGGACTGGGCAGTGTCGACGACGTTGGGTTAACCAGCCGCCGACAGCTCGCGGGTCGTCGCAGCTGGCGGGCGCGGCCTTGGCGAGCATGCCGGGTCGGTGGTCGGCAAGTGACTCGCGCGGCAACTACGACGTCACTGCCGAGTATCGGCAATGCTAACCGCGGGAGGGGGGGGGGGGGGGGTTCGGGGGGCCGCTACAACAACTGCGTGAGATGCTGCGCCGCTCAGCGCAGAGAGCAGAGCGGGTGGCAATGCTGCAGCTGCATGAGCCGCAGGGCCGTGCACCATGGCCGCCGCGATGCATAGACCACGCCGAAGCAGCGCCGAGAGCAGCGCCGCCGCCGAGATGCCCGAGGCGACGGTTGCGGGGATCTAATCTCCCCCCCTCGGCCAGCGAGCGTCACCGGCCAGCGCCGATCTGAAAAAGTCAGTCGACCGACCATCAACAACCCACACCACCACAATGCCAGCGACAATACGCGTCCTCGCGCGCGCCGCCCCCCGCATGCGCGCAGCGGGGCGGATATCACGCTACTCGACCTCGCCTCCGCCCCCGCCGCCTTCCCCGCCCCCCACCAAACCGCCGCGCTCCCTCTCCGGCGCGTACCTCGCCGTCGCGCTCGCGTTCGCCGGCGGCGCTGCCGGGCTCGCATACCGCCTGCAGGCGGAGGAGCGGCAGCTCCAGCCCTACGCGTACAGCACGCACGCGGTGGGCGCGAACGAGCGCCTCACGCCGCAGCACACGCTGCTGACAGTGCCCCTCTCCCCGGCTGAGGCAGCGCTCTTCGCCGACCCCGAGCGCGGAGTGACGGTGCACCACGTCATGCTCGGCGCGCCGCAGATCCAGATCGAGCGGCCGTACACGCCTGTTAATGATGCGCGCTCGGGCGACGCACAGCTCGTGGTCAAGCGCGTGCCCGGGGGCGAGGTGGGCCGGCTGGTGCACTCCCTCTCCCCGGGGCAGGAGGTCGCGATGCGCGGCCCGCTGCCGACGTTCACGCTCGACCCAGAGCAGTACGACACGGTGGTGATGGTGCGTGCTAGCCGCTGGGTGCGCTGACTTAGATCTCGACGGGCACGGCCGTCGCGCCCTTCCTCCAGCTGCTTAGCAAGGCGGGCCCGGGATCCACCCAGTTCAGGCTTCTGCACGCGCTGCCGGGGCCAGGGAGGGACGACTGGGCGCAGCGCTTCCTCGGCCCCCTGCAGGCCAAGTGGGGCGACAGGCTCAGCGTCCAGCGTATCCCGCCCGGCGCGGTCGCCGCGTCCGACGTCAAGGCCGCGCTCAAGGACGCCGGACGCGTCCTCGTCTTCGTGTGCTTGCCGCCCACGTGAGTGCCCCCGCTGACCGCGCTTACCCCAGTCTCATGCAACCGCTCTGCGGATACCTCACCCCGACGCTGCAGCAGGGCCCGCTCACCGGCCTGCTGAGGGATATTGGCCTGCGCCCAGAGCAGGTCTGGAAGCTCGAATAGGCGGACGCCTGCTTGGTAGCTCGAGTAGGCGTGCGCCTGGGCCGGGGTTGACTGCCCCGCTCCCCCACCGCCCCAGCCATCACAACCACATATGCATGATATTATAGACGCCGATTACAGCCTCGCAGAGATGACCGGCTTGCCGCCCAGCGGGCCGAGCTCCTTCGCCGCCGGGTCGTACCGCGGCTCCTCGTCCTCAACGTTCGCTGACGCCAGCTTCTCCGACAGCTTGGAGGCAAAGACGGCAAACTGCTCCTTCTCGTCGCCGTCTCGCGGCGGCTGCGCGAGCACAGGCGGCACCTGGCCCACCTTGTCGAGGTACTCGTCCGTCGTACGCAGGTTCTCACCAGCTGCAATCGACTTGAGCACCTGCCAGGTCCGGCGCTCGTGCAGCTGGCGCCGGTACGAGCGCTTGTAAAATGTCGTGATGACGTCCAGGGGCCACTCGTTGGGCGCCATGTTGAGCACTTCCAACGTGTCGAGGTGCACGCCTTGCGCACTGAGAAGCTCCGACGTACGCGCCGTCGAGCCCTGCGAGTCGCTCATGTACGCTCCGAGGAGCTCCTTGACAAGTCGGTGCTGGACATTCTCGTCGACAGTGCCGCGTCGCCGGCGGCCCATCTCCCCGAGAGCAGCCCAAGCGGCGAGCTCAGGCTGGCGGGTCGCAATAATTCGGGCCACTTTTGGAGGGACGACTTCTCCACCCTGGGTGCAGTATGTCTGTGACGATGGCGAGTCCTGCAGCTCGCGCGCGAGGATGTGCAGCGCTTCGCGGTCGCGTCCGAGGCGACCAAGCACAATCGTCTTCTCCATGAGGTACAGCTTGGCGCTCTCTAGGCGCTTCGCAGCGGCTTCGAGGTCGTAAAAGTTGCTTCCTTGGAGGAACAGAATCAGCTTGAGCCGTAGCGTCTTGAACGGCGTGCGCGGCGCGATCTCGGCAAAGAAGACGGGGTACGCCTGAGGTTCGGAGAGCAGGCGGAACTCGGCATCGAGCTCCTCGACGTGGTACTGGATCCCGTCGTCCTTTGCCATCTCATCGGCTTGGTCAAGGAGCCAGCTGAGCAGTGACTCGTGGAGCTCGCGGTTCTGAGGTCAGCGCTGCTGTTCACGCCACACTCACTGTTGATCGCTTGTCCACGACGATATGCTCGAGATAGCGATTCGCCCCGTCCGTGTCAATCTCCCGGATCTCCTCCACGAGTTGCGCCTCATCGAACTTGACCTTGCTGTCCTTGGCGATGAGCAGCTGGTGGGGTTAGAAACCGCTGTCCCTCGTAACCCACGTTGATAGCTCGCTCTGGATCCCGCTTAGCGAGCCAGACAGCGTAACTTCGGAGCACTTCGGGATCCTCCACAGTGTCGAGCTGTTGCACGAGCTCACCGACAGGGTCGGGGCAGAGGGGGTCCGGAGTGGGATCCTCGGCGATTCTGCGGTGTCAGCGAACCCTCCCGGTCACACTACCCACTCTTTCAACAGCTCCAGGACACGGTCAAACTGCCCCTGCTCGCGCAGGATAGTGCAGAGGATGTACTTGCGCTTCGCGAGGAACGGCTCGAGCTCGGATAGAGACACGTCGTTCGGTCCACCAAGCAACGCGAGCAGTTCTGTTGTCGTGCCCGAGTCGGAGAGGATCTTGGCCAAGACCGTGTCAATGACAATGTCAATCTTGCGCGAGTCCAGTCCCCGCGATTGCCCGCCTTTTCTCCTCGATGCTCGAGTTTTGCGCAGGAAGTCGCCCAGCATCGCCTGTGCGTTATCCAGCAGAGCGAGCTGGAGCTCATCGTTTGGAGGGGGTGACTCGTTGCTCTCGTAGTTGCGACGCAGGAAATCCGCCACAGTCTCCTCGATTGTGCCCATGTTCTCAAAGATGGGCTTGAGGCCGTCGAACACTTCAACTTCCTCCGCCGTGCCGATCAGCTTGCCGCGGTAAGCGGGGTAGAGGCGGACAATGAGGCGAGGGTCTATCTTTCCACGGAGGAGATAGTCACCAGCTCGCTCAAACACCGTGTCGAGGAGGAGTTGGCAGGCGAGGTACAGGTGCAGGAGGCGCATTGTCGCAGAGTGCGTGGCCTGGGCGTCAGCGACATCCGGCTACCACAACCCACCTTGTCGCCGTCAAACTCTCCACGCCGCCCCTTCCTCCGCTCATCATCCACAAGAGCAATCGCCTCTTCCATGCGGCGCTGAGAGCACAAGTGCTCCAGTCTCAGCACCACGGGAGTTGGTGCCAAGCCCTGAACGGTGTGCCGCCCGACCAGAAGCGTCTCAGCAATGGCAGTGGCAACTGGGCCAGCGCGGACTGTGGAGGACGCCGATTGCCCGCCTGCCGATAACAGGGACGAGCCGGTGGGAGGGTTGATAGGTTGGCGCTGGAACTTGGGGGACGTCGGCGGGGTCAGCCCCGATCCCGACGGAGGCTCCTCATTTGCGGACAGCTCCTGGTCCGAGGCGGTTTGTGCGTCAGCCGGCGGCGCCAGTAGCTCCGACTCTGAGTGCTCCGATTTGGCTGGAGGCGAAGTGGCGACCTCCACAGGGCTCTCAACCACTGGTGCCAGCTTGCCACTCAGAAGCGTGAAACGTGATGTCCCCAGACGTTCGGCGCGCACCATATCTCTGATCGAGATGCCATATGGCGAGTAGCTGAGCTGGAAGGCGGAGAGCTCGGCGTCTAACGAGATGGTCTGAGCAGGCTGCTCCAGATCTGCCAGCGAGTGGATAGTAACCGTGTTGTTTCGTAACAAGGCAATGATGAATCCAGATTCGACGGCAATCGAAACCGGGTGCTCGGGCCACTCCATGGTTCCACGTTCGGGATCGCCCTGGCCGTTGAGGAACACACCCATAGTGTTCTGGCCAGTGTAGCTTGTCACGAGGAACTGGTTGTCTCCCGGGATGACAACAATATTGGGATTTGGGTCAAAGCCTGTGTCGGCCACACCAAAGACCTGCGAGACGGGAAGAACCTCGGTCATGGAAGCGTCCGACAAGTCGATGATGCCGTAGTTGAGCCCGTTCTCGGACGGAAGAGCCGCACAGAGGAATGTGGAGAAGAGCGCGCATGATTTAGGAGGTGTTGGCAAAGGAATGTCCTGGTTGTCAGCTACAGTCGAGAATAGCTTCAGCTCACCTTGACCAGAGTCATGCGAGTCCCGAGCCGATATACACCAAGACCCTTGCGGCGAACCACCACGACGGTCATGTCCGTGATGCTCTCGCCGTCACCCAGATCCAGCTCATCGTCATTCAGCGACACGGTGACCACGCCACGGATCACAGGGATCACCGTTGACGGTATTGGCTCAAGGCTTGGCAGGCTGAGGGGATGCAGTGTCCCCTCAGAGAGTACGAGGGCGCGCGATACCTTGGGCAGAAGAAGGATCTTGTTCACCGGGCGTGCGGGGAACAATTTGTGCTTGTGTCGTAGCTTCCATCCGCGGTTCTGCCGTCAGCGCTGCTCCCCGCGCATGTACTCACATCGCTCGTGCCAGCAGCCCCGTCGTAGACCCACCACTCGACGGCGCCATCTGATCCGCCAACATAGAGGTTGTTCGCGTAGCCCTCGACGCAGCGCACCTCCGTCCGCTGGGCCTCTTTGGGTGGGGTACTGGCGCCGGGCTGCGCGGGGGACCGTGACCGTTCGGGCGAGGGGGACGTGTCGCGCCGGGCACCAGGAGATGACGACGCCGGCGAGGTCGCCTCACCTGCGGCGATGGCAGCTGCGCGCTGCCCGATGCCGCCGGCAAGAGACGATACCGCGCCAAAGAGAGAGCTCGGGGCGGACGGTGTGGCCGGCTGCGGTGATGTCGAGCTCGATACGGCTGGCCGGTTAGCAGGGTCGGGTGTGATGGGCTTACAGGGTGCTGAGAAGTCTAGGAGGTCTCTGGAATCGTACAGGTCTGACAAGACGGGCTGGATGTGATACGGCTCCGGATCGGTAAGAGTTGTCATCTTGGCCACTGGGGCCGTTGCCGTCGTTGTTGTCGTTTGCGGTGAGGTGCGATGCGATGTGATGTGATGCAGCGACAAGTAATCCGAGAGATGGCACGAGCCGTGTGTCGTCCACCACGGCCACCACCACATACACCGGCTATGAGCCAACGTCATTGCAACCAGTGATACCCTCAATGCCACGTATATTTGCCACCAAAGTTCAGAGATTTCAAGTCCACCTCCACTTGCAACTTGTACGACCAGACTCTCTGCAGCATCCTCAACAAGCAAACATGGCGCCAGCAAACGACCAGCGCTTCGCGCGCCTCACGACAGACCCGAGGTTCCGAAGGGCCAAGCAGAAGAATGTCAAGGCCGAGATCGACGAGCGTTTCAAGGATGTGCTCACCGAGGACTTTGGCAAGGTCGAGGGGACTTGTGGGTTGCCCGTGGCGTTCAGATCTGACAGTAGCCCGTGTCGACAAGCGTGGCCGCGCGCGCACGTCGACGCACACGACCGACGAGATGAAGCGCTTCTACCGTATGCGCTCGCCCGAGGCGGGTGAAGAGGCGCCCGCGCGCATCGACTATGCGCGTGGCGAGGGCCTGCTCGAGTCGTCGGGCTCGGAGGACGAGAGCAGCGAGGACGAGTCGGATGTGGAAGAGGACGAGCTGGAGATTGGCGGCAAGCGGTCTCGACTTGCTGCGTTCCAGCCGAGCGACAGCGACGACAGCGACGAAGACAGCGAAGACGAGAGCCACCTCAAGATCGACCTGAGCGAGGACGAGGACGAGTCGGCGTTCCCGCCCGAGGCGGAAGAGGAGGAGGAGGAAGAAGAGGGCGAGGGAATCGACCCCACAGCACGCATCGCGGCCGTCAACCTCGACTGGGACCATCTCCGCGCCGGTGATGTCTTCACCATCTTCTCATCGTTCCTCAAGCCCGTGCAGAAGAAGGGCGACAAGAGCGCGCCGCCACCACCCGGCAGGCTGCTCAACGTGCGCATTTACCCTTCCGAGTTTGGAAAGGAGCGCATGGCCAAGGAGGACGAGCTGGGTCCCGGCGGTGGTATCTTCCTTGCCAAGCCTGGCGAGGGGAAGAAGAGCAAGGCGAGCAAGCGGGCACAGAAGATTTCGCTTGCCCAGAGCGATGACGAGGAGGAGGATGAGGAAGAGGGGGACGACGACGACGACGACGACGAGGAAGACGATGATGCCCAGTCCGACATCGACGGCAACGAGTCCGATGGGCTCGATGCTGAGGCCGACGACCTGGAAATCATCTCGGACGTGGCCTCGGAGGCCGGATCAGAAGACATCGACATGGAGCAGCTGCGGCAGTACCAGCTCGAGCGGTTGCGGTACTACTACGCAATCGCTACGTTCTCGACCGTCGCCGCGGCCGAGCTCATCATGAACGAGCTCAACGGCACCGAGTTTGAGCGTACGGCCAACGTGCTCGACCTGTCGTATGTTCCCGAGGACATGACGTTTGCGGAGGACGAGGTGTCGTGAGTTGCCCAATGCCAGACCGCAACTGACATGCAGTGACGAGTGCGACAAGGAGCCCAAGGGGTACAAGGGCAACGAGTTTGTCACCGACGCGCTCCGCCACTCCAAGGTCAAGCTCACGTGGGACCAGGACGACGCCAACCGGACCAAGCTCACACGGCGAGCGCTGACGCGCGAGGAAATCGAGGAGGAGGACTTTGCCAACCTTGTCGCTGGGTCCGACTCGGAGGACGACGACGAGGACTTTGAGAAGGAGGACGCGCCGACCGAGAAGAAGACCAAGAAGCAGAAGATGAAGGAGCGCAAGGAGAAGCTCCGCGCCCTCTTGCTCGGCGGTGACGACGACGAGACGGGCGACATCTGGGGCAAGGCCGGCAGCGCGTGGCAGGACGAGCTGGCCGACCTCAAGGAGGACAAGGCGGGCAAGAAGAAGGGCAAGAAGGGCGACGACGACGTCGAGATCACCTTCCGTCCCGGTCTCTCTGTCGCCAAGGCCGCCGAGCCCGAGACGGACGACATGACGACGCTCGAAAAGTACCAGCGGCGCATGAAGGAGAAGAAGGCGAAGAAGAAGGAGGAGATGGAGCTGAAGCGCGCCGAGCGCGAGGGCAAGGCCGGCGGCAAGGAGGACAAGAAGGCGGCCGCCGACGACTTCTTCGGCGACGAGAGCGGCGACGACGCGCCAGCAGGCAAGGCGCGCTCCCCGACGCCCGAGGACGACCACGGGCTGGTCGAGGACGCGACGCACCACTTCTCGCTCAAGGACCACCTCGCGGCCGAGAAGGACGCCGGCAAGAAGAAGAGCCGCAAGCGCAACAAGAAGAAGGCTGTGCGCGAGGTCGAGCTCGGCCCCGAGGGCTTCACGGTCGACGTGGCCGACCCGCGTTTCGCCGCCATGTACGACGAGGCGTCGTTCGCCCTCGACCCGACGCACCCGAAGTGAGTGGCGCGAGCAAGAGTGATGGCAGTAAGCTAACCCAACCTCCAGGTTCCACGACTCGAGCGCCAACCGCGAGATCCTCAAGAAGACGCGCGAGGGCCACGCCGCCAAGCGCGACTCCGCGCCGGCCGCTGCAGGTGCTCCGTCGGGCGAGCGCGACCTCGCAGAGCTCGCCGCCAGCGTCAAGCGCAAGATGGAGGGCGGGTCGGGACGTAAGCGCAAGCGCTCAAAGAAGTAGCCCGCGCCATCACCGCAGCCTAGATTCTCCTAGATTACTTCTTGACTACATGCACTGTTACTGATTAATGAGGGGCTATGTGAGACTGGCGACGTGTTGCAACGTCGCCGATGCGATTGCCTAGAGATCCGGTGCTACTGCGTGCCGGGCTGGAACACGTCCACATACTTGTTGGCCGCGCGCTTCTTCTTGGCTCCGGCTCCCGACGACGGACGGCCCGAAGGCGGCCGCGTGAGCAGGTCGTCGAGCGAGGGTGTGGCGGCCTTGGGAGGCCCGCCGGGGGGTGGCGCGCTGCTCGACGGCCGAGATGGTGGCCCGCTAGGCGGGGCGCCGCCCAGGCTGCTTGGCGGCCCAGACGGCCGTCTCGACGGGGGCAGGTTGGCCGGGATGGGGGGTACGGGCGGCGGTGTGGCGGTCGCCGCTCGTCCGGCTACCGCTTCCCGCGGGTTGTGCGATGGCGACGCGGTTTGAGCGCGCGCCGGCGGAGGCGGGGCTGGCTTGGGCGTCGTCGCCGCAGACTTGGCGCCCTTGACCACCCAGCGCTTGAGGTCTGGGTCGTACACCATCGAACTGGAGTCGCCGAGGTTGGCCTTGGTGTAGCCTGTCCCTCCGGCTTGCCCCTCTTCCTTCTTCTTGCCTCCGAACCAGCCGCCAAACCAGCCGGCCTTCTCAGCCTTGCCGTCAGGAGCCTTCTCGGCGGGGGCTGGCGTCGCCGGCGCAGCAGCTGCCTTGCCCTTGCCCTTGTCCGCAGGTTTGGGCTCGTAGCTGTTGCCGTCGTCGCCGTTCTTGTCCGCCACCACGGGCGTCTTGTTTCTTGACAACGCGGCGTTGCCAAAGCCAAGATCGTCATCATCATCGTCAAAGTCGTTCGCGGCGGGCTTGGGCGTGTAGTCGGACACTGCCGGCGTCGTAGCCGCACCGAACACCAGGTTGCCCATGGGGTTGATAAACTCTCCGCCATCGTCGCCGAGGTCGACTGAAGCTGCCGTCGCAGGTTCATCGGTCTCGTCGTTGCCTCCCCAGGGCGAGTATGCGCTGCCGGTCGCGCCAGTACCGGGCGTGAAGGCCGTCGAGGGGTCGAGCAAGCTGTTTGCAGTGCTTGGCTGCGACATGTCGAGAGCAGAGGGGGTGCGCGAGATGGCACCGCTCGCATTCGGGCTGATTGAGCTGAAGTGCGAGAACGGTCCAACAGGCACATCCTTCTTCGCTGGCGATGCGGCAGCAGGCTTGGCCGCCTCGGGGGTCTCGTCCTCACCCGCGATGAACTTGGTGAGACGGCCCTCGATCCAAGAGCCGAGAGTCGCGCTCGACTTTGACTTGCGGACGCCCAGGCCGCTGGACCCGTTGACGGACGGGGTGCCGGTCAGACGCTCGAGCAGGTCCTCCATGCTGGCGGCAAGGTGGCGCTTGAGGCCTGCCGGTGAGGTCTTCGTCGGTTTCGAAGCCGCCTCAACCGAGTCGCAGTACTTGCGCGCCAGTTCCGTGTCACCAAGCTCAGCAGCCCGCCATGCGCGGTGCAGCTTGTAGGGCAAGAGCTGGGGCAGCGAGGGGTGCGGCACGTCGACGCCCTTGGGTGTGGGTACAAGGCTGCGAGCGTACTCGGCGATTTCGGCAAAGATCTCGCCATCTTCGTCTCTCGCGTTCTCGACGAACATGACGTGACGCTCGCCGGCCCCCGGTGACATGTCCGAGAAGGGGGAGTTGGGCGACAGGAGGAAGCTGTCGTTAGCAGAGCACACACTTTGTTCAACTCACCAGATCTGGGCGGCATTGATCAAACCAGAGCGCGCGAAGCGGCTACCAAGCTCGTCGAGGCAGATGAGATCGGTCGCCTTGCCGTTGAACACGACTGCTCCAATGACATCGCGCCATTGGTCGCTGGAGTCGTCCGTCACATTGGCAGCGGTGAAGAGATCGTCGACAGTGCTGTTGCCAACGCCAGAGAAGATGGCGTACGCAGCCTTCAGTCCAGCGGTCTGGGTCGCGCCGAGATCGGCGACAGAAAAGCGGGAGACCATCTCGCGCCACAGTGCGGCGTCTACCGAGCTGGAAATGACGAGGGCATGCGACCAGAGACCTGCAGAAGCTGCGTACTGTGCCGCCTCGCGCTTCTCGCCCGTCAGGAGCAGCGACGAGAGCTGCTCCAGCTGCGCTGGCGACGCACGGGCAGTCGTTGGGCCAGACTGCGCACCGAGGCCGTTGCTGAGAGGAGCGACAGATTGGGAAGAGGCTGGGGGTTGGAAGGCACCACGCCATGCTGCCTCCGCCTCAGGCTGGCCGAACACACGACCATTGCCCTGGATGAAAGCAGTGAGGACGCGGACGATAACCAGCTTGGCCTCCTCCTCGCGGCGGGCACGGCTAGCAGACGACTTGAGGTAAGGCAGGCCGCGCTCAATCTCCTCTGCGCGGGTGGTAAGGTATGTCAACACGGCCTCGCGCTTCTTCTTGTCGCCTGCAGCGCCGCGGGGAGCCGACGTGTCGAACACGAGCGGACCAGGGAACACAGTCTCGGGAGAGCCGAGCGCCGTGGCCTCGGCGACTTCGCCCACGGGGCGGATCGTCAAGCGGCCGCGGTGAGAGCCGTAACCGTAAACTGCGCCGTCGGCCGGGCTGTCCGCGTCGGCACCGCCAGGGAACCCGGTGACGAGAACACCACCAAAGCCGAAGGTCGCAATGGGCACATTGCGTGCGAAAGGAGTGCAGCGGCCAAGAGGGTCCTCCGAGACTGGGCGCTGTTCAAGCACCTGCTGAGGGACGTAGGTCGGGTCAGCAGGGCCCATCGACTGGAAGTAGTTCGGCTGCTGGGGCGGCATCCCGAACGTCGCCTGCGGGGATACCGTGCGAGGTCCATATGGGTCCAGCGCGGGCGAGTAGAGGTTCTCGGTAGCGTTGTTGCTGGGCGCTGGCGCGTACGGCGAAGGCTCGTAAGTGCTCGACTGCGGGCCGTAAGGCGAGTACGGGTTGTAGTCGTCCGTCTTGGCGCTGTGCGGCGTGAAGCCGGCGTTGACATTGGGCTGATGCGTAGGGGCGTAAGGGTCGCCACTGACGTTGCGCTGCTGCGACGGCGCGTACGGGTCGGTTCCGTTCTGCGACGTCTGCGACGTCCAAGATGGCTTCGACGCGTGTCCACGCTGGCCCTGCGGCGGCTGCGAGGTCTGCGACGAGTACGACGGCTGCGATGTGTGCGTTGGCTTGGCATCGTAGGGGTTGTAGTCGTTTGAACGCGAGGGGGGCCCTGCCGGCGGCGGAGCATACGGGTTGTAGTCGTTCGTCGCAGCACGAGAAGGTGCCGAAGGGCCATATGGGTTGTAGTCATCGGCAGGTGCAGGAGCAGGTGCAGGAGGGGCAGGTGCAGCGCTGACGGGGGCATACGGGTCAGTGGGAGCTGCGTACGGGTCGTCGACTGGCAGTGTCGCTCGCTCCTGCTCCTTAGGCTCCTGGATTGGGACAGCCTCGAAATTCTGGCCACGGCTGTCAACTGGCGGAGCACCGAAGCCAGTAGTGTACTCGGTGGCCGAAGGTGACTGCAAGGGTGGCAGCGAAGCGGGCTTCGGCGAAAGGTGGCGCACGGCTTCGTACTGCGGTCGCGATGGCGGTCTTTGAGGCGGTAACGGGGGCGGTTGCGACGGATACTGCTTGGGAGACTGCACGGGCGGCTGCGGTGGTACGTAAGGAGCCGGTTCGTAGCTTGATTGAGCAGGCTCGGGGACGTGTGGCTCGTAACCAGACGGGGCGGGGACGGCCTTGGTAGGGCTCTCACGACGCGGTCGGCCTGTCGAAATGGGCTGGTCGTCCTCATCATCATCCCAAATGTTACCAGCGCCTCCCTCGGGGTCAAAGTCGTCATGGCTTGGAGCCTGGCGCTCGTCTTGAGACGGGAGGGTCGACTCGTTACGCAGCGGCGAGGGCACGAGTGGCGGAGCAGTGTGCGAGGAGGACACTCTGCGCAGAGGCCCACCGAGACCCGGGGAGGGGCCACGCTGTGGTGGCCAGGTGCTAGGAGGCGGCGAGATGGAGGCGTTGCGCTGCGGTGAGGTTACTCGCGGAGGGGGGCTTCGGGAGACTGGCGGAGGCGACAATGAGGCGTTGCGCTGTGGTGAGGGCACTCGCGGGGGAGGGGTCCTGGAGACCGGTGGGGGCACGAATGCTGGCGACTTTGAAGCGCCGCGCGACGGGCCTCGTGGTGGCGGGGGTGGCTGTGCCACCTCGGGTTGCGAAGGCAGAGGAGGCTGTTGGAACGCAGGCGATGCTCCCTGAGGCGGGCGCGTCGGCGGCGGCGGCTGGAACTCAGCCGGGATGGGCGGCACTGGCGGCACTGGAGGAGCAGCGGCATGAGAAGCGCCAGCCGGCGGTGGCGCCGCGAAGACGGGCTTGGACGCGTGTCTCGAGTTCGGGCGCGATGGCGGGCGCATGGGTGGGTCAAACGACGTCTTCGGAGGCGGCTGCGTCTGGGTCGATGGCGGCAGGCGCTTGGGCGGCCCCGCTGGAGGCGAGATGGGCAGTGCAGCGGGGTTCGAGGCAGGTGAGTACCCAGCCGGCGCGTAGGGAGATGGCTGAGACACAGCAGCAGGCGGAGGCGTGTTCCTAATGACGATGGGAGGGTCGTACGCGTTGTTGGCGCCAGTCGAGGGGATCCGCGCCGGGGGTGACAAGGGACACTCGTTGAACGAAGGGGCCCGCTGCGAGGCGGGGCGGCCCTTGGGAGGACCAGCAGGAGGAGCCGGCGGCGGGGCGGCCTTGTTGACCGGCGCCCCTGGGAGCGGCGGGGGAACGAACGGCTCGACCGGTGTGACGATCGGAGCTGCGCGAATGAAGCTCTTCTGCGGCTTGAGAGGAGGCGGGTCGTACGCGTTCGAGGACACGCGCTTCGGCGGTTGCTTGGGCTCTGGGGCCTTCTTGGGCGACACTGGCGACGTGACTCCAGGCTGGGGAGCGTATGGGTCGTACGGCACCGCCGTGTCGACAGCCGCGGGGGCGTACGGCGTCGGCGCATACGCAGACTGCACTGGGGCATAAGGCGACGCTGTGGGCGCTGGAGCGTAGGCGTTAGGAACACCTGGGACACCAGCAGCAGGTGAGAACGACTGGAACCCGGGGGTGTAGAGGGCTCCAGGCTGCTGAGCGGCAGGCGTAGGGCGGTAACCACCGTATGCCGATGGACCCGGGGTGTACGGGTTCGGCTGAGGTGCGGGAGGCGGCTTCTTCACTGGCGCGTACGGGTCCGCGGGTGCAGGGGCGTACGGATTCGGCGCCGGTGCCGGCGCGTACGGGTTTGCAACGGGTGCCGGTGTGTAGGCACTGGAGGCGACCGCAGCGGCACCGATTCCGGCGGCGGTGGCGGCAAGTGCAGCGGCAGTCGCCACAGCTGACTGCGCTTCTGGCTGGGGAGTGCGCCTTGCCGCATTCTCCGATTGAGCTGGAGCCAAAGTGGCCGACGTGTCTGGAGCCGTGTTCCAAGCGGAATCGCCAAGCATGGACTGGCGTACGGCCTCGCGCTCCTCGTCCGTGTACCAGTGCCAGCTGCCATCGTCGTCGTACCATCCATCGGGGATCTCGAGAGCCGCCTCATCGCCGTCGTCCATGGTGTCGAGCGTGCTGGGCTTGTCGGCCGTCCTGCCGAAATCGAGAGTGTCGTCGTTGGAGGTGTCTACGAGCCAGTCATCATCGCCCGCAAACATGCTGTGGATAGACGTGTTGGCTACTGCGGCCTCCGGCTCGTTCCGCCCGGCTTTTCCGGGGCCCGTGCTGGCGGCACCTGCAGATGGTTGCAGCTCTTCTGGTTGGCCAATGTCAAAGGCGATCTCCTCTGAATCGTCAATAAACAGAGCGGCGGCGGCGGTCGACAGTTGATGCGGCGGCTGGGGTGCAGGAACCCCTTCGACCTGGGCGACTGTGGATGAGAGGTCGACAGTTCCGTCTGCAACGTCGATATCCGTGGGGATATCAAACGCGATCGACTCCACCTCGTCGGGAAAGAGGGCCGCGGCCGAGGCGCCGTCGCCGTGTGGGGCGTAGGCGGGCTGTTCTTGTGGCGCGTTGCCGATGTCGAACACGCCTTGATCGGCATCAGAAGTGAACAACGATGCGGCGCCAGCGTCGTTGGTAGCCTCGATGGCATCAGGGATGTCGAATGCTGCCTCTTCTGCGTCATCGGTGAACAGCGCCGAGGCGGCCGTTGGGGCAGGCTGCTGGTCCGGAAGAGGGGCAGGGTCGGACCGAACCCAATCGGCAGGGATGCCGCGGCGTGCTGGTTGAGCTGCCTGCAACAAGCCCTCGTCTTTCCTCAGCAGGCCCGTGTCTTCCTCCACATCGGGGATATCGAACGCTGCGGATTCGGCGTCATCAGTAAAGAGGGCCGAGGCGTGGATAGGGCCAGACTCCTGGTCGGGGATGGGGGCGGGGTCGGAGCGTACCCAGCCGGCCGGCGCGCTGCCGACGCTGACTCCCGTCTCTGGGGCTTGAGGTGGAGAGGGGTCGGCCGCAGGATGCACAGCGGCCCTGGTTTGGCCCTGCAGAAGGCTCGTGTCCTCCTCCACATCGGGGATGCCGAACGCGGCGGACTCGGCGTCATCCGTAAAGAGAGCAGACGCGTGGACGGGGCCTCCCTCCTGGTCCGGAATCGGAGCTGGGTCTGAACGAACCCAGTCCGCCGGGATACCTGCCGATGCTTGGGGTGTGCTGTTGGTCTTCAAAAGACTCGTGTCCTCTTCCACGTCGGGAACACCGAACGCGGCGGTCTGGGCTTCGTCGGAGAACAGGGCAGAGGGGTGTACGGGGCCACCTTCCTGGTCTGGGATGGGAGCAGGGTCGGATCGCACCCAGTCTGCGGGGATGCCAGTTGTCTGAGAGGGTGCAGAGGTTGTCTGGGCGGGTGCAGCGCTAGCCTGTTCCGAGATTAGACTCGTGTCCTCCTCAACATCGGGAATGTCGAACGCAGCCGACTCGGCCTCGTCTGAGAAGAGCGCAGAGGCATGGACGGGGCCACCTTCTTGGTCGGGAATGGGTGCTGGGTCCGACGACACCCAACCAGCCGGGGCACTTCCAGCACCGACACCTCCTACGTCCTTCGTCGCTTGGGGAGGTGCGCTGCTGGCGTGGGCCTTGGGTGGGGGCGGGATGAGGCTCGTGTCCTCCTCGACATCAGGGATGTCGAATGCGGCGGACTCGGCTTCGTCGGTGAAGAGGGCCGAGGCATGAACCGGACCAGACTCTTGGTCTGGGATCGGGGCCGGGTCAGAGCGCACCCAGTCGGCGGGGATGTTCGCTGCGGGGGTGAAGTCGGTGTCGGCGGCGTAGCGATCGGCATGAGCGGCATGGGGGTGGTGGTGAGCGCTGTCGGGCGCTGGAGCCGTGGAAGGGGTCGGGGCAATAGGAGCAGCTGGAGCAGCCACCTCTGGCGCAGGCGATTTGTTCACTGATGGAGCGTCGACCGCAGTTGGCTCCTTGCTTGGGACGGGTCCATCATCAGCACCGAGAGCCGCCTCGAGCGTCTCAGGCTCGCCGAAAGCCCCCTCCACAAAGTCGCTGTCGACAATCGGCTCGACCGATGGAAGCACCGACGTGGCAGGGTGTGTGACGTGTTTGGAGGGAGGTGCCTCGAACTGGTTGTCCTCGGGGTTGACGCTGAGGTCGAAAGCGGCATCCTCGGCGTCGTCGACAAACATGGCGCCGGCGTTGGGAGGGAGCGGTGCGGGTATGCCCTCCTCGGGCAGAAATCCAGCGCCAGCCGAGCCGCGCTGGCCAAAGTCGGGCTGCTCTTCGTCGGCGGGCAGCAGTGGGGCCGAGATGGGAGCTGGGGGCGGTTTAGCCGACTCTTGCGCCTCGAGCTGGGCAGCGGCCTGGGGAGCGGCCTCGCGCTTGAGCTCCTCGACGAGGTTATCGAGGTCCTTCTGGGTCGGGGCGTGCGATGCCGGAGGCTCGGGAACGCTGACTGTAGCAAAGGTCGGCTCAGAGCCGGACACTGGCGTGTTCCCTCCGCTGGTTGGTGTCGATGCGCCTGTCCCTGCGCCGCCTGCAGCTGCGGCTGCTGCTTGCTTTGCAGCCTGTGCCTTAGCCTTTTGCTTTGCCTTCTTCTTCTTGTTCTTTGCCGAAGATGCTGATGTCGAGGCTGCTTGTGGGTTGCCGGCGGTGGAGGGCGGTGGGGGAGAGTGTGATGTCTTTGGAGGTGATGAGGCTGCGAGCGGCTTTGAGCCACCTGCTGCTTTTGCAGCCGCAGGGGCGTTTGTGGGTGCGCTCATGAGTGCGCCTTTGTTCTTGACCCGACGAACCCGCGAGAGAGTGTGTGGGTGAGGATGTCGGTGTCGGAGAATGAGGAGTGGCTTCGAGGTGTCGATGGGGTTGGAGGCACGCACACCCTATGACCGTCCACCCGAGCAAGGTGGACCCTCAGTAGCCGTCTGCCTGCCGCGCGCCCACCCTGCAGCACGCAGCCGCCAAATGACAGACTCCAGCGAGCGACATGACCTCATCCACGTGTAATCAAACAGTCGTCGACGGATTCAAATCCAAGCGCACGGATCGCCTAATGCGTAAAATATAATCCCGTATTACCGTTTTCACGTTTTCTCACCATAGTGTGTGCAGTGAGTGGGCAGGCGTGGCGCAGGGGAGAGCAAAGGCCCGTGCGCGGCGACCGACCACACAACGCGTGCGCACGGACCCAAACTGGTTGGGCCTGCAGCTTGCACCACGCCCACGCCCACGCCGCCGCCGCCGCCGCCGCCGTCGCCGCCGCTCGCTGCTGAACAATATGCACCTCGTTTACCCCCCTTTTCCTCTTCATCACTCTCCTTCTCAAGGCAACAGAGTATCGCATCCACGCGACCTCTGCCCTTGCAGATCTTGTGCTCCACCCCCCCCCCCCCCCAACCCCCCCGTCTGCGGTCCGCAAACCGTCGTCGTTCGAACTCTTTACACCGACCTTGTGACGCCCTTGGCCGTGCGACTTTTTCAGCCCCCTTCTCGCCGAGACGACTCGGCGCGCCGCGTTGCTGAAAAAGACTACCACGACACCAACACCAAGGGCGTTCAAACTAAAGTGCGAGCTCGACGCGACCTTTTGCGCGATACCAACGATTTGGAAGGTGTAGAACCCAGCCAGGCATCACCTGCTTTGTAGCTGGCCTTCCCTTCAAACCCAACAAAAAGCTCGAAGCGGCCGCTCTGCGACACTTCGCGCCTGCTCCTGTGTGTGTGCCCTTTGCGCGCAAGCCCATCAACCCCCTTCGCACTCGCGTTCGACACGTTACCCTTTGTCGACACGACTCGCCTAGGCTTGTGTGCTCTCCATCAACAGTCACCCACATCACTGCAGCTCAACCCACCGCGACACTATAGAGTCGAGCAAACGCGCTCCTCTTAACCCGTGGCCCAACCTCTACCTCGACCGCTTTTTCCACACCAACACGCACTTCCCCATCCCCATCCCCTCCCCTTGACCCCCCAACTAGAGTCGCTGGACACGTTCGTGCCCAGCTCCCGAACCGCTTCTTCCTTACGACCTTCCTTCCAGGTATCCTTCGACACCGCAACCCCCAACACACACCACCAACCCAGAGAACTGTTGACTCAGCACCTGCCCAGTACGCCAGGTCTGTGTCGCTTCTCGCCCTCAGCCGCGACGTTCAACGCCGTGGTTGAGTTCCCGGTTACTATGCGCACAGTTTTAATCTTACGCCTCCGTCCTCACGGCCTGGCCGTGGGTTCGAAGAGAGCTGTTCAAGCTCTGTCAAGGACCATGGGTTCCCTGTTCGGCACGCACGCCGCGCGCGTCGACGAGGAAGGCGTCCTGCACGTCAGTGCGGCGCTCAGCTCTGTCGACAGTGTCATTCTCGACGCGACCGAAATGGAGAAGGCTCCTGTGCCCGCCCTGGTCGTCACGGCTGCCATCAACGACGACAATGATGCCTCTTCTCCTGTTTATGTCGCCACCGGCACTGGCATCACCGACATGCCGCCTATCGGTTTCCTTGACAACCCCCTGGCCATCTTCGAGCGCGACGCGCCCCTGGCCAACGACATTGATGTGGTCGCCACCCTCTTCCTCGGCCACCCCATTGCCTCTCCGACTTCGCTTGGCCACTCGCTCAACATCTTGGCCAACGAGAGTCCGGAGCCTGCTCTCCTCATGGAGGGCGACTCGGAACCTGAGTCACCAGTTGGCCCAGCTAGCCCCGAGGCGGACGACCTGATGGTTTCGCCCGTTCTCGAGCTCTGGGCTCTCGATGGAGGAAACGGTGGCGACAACACCGACGCCGCCTTCGCCTCCACCACCATCACCGACAATGCGAGCAACAGCCCGTCCGCGTCCTATGCTTCCCTCGCGTCCTACGCCGAGCTGGACACTGCGCATGAGACGATTGTTGCGCCCATTGCCGCCACCCATGAGAACTCGAACGACATTGTTGACCTCGTCCCTGAGGGTGATGTCATTCATGACTCTCCCAGGGCGGACTCGCCCGTGTCGACGATTGTTTTCTCATCCGACGACGAGGATGAGGTCGACGACGGCTCCTTCTACGACCTCTCCCCCCAGCCTGTTGGCTTTGGATTCAGCAACGATGACGTTTCGGCCCTGGTGGACTCGCCCGCGCCTGCCTCCACCACGGTCGCCTCCCATGATGACGAGAACATCGCACCCAACCTCGGACACATCGCCAACTTTGACGACTTTTTCGAGCCCGTTGCGCTCTCGCAGACCGGCCGCTACGCCTTGGCCACCTATCTGGCCTCGGCAATTGTGACCCGACTTGCGTGCCCCGCTCCGGCTCGCGTCGGCCAGGCCGGTTCGTCCGAAGACGAGTGGGGCGTGAACGCCATTCTCAACCGTGCCCACCAGCGGGCGAGCGGCCTCGACAGCTTCCACCCCGAGTTTGTGATCTCTCGCCCGCTCTCACCTGTCCCAGCGGCCCCAGTCTGTGACAAGCTCGCCTCGGCCCGCCTCACCGACCCATACGGCATCGTTTCGGCGCACTCGTACAGCCGCGGCAAGCTCGTCGCCCACGCGTCCTTTGTCGACTTTGTCGTCACGCTCATCAACGCAAAGTCGCTCTCCGCCGAGGTTGTCATCGCCGCCGCTTGGTTCCTCGAGACCATTCCCCTCCATGCTGTCGACAACGACAAGGGCTTTGCCCTGCGCCAGCGCCTCGAAGCTGCGCGCTACGAGGGCCAGATGTTTGCCGTCGAGCGCCGCGTCGCGATGCTCGTTCTGCTTATCGCCGACATGAGCGTTTCGGACGACACTGCCCACACGTCTGCTTGGGCCGAGGTGTCGTCAGTCCCTGCGCTCGAGGCTGTCCAGATGGAGCGTGACCTCTTGGCTCACCTCTTCTTCTCAGTCTCAATCCCTCTCGAGTCGTGGCGGGACCACTGCTCGCAATTCTACTCGGGTCTGGCGCGCAACAACAAGTTTGATGACCAGGTCACATGGGACCTGTTGGATGTCGGTCACAAGCTTGTCGTGAGTGCAACACATGTGTTGACCAAGGCCTGTCTGATGTCCTGCCAGGTCAAGGCGACCGCCGCCCTCCTGAACATTGACAAGTCGGTCTCGTCCTTTGAGACCCACCACACTCTCCTTACGACCCTGCCTCCCATCCAGATGCTCTACGCTGAGCGAGCCGAGCTCGCTCCCGTGTCACAGCTCGGCGAGTGGTTTACCACCGCCGACGCTTACGGTCAAGGCGTTCAGCCCCAACCCACCTCCCTCGACGCTAGCAGTTTCTACTACTACAACGAGCACCCTGTGGATAACTTTTACGACACCAACGACGACGAAGAAGAGTTTGTCGAGTACGATGGCGCCGCGCCATTCCCTGCGCCATTCCCTGCTTTCCAGCCATTCGGCCAGCAGCAGGTGCCCATGCTTGGGTACGCCTACCCGCCCGGCTTCGACTACCTCCCGGCACCCCCGGGCTTTGAGCCTGCTCCGGATCATCAGCAGCAGGCAGTGTTCGACGGCTACGACTATGGCTATGGGTACGAGTCTGCCCCTATCGGCCAGGACAACACCATGGACGATGGAGCCAGCTGGATGGAGCCTTACGACGGCGCCGCTCCGTTCCCCTCGTACGGCGTCCAGACTGTTAACACGACCGGCTCCACGCCCGTCACCCAGGTCGTCAACAACCAGGCCATCAACATGCCCGTCTCGCAGCCCCAGCCCGTCTCGCAGTCGCAGCCCGCTCCGCAGCCAGTCTATGACAATGACAGCGAGTGGGATGCCACACCCTACGACGGCGCCGTGGCCTTCCCCATCCCCATCTTGGAGGAAGACGCCACTGAGGGCGCCTACCTGTCGGACGAAGAGCGCCAGTCGATCCAGGCCTGGCTGTCTCGTGTCCCGTCCCGCAAGCGGGGTGTGGCCAGCACTGCGACCGCCATGTTCCCCTTCCAGCAGAGTTACTCGTCAGACTGGACTACCGATGCTGTCATGCCTCACGAGGCTGGCTTCATCGAGGACGCGGCTTACGCCGACGTCTGGAGTGACCCCGACAACTTTGACGACGAAGACCCCGACTCGCCCGACACGCAGTGTGGGGTGTTATTAGTCGGCCGCCAAGAGGCGGCCGACCGCGTCGACAATGCCAGCTACCTCTACGGCGCGCTGGTCAACGTCGAGGGATCCTCCTCCGGCCAAGCGCCCTCCCGCCCGACTAGTCACATGTATGACCTGTTCAAGGCCGGCGGCGACGCCACCAACAATCTTTACACTCTCTCGCGCAACCGTATGCGCTCCAGGACCTGCGGTGCCAACGCTCCGCTGTCGACGGCGTTCGACCGCTTTGCGACGACACCCAGTTTCCTTTCTTCGACGCCTCCTGGGCTCGGCATGAGCTCTGGTCAGGCTGCGCCGCGCTTCATGGCGCATTGAGGCCCTTACTGTGAGTCTCCTCTGGAGGCCGGTATTGTTTTGCTCTGTGTTTCCGCTTCTGACTCGGCCATAGACTAGAGGCCACCCGTTCTTCTTTTTTCTCTTAATGTCTTTGCAGCCCACCCGCGACTCGGCTACCGGGCGTCGAGCTTTGCCTAATGACTATGGCTGCTATCCCCGGCGTTTCCCATCAAACCACCCCAACCCCAAGTCATGCAAAACACCAAACGACAAAAAAAGATCTATTTTATTTGAAAAAGCCAAAAACATCTATATAACTGTTGGCGCAGTTGAGTAAACGAGTTATACCTTTTTTCGACTTTTTGTTTGCTACTGCGTGCTCGAGCCTTGTATCTATGATGCATGAGTGAAGGGCAAGGGGCGTGAAGCGGGCGTGAAGCGAGCGCCAAGCGCGAAGCTGAGCTCTGAGACGGTAGGACGTGCAGCACTCGGGAGGGCGACGGCAATGAAAGAACGACTGAGGCAATCTACCCAATCCCACTTGACTGCTGAAATGTGGCGGCGACAACGCGCCACTAATGACCACCTGTCACCATCGCATCGACAACGTACTCCAGCGACATGCACTGACTCTGACACGCGACCAACGCGACCACGCCCCCAGCCGACACCACTGCTTCTGCATGGCTACTGATTGCTACTGATTACTACTTGTGCTGATAAGAGTTTTCGGGATTTTCGTTTCCAGCGCTGGCACTGAGCCCATCCGTTCCTCCCGGTTGCGAGTCGTCGCCGAGTCACATGTCGCCTCGCCTTACATCTTGCGCATCGGCTTGGACCCGAGGGCGATCTTGCCCGGGAGCATCATGGCTGGGGGGTCAGCGCTGCCCAGCTCGGCTACCCCCGCCGTCCCCCAACCTACGCTCAGTCTCCATCTCAGCCTCGTGCTCCTCCTCACTCACCCCCGCGCTCTTTGGCGCGGCGGCGACCAGCCCCTCGTTTAGTGGGGCTAGGTGTGTTGTCTCGAGAATCCCCGGCCTCGCCTCGCAGCTGTTCCTCCGAGGACCGTTCGGCCTTACTTGATGATCGGCGGGAATTCCCATCGGCGGACTTGACGGCGAGACAGCCTGCGATTGCCGCCACCCACCCGACGGCACAGCACCAGCAGCAGCAAGAGTTTATGGATCCGGCGGGGAGCGACGAGGTGGGGGTGGAGGGGGCGGTATCAGTACCCGGCTGGAAGGGCGGGGGGTCTGGGCGCACGTTCATGTCCATTGTCTGGTGTGTGAGTGGCGGTGGGTTGGGGGTGCGGGGTGGCGAGGCGACGGTGTGGCGGCCCGCTCGCCACAACAGACTCACGATACAATCAGACAGAGCAGTAGGGTTGGGTTCAGTTCGATGAGTGGGGTTGTGGTAGAGACACTGGCGTGTGGGAGACGACCAGTCACCCGACCAGCGCATATATGCTGCAGCGGCGACCCCAGCACAAAAACAAGCGGCCGCGCACAATCCCCGGCCCGGGGTGTCAGCTGGCCAGCTCGCCCGCCAGCCCCGCGCCCTGGCCGTGGCCAGCTCGCGTCGATGACGGAGGTGGGGTATGTACTAGCCCCATCATGGATGCTGCATCATGGAACAGTGTCATGGATCAGTGTCATGGACCAGGATCATGGGGCCGGCAGGGCGCGCAGCTGCGTGCCGCGTCGCCCATGTATGGCGGTGTGGTCTGGTCGCGCGCGGCTGCTCGAGGCGGGTCGAGGCTGGCGGCGAGGCGCGAGGTACGACAGATCTGCCTGTTTTACACGTGGCGTTTGGCGCTCGATTTCCAACGGCGCGCTGATAATATCAAATATATTTGCTCCGCCCGGCTAACGGCGCGGCGCGCCACGAGTGGCACGATCTGCCCCTCTCGACGCGCCTTGGCCACTGACAAAGTCGCGAATTGTCCACCTTGGCTCTGTACACTCACCGAAAATGTCCACCACCACCACCACGACAACCACGGCCGAGCTCTCGCTCGACGGCTACGACGAGGAGCAGGTCCGCCTCATGGAGGAGCGCTGCATCCTCGTCGACGAGAACGACAAGGCGTACGGCGAGGGCTCCAAGAAGCAGTGTGCGTCCACCGTCGCAGCAGCGAGCTCGTTACTGACCGACCCCCAGGCCACCTCATGACGTCGATCAACGACGGCCTGCTGCACCGCGCCTTCTCGGTCTTCCTCTTCCGCCCGAGCGACGGCCGCCTGCTGCTCCAGAAGCGCGCGAGCGAGAAGATCACCTTCCCCGACCAGTGGACCAACACCTGCTGCTCGCACCCGCTGTACATCAAGTCGGAGATTGTCGAGGAGGGCCAGGCTGGTGAGTAGCGCGCGCGGTGGGATTGCAGCAGCAGCGGCGCGCGGCGGCGAGTCGTCCGACTCGTCGATGCTCGCCGGTGCTCCGTGCTTCTGGTGCTCCGTGCCAAGACCGAGGGAGGGAGTTTACCCGCCGAGCCCCGAGCCCCGAGCCGAGGGGCTAGCCGGCCCCGACCTCGGCGCCGTGTCGACCCCGCCACGCACCACGCCTACCACAGCTAACACCCACCCAGGCGTCCGCGCCGCCGCGATCCGCAAGCTCGACCACGAGCTCGGCATCCCCACGTCGCAGGTCAAGCCCGACGACTTCACCTTCCTCACCCGCATCCACTACCTCGCGCCGTCGGACGGCAAGTGGGGCGAGCACGAGAGTGGGTGCTGCGTGGCGTATACGCGCTGACGCACAGTCGACTACATCCTCTTCACGGCGCTCGACGTCACCACCGACATCAACCCCAACGAGATTGGCGACGCGCGCTACGTGTCGCGCGCCGAGCTCGAGGCCATGTTCGCCGACTCGCAGTACAGCTTTACGCCGTGGTTCCGCCTCATTGCGCGCGACCTCCTGTTCCCCTGGTGGGACGAGATGCTGGCCAAGTCGCGCGCGCTCGGCTGGGACGAGGCGGCCGGCAAGGGCGCCGTCACGGCCACGGTGCTCGAGGGCGAGCCGCGCCTCAACGACATCTTGAAGCTTGCGTAGGCTTGCGTAGGCATCGACTGCAGTACTTGCGCATTGCTTTGGTAGACAACTACAGGACTGGTACTCATATCTCGGACTCTAATGACATGCATAGCTATAGCCAGTGGGTGGGGGGGCCAAGTGGGGTGGGGTAACAGTGGCAGTGACAGTGGGAGTATTCTACAATGGGTGTGTTTTGTTGTTCGCTCGGGCGCTCAGGCCTACTGCGGCACGTCGGCGGGGTAGATCGTGTCGGTGACCTCGAAGCGGTGGGCGTACACGTCGTCGCCGTTGACCATATCGCTCTGGTTTACGCGCTTCTCGGCGAGCTCGAGGCTAACGATCCCGGCCTCGGTGTTGCGCTTCAGCACGCGGCGGAACACGACGTCGCGCGGCACCTCGACCCAGACGCGGCGGTCCATCAGCGCCGCGGGCTCGCGCCAGCCGGGCTCATCGAGCATGGTGTACAGGCCCTCGACGACGACGATGCGGTGGCGCGGGAGGATCGGGGTCGGCGACGGCCTCGGGTCCTTCAGCTTGTGGTCGAACGTCGGGAAGGGGATGGGCGCAGCCGCCTCCAGCGGCACGCGGAGGGCCTCAACAAAGGCGGCGTACGAGCCGAGATCGAACGTGAACGCCGCTCCCTGCGCGTCAGCTGGCCCTACACAGCAACCCACCCTCCGCCAGTGCGCCGCCTCGGGGTCGGGGAAAAGGTCGAGCTGGGCGCGCGTGTAGTGCCACCCGTCTTGCCCTACGCAGATGGCCACGTCGTCGTCGGCGCGCTGGGCCGGCGGCGAGGCGACGGCCGTCGCCGCGTTGATCGGCGCGCGGGCGACAGGGTGGCCGAGGATCAGCTCGTTGAGGTGGTCGGCGAGGGGGTAGGCGAGGGTCGACTTGCCCGACCCGGGGCGGCTGGGCGGGCGTTAGCTGTCAGTGCGTGTGCCAGCAGGGCGGCCTGCACGGAGACGGCCGCACGGGTTCCCCCCCGTCAGCGCACTCACCCAGCGACGGCGATAAGCAGGCGGCGGTCGGGCGCGAGCCTGGTCGTGTCAGCGAGCCGCGGCGCCGCCTCACGCGACCACCTACCGGCGGTACTGCGCGATAATATCCTGCGCGAGGCGCTCGACGTCGGCGCCCATTGCGCTTGCGCTGGGCGTCATGCCGAGGGTCATGTCCGTGCCGCTGGATTCGGGCGAGCGGGGGGTAAGCGAGTGGGCGAGAGAGCGACGAGGGAGGGGGGAGGGGGCGTGCGGAGGGGCCGAGGGGCGGCGGCGTACGTGCTCTGCTCTGCTCTACGTTGTCGGGCGGGCGTCAATGGACAATGGCAACGTCGAGATGGACAACGTCCACGAGACAATGCCCACCTACGTCGCTTCGCATGCTTCTCGGCGCCTCCGCCCCCCGCGCATACCCCGCGAAGCATCAAAGGTGCTCCGACCCCCAACAAGTCGAGCGGAGTCGCGACCCCGCGCACGAGGTCGGATGCGGAGCCGGCGGTCCGGCGAGGATGGCTGCCAGGGGGGGCAGTCGGTCCGATCACGGGAGCACACCCACGTGGCGCACGTGGCCTGACGTCGCGGTCGCCTGGCCCAGCCCACTTGGCCCCCGGTCGATAAGCCACAACAGCCTCCTCCCTCGCGCCACCATTCAACAACCCCAACAACTCTAACCCACTCTCACTCCTCACACTCCTTCACACCCATGAAGCTCCTCGCCCTCGCGCTAGGGGCCGCACTCGCGCCGTCCGCGCTCGCCTGGGGCGCAGCAGGTGAGTCGTCGTCGTTACGCCCCCTGCGCTCGCTGACGCGCTCGCGCTCAGGCCACGAGATCGTCGCGACCATCGCCCAGATCCACCTCCACCCCCAGGTCCGGGACGCGCTGTGCAGCATCCTGCCCAAGCAGGCAAACTGCCAGCTCGCGCCGGTGGCCGCTTGGGCGGACATGGTGCGCAGGCAGTATCCGGAGACGGGGCCGATGCACTATATCAATCGTGAGTGCCGCTGAGCGAGCGAGCGGAGCGAGTGAGCGAGGCGGGTGTGGTTGTGATGGGGGTGGGAGGAGAGTGTGATAGGGCTGAGAGGAGACCTCGGCGTTTGCCGCCATCGCGCTTACCACGACCCCTCCCCTGTGCCTCGCTGACCCCCTCGCAGCCCGCAACGACGAGCCCGGAGGCCCCACATCCCACTGCGAGTACGGCGAGCACGGGTGGTACAACGAAGACGTCAACGTCCTCACCGCCATCATGAACAAGACCCAGGGCCTCATCGACGGCGAGGGCGACATCACGCTCCGCTTCCTCGTCCACTTCCTCGGCGACCTGCACCAGCCGCTGCACCTGACCGGCAGAGACAAGGGGGGCAACGGCGCGCTATTCCGGTGGGAGGGGCGCGCGCGCAACCTGCACTCGATCTGGGACAGCGGCATCATCACCAAGAACATCCGCGAGCTGAGCAACTACACGTCGCCGCTGCCGAGCAAGCAGATCGAGGACAGCCTCCCGCCAAACGCCATTTTCGACCCCTACGTCCGCTGGATCGTGTGGGAGGGCATCCGCGAGTGGTGGCGCGACGACGTTGAGGGCTGGCTCGCCTGCCCCGACAGCGGCGACCCGTACCCCCACTCCTCGGTCGGCCGCTTCGCCCCCAGCAAGCAGGGCAAGCCGGCGCACCGCGCGCCGTGGCTCGAGGGCCTCGTGAACGCGGGCCACCTCGCCGCGCTCAGCCTGCCAGACACGCTGCGCGGCGTCGTCGCGCCCCTCCTGCCCGTCCCGAACGCGTCGTACGAGGGCTTTAACCGCCGCCTGCTCGCCAACCACCCGTCCAAGCTCGCGGCGCGCGGCGAGAAGACCTCCTTCCCCGCCTGCCCGTACACCTGGTCCAAGAGCATCCACGGGATAAACTGCCAGTACGCGTGGCCCCGCGAGTACACGGGCACCGGACCCCTCATCGAGCTCGACACGCCAGAGTACATCGGCCACATTGACGGTGACAAGGTCCTGGAGCGCCTGCTCGCGCAGGGCGGACTCCGCCTCGCAAAGATCCTCAACCGCGTCATCGGCAAGGGAGAGGTCAGCGACCTCTACATCGACTACTAGCCATACTAGCCACAGACAGATTCCCACAAGTTGTTCAATTAGCAAAGCCATACGTTCGCTCCTACATCTTCATGCATGCGTTCCTTGATGTGATGATAATGCCATGTGTGTGCGTTGCTATGTGCAATTCCTGTTGCTATCCTGCTGGCGTACCCCTCCACGCCCTAGTACACCTCGTCCTCGCTGTCCTCCTCGTCGAGGCCAAAGATCTTCTTGATGTCGGCAAGCCCAACCCGCTTGTCCTTGCCCGCGCCAGCCAGCGACGCGTTGATCAGCGCAGTCTTCGTCCGCTGGATCTTCATGATGCGCTTCTCGACCGTCCCCTTGATAATGTACCGCGTCACGAACACCGGCCGCGTCTGTCCAAGTCGGTGCACACGGTCGATCGCCTGCTGCTCAATCGCCTCGTTCCACCACGTGTCCATCATGAAGACGTCTGAGAGTTAGCTTGGGCGGCAGCTTTTCCAACTCACGATTCGCCATGGTCAGGTTCAGACCCACACCGCCGGCCTTGAGCGAGATGAGCAGCACCACCGGCTCGTTGTGCTTCTCGCCAAACTCATCGACAGTGGCAGCGCGCTGCGCCTGGCTCATAGAGCCATCAAAGCGCAGCCACTTGACGCCCTCGGCCGTCAGACTGTTCTCGATCAGGTCGAGGAACGACGTGAACTGCGAAAACACGAGCGCCTTGTACAGGCCGTCCTCTTGCCGCATCTGCTCGAGCTTGCGCGTCAGAGCCCGGAGCTTCGTGCTCGTCACGAGGTCGACCTTGCCGAGCGTGACCGTTTCACCCTGCGACGCCGGTTGCCCACTCTTGGTGAACGGGTTGATGTGTCGTCTTCTCCGCTGGACCGAGCGCAGATCAGCCACGGTGATGGGCCCCTTCTCGCATGTAGGGCAGACCGCTTCCTTGCCAGAGTCCTCGCAGTGGCCAATGTAGTCGACGATGCAGTCTTGGCACCTGGTGGGTTAGCGCAACCTACACTTGTTCACCCACCCTCTGTGGTAGCACGGCAGCAACACCTCGTCCGAGACCTCGCCAAAACAGATCAGGCACTCCGGTGTCGACTCGGCGTCGGCGAGCTCCTTCAACACCTGCAGAGCATAGGCAGGATCGACGTCGTCACCGCCACCACTGCCACCTTTCTGGCCCGCATAGTCGGCGATCAACTGCTTGACGCTCGCCTCGCCGTCGTCGTCTCCGTCGAGCAGCTTATCACCGTCCTTGTCCTCGTCTGACCCCTTGCCCATGACCAGCAAAGGGTGGTCGACACACTGGCGCAGTCTGTCGTCAGCGTTGCTCCCACGACACACCCACTTCATGAGCATGGCCAAGATGGAAGTGTAGTTTGACATGGCACGGCCGTCGGCATCCAGTTCAATGAATCGCCTCTTGGCGCGATCCTCGAGTCGCTTGTAAATCTGCCGTTCAGATCTCGAGAAGTTGAGCACCTGCACGTCGATTGTCTTGGACGGAAGGTCCACGACGAGCTTGCCGTCCTTGTCGCGCATGTTCTTCTCTCGCCGAAGGAGGCACGACTCGAGAATGTATTGCACCACATTGAGTGCCTTCGGGTCCTGAGCTAGGAATGGGATCGTGACAAAGCTGCGGAAGAAGCTGTACACGCCCCATGGCTCGAGGCGGAGGAAGTGGAGCAGCGAGTACAGGTCGTCCAGTCTGTTGACAATTGGCGTGCCCGTGAGCGGCCAGCGACGGCGGCCCTTGAGCTCATAGCATGCCTTCGAGATCTGAGCCGTGCGGTTCTTGATGTTGTGCGCCTCGTCGAGCACAATCCGGAGGAACTCATCTGGTTGTCAGCCACCACCCTCTGGCCTCACTCACGATCGTAGATGCTGCCACCCTCGTACGAGGGCTTGTCCTTGTTCTTCATCCACCGCTGGTACTCGCTGCCCAGGGTTCCATAGCTCGTGATAATCACATCGACCTTCTTCTTGCCCTCCTGAGCCAGGAGGCGCCCGACATCGGCTCGGTCATTGCCGTACCACAAGAAGCTGGTAAGCGAACCCTTTGCCGACATCTTGGTAAGCTCCTCCTGCCATTGCGACGCCAGTGAAACGGGGCAGACAACCAGTGTTGCACGAGGGGGTTGCCGGGAAACCGGCTTGGGGGCATTGGCCACCGCCTTCCACTGGTTCGACAGCGTCACTTGGACAAACTTGCGACGCTTGCTCGCTTCCTGCTTGACTGGCTCAGCTTCTGGCTCTTCGGGGTCGTCGTCGACGACCTCGCGGTTTCGATGTATCAGGGAAGCCATCATACAGGTCTTGCCCATCCCTACGTGGTTAGTTGTGGCTGTGTGGCTGTGGATGACGTACCCATCGCGTCCGCCAGGATACCCCCCCGGGCCGAGTTCTCAGACTTTGGGAACTCTAGGCTCAACTCGCCACTGTAGGGGTTCCAGTAAAACTTGCGGGACGGGTCGATAAAGTCATCGTCATCCTCGATTTCAATGGGTTCGCCGATGGCGTGGTCCTTCCGGAACGCGTACCTATGACGTTCAGCGGCAGCTCCACAGCACACTCGACGTACTCCTCCCACAGTGGATGCAAGGTCAGGTTCGTGTCTCGGAGATTGTCCTTGCCCGTCTCGCGTGCACTCATCCATGTCAATGCTTGCTTTTGGTACGGCCGGAGGGTGTAGAGGAAAGTGTCTGGGGGGTCGGTTTCGTCGAGCATTGCGTCATTCATCTGCGCTCTGCCACATTAGCTTGTGCCGTGCCTGATGTTTACTCACTTGCGATAGATTGTGTCAATCTCATGCATCTGTTCCTCGTCGAGCTTCTCAGCTTCGTCGCCGCTGTCATCGAGTTCGTCCTCTTCGTCGCTGTTGCGGGCCGATGCCGATGCCGAAGCTTTGCCCTTGGCCTTCCCGTTGGAGCCTTTGGATGGGCTGGGGCTGCGCTTCTTTGGCGAAGATTCAAAGTGCTTAAGCGACGTTGCGTTGATCGTCGCCGCAGCGGTACCAGGGCCCTTCTGGGCTGTAAGGAGCGAGTTGGACTGAATTGGCTTGACGCCGATGCGTGCTGAGTCGTGTCAGCGGGTAACCTCTCTCAGCAGTACCCACAGAACAAAGCCCCGAGAGCGTCCTTTCGGTTCCTCATAGCCTCCTCCTCTTCAGTCTCCTGCTGCTCCTGCCAGAATGTGCTCCCCTCTTTCCTGTCCTTCTTGTCCGTCTCCTCGAAGCCCCTCTTGGCGAGGTACACTTTGAGGTTGAGCAGGATCGTCGTGCCCGTCGCGAGCACCTGCGGACAGTCGATGACATGACCTTCAAGTTCGACTGACGTGTCAGCAAGCTACAGATGATAAGAAGACTTACTAACGCCGCTGTCGAGGAGGTGGACGAGGAAGCCAGCCTCGGTGACTGACAGGCGACCGACTGGGCGTTAGAACACGATGATCGAGTCTTAAGCTTACCCTCTGCGAAGAGTCAGCATTGCACCTAGAGCGGCACTCACCAAACCCGCGCTCGTTTCGAAATCGGATAACCTGGTCAATCTTGGCCTTGGCCGCTGCCTTCTTCGCAGGCTGGATCGTCAGCAACGCACGGCGGAGACTCTTACCGCCGGCGAAGCCTTCTTCGCAAACATGGAGCTCAGCGTGGCCTGCTTTCCTCCAATAGGCGCTTTCGTGCCACTGACCACCTTGCCATTCACG
Source organism: Vanrija albida (assembly GCF_041260175.1). Lineage (NCBI taxonomy): Eukaryota > Fungi > Basidiomycota > Tremellomycetes > Trichosporonales > Trichosporonaceae > Vanrija > Vanrija albida. Next base: position 3,450,102 of record NW_027191420.1, on the reverse strand, counting down.
ATGCGTGTCGGGCCTCCCTTGGAGGAGCTGTCCGCAGTCGCGGCGGCCTTGGCCTTTGGTCGCTCAAACACGAGCTTGCTGCCGGGGGAGCAGTAGCCCTTGCCCTTGGACAGCGACCAGCCCTCGCAGACAAACTCGCCGAGGTATCCGCGTCTGAACCCCGTGGGGGCGTTGGACGGTGAAGAGGCCGGAGCTCGGCGCTTGGCGAGGGATGAGGAAGGCGCCGAGGAAGGCGGGTGCCGGCTCGCCGAGGACGATGGCCCTGCAGTCGGCTCGTCCACCGCCATGATGTCGTCGTCCTCATCATCAGAGGGAATGAACAGCGCCTCCTTTACGCGCGGGGGCGGAGGTGCAGGGCTCACCGTCCGCGTCCGAGTGGCGGACGACGAGGACGCCCCGGCGGACGGTAGCTCATCGCGCTGCTCGGTCGCGGTGCCGCCGCTGCCGCTACCGAGTTCGAGGTCGTCTTCGCCGTCCGAGTCGGCCGGGAAGAAGAGGCCTGGTTTTGGTGATATCGACATGAGGCGTGTGCGCGATGCCGAGGTGTTGTTGTTGTTGTGGTTTGTGCACGGCGCGCGCTGGCTGGGTGCTCGACGCGTCGTTGCTTTTCATGAATCGCGTGCAGTGGCATGCAGGTCCAGTCAGCTACAGTGGGCAAAGGATCGACCTCCACCTCCATCTGTTGCCCACATGGCATTCACGTGACAGACCCTGAATTGATCACGTGGACAAATGCGCCATGGCGCCGTGGGTGTGGGTGCGGCGGCGTGCCTCGTCTAGTCGAGCGTCGTGTCTTTGACGACGCGCCGACCTTCGTGCTCGGGGTCGTGTGGGCAAGAGACCGCAGCGAGCGACGCACTCGACAACGTTGACATTGACAACCTCTCCCCTCACAGCTCAAACCACGTCGCCGGTGGCCCGTGTCTCTCTCTCTCGTGCCCACTCCACGCGCCCTGCTGCCGACCACCGGACCCAAGCACACACGGCCGTCCCCAGCAATCCGGACTGTGTCTCGACTGACATGCTCACCCCACCCTCCCCCCCTACCCACCCTAACCCCCGTGATCCAGGCCTGCGCACTACCGACTGCAGGACAACTAGGTCCTCCTGTGACTTCATAATCTCTGGCGACGACTACTGTTGGCCCGGCCCGGCAAAAGAGGCCCCGTCATCCTGTCAACAACCGGCGATGGGCATCCATGTGTCCGATGCATCACCGCCTCGTCGGCCATCAGGTCGACGAGGGCAAGGTCAAGGTCCAGCAGGCTGGCTTGATGGGCAAACACTTAAGAAGGCTGGCGATGACTGGTCGATGCCACACCACCCTCGCACCTACTGCGAATCTCACTCACCTCATTCACACCTCCCAGCATGGCCTCCTTTGACGGTGAATCCTCTGTCGGCTCCAACTTCGACCCCCGGCTCGACTTCCTCCAGGCGGCCGGCGATGGTCAGCTCCCTGTCCGGTGCTTCTTCGAGCACCGCAAGGCCGGCTGTGAGGGCCTGGCTGCCATGACCTACTGGCCTCCCAAGCGCGGCAACCACGTCCCGCCCGAGAACTTCATTCTCTTCATTCTGGGTGAGACAGAGCAGCCACGAGTGGCAGTGACCTAGGGAGCACCCAGCTGATACCTGCTAGGTAACCCGGGTCTGCTCAACTACTACCAGGAGTTCCTCGAGGAGCTCCACGCCAAGATCCCCGACTCGTACGCCATCCTCTGCACCTCGCACGTTGGCCACGACCCGTCGTGCCCCCCTCCCTCCAAGCCCTTCGACCTGATCCAGACGCTCGAGACTAAGATTGAGCTCGTCGAGACGATCCAGAGCTCGCTCAACGCGTGGCACGTCGAGGGCGGCCTCAAGGGCCAGGGTGTCCCGGCTCCTCGCTTCACCCTCATGGGTCACTCGGTCGGCGCCTGGATGTGCTCGCAGATGCTCGAGCGCCGCATGGAGGGTATCCACGTCACGTACCTCCTCTTCCCCACCCTCGGCTGGATTTCGCGCACTTGGAACGCCAAGAAGATGTGGCCCGTCTTCCGCGCCCCTCTCAGGCAGATGGGTCCCGGTGTCGGCGTCATGCTCCGACCCTTCTTCCGCATGGGCAACGCCAACAAGACGACCATCTCCATGATCCACGACAGGAAGGTCATCAAGAACGTCCTCCACCTCGCCCGCTCCGAGATGGACAACATCAGGGCCCCCAACCTCACCTGGTGGAAGGAGGAGTCGTACCAGCCTACCGGCAGGGGTATCTACACTGTCTGGTCTGGCGGCAAGCTCGACCAGTGGGTCGGCAAGGAGGCCAACCAGATCCGCGAGTCGCTCGGCCCCGAGCGCTCGTGGCGCCTCGAGGGTGTCAAGCACGCATTCTGCCTGTACCCCGGCGCTGCTCCCATCGTCGCCAACGTCGTCCAGCGCCTCCTGGCCAACGACGTCACGCACCCCGACGCCGCGCCACACGGCCCCATGATCACCGACCCCAACGAGATCACGCGCAGCCACACGCGCGCTCGTGAGGAGGCCAACGGCGCCGCCGAGATCGACCCCGTCATGGAGAAGCAGGCCCAGCGCGAGCAGTACTACGCCGCCCAGCAGCAGATCGACGGCGAGGCCGAGTACCAGGACGCCACGTACGAGCCAGAGGCAGAGGCCAACGGCGACTACCAGGACGCCACGTACCAGCCCGCCGCGACCTACGCCGACAAGCACCACCCCGTCTACATCCAGACCAACGTCGTCGGCGACGAGCACCACGAGAAGAAGCTTCAGCACGAGAGGCTTCAGGCCGAGGAGCTGTCGCGCCCTGCCTACAACCAGACAGACTCGCAGCCCGACGTCAACATCCAGCGCCCTTACGCTGTCGTCTAATCCCGTACTCGCTGCTGCCGTCGGTTGTACAGCCAATGCTTATACTATATTGTCTTGTTAATGTGAATCGTAATATCTCGCCATAAACGTGTCGTCACCTTAACCGGTTGCCGCGGTGTGCCAAGAGGAGTGCATCTATGCTCGCATATCCCAGTTCTATCGCTACAGCCGGTGGGCCTTTTCTAAGCCTTGACACCGGTCCACATGGTCGCCACGCCAAAGGTGTAGTCCTTCCACGCGCCGCCCTTGCCCTCGCGCATGGCACCAGTCTGGAAGCCAGCGTCGCGGACACTGAGGAGTTAGCTGGGATCTAAGGCCATACTCAGCAAACTCACAGCTGGGCAAAGTCGGGCTGGCTGGGGAAGCGCTCGATCGACTCGACGAGGTACTGGTACGACGCGTGGTCGCCGGCGATGATCTGGCCCATCACGGGGATAACCTGGAACGAGTACTGGCGGTAGACCCTGCGGGTGTGAGTGGCTACTCCTTCGCTACCTGACAGCCGCAAACTCACTCCGCCAGAAGAGGGTTGGTGACCTTGCCAAACTCGAGGACACCGATGCGGCCTCCAGGCTTGAGGACACGGTACGCCTCGCTGAGGACGGCGGGCAGTGACGTGCAGTTGCGGATACCGAACGCGATGGTGTACAGGTCGATCGAGTTGTCCTTGATGTGCTCGGGGAGCGCCTGGGCGTTGCCCTGGGTGAACGTGATCTGGGGGGCTGGGAGTGTGAGCCTAGGTTCGAGATGGGTCGTTTGTCTCTCTTCGTGGGCGATCCTCCTTCGTGGCGTCTGGCATCTCTCGAGGTGCCCGCAGTCGCCTCCGCCCCAACCGCCTCACTCCGACACTCACTGTTGTAGTAGATGCCCTGGGCGACACGCTTCCGTCCCTCGTGCAGCATGCCCTCGGTGAGGTCAACAACCTCGACCTCGATATCCCTGCTGCCAAACTTCTCGCGCGCGCGGTCGAGGAGTCGGAGCGCAATGTCGCCGGTACCGCCGGCAACGTCGAGCACCTTGAACGGCGCGGGTGCGGGGGCCTCGCCGTCGGGCACGGCAGTGCCGTCAGCGCGGACGGGGTTACGGTGGACGCTGGGCGGCAGGCGGGGGAGCACGCTGGCGACAAAGTCGTCCTTCCACAGCCGGTGGATGCCGGCGGACATGGTGTCGTTCATGATGTCGTACTTGGACGCGACCGACGAGAAGACGCCACCAACTGGAGCGGTTAGCATACATCTCAGACCAACTGCTCACCGAGAGACTCCTTGTCCTCCTCAGCGACCTCCTTGAAGCCAAAGTGCGTGGTCCGCGAGGACGAGGCGGTCGAGGAAGTGGCCTCGGGAGTAGGCGGCAGCGAGGGCGTTGGGCCGGCAGCACCCGAGGCGGCGCGGACGCCGACGGCACGCGGGGCCGAGGCGATTGTGCGCAGGCTGCTGGCGAAACGAAGGTTGCGGCTCATTTTTCTGGTGTGCGATGTACGAGGAGACGTCGACAAACAGGTCGTAGGAGAAAGCCGGATCGAAATATTGGGTGGTGTCGCGACGCGATTTGGACGATTAGCGGAGTCAAATATGCCTATTTGAACTGATTCCTAATGGCCACGTGACTTTTGAAATTGGCTTACAACTTCCTCCACTTTCAGTGGCAAAGCGTCCAAGTCAAAATCTTTGGCAGCAAGGTGGTCGTCAGAGTTGCAACATCTACACCGTCTGGTCAAGCAACGACAAGACCAGAGACAAAATGGTGCGTCTCCCCAAGGCTGTACATCGCTGACCGACAGGCGCCCAACCGTACAAAGGTGTCCAAGGCGGGCCTCGGCAAGGCCCTCATCAATCGCAAGCACAAGGAGGCCATTGCCCCGCAGGAGTCGCAGCTGGTAAGCCATGCGTGGCGCGGGCTGGGCTGCACTGACCAGCAATAGTACACGCTCGACGACTCCAACCCCCTTGCATCGGTCACGCATGAGCGCGACCTCGACTCTTTCCTCGCCAACGCTGCTCTCGCCGATGCCGACTTCACCACTGGTACGTGCTCGGAGCCGAGCGTTGCTGACTCGTAGAACGCTCCAAGATGCGCATTGTCGCCGGACCGGGCATGCCCGCGGCAGCGATCAACCCGTACCTCCTCAGCGCGACCGAGACGAAGAAGGTGGCCAAGAAGCAGTACGACATGCGCCACGGCCTCAAGGTGCCCCGCCGTCCTGCATGGACCCGCACCATGACCCGCCAGCAGCTGGAGCAGCAGGAGCGCGACTCGTTCCTCGACTGGCGCCGAGACCTCGCGCACCTGGCCGAGGACACGTCGTTGCTGCTTACGCCGTTCGAGCGCAACATCCAGCTCTGGCGCCAGCTGTGGCGTGTGCTCGAGCGCTCGCATCTCATCGTGCAGATTGTCGACGCGCGTAACCCCTTGAACTTCCGCTCGGCCGACCTGGAAGCGTATGTCAAGGAGGTTGGAGACGAGACGACTGGCGACGACGTGACTGTCCCCGGCAAGGGCAAGAGGAAGGCGCTTCTGCTCATCAACAAGGCCGACCTGCTCACGTACGACCAGCGTTCGGTGTGGGCCGACTACTTTGAGGAGCACGGCATCACCTATGCCTTCTTCTCGGCTGCCAACGCGGCGGCGCTGCAGGAGCAGGCTGAGAAGCAGCGCAGGAGGGAGGAGGGACTGGACGATGAGGACGATGAGGATGATGAGGACGACGATGATGACGACGACGAGGACGACGAGGTCGACCATGATGACGAGGAGCTGGACCTTGAGGAGGACGACGAGATCGACGAGGATGTGGAGGAGGAGGCCGACAAGCAGGCCGACGAGGTGGTCAAGCAGTTCGAGGAGACCAACTTGGATGACCAGGAGCCAGCTGAGCTCGAGGACATCCGCACCCGCGTGCTCAGCGTGACCGAGCTCGAGGACCTGTTCATCAACTCCGCCCCTCCCCTCTCCGACTTTGCGACCACGCGCGACCCCAACCCCACCAAGCTCATGGTCGGTCTTGTCGGCTACCCCAACGTCGGTAAATCGTCGACTATCAACGCCCTCATCGGTTCCAAGAAGGTTTCGGTCTCGGCCACGCCCGGTAAGACCAAGCACTTCCAGACGCTCGTCCTGTCCGACGAGATCACCCTGTGCGACTGCCCCGGTCTCGTCTTCCCCCAGTTCGCCAACACGCAGGCCGACATGATCTGTGACGGTGTGCTCCCGATCGACCAGATGCGCGAGTACTCTGCCCCCGTCGAGCTTGTGTGCCAGCGTATCCCCCGCGCCATCCTCGAGGGCACGTACGGTATCCGCATCGACGTCAAGGACGTCGAGGACGGCGGAACCGGCAAGGTCGGATGGGAGGACCTGCTGTCTGCGTACGCCATTGCGCGCGGCATGACGCGTGCGTCGTTCGGTATGCCCGACACGTCTCGTGCTTCGCGATACGTGCTCAAGGACTATGTCAACGCCAAGCTGCTGTACGCCCGTGCCCCGCCTGGCATCGACGAGGAGGAGTACATGGCGACGTCGCGCGAGCAGACGCTGGCCGCGCTCGAGGAGGAGTACGCCAACGGCCGCAAGCGTGCGCCCGAGACGCACGTGTCGAAGAACGCCGACACGTATGTCGCTCCTGCGGCGTCTGGCCCTGCCCCAGGCGACGAGTACGACGAGTTTGAGGGTGAGGAGGGTGTGGGTGAGGAGGGTGTGGATGTCGATGGCGCGGAGGGTTCCATCGCTGCCGCCGGCACATCGACTGCCCCTGCCAACGACCGCGAGCTGCAGGGTCGCCTGCCGACCGTCCGTGCCACCAAGGCCACGGCTGCATCAGCCCCGGCGCGCACGGGCAAGCAGCGCGCCGCTGCGCTCGAGAACGCCTTCTTCACCGAGTCGGGCCCCGCGCCCCGCCCAGTGGTTAAGGGCCGCTCGCAGGGCGCCGCCGTCGAGACTGAGAGCGGCGGAACTGGCGGTGCCGGCTTCTCGCGCTCCACAATGTACCCCCACCAGCGCCGCCTGGGCCCCGACGGACGCCCGCTGCTCGAGCCGGTTATCGGCACGAACGAGCGGAATAACAGCAAAAAGCACTTCAAGGAGAAGAAGGGCAAGCAGAGGTCTGGCCGCGGCTACGACTAGGCGTGGTCCCATGGGAATATCTGATAGACAGCCACAGTAGCGCCATGTAGACTATCTGTAGAATAGCCGCGCGCAACGACGAGGAGCGAAGTCGCGCCGAGAGTAGTCCGGCCGGCCGAGGGCACCGGACGACAATGGGCCGGGGCGGGGGCCGGGTGGGTGCCCCAGTCGATGCATGCGTGCCCCAGTCGATGCAGTGACGCCGTGGGGGTCTCCACGGGCAGAGTCGGTGCGGGTAGTTCTTGCGGCACCGTGCTGTTGCCGCCGGCGTCAAGATCAGCAGTGGGCGGCGTGCCGCACCAAGCCAGACATTGCCGCAGGTGGAGTAGTGAGGCACGCGCCACGGCCGACAGAGCGGAGCAGATCAGCAGGTCGGTGCCTCGGCTCAACTGCTAAACTGTGTAATGTTGGTCGTCGGCCCCAACAGCTGGGGAGACGAGCACGCACGCATCTGCTAATTGCATGCAGGCGGGCTCTGCTCCTCTCTTTGCATGCTCCTCAACAGCGCATGGGCCGCGTATAAAGGGTGGATGCGGCGGACAACACTGCCATCACGACAAGTGGCACACGACCCGCAACAACAACAATGACAACAGCAACACTCGCGCGACTGGCCCGCCGCGGCCTCCAGACGGCGACGCACGCGCCGCCGCCGCCACCCCCGCCAATGATGGGCATGGGCGCCATGTCGAGCATGGGACGCAAGCCGCGGCCCGAGGGCGACGTGAGTGCCGTGGCGACCGTGGCTGACCTCAGATCGGGAGCGTGTTCGCGTCTCTAAGCGGCGAGGAGGCGGCCGTGCTGCCTGCGCGCTTCCGCGACCTCAAGCGGTGGGTATCTGCGTGTGGCAAAGCTAATCGACAGGGCGATCATCAACGACGCGGACAAGGCGGCGCTCACGGCGAGCTGGGGCCGGCTGACGACCCGGCTCGCGCGCGCCGCCGACGAGATCGAGGGCGCGCAGCAGGCCGCCGTCCCGACCGTTGCTTATGACGACTTGATCCACGCCGACGCCGGCACGATCGCAAAGATCAAGCGCGCCGGCGCGCTCGTGCTCACCGACGTCGTGCCCCGCGCCGAGGCGGAGCAGTGGCTCGCCGAGACCGAGGACTACATCAAGGCCAACCCCCAGGTCAAGGGCTTCCCCGCCGACGACAAGCAGGTGTTCGAGGTGTAGTGCGTGGCCCGACGCAGTACAGGGGTACAAGGCTGACGGCGTACAGCTGGTCCAAGCCGCAGCTCGCGGCGCGAGCCCACCCGCGCAGCATGGCGGCGCAGCGCGCCCTCCTCTCCCTCTTCGCCGGCACCCCGACGGCCTCCGTCTCCCTCTCCTCGCCGCTCACGTACGCCGACCGGCTGCGCATCCGGCACCCGGGCGACTCGCGCTTCGCCCTCGGGCCGCACATGGACGGCGGGAGCATCGAGCGGTGGGAGGACGCGACGTACCGCTCGGTCTATGCCGACATCCTCGCGGGGCGGTGGGAGGCGTTCGACGCCTTCTCCGAGATCGAGGCGCGCGCCGCGGCCAAGCAGAACATGTACGACGGCGCCGGGGCGTGCGGCATCTTCCGCGCCTTCCAGGGCTGGACGAGCCTGTCCGACACAGGGCCTGGCGAGGGCACGCTGAGGGTGTACCCGCTCATCCGGGAGCAGACGGCGTACACGCTCCTGCGGCCGCTCTTCCGCGAGCTCAAGAGCAGGGCCGAGGTCGGGCACGAGGCGTACCTCGCGCCAGAGAACTGGGTGCTCGATACCGAGAGCACGGCGTTCCCCGGCGCGCCGCCGGCCCGCTCGCAGGAGTTCAACGACGACACGCACCCGCACCTGCAGCTCTCGCGCGCCATGGTGTCGATCCCGCGTGTGAGGCCAGGCGACCAGGCCTGGTGGCACGCCGACACGATCCACGCCGTCGAGAGCACGCACACCGGCAAGGGCCCCTCGGCGGTCATGTATATCCCCGCCGTGCCCATGACGCCCGTGAACGCAGAGTACGTGCGCGACCAGGCGGTCGGCCTGCGCGCCGCCGTGCCCCCGCCCGACTTTCCCGGAGGGCAGGGCGAGCGCGGGTTCACCGGCACGGGTGGCGAGGCCGACGTGCCCGCTGGTGGGAGGGCCGCCATGGGGCTGGAGCCGTTCGCGCTTGACGGGTCGGCGGCTGAGCGCGCCGCGAGGGAGCAGGCGAATGCCATCTTTGGGTTTGCGAAGTAGGGCTTGGGTGTGTATTAGATAGATATCCGTTAGTGAAATGTATCAGTGATAGGGCTAGTATACACTGCATTCTATGCTGCTGCTTGCTGCTGCTTGCTGCTGCCGCCGCGCCGCTCCTCGCCGCTGCACGCCTCGCTTCGCTCGGCGGCTCAGTCCCGGAACACCAGCGCCGAGCTCGACACCCCCGCGTCGCCCAGCCGCGCCTTGTGGATCTTGATGTCCTCGACCGGCCGGTCGTTGCCGTCGGTGCGCACCGCCTCGAGCCGCTGCACCGTCTTCATTCCGGAGGAGACGCGGCCAAAGATGGTGTGCTTGCCGTCGAGGAACGGTGTTGGGGCGGTCGTGATGAAGAATTGCGAGCCTAGGGTGTGGTGTGAGTCGGGGAAGGGGGACTGGGGGGGTCGCGCTGGCTCGACCCCGTGGGCGGTGTACCGATCGCAACGCACTCCACCCCCAGCTCGCGCTGCGCGCTCGCTCTCGCTCACTCACCATTCGTATTAGGCCCCGAGTTGGCCATGGCCAGGATCCCCGCGCCGACAAACCGCAGCTCGGGGTGGATCTCGTCGGCAAACTTGTCGCCGTACACCGACGTGCCGCCGCGCCCCGTGCCCGTGGGGTCGCCGCCCTGGATCATGAAGCCTGGAATAACGCGGTGGAACTGTCTAGTCAGCGGCTGGTGCCAGAGGCTTGAGCTCCAGCTGCTTACAATCACGCCGTTGTAGTACCCCCGCTCGGCGAGCTTTGAGAAGTTGTTGCACGTCTGCGGTGTGAGCGGCGTCGCTGGCGCGGAACCCACCTTTGGCGCGTGCGCCGTGTACAGCTCGACGGTGAGCGAGCCGACCGACGTGTCGAGGGTCACGTATTCTGGCTTTGCTGTCATGGTTGTGGGTTGTGCAGCGATGATGTCTCGCCGATATTGTTGACCGACGTTTGCGGACAATGCCACGAGCGAGTGGGTTGACAATTTGATCCCGCCGTTCCACCGCTTGCAATGTGGTGCCACGTCCTGACTCGCGTGCTCTCGACATCGACGTCGGGCCCATCTCCAACCTTCCATCCACATCCAACCGCAAAACACCATGTCCGAGTCCCTCAAGGAGCTTGTCGAGATCCCCCAGTCGTTCGTGAAGGAGGGCACGCACGTGAGTGGGGTGCTGGAGGTGTTTGCTGCGAGTGCGCGTGCTAACAAGCCCAGTTCATCAACAGGTGTACCAAGCCCACCGAGTCGGGTGTGTTTCCGTGACGTCTGCGCGACGAGCGCCGCGCGACCGCGTACTGACCCACCGCGCAGAGTACATCCAGCTCTGCAAGGCCATCGCGATCGGCTTCGGCGTCATGGGAGTCATCGGCTACCTCGTCAAACTGATCCACATCCCCATCAACAACATCCTTGTGTAAGTCTACCAGCGAGACACGAGCTGACAACAAGCGGCGGCGCATAGGTTTCTTTTCGGTCGAATGCATTGTATACCCTAGCTGGGAGGGGCCGGGTGGGCTAGCGCAGCGGCGGCGGGGGGCGGGTGGGCGTGGGGGGAGAGCGCGCCGGGCCAGCAGCAAGGAGCAACGAGCAACGAGCAAAGAGCAAAGAGCAAACTCCGAGCGGAGCTGCTGGCGCAGCGCAGACACGACGGCGGCCTGGCCTGGCGTTGAAGCGGTACCGGCAGTCGCAGGCCGCGTACTGCCGCCGCATACCGCTGGCACCGTGCACAAGGGGCACGCGACGACGACGGGGCCTGCCCTGCCCGCTGGCAAAGACGACAGTGGGGTGGACTCGGCGCCGCGGCAGTAGGGCGGACTGGACGCTGCGCCAGTGGGGTGGACTCCACGCCGCGGGTACCAGGCGCAGGCTGACGGCGTGCGAGAGCGCTAACTCGCAAATGGAAAATGCTCCGGGCCGCGTCAAAGTCGAGCACGACGAGAGGGGGGATGCGCGAGCGGCCGATAGGGGCTGACCCAGCCGTGCACGCTGCACACAGCCTGGGGGTGCGCGACGCCGACGACTAACTGTCTGCGAGTGGACCTCTAGCTCCAGGACACCGTGACCGCGCCATGGCAAGCCTGATCGCTGGCCTCACCGTGCCAGCTCGACGGTGGACCGTCCATGGCCCTGGTCGCGAACGCTTACCGCAGTTTGCGGCTTGGCCCTGGTAGCCAGAGCATAGGTTGGCACCGTGACTCATGACTTTCAACGTCCAACGTGGCGGTGGAGAGCGTCTCGCTGGCACTGACGTCGCACGACGTGCTCATCGCTGTCCTCATTGCTCACCGCCGCTACGCCCCTGCTCACTGCTCGCTTTGGTCTACTTTAATTCATGTTATTACTACAACAATGCCGTTGGCGTGCGTGCTGAATGCCCAAATATGCTAGGTGACTGGCTGGCTCTATGGCGCTTTTAAGGTGGTGTGGAATGGTGGTCGCGGCGGTGGCAGTTTGCAGTTTACCATCCAACGTCGCCTCCCTCCCAGCGCGCGAGCCTAAGCTTCGTCGACCCAATCTCCTTCTGCAGGCGCCAGCGCTCGAGGTTGTACGTCTCGTACGCGCCGGCGGCCTCCTTCATGGCCTCCATGTGCTTGGGGCCAGAAATGGCATTGACGGCGTGCTTGCGCGACTGCCAGATGCAGGTGGCCATGTTGAGGCCGGTGTGGTCTGGCACGCCGTACCAGTAGAGGATGAGGCCGCCGTTGGCAACGGCCTCGGCGTGCGCGGCGCGGTCGGCAGCGTACAGCGACAGGCTCTCCGACTCGGGGCGGCGGCGGGAGCGGAAGACGACGACGTACCACTCGCGCTCGACGTCCTCTGGCAGCTGGAGGTCGCGCCAGTTGAATGCCTCGGGGTACTCTGTGCTGGCGTAGTGGTTGTCGACGGGGTGGAAGTGGTGGAGCGCCTGGTGGAGGGCGAGGGACGCGGGGTCGATGTGGGGGAGGCGCGTGTCGAACTCGCCGCGGGTCGCGGGGTCCTCTGGCGCGAGGTCGTGCGGCAGGCCAGAGAGCAGGGGAGGGAGGTAGAGGATGGGCTCGTCATTGGGCTCGGCGGTGGCGCTGGGCGGCTGGTGGTGGCTGTGGAAGTCGTGCGCGTCGAGCGAAGTAGACGCGGCCGACGAGCGGCGGCGGGGCGGGAGGCCGGGCAGGCCGCCGGGGGGAGGCGACGAGCCCGAGGCGTAAACGAGCGCCTTGGGCGACGAGTCGCGCCCGCGGCCGGCGCTGCGCGCGTTGCGTCCGCGGTCGGCAATGGCGACGGCCTCCTCGGCAGAGTAGTGGCGCAGCGAGTGGATCTCGACGGGGGTCGAGCGCGAGATCTCGCGCTTGAGGATGGCGTCCTCGATCTGCGAGACGCCCGACTTGGGGGACAGGGGCTGGGCGACGGCGGTGGTCATCGCGCTGGGTGGGTGGGGTGGGGTAGGTTTGGTGCTAGTTTGGCTGGGTGGGGTTTGTCGATGTTTTCGTGGCAACCGACGATTGTTTCTCGTGCTGCTGTTGTTTCTGCGTGTTTCTGGCCGGTGGCGAGGTGCTCAGCGGTGTGTGTTGTGCGGGTTGCGGAGCAGCTGACAACGACGCCGTCGAGTCTTATACATGTGCCCGTCGCCAGCAGCCATGGCGAGCGATTGCACGTTTTCCAAGCGCACGCTGGCGCACGCTGCCTGTCGATTGCCCATCACCATGGCGCCATCTGCCGGGATCCTACCTGCCCCAGCACCCATTTCGCGTGCTGCAGAGCGTGTGCTTACCCGCAGTTCTATTGCGTATTACAAAATTTCTTGCCTGCCATAACGAGCTGCTGCCACCTGGATGGTCACCGATGGCGTGATGGCCCGCGTGCGTTGTCGTTGCCGTGCCTGCCGGATACACCCAGCGCCACCCTGGCTGGCAGCGGCCAAGCAGCTCGAGTGACGCACTCGCCATGCACGACTCGACGGTCCGCGACGCGTGCTTGGAGCTCCGTGTTGCACGATGCATTGCTTGCTTGGGGCGGCTGTTTCCCGGCGACCGTGGACTCGACTTGGCGCCAGAGTCGCCGCCATCGTTCGTGCTCCCGGGCTTGTTCGTGGCAGACGTCTTGGCCCAAAACATCAGACACGGAGGCCCAACAAGGCACAGCACGGGGATCCGATGACGATGGGCAATCCCCCCTGCCCACCGCGCACGCGGCTATTTCCCATTGCTGCCTCGCTGTCGACGGCCTGGGCCACTGCTGTGGTAGCGTAGCCGAGGATACCGCCGGGTACGAGGTGTTGGCAAGACGCTGCAGGGTCCTGTCTCGGGTTTGTGGCATGTTCCAGGGAAAGATGCCGGCGGGGCGATCCCTTGATAAGCTGGGTGGTCGCGTTGGGTGCGTGCGTGGGTAAGAGTGGAATGCATTCCGTGTGGCGCGTGTGCGTTCAGTACTTGCTGCTGCTGCTCGACTTGCAGCTGAGCTCGTTATTGTGAGTGCTTGCGGCATGCATCACGCAGTCAGCGTCGTTTACCATCACGTCAGCAGGATCGACATCGACGTCGACGTGCATGGCTGTCGCGTGGCAAATCTGCTCCCGTCGTGTTCGATGACGCGTTGCCACCATGACGGCATGACATCCTTCTCGTCTTGCTCAACCTGCATCCATCCATCCCATCGTCGTCTCTGTCTCTGCTCGCTCACAACATCTGGCACAATCTCTCATCCTCGCTCACCCACTCGCCACTCACATCTGACCCATCACACCATCGCCTCCCGAACGCCACCCCAGAACCAACATCTCAGATCTCGGGACGGCTCCGGCTCGGAAAGTTCCAGCGCCTCCCGATTCGCCCTCACCCTCGCGCTGCCTTGGCTGCCGGTTCATTACAAACGCACGACGCAACGCTTGCTCCACGCCTCGACAGCACCCCTCCCGGCGTCTCCCCGGCGTCTATCGATAAGCTCTGAATCGATCACGAGCTTAGATTACCTATTCGGAATCGACAGCACGCGCCATGTCCAACCCGCTCGACCCCGTGGCCGTCCTCGCCCTGCTTCAGCTCCTCCTTCCGCCCTCGACGACATCGCCCCTCCCGAGACCCACCGATGCGGTAGCAGCCCTCGCGCACACGATCCACGCCGCGCTCGGCTTCCGGCTCGCCGGCGCCGAGAGCGCGACGGAAGCTTCCGAAGCAGACCAGGCAGGACCCAGCGGCGCCGAGGCTGAGATTGACGACGCCGCGTCGGAAACCACCACGGCCGTGGACCCCGACGAGGCGCTCCCCGAAGCCGCGCCCCCCGGAACTGCCCTCCCGCGTGGGTGGAACGACCGCGGAGAGGACGCATACAGCTTCGAGTACCGCCACCCACAGAGCGCAATGACGTTCCGCGTGCGCGTGGGCCGCATGGGCGGCAGAGTCCAGATCGATGCCATGGCGGAGGATGGTGCGCCACACACGCTCTCGCTCGTGCTGGCCGATATTGTCAACGCGTCAGCGTTCCCCATCCCGTCGGCGGCAACAGGCGGACGCGTGGCGACTGCCCGCGATGCGACGTCCCTTGGCTTCACGTCTCTCGACCGCGTGCGGGGCTTTATTGAGCAGTACAACCGCGACATTATTGGGCGGCTGATTCCTGGCCTCGCAAAGGACGGATACCGTGCTCCGTAAGTTCAGTGGTAGAAGTTAGCAGTGGTATTCATCGCTGACAGTCAGTCCTGTTGCGCCAGCACCGCCAGCTCAGCAGCCAGGCGCCCCGAGGCGGCCTGGTGCTGGTCAGCCCGAGCCGGCGCGCCCGAATCCGCTCATCGACCCGCTTGCCGACGTGCCCAGAGTCGGCGGCATCCCTGGCCCATCAATCGGCCACCGCGACCTGGACCCGCTCGGTCCTCTTCGCGGCCCCGGCGGGTTGGGCTCTGAAGCGGGCGGCGGCATGCTCGTCGACTTCAATCACCCGCTGTTTGACGGCCGCCGTCCGCGCGACCCCGACCGCGACGGTCCAGGCGGGTCCATCAATCCACCTGGGGCGCGCTGGGACCCCGTCGGCCCCGGCGCGGGCGGACCTCGCTTCCCCGGGCCAGGCGGTAACCCGCTCGGAGGGGTGGGCCGCACGGACCCAGACTGGGGCGACGAGCTGCCCCCGCCGGGCGAGTTTGGCCCCGACCTCGGCCACCTTGGGGGGCCTCGCTTCCCCGGAGGCCCTCGCGGTGGGCGTGGTGGGTTTGGAGGCGGTTTCGGTGGCCCCGGCGGGTTTGGTGGGGGTCGCGGTGGGTTCGGTGGGGGCGGAGGCGGCTTTGGGGGTGGATTCGGCGGGGGCGGGGGCGGCATGTTCATGTGAGGGGGCGCAGCAGGGGGAGCCCGAGTGTGAGGTAGGCAGACCTGTGGGCGGAGGGGAGAGACGCCGGTAGTCGGTTGCGCGAGAGAGCCGTTGGGAAGACGGTTGTGGCCATGGGGAGACATGCCGCATCATGTGACGCGTCGTGTGGCGCGTGTGACGACAACAGTGTGTAGCATGCAGCAGCAATGTGCAGTTCCCAGCTGTATTGTTCAGAGGGACGCGGTTGTCGACCATGGCACTGACACTGACTCTCGTTACGATCGATACGCACTGCCACGAGACGGTTATGCCTAGCCGATGTCGGCCAAGTGCTGCCAGCGTATCTCGCTCGTGCGCATGGCTGCGGCCGTGGCTCCAGCATCTGGCGTCATGGCGCGTGGCGCGACGTCTACTCTGACGCTGTGGCTCAATGATCGACTCCAGCATGATGAGGCGCAGTCGGAACGGTGCGTCCCCGGACACTAACAATACACTGCCGGAGCGCTGGAACCGACTCGACTCTATTGTTGCGTGCGCTCACTGGCGCCGCTGGCCGCCGGAATGACGCCCAAGTTCCGGCCGCGAGCGGTGGGGCGCTAGCGCGAGCATGAGCGAGACAGCGCAGTGGGCACATGTCGTGCTATCGACGCGTCGCGAGCGCGCCAGCACGCCAGCACGCCAGCACTGAGACCTCACGGCACGTATGGCACATTCGGGCGTCACGGCGCGCGTCGACCTCGATTTGCTCCACCCCCCCCCCCCCTCCACCCCCTCCACTCGCACTAGCTGCACACTACTGCATTGCACAGTGAGCGCGTCAGACACGGCGAGGCTTGCGAGCTTGCGCGATGGGAGCGCACGTGCACTGACGACTGGAGCTCCACCAAGGTTTAATTAGCATGCGCAGCAGCATGTGGTGCAGAGTTTCGTCGAACAGTGGCGTCAGCGAGAGACGATTCGCTCGCTCGCTATCCTTGCCTGCGAGCGAATGGGAGCCTCGAGGCCGCCGCCACCTGCCCAAGGCACGCCATCAAGCACGCGCGCGCATGCGGGGTACGGCGCAGGCGGCCGACGGCGATAGGAGGGCGGAGGAGCGCGCCGCCGATCCACCCGACGCCTAGTGGCCCACGCCAGCCTGAGGCAGCCTGGCCGAGTCCGGTCCGCCGCGCCGGGGCGGCGGCGCGCCCGCACCGGAAACAGGAACTCGCGGCGTGATTGGCGGCGGCGGCGGCTCCTGTGGCGCTGCTGCACCACATGCATCGCGATTAGAGCGGGGGGTTTGGGTTAGCCAGAGGAAATTTTCAGAGCGCCAGGGACTCCGGCGGCAGTGGGTGGGGGATGGCGTCGAGCTAGTTTGTGGGGATGTGGGGTAGGTTGTTGGCTGGGCGAGTGGGCGGGGTTGAGCTCGGTCAACGCGGGCTATCGTGCGGCGGGTAAAGCAGGCGAGGCGAGGGTGCGTCTGTCGACGCAAAGTTAGGTTGCTTCCACCCGACGACTCGAGAGACGAAACGAAACTGGCGACACTGGCAACAGAGGCTCAGCGATAGCCGTGGCTCGAGTCTCGTGAGAGCAGCATGCATGATTGCGTCGCCGGTCGGTCGGCGAGTAGGAAGCAATAGCAGGCAGCATCACCTGCTCGAGTAGCCGTAACCGGCCGACCGGGGAGGTACATACTCCGGCTAGGCTAGCCGTGGCGCCGTGTCGAGTGGGTTGGGAGGGAGGGCCGGAGGGCTCGGGTGGTACGCCAAATTGGCACCTCGGGTGGCACGAGGGCACGTCGCCCAAGGAATTCCCCTGGCCTTCCCCCACGGCGCACCCCCGGCTGCCCCGCCCCGCCCGCAATTTGCCATCCTGTCACCATCTTTCGTTCCGACTAAACGAGGGCCTTGCAGCCTGGCTGGGTGAGTGAATGCTTGCTGCTGCGCTGCACCCCAACACGCACCGGTTAACTTGACCTTTTTGTTTCTTGTTCTCATCCGTTACACTTTCTCACAGACACACACCCAAACACGTAGACAATCGTCGCGTCGCTCCCTCGCTGTCGGTCGCATTTCGACGACTCACTCCGATTCCCCGCCTTCGCGACTGCCCGGCCCAGCACGCACGTTCTGACCCGACAAAAGTCGCACAGGCCGCCATCCCATTGTTGTGGCTAGTGCTTGCTATCCGATAGCTTATCATTGTCCGCTGCCTTGCTGCCATTTAAAGCATTGCTCCATCCTACCTTTACACTCCAACATCCCCCACCCCCATCCCCCACCACCACCACAATGGAAGACCTCATCGCTACCCTCAACGGCAACATGCATGTGTCGCAGGAGCTGGCCGAGCTCGAAAACTTCAAGGCCCACCTCGCGCGCACGCTCGTCATCCCCGCCCCCATCTCACCAGAAATGGACGGCCAGATCCCCCGCGCCCGCGCACCGTCACTGGCAAACGGCGGATACCACCTCGACGACATGCCGCTGCCCCCCTCGCACCAGCCCTTCCCCTCCCCCGTCGCCCAGTACGCCGGCTTCGACTTTGGCACAGAGCTCGGCCTGCCAGACTACCCCGCCTCGTCCTTTACCCCCACCTACTCTTATGACCAGCGCGCCGTCTCGGCCACACAGGCGCCATCACATGCCGCCCAGCTGCAGGAGGAGAGCATCGCTGCGCTCCAGTCGGCGTTTGCTGGCGATGCCTTCGCTTCGTCGACCGTCACTTGGGCCCAGCCCGCTGTTGTCAACGAAAAGACGGCCGACCCGTGGCGCATGTTCCAGTCGAACGGCGCCAGCGTGTTCGGATCCTTTGGCCACCAGCAGCAGGCAAACCACCACCACAATGCCCTCGGCTTTGGCGCCTCGCCCGTCGACAACGAGCCAGTGCCCCAGTACTCGCAGGAGGACGAGTCGATGGACGAGGACATGGCCGAGGCCGCCCTCGACTTCAGCGACGAGGAGCGCGCAACAAACGACAGCTACTACCCCGATCCATACGGCATCTCCCGGTGGCAGTGAGCGGCGTGTTGTGCACTGCATACAGCTGCACCACCAAACTCCACCTGCCTAGCTGCAATTGCAGCTTTGCCGCTGGCCGATCACGACACGACTTGCACCGCACGCCACCTGCCGCCATCTACGCAGTCGTGTCGCACGCGTCAAAGAATTACCAGCGTTGGAGGCGTCTCGCCTCGCCTCCCGCCTCGCCTCGTCTCGCCTCGCCACTCGCGACGCCCGATTGAATGTACGACACGCACCACTAGTGGCGTGGCAAATTCCTCGGGTAACAGGTCTACGTGCACCGGTCTTTCGGCGGATAAGCCGCGAGTCGAGCACGCCTGGCACCTCAACACCAATACACGACAACATACATCATTCAACTCACACACTCCACCGGCTACGGCGGCTACTCCTGCCTACACCACAGCCATCTCATTGTCTCATCTCACGCCACCCACTCGCCGGCGCACAAGCATTAGTCTCACGGACAAACATTTACCTAGTCCACCCGCCCCCTTATTGTTACTGTTTATTGGTTGTAGTTTCCGAGCATAGAGCGTCATTCGCATTGTAGACGACCAGTAGAAGATGCACGCATAGCATGAGGACAGAGACTCGGAAGTTTAGGAGCACGACGCTCCACTGTAGAGTTTACTGCTGCCCCACCTGCCCACCACGGCCACCACGGGGAGCCACTGCCCGGTAGCCGGACCGTCGAAATCCGATCGCGGCCGATGACGCCGACCCTTTCCGATGGCGCGCGGTGGCGCCACAACGACGACCAGCGAGTCACCACCCACCCGGGGTCTTGCTATCCGGACCCCGGACCGCGTCAGACAGGCCAGGCTCAGCCTCTCCGACTGCCAAGGCGCCGACAGCACCCGCCCGTCGTGAGAACGCAGCCGAGTACATGACATTGCGTCGGCGTCATCGTGGGACCGGGGGGCGCTCTCTTCGCCAATGTCGCCGAGGTGGCAGCAGTGGCAGCACATGGCGATCAATAGCCGGTGGGCTCGTCATGCGCATTCACGTCGCTCGTAATGCGCCTCGACGCCGCTCGTCATGCGCTTGCATGCTTCCCAGCCTGCGTCATGCTACGTCAAGCCATGCTAGCGCCAGCTCCACTTTCCGCCGGGTGCAGAGGGCCCGGCCAGCTCGCCCCCGCCCGCGCACGACATGCCAAGCAAGTGTATCCTGCCGCCGGCAGCGGCGCGTGCTCGTGCTCGCTTGCAGATTCCCGTTCAGCACGAGCAGTCCAGTCCGCACGGGCCGACGCGCCGGCCACGCACAGAGGCCCGCGCACCCCACCCCGCACAATCGGTGTCTGGCGATAAGCCAGGGCCAGGCGAGGCGCGGCGCGCGCGCCGACGGCCTTGGGCCAGGGCCGCGAGCGCGGGGTACCGCCGCCCGCATGAAATTCTGCACTCCTATTCCCGTTCGTCCACCTGCTATTGCCGTTCATTGTCTGCTCTTCCCGTTCGGCAGGTTGGCGGCATACGACGGAACGAGGAGGGCCGGGGGGTTCTGCAGTTTTTGCGCCGGGCTAGGCGGGGGGCGCGGCACTGCGCGGACTGTCTCGGTGGGGTCGGCGTGTACCATGTGGTTGGAAGCGATCGACGCCACCCCCGCTCCTCACGCCGGCCGGCCGGTCGGTGTAAACGGCGGTGTAATGCATACGGCGCTACGGTGCGGCACGGCACGGTGGACGGTCAACACGGTGTACCCCCCAGCACTGCCGAAAATGGGCCGAGTGAGCGCGCCGCCGCCCCGGAGCACACCCAGAACATGCAGTACACCCAGCACAGCCAGCGGGCCGCAGTGCGCCGGGCGCCGGCCCCGCCCCCGCCGCGACGGGCCGCAGGAAACCTGCCGGCGCTACTTCCAGCGGCGACTTTCACCGCCCGGGGACTTTGGAGCGCCGGCTGCCGCGCCGGTCTGGCTCGGTGCTGGCCTCCGACCCGGCGAACCGCCGACTTGGCGAGTGCCCGGCCTCGGAGGGGTGCACACACGTCTGCTGCCCGGTACGAGCCCGGAGCGCTGCACTCCGGCGGCGTACCGATTCGTCGGGGCGGGTGCGTGTCCGGCTGGGCTCGTGCCGAGCTGCAACTTGGCTGGCTCGTGCCGACGGCATTGGGACACTGGTTGGTACTGCGACGGCAATGGGACAACTGGTGCTGCGGGATGGACGATCCCGGTGCCCGGGCGCCTGGGCGCGCCGTGATCTCGGCGTGGCGTCGTGAGCTCGCGGCCGGGGGTCGGCCCGAGCGAGGTCGAGGCAGGCTCGGACGCGGCGTATCCGAGCAGCCTTTGGCCAGCCTCGGGTCAGCCTGGGAGCTTCGGATCTGTCTGGGAGCTTCGGATCAGCCTGGGGTCAGAGGTGGTGCCGGGCTGGAATGGAGACCGGCGCTGTTGCAAGAGATGCAGCCCGGGGCTACCTGGTCGTGTGTGCCGGATGCCACGGCGGTCCGGCTTCGAGCCGGGAGCGGCTGCTTGCTGGCCGCGGGCTCGAACACTTGCGCTGGCACCACTGTTGCGTCGTTGCACCTCTCGCTGGGGGTGAACATCATATGAGCGCACAGGTCCATTCCTGTGCGTCGCTGCGGGCGATGAGCGGAGTGGGTGAGAGGTTAGTGGCACGCCAGAATCTCTCCGTCGCCGTGCCACCGCACCGTCTGCCACTCTGCCTCCTGGGTCTTGACTCGCTCAGGTATGTTGTTCGTGGGCCAGTTTCGTCCCCCGTTCACCGTTTCCTATCATAGAGAAATGGCAGGGCCGTCCCGGGGGATCCAGGGCCGTGTTGCGGCCCAGCCAGCTCGTACAGTCGAGTGCTGTTCGATGTGGCGGTGTCGTGCCCTGTGACGGCGCGGATGGTACTGTGCTTGAGATCGAACTGTGGTGACTCAAACGGTGCCTCCGTGGCTAGAGACGTAGAGAGTTCAAGACGATACATTCGATAGAGATCTAACTAAGGATGGTGATGCTAGTTATACGGAATGTAGAGGAGGAGACGGGATAGGCAGTGTCGTGCAGCTAGTGGTAGTGCTTGTGGCATCTAACCAGTGGCATGGTGCGACAGGCGGCCGAGGGTGTGTCTCCTCGCGACCAGCGGGCGAGGTACGCCCCGTTGGTCCATCTACTCTCCCAGTGACAATACAGAGTATCTCATTGCTGCTCTGTACAGAGGGATTTCTGGAAATGTGAATGATGCACACGAGGCTGTGTTGCCGCTGGTCCCGGGCCGTTGGGAGTGTGACAACTCGACCAGAGCTCCTCGCAGTGTCTGCTATGTTGTCCAGGCCTGTCCATGTCCATCCATGTCTGTGATCCCCATCCCTGTCCCCCTGATTGCTTTCATTATGCAAACACGGAACATAAATCGGCGGACGTGCGACACCGACACGCTCTAACCGTTACGATGCAGCGACTACGGACACTCGACGCTCGACAACGTTGACCTCAAGCACCGCTCTACACTGCCCCGCCCCTGTAGCATCGGTACCAACGCACCACTGTGTAGCGTCTCCCCAGTTCCCAGACTAGAGTCTGCGCCGCGGCGCATGGGTCGGACGAACGGCACAGGACGGCGCGTCGACTGTCTGCCACATCGTGGCGGACGATCCAGTGCCACGTTCCACGAGCCTGAAGTTGACGGTCGGTACGACCACAGCCTGCCTCGCCCGCGGCGCCCTACTCACCCTCGCTCACCAGGTGTACCCCCACGGGGGTCAGCAGCCCACGCAGGGGGCGCGGCGGTACAGACCTCCGTCAGTCGCCACGTGTAGACTCGCTCTCACCTCACACTCCAGCAGTCCTCGACCGCGGACTTCTCTGCCGCGGCCGGGGCGGCACGTGTCGCCTCGACCCCAGCCCCACTATATGCGCTCGTCCCCGCGTCCGGCTGCGGGGGAATCGGATAGGAGCTATCGCGGGCTGCCGAGACGGGCCGGGCGTATAGATCATCGAGGAGATGGCCGAGCGGCGTTGGCGCACACGAGGCCGTGGCGGTCGCCGCGTGCTCGCGCCGAGGGCGACCCATGTGACAGGCACTATCTGGTTCGTCGCGCACACGCAGGTGCTCCTCGGCACATGTGTCTCCATCTCGACGACTCGGCGAACTGCGCGAGATGGCGGAAAGAGCTGTGGCCCATGCGAGGTACTATCTCGGCGTCCTCGACCGCGGCCGGGAGCGCGTGGTGCTGCCCGGCTATGCGACTGCTACAAGACACCAAGCGAGGCCAAGCTACCAAGCGCCGCTCGGCATGCGGTAGCGGCCACGACAAGCGACGCGGCATCACAGACTCCACGCGGAGCCTCGTGCCGAGCGAACCGCGAGCGCGAATCGGACTGGCCCCCACGCCGCCGTCCACATGGTACGCGGGCAACCTCAGCCAAGCGCAGCGCCGAGAGAGCTAAGAGACGGCCAAGGACGCGCTCGAGCACGCGGTAGCGGTGGGGCGAGGGGCGATATGACGCCGGTGACGAGGCTGCACATGGTCTTAATCCCGAGATAGCCCTGGCCAAGCGCACAAGCCAGTCGAGCACATGGTTTCGCCTCGCTAGTGGCGCTTGAGCGCTGCAGCATATGCTCTTGGCGGGTGCGAGGTGCTAGTAGCACATGGCGCGGGGACAAGACCGCGCCACGGTCGGCCAAATCTACCTGCAGCATGTGCTCTAGTGGAGCGACGTCGGCGACAAGCACATGGTGCTGCTAGGCGGATCCCGAGATAGCCAGCGCTAGCGAGCGCTCGCCCCGCCAAGTGGACGGAGAGCACATGGACCACCGCTTGGCCATCCGAGCATTCGGCCTGAAGCGACTCCGAGCCGGCTCCAAGCCGACGGAGCGGCGGCGAGCACATGGTCGCCGGGCCGCCCAGGCGCCGAGCCAGCGCTGGGCGGGGGTGGAGCCGACCCGGCGACCGCATGGTACCGCTCCGCATCGCACCAATATCCACCGTATGACGCGGCCAAGTGCTGCTTGGCCCGCAGCAGCGCCGCCAAAAACGGTGCGTAGCCGTCTATTCCGGGCCGACCCACATGCCACCGAGGCGAACGCTGCGCCGGAGCCTGCCTTCTGTGCGTGGAACATGCCGCCAGCGTGCCGAGCGCGCCGAGGCATGCTCGGCGCCGGCCAAGCGAGCGGACAAGCGACGCTAGGTCCGCCGCACCACTGCCGACCACATGCTCCACTGCCAAGGCATATCTTATCCGAGGATCTGGCTACGTAGCTCCTCTATGCCGCGGACCGCTGCACCCAAGCGAAGCCACGGATCTACGAGGCCACGGATGCGCGACGCGGTATTCAGCGGAAGCACGGCGCGGCGCGGCCCGGGAATACCGTGGCAGTACTGACAGTGCGAGCTTCACCGGGAATACAGTGGAGCAATTGCGTGCAAATTGCACGGGTCATTGTAGCCACGGGAATACAACGGGCGGAATACAGTGCGCGGAATACGACGCGCGGAATACAAACGCTCGGAATATGCCCATGCCGCAGCGGCGGACGGCACGGCGCGGTATTGGCAGTGCCGCGCCGTATTGCGCGGGGACACGGCGCAACGACGGGCCGACGAGAGCATCTGTGTACCCCACCCGGGCCATTATTGCGCGCGCGGCACATTGTACACCCCACCCGCCCACTCTGCGCGGGTTCAGCGCGGTTGTGGGCGGGCCATTCAGCTGCGCGGTTTGGTGCGAGCCCGCCAAATCGGCCCAACTGCACGGCGGATGGCGCGACCAAAGGGCCGGGTGGAGCAGGCTGCTGACGGACGGACAATTGGGCCGGATACAGCACGCAAAGCCAAGGGTCGGAATGGCGGCACCCGCGTGGCACTGCTACCTCGCTTAGGCCTCACTGGCTCCGTAGTAGGTCCGCCCGGAACCCTTCACGTGTCCATTTGCCGGCGGCATCCGTCGCGCAAACTTTGCGGCCTTCCTGGCGCCGCAAGCGAGTTTACCAATGGTTTCCGCCCGCCGCGCGGATGCGGCATCCGCGCGGCGGGCGGAGGGCGGGCCACACCCCCACCCACTGACGTCGTCGTCGCGGTAATGGCCGGTCGGGATGCGATCGGCGAGCGCAGCGCCGCGTCGGAGGGGCTTATCGCCTAACGGTGTTTAGGTCGGCTGCGCGCCGAGTGGGGGTCGGTGAAGCGTCGGTGCGTCCAAGCGAGAGCAAGCGACGTGGGTCGGGGTGGAGCCGTGTCGTGTGGGTGGGCCTGGGTGGGCCTAGTACACGGCGCTCCACTGACACGGTGCGTGCGTGTCGACACGGTGCGACTTGGCGCGATAAGCGCGGTCGAGGACCGTGTTGCGGCGACTGCGGCGACGCACCGAGCTAAGCGGCCGTCGCGCCGCCGCACCGAGCTCGCTTCTGGACTCGGCACGCTCGCTGCGTCGCCGCTCGCCCCACCACTGTACAAACGACACATGACTGCCAAGCGCTCCGCGACGTCGGCTGGGCCGGGAAACCGCTCGGCACTGGCCTGGCGAGCACCGTGTCGGGTGCGAGCAGCGCCAAGCAACTCGTTTAATCTCGTTTAAATTATTCAACAGCCTGGTATTATGCAAATCAGCTGCCATTATACAGATTCTAATGACGCAGGCCAAGCGGGCAGGCCACCGCTGGCTCGCCCCAGGCCCAGGCCACGGAGGTATCCATGAAGCGAGGGATCGAGCCGCCAGAGTGCCGAGCATGCCGAGGGGGGAGCGGCGCTCGGAGGCTCGGAATCGCTACGATGCCTTCTCCTCGGAACGACATGCCGCGGAAACGGGCCAGTGCCGGCGGTAAAGCGGTCACGGGGCACGCAATGACGCTGTCCCCAGCGCTATCGTTGTCGACGTCAGTCGTGGGGGGTTCCGAACGGCGTTTGGTAGCAAGCGCTTCTAGTTCATCCACAATTTCCGACAGCCTCTATCCGATGTCAAGAAATCCGCTCCGGTGGACAGGTCTCCGCCCCACTGCCCACCGCAGTGGACACTTCTCCGCCCCACTAACACCTATCCGCCCCAGTTCCGTGACGACACCGTGCAGGCAGCGGCGTCATAGTGGGTAAAGTAAGAGTGGGAGGTGGAAGAGGTCCGAGTGGCTGGAATCAAATGATCGAGAAGCACTGCGTCACTGTTCGTTTGCGTTGCGCGCTATCTCCGCGTCGTCGCCGGAGTTCAGGCGGTGGTGAGCTCTGAGCTCTTCCGACTGGTTTATGCGCCAGACTGAGCGGGTGTGAGACGGGCCGGGTGTCACCGAGACGGTGGGCGGGTGTCACCGAGCGGACGACCGAGCATCATGAGCCACATCATTGGTGTGGCACCGCAAGTCGCACTGTGGCTGACGTCGCCCGCGTCGGTCTTCGGAGCGTCTACGTCGTCGCGATAAACCCTCGACTACGGCTTATCGCAGTTCTGTTTCTGGAACACGGCGCCCGACAACGCCGAGCGAGCTCAGGAGGGCGCCGCATGCACACGACCATAGCGTCTGACGTCCGCGGCCGCGAGCGACGACGGCGGCGGCGGCGGCCCGAGCCGAGCGAAACGCGCGCCGCGACAGCACCATCAACGCCGGCCGGGCCGTCGCTAGCACTCCGCGTCCGCCGGCGCCGGCGCAGAAGCGAGCGAGACGAGCGAGCCGGAGGCCATTACGAGCGATGTTGGCCTCCGCTGACGAAATATCGGCGTTGCTGACCACATCTCGGCGCTCGGCGCTCGGTACGCTGCTGCTGAGACGCCGACGGCGGCCGCGAAGGGGCAGCGCTCCGCGGCCGGCGGGGTCGGACGCGGCGTTGCTGCTGTGTGCATGCGCGGCCTCCCCGCTGAACGCCGTGCATCTGGGCTGGTTGCAGGAGGGCCACCAGCCAGGCGTATGGAGCGGCCCGGCACAGTTAGCAGCCCGTATTGCGTGGGCCACCAACGCCGTGTTTGGCCCCCTCCTACACCGCGGCCCGCAGACGGGCCGTCGCGCCGCCGCGTCGCCATGATGGCCGCCGACGGGCACCGACGCGCCACCTCGCGCGCGCTCTCGCCGCCCGTGATGCGCGCCGCCGGCGCGCGGCGCGGGCCGTGGGGCGCCGTGAGCGCGCCGTCGGGGCGGAGGGGTGGGTGTGCTCGATTCAACTGCCATAGTGGTGGCATGGCCGTGACATGGGCGCCCGCCTGTGTGATTGTCTCATTGTGTGGAGCCGCGGTTCGTGCATGGCCGTCCAGTGTAGTCAGCAGCGTGGCCGTTGCTGCCTGGGTTCGGTGACTCGAGATCAGCTGAGATCGGTCAAGGCGGCCAGTGTCTGC
Organism: Vanrija albida; assembly: GCF_041260175.1. Taxonomy (NCBI): domain Eukaryota; kingdom Fungi; phylum Basidiomycota; class Tremellomycetes; order Trichosporonales; family Trichosporonaceae; genus Vanrija; species Vanrija albida. Next base: position 3,423,405 of record NW_027191420.1, on the reverse strand, counting down.
TTGACCGAACTCGTGACGCCGCATCAGTGCTCGTGACGCTGCTCCTGACTCATCACCTTGTCCCGACGGCGATACCGCGGCACGATGAACGAGACGCCTGTACACCTCCACACGGGCCAGAGTCACCGCGGCGACACGGCGCAGGCGCTTACAGAGACCGTGTCGCCCACTGTTCGTGACGATGCAGACGACTCGGGACGTGCTGACACGGGTCAGCAGCACACAGCGACGCGGCATGCGGGATGCGGTATGTCGTCGTGTGTGAGCACCCGTGCAGCTCCACCTCGGGGGGGGGGACCGAGTCGAGGTCGGTCGGTCGCGACGTCGCGATACTCTGAGCGGCCACTTGGCCGCCGCGACGTGTCAACAATCCGACAACATGGGCCCAAGTCCGACACGAGCCAGGCGTGCTCCACTCGGATTCCTCATCGTCCGCGTAATCGGCGCAAACAATGCGCGCAGGCGCGGATAATTACAGAACGAGATAGCACATGACGTCGAGCGTTGGCGATGGGCTGCGCGCCAAGGCGCGAATATCGAAAGGCGTCGCGAGCTAAACGGGGCCGACGCGATTGGAACGTGCTCGAGTCGCCGTTATCGGCGACGTGAGCGAGCGTGCCGAGCCTGGTGCCGGGTGGAGGGCTGCGCAACGAGGTCACATGGTATCACTTGGGGGCTGAGTGGCTGGAGGAGCACCACAACGTATTGGTGAATACCGCTATTCTTGTTTGGTATCTCGCCCAAATTGGTATTACTAGACATTCCGACCAGCGGGGTGCGACGACGCAGCCGACGTGGGCGGAAATACGTGCTATTCAGCCTCGACTCTGTGCTTGCGAAGTGGGGTATCGCCAGCTTGCCGCGTGCGGGGAGGTCATGTGGTGTCTATTCAGCCAGTAGTGTGGACCGCGCAACGAGGTGCGAGGCGCGATAGGCACGTTGGCCTCGACCACGAGGGCCTTGTTGATTGGCACGGCGCAGCTAATCTAGTGGGGTGGGCAGTGGGGCCAGAGTGGGGCCCGCGGCTCGTCGTTCGGTTGGACGGAATAAGTGAGTGGGTGGGTGAGTGGGGTGGGTGGGGTGCGAGGCGGCTCGCTGGCCTTGGCGACCGTGGCGCCTCGTTGGTCAGTCAGTCAGGTGACGGTGGGGCCTCGCGTTGCCCGCACCTCAGCCGCACGATGCAGTACGACAACGTCGGTTAGCAGGGATCTCTGCAGCTTGGCGATGGCGACTGAGCGCTTGGCGATAGCTCCACCAGATTAACCAGCCGCACCGTGCTAGCCAGGCGACACATGTGCACGGCCCACGCTGTCGACCAACTGGTGTGCGCGCAGCACACGTCGCCTCGAGCAATTGCCCATCAGCGAGATAAGCGCCTAGTGGCCGTGGAGTCGTCGTCACGAGTCGCGATCAGGCGCGCGTGTGCGTCGGTGCGGGAAATATCGCCAGCCAATTGATGCTGGAGCTGCACAAGCGCTCCACTGCTGACGCCGGCGTCGAGATACACTATCGGTATTGCAGAGCCTCGCTATCGGTATTGCAGAGCGTCACGATCGGTATTGCGCCGGTATTGGCTCGGTACACTGCGCTGCTATCGCCTGGAGAGCTCCGACCCCGCACTCTGGCCGATACCAACCCCGAAATGCGCGCTGCTGACCCGGGTCCACGCGGGTCCCCTGTGGAGTCGGAGTCGGCTTTGCGGCATTCCAGTGGACATGCCGCTGATCGCGTGTGCCCAGGTGCGGCGGAGCTGTCCCGGTGTCGCTTGCGTTATCGCGGCGTGTTGGGTACGAGGTGGTGCGAGGTGGTGCGAGCTGGAGGGGGTGTGGGTTGTGGACGCTGCGTTGGTCCTTTCCCCCGGACTCGTCTGTCTGTGTCTACACAACTCTGATGTCCAGTGTCGAAGACTTGATCACATCTCAATCGCTACGAGTAGCTTGAACACATGATGGACCGCCAGCGAGGTCGACGAACACGACGCTTGCGTACCCTCGCCAACACACGGCCATGACCACGACACTGCAGTACTCATCACTCACCGGCCCCTCCCTCTCCGACGGCCCAACCCCACGCCCTGCTCTGTCCCTCATCGACTACCTCCGGTGTGCCGGCGACAGTTTCCAAGCGACCGCCGCGATCGCCAGAGTGTGCACTGAATGCTGATCAGATACTTGCGCCACGCAACCAAGCAGCCGATCCCTGAACCTCGCCAGCCACATCGTCGACGACGACGACGCTTGGCTGCAGACGTTAGTATCTCAACCGTGCCAGCTCCACACGAAGCATCAGTATCAGGGGGTTCACGCGCGCTGGGATCGAGGTCGACCTGCCGCCAGCCCAAGATATCCTCAGTCTCGGGTCAATCACCGTTCTCCGTCAGCAGGACACCCCACCCGGCCTTGACAACCTTCCCTCGCTATCATTGTCGAGCTTGAAGACACCGACTTGGCATGTCTGTAACTAGCGTTTGTCTCACTGAAGCGCGAGTTAGAGAGGCGGCGTGGGACATGAGCTCTCCGTGTCAAGGCGACAGGCAGGCAGGGTCAGTGGCACAAGGACCAGGCAGACGAAGCGCCCGATCTCTGGCACATGCTCCATAGATGCATCGCCCGCTCACATGCCCAAGCATGCGCCAATACTTGTAAAGTACCAGCCGCGGTACAGGGCCATGATGCCCTCCTCCTCCTTGATCTTGCGGAGGGCATCCATCAAGCCGTTGTAGGGCTCGGCGGTCGCTGGGCGCAGTGTAATGACGTCGTCCTCGTTGCCCCCCGCGAGGCGGAGGCTCTCGAGCTCGGTCTCGCGGCGGATCGCGTCGTCGATCTCGTCGTTGATCTCGCGCTCGAGCTGCTCGAGCTCCTCGTCCTCGGTCATCACGGGCGCGTGCGTGCCGAGCGGGTCCTTGCGGCCAAGGTTGGGCTGGACGCAGAGCTTGGCCGCGACGACGAGCAGCGGCGTCTCCCACAGGGCTGAGAGGACGCAGACGGTGAAGAAGAAGCCCCACTTCCAGGTCGGCGCGGGGGCGGGCATGCCACCGCCGGCCATGCCCTCGGGCGCGCGCGCACCGAGCGAGTCGGTCGCGTTGGGCACGCCGCCCCGGTGCCCGCGCTGGTGTCCCAGCCCGAGGAGGTTCTTGAGCCCGTGCTGGAGCAGGCTGAAGAGGAGGGAGCGGACGAGGATGACGATGAGGAGCCCGGGCGTCTTGTACAGCGCGGTGGGGGCCGCACGCTCCCGGTCCGACAGGAGGATGTTGAGCGAGCCCTTGATGCTCCACGGGAGGCGGTACGGCGTCGTGATTGCGCGCACCTCGATGATCTTGGCCGGCACGGCGACGGCCACCATGACAGGGATGAAGAGGATGCTGGCGATGATGGCGCCGGTGGTCGAGGATTGGGGGTGCGGCGCGTTCTTGCCCGTCACCCTCGTCGCCTGGGTCAGGAGCGAGCCGCCGATGAAGATGGCCGAGACGAGGGCCGTGGCGACGCCGCCAAGAACGACAGCGACCCATCCTGTCCGTCAGCAGAGCCAGCGCGCAAACGCACCCTTGTACAGGCCTGACAATCCCTCGATGGCGATCGTGCGGCGCATGCAGCTCACGAGGCCGTCGAGGCGCGGGCCGACGCTGAGGTTAGCCTGGCGGCATGGGGGCGCAACTCACAATCGCTCCTCGCCGCTAAAGCCCACGGCCTTGGGGTTGTAGTTTGCGCGCAGGCGCACGAGAGCCCCGGCAAACGGCATGACCACGAGGAAGGACAAGGCGAGCAGGACGCCGAAGAGGGCGAGCGCGCCGACGAGCCCGCCCGGCATGAGCGGGGGAAGCTTGTCGCTGGGTGCCATGGTGATGCGTGGGGCCGGGGGGGGGGGGTAGGGGGGGGAGACAGACGGCAACGCCGAGGGAACAGCCGCGCAACTCGTTCTCTTATAGACGTGGTCGCTGCTCGGTCGCTGCTGGCCGCTGCTTGCGCCAAGGGCTGTCCACCCTGGCGGGAGTGGGTATTATGATACGAGCCTGGGCTGATATGGCCCGCCGCGGTTGCCTGTTTCAGCGCCATCACGACCAAGTGACGGCATCGGGAAGCCTGCTCCGCCACCGGGCAGGACGTTGTGCCTGAGCAACGACCACGGCTCGAACACTATTAAACAACGGTCATGCATCATCCCTACAACACTCCCTTGCTCCTCCTTCTTACGCATTCTTGCTGATCTCAAGACGGGTCATGAGCTCGCCTGGCCCGTTGAAGCGCTTACGCCCGTCGACGACCCACGTCACGGCGCACAGCACGAGCGCGATGGCCAGCACGACTGACACGTAGCTCATCGACGTGCCCGACACGGGGAGGTTGGGCGGGAACGTGAACATGACCGACGTGACGAGGAGGAAGACGAGCGCAAAGAGGTTGATCGGGCCTGGGACGGACGTCAGTGGGACGCGCACGCGCACGACTTACGGCGCCAGCGGCCGAGCGAGTAGGTCGCTTCGGCGTCGTGCCCCTCGAACGCGCGGTCGCCGCGCAGGAAGATGAGCAGGACTGGTGGTTAGTGACGGCCTCACCCCCCAACTCACTGGGCACGAAGTAGCTGATCTGCAGGAAGACGACCGAGGACCCGAGGATGGCGTTGAGCGCGGCCGTCGAGCCGAGGTCTGCCGTCAGCCGCCGCTGCAACTAACACGTACTGATGAGGCCGAAGGCAATGTCCCAGATGACGACGAAGATGATGCAGAACACGGGCACCTTGAGCGTGGGGTGCACGGGGGCGAGCGTGGCCGAGAGGTGGCCGAGGCCGCGGTCGCGCGCAAAGGTCAGGATGATGCGGCTCGACACGGTCATGACAATCTCGGCGGCGAACGCCATGCCGAGGAGGTTGAACATGAGCAGGCAGGTCGCGCCGATGCGGTTCGACGTGACCTGGTAGTAGATCTGGAGGATGGGGCCCGTGGCGGCGGTGAGCACTGCGTCAAAGTCGCGAATGCAGAAGAGGATGCAGATCATGAAGATCCACGCCGTCACCGAGCCGAGGAGGACGGCGACAATCCTGTACGTCAGCGCCACCCCACATACACCCACGTACATGACCTTGGGCGCGTTGATGCTGGGCCGGGGCATCTCCTCGATCATGTGCGTGACTGCGTCAAAGGCCGTGAGGCCGAACGTCGACTGGAGCAGGCCGAGGAGGAAGGCGACGCCGTCGGGCCAGCCAGTGTTGTTTGTAAACGTCGCAAACACGTCCTTGGGCTCGTTAAACTTGCCCGACGAGCAGGCGAGCACGACGATGGCCACGACGACGATGCCGCCCATGCTCCAGAAGCCGGCAAAGTGGTCCATATGGGGCAGGGCACGCACGCAGAACGTGTTGAGGAGGTACGCGCCGGCCAGGAAGGCGAGGTAGATGAGGAGCGTCTGCCACGCGGCGACGTCGAACGTCGGGTGCCAGAGCGCGATGAGGCTAGGGTTAGCGGGCTCGGCCGGGCCAACGAACGCACCCAGTGACAAACTGCGCCGAGAGGAACGAGTTGGTGGCCGTCAGGCTGGTCCACCCCGCGGCCGACATCCACCCGACAAAGAAGGACAGGCCGTTCTTCTTGCCCTGCGGCGCGAGGACGTCTGGCGGTCAGCGTGAGCACGAGGACGCGACGTACAGGTCCAGTCGTACTGCCCGCCCGAGAGCGGGAGGACGTGGCAGATCTCAGCGCTGGGGTCAGCGGCGGCGCAAGAGGCAGCAGGCTCACAGCGACAGCGCCATGGCGGTCGTACCGAGCGCCGACACGATCAGTCCCCAGACCATGGCGACGCTTCCGCCGGAGGGGAGCACGACCGAGAGGCTGGGGTCAGTGCTTATCTCGCGGGCGACTTACGATGCCGACCTGCGCGCGCGCGGGGTCAGTATGTACGGTCAAGCTGCGCCGGGGCTCTCCTTACATTGCTATGCGTCAGCGCCCGCTGCCCGCACACGGACCCACCAGTCCAGCTGTTGAGCAGCGCGAACCCGAGCCCGAAGCACGCCCAGAAGCTGAAGTTGCGCTCGAGCGGCACCTCGCCCTCGACGTGGTCGACCTTGACGTGGGCTACTTCCTTCTCGTGGTCGGCCATGGTGCTGGTTGTAGATGGGGGAGTGCTGGAAGCGCATTCCAGCCGCCCAATATCAACCTCCCACCCACCCTCGTCCGAGTCTACCGGCCCCACAGTCGCCGCCAGGAGACCAGGAACGCCGCTGCTGTTTGTGTCAGCGTCGCGCCACTCGCGCCGGGCTGCGCTGCCGCCGCCAGCCGCTATCTCGGTTAGATGCGACCGTCCCTGCTTTCAGCCTGATAAAGGCAAAACTCGCCCCTATTGGCGCCAGTCGTCGTTGTCTCTGCGGGCAGCGGGGACGAGCTGCGTGCCACTCGGGATGCATACATAGGGCCCGCTGGTGTGGGATAAGGCTACGTTGGAACCGACCCCACGCGTTTCGAACGAGGCCGAGGCCTGGAGTCACCACGAGGGGCCTGGTTCAGACTGCTCCGACTCGCAACTGCCATCCTCATCTGCCGTCCGTTGAAGCAGCTTTGCAGTCCCCCACCCCAGGCACGCGGGCACGACCGTCGCGGGCCGACGCACCGCCAAGTCGCGCGGGCAACGTCAGCGCGTAGCCGTGCAGGACGCGTTTATCCGTGCGGGGCCACTGCAGTGGTGCGCCGGGGGCCAATCGCCGACCTGCGCGCCGAGCTGCGCGCCGACTCGCGGAGGCGCAAACGGCGCCGCGCGCACAGGATAGGCGAGGCAGCTCGCGGCGCAAGGTTGCTGATAGCCGAGGGCGTGGGGCGGTACGTTCGGCACTGGGGCTGCCGGTGCGCGCATTGTGGATTGGTGCGTGCGCACGGCCAACGGCCAGTGGTCGAGCGGCCACGGCCGCTGCTATCGCCACTCCCGGGCTCGCCTAGGACAGCCGAGACTGCGCGCGGTGGCGGCGGCGTGCAATTGGTATCGGGTGCTGGCGTTCTCTGCGATGTGGGAGGGGCTGACGACACCACGATGCCATCGCTCGAGGGGCCGTGGGCGTGTGCGTTCCGGCAACTGCACCTATGTCGCGAGCTTGCTATGCCGTGTGTCCTCAGTCAAAGTGCGGGGCTCTGCGACGCGCGTTGCTGCCAGAGTGGGGCCAGTACGAACTCGTTGCAACTGGCCTCCCCAAGGGCCAGTTGCAACGAGTTAGCGAAGGCAGCGGAGAGCGACACGAGGCAGGGCCGTCGTCGACTGGAACATCCGTCTGGCTCTCCGCACTGCCGCTCCGTACCGTTCAAGCTGCCCCGCAAGCTCTGCGATGTGTGGCGCTCACAACCAGTTCCACTCCCGACGCCCCAGTGTCCTCCGCCACCTCCAGGCCCAAGTACTGGGGTCAGATCGTGACTGGCCCCCGCGGTACCGGGGGGCTTCGGAGGTGGTGCTGCACAACGTGGGAGCAGTATGCAACCCAGGCTCGGGGTTGTCCGAGTCTGCCACAACCGCCCCACACCGTCTGGCGGGCGGTGTACGTTGGCTATGGCGGGTACGAGGGCCCCGGACGCAGCTTCGACGGTGCCAGCGACAGACGCGTCGTACCCCTGCGCCGGAACTGTCGATACCCTGCACCTGGCTGTCAGTACCAGGAACCAGCGTCGTCAGTCGACCACAAGTCAGTCGGTGATCGATCAGTCGAATGTGCCGGCACCCACGTGGCAGTCACGCGACCACAATCAGCGCGCCAAGACATCGCGACATCGTTCGCCATCCGCCACACTCATCATTTCGCTGCAACGTTTGCTGCACACCGCACGGGGGGCGGCGAGAACGTGCACAAAGGTTGTGGTGGCGAGGATGGTGACTGCCGTGGTGGTGTGGGGATGTGCTAGAGGCCGAGGGGGGGAAGAACAGCCAGACGACGGCAGCCCCCTGCCGCCCCCCCTCCCCCTCCTCGAACTCATCTCGTCGAGCTCCACACCGATAACACGATCCGACCCACCCTCCACGCTTGATGGCGAGAGCCAAAGTATTCGGAGGAGCGTGGTATCGCGACCAAAGTGCCGCGGCTGCAGTCACGATCGCCTCTGGTCACGGCTCGCGCTCGGCTGTTTTGTTTACTGGGTCGGGCTTGGGGGGTAGACACCGCGCGGGCCAGGCATCCAAAGGACGCTATCAGCATTCCGAATTCTTTAGCCTCTGTCGGCGGTGTTCTTGGTGTCGGATGCTGCGGGGCACGAGGTGGCGACGACGGACGGGTGACGGCACTGAGAGTTTAGTGAGTTAGTCGACTCGGCGCCGCCCACGCCCCCACGCCGCCGCCCGCCGCCCGCCGCCGCCTGCGCATTGGCAAACGCAGCCACGGTGATCACGCCAGCCCCCGTCGCGCCTTGGCGCTGCCTGGTCTAATCCCGTACGCCAAGTGCTGCGCGCACGGCACGCCAAGGTCGCGCAATTCGCCGTGGCTATACGCGCCGGCTGGGCAACGCCAAGCGGGCCCAAGCCTCGTTATCGGCGGCTATTTTTTTCGTTGGCAGAAAGAGACAGTGGGCAAGTGAGGACCGTGCGATGACGGGATGTCACCAAGTGGGAAGTGGGAAAGTGACAACAGGCAACGACACAGAACAGAGCCAGAGCAAACGCACACAGCGTGCTATGGCGCAACGAGGCGGCCCCGCGGCGCCGCAGGCGATCGGCGATCGGTGTGCGACCGAGGGCCTGCGGAGAGATCCAGGCCGGGCCGGGCGTCGAACGTGGCATGCTCGTGTCGCTCGAGCACACCACCATCCATTCCCGAACGCACGTCAATCGTTTGCCTTTCCGCGCGCGCGCGCTCACCCGCCCCCCCTGCCCACCGGTGCCTTCGGGCGCGGGGGCGCGGTGCCGAACGGAGCGTGGGCCGCATCGCCTGCCAACGACGAGCTGGGGCCGGCGTGGGTCCGCGATCGCGACCGCAACCAAACCCGAAACGCGGGAGTGGGCCGGTCGGCTCGTCTGGACGGACGGCCCGTCGCGGACGATCTGGCCTCGCCGCCGCCGCTGCCGTCGGTCGGATCAGTGGCGGCCGCTGTCGCACACAGGCACGAGGATCACCACCTCGTCGTACCGTCGTTGCCATTTCACGAATCCTTGACGCCATAGCTGATGCAGCGGCGAGAGCGAGCGCGACCCGTGCCAACACAGTCTGGTTTCAGGCGTAGCCGCGAGGGAGGAGCGGGTGCCAACTCGGCCTAGTGGCCGCCGCCGCCCCGCCCTGCGCGCCAGCCCCCTTACCCCACACTGCTGCGGCGCGATGGCACCAGGGCGACCGCGGCCCGCCTGGCGTGCTTTGCGCGATATGTACCACGAAACCTCGCCTGGCAGGGGCTGAGCTCCACCCTGCACTACGCCATCGATAGGCGTAGATGGGCGACGGCGCGGGGCCGTGATAATTTGCTCGCGGGTGACGGCGCCGAGTCTTGGCTGACGCCGCTGCTCTCTCTGCTTCTGCCCCCCACTTCACACGGCCCCACGGCCGCGCTCGCTCTGCACCAAAAAGGATGTGACGACGCTGTGCAGACGACGGCGGCGGCGTATGTAGCATCACGAACGACGCGATGGTGAGCTCGGCCGTCGGAGTGGTGCCATCAGCACGACAGCTCTCCTCCTCGCCAACTGGGGGGGCCGTATTCCAGATTGTGGGGGCCTACACGCCTGGAAATTCCAGATAATGAATGCGCAGCGCGAGCATCTATCAGTGTGCCGTCGTCGCCGTCGTCGTCGCCGCGTGTGTGGGTGGTATGTGCCCAGGGGCTCGGTCTGGGGTTTGGCTTGGAGGGACTATTTCCGGACTGCGCACTGTCTGGGCGCTGGCGCCGCCGCCTCTGACGGACGGCATCCTGTGCCTGGTCAGGCATAGATCGGCAACAGGGCTCTCGCGTGTGAGCAGAGAGAGTGTGGGATGCCGGGGCGGCCGTGTGTCAAAGCAATGGCGACATGTGCAGAGTGTTGTCGCGTCGTGCCGACTGCCACATTGGATGATAAGGTGTGGCGCTGGGTGGGACGGAATCAAATTTGTCGCGTCAGAATGCGGGGTGATTAGCAGTGATGGCGTGATTTTGGCAACTTTGGCTGGGCTTTTTCACCGCGTCGCTCCTTCTCTCAAGGACGCTTTCGGCGCGACTGACTCGATCTGACCGAGTAAGGGCGAGAGGAGAGGCTGGGGCTGGTCTGACGCCTCTGCTTGCATGCATGCTCACTGCTATCGTGCCCATTCTTCGTGTGGGATAATTCGAGCGGCTTGGCCGCCGTGACGGGTCGGCAGACAGGCTGACGACGCGAGCAGACTCCCAGGGTCACTTCCGTCGCTGGGTCGGATCGATGGCGACATCATCATTTCACTGCCAGTTTTTGTGATTGTTTTTGATGCCACTACCCCGCATCTCAGGCAGAGCGAGGGCAGAGCAGGGCAGCAGATGCAGGCGCCGACGCCCATGCCAGGCGCTTCCCCCTGACTACATGCTCCTGCTGCCTGCCCGGCCGCGGGTTCGCTTGCCCCTGACCCACTGTCGTGCTCACAATCGACGGCGTGAGCGATAACCGCGTCTGACAACGGGCCGAACACGACGGCGAGTTGTGAGACTGTGACTGTGTCAAACCTGCTCTTCTTGATTCATCAACCTGTATATATATCACGCTAGACCCGACGCCTGTAGCATCTTAGCCCAGCATACTCGACCACGCCCACATCAGCTCCAGCACCACCTCATCGGCTGGCTCATCGTCACACGCCTCCTCCGTTAGACAAGGCAAGCAACGCGCAACCCCACTAGCAGTACCCCACACCACACCGCCGCCGCCGTCAGAGTCCACCCGCCTCCTAGGCAACACACGCACCATGGTGTCGTACCAGTCGATCAAGCACAAGCTGTACAAGATCGGTGGCTTTGAGGAGGACACACCGCCCTCCATCACTGTCATCGAGTACATCCAGAACAACAAGCGGTCCATCTGGCCCTCTGTAAGTGGCTCTCTGGCTCCACCGGCCCCACTCCACCACCCAGCCGCGCACCCACTCACACCTCGCCCAGGTCAAAGCATACATTCTTTCCCTCTTCCCGTTCCTCACATGGGCCCCTCGTTACAACCTCACCTGGCTCTACAGTGATCTCATCGCGTAAGTCTTTGCTTGGGTTTTTGGTGGCGGTTTGTGGAGATGGTGGCGGCGGCGGTCACGTCACTGCCATTTCACGTGGCACATCTGGAATAATTCCAGTCGTCCACTTTGGGTTGCGGGCGTCGGGTTACCCGTCGCCTACTGCATACGCAACTAGCATTCGCTTCGCTGCTTCGCATAAGCACATGCTCTGCCTAGTCCCCCGACCCGACGCCGACGAGATGAGTCAGTCGCTGACGTGCTTGCCTCCAGCGGTATCACTGTCGGCATGGTCCTCGTGCCTCAGTCCCTGTCGTATGCCAAACTCGCCCAGCTGCCACCCGAGTACGGTCTCTACTCGTCCTTCATTGGTGTCTTGACCTATGCCCTCTTCGCCACGGCCAAGGATGTGTCGATTGGTCCCGTCGCCGTCATGTCGCTCGAGACGGGCATCATTGTCAACCACGTCCAGCAGGCCCACCCGGGCCTGTACACTGCCCCCGAGATCGCCACCTGCCTCGCCTTCATCTGCGGCTTCATCGTCCTCGCCATCGGCCTGCTCCGCATCGGCTGGATCATCGAGTTCATCCCCCAGCCCGCCGTGTCGGGCTTCATGACCGGCTCGGCGCTCAACATTGTCGCCGGCCAGGTCCCGGCCCTGCTCGGCACGTCCAAGCTCTTTGACACGCGTGCCGCCACGTACAAGGTCATCATCAACACGCTCAAGTACCTGCCCAAGGCTGGCCTCGACGCCGCGTTTGGCGTGTCGGCCCTCGCCCTCCTCTACTTTATCAAGTGGTCGCTCGACGTCGTGCAGAAGCGCAGCCCCAAGTGGCGCCGTATCGCCTTCTTCGCCCAGGCGCTCCGCCACGCCTTCGTCATGATCATCTTCACCATCATCTCGTGGCGCGTCAACATCCACCTCAAGAAGCCCCGCATCTCGCTCGTCGGCACCGTCCCCACCGGCCTCCGCCACGTCGGCCAGCCAAAGATCACGACCGAGCTCATCGCCGCCCTCGGCAGCCACCTCCCCGTCGCCACCATCATTCTCCTCCTCGAGCACATCTCCATCTCCAAGTCGTTCGGCCGTCTCAACGGCTACAAGATCAACCCCAACCAGGAGCTCATCGCCATCGGTGTCAACAACACTGTCGGCTCCGTCTTCCAGGCCTACCCCTCAACCGGCTCCTTCTCGCGCTCGGCCCTCAAGTCCAAGTGTGGTGTGCGTACCCCTGCCGCCGGTATCCCGACTGGTATCGTCGTCATTGTTGCCCTGTACGCCGTCGCGCCCGCATTCTACTGGATCCCCAACGCCGCGCTCTCGGCCCTCATCATCCACGCCGTCGCCGACCTGGTCGCCTCGCCCGCCCAGTCGCTCGGCTTCTGGCGCGTCTCGCCCCTCGAGTACATCATCTTTGTCGGCGCCGTTCTCTGGTCCGTCTTCTACAGCATCGAGTCGGGCATCTACTGGTCGCTCTGCGCATCCGTCGTCCTCCTCCTCTACCGCATCGCCCGCCCCAAGGGCCACTTCCTCGGCCGCGTCCGCATCCGCCCCGAGGGTGGCAAGCCCGACGAGGTCCGCGACGTCTTTGTCCCCCTCGGCGGCCGCGGCGGCGTCACCAACAGCGACATCCCCGTCGAGGGCCCTCCCCCCGGCGTCATCATCTACCGCTTCGAGGAGTCGTTCCTCTACCCCAACGCGTCGTACATCAACGACCGCCTCGTCAACTACGCAAAGGAGCACACGCGCCGCGGCAAGGACTACTCGACCATCTCCAAGGGTGACCGCCCGTGGAACGACCCCGGACCCAAGAAGGGCGAGGAGCTCTCCGAGAACGACAAGCACAAGCCGCTCCTCCGCGCCGTCATCCTCGACTTCTCGGCCGTCGCCAACGCCGACACGACGGGTATCCAGAACCTGGTCGACGCGCGCAAGGAGGTCGAGAAGTGGGCCGACCGCCACGTCGAGTTCCACTTCACCGGTATTCTCTCGCCGTGGATCCGCCGCGCGCTCATCGCCGGCGGCTTCGGCCGCGCTCACACCGAGGGCACGACGCACCCGCTCGAGGTCGCGCCCGTCGCCCGCTCGTACGGCTACAACGGCAACGACGCCGACCCCGACCACCAGCGCCCGATCCCCGACGTCGAGGGTGGCGGCTCCCGCCCCAACTCGGAGACTGGGTCCGTCGACAAGGCCCTCGACGGCAAGGCGCTCAACGAGGGCGTCGCCGTCGCCACGCTGCACGGAGACGACCCCAACGGCCACAAGTCGACCCACTCGCTCACGCTGCTTGACCAGCACACGCCCTTCTTCCACTTTGACATTGAGGACGCGCTCAACTCGCTCAACCTCCCCGAGGACGAGGTGCACTCGCAGCACCACCACGTGCTGCCCGAGTAAACCGCGCGTTTCATTGTCTCATGGGTCTTCGGTCGCTCCCCTTCTTGCCCTGTATAATCCCCTCGGCGGCGACAAGTCGTCGAGTAAAATCTAGTTACATGTTAGTTGCCAATTACTCGGTCCACAGAGTAGTTGATTAAATTGCACAATGGTTATCACGTCTCATGCACATGATTGTATTTGCTGCGTTTGCTGCATTTGCTGCATTCCGAATGATTAGACGCAGCGTCGGTGAATAATAGACTCGAGGGGACGTAACCAGCCGTAAGAAGGTCATTAGTATCGTAGACGACAAGGCACTGTCTCGGGCTCGTCTCGGGCAGGTGACCGACTCCACAGCAGTGTCGTGCTCGCCGTGGCCATTCCCGAACGCGATTCCAGAACACAGAGCGATGGCGTGCGTGGGGTCGGCGGCGCGAGGGGGCGGCGAATGGCTCAGACGCCGAGCGGAGTGTCAGGAGCGTCAGCGGCGCAGGCAGAGGTACAGCCGCGTCGGTCATCCTGACTTGGACACGAACGTCACCATCTGCCACAATCGTCACGTGGTCTGCAACCGCACTGCGCACTGCTCATCTCGTGCACGCAGCAGCAGGCGTCATCGTCACCAACGCACTAATCAGACGGTATGCGTGCAGTAGGCGGTATGCGTGCGCAACCGCACCCCTAGTCACCCACCCGGCCCCAAGCCACCCCGCGGCCCCGCGGCTCCAGCACGCACTCCATGTATGATCTAGTAGTACTTGTCGACCCAGTCGACGACGGCGTTCCAGTCGGCGACGCGCTCGACGCCCTTGGGCAGCCAGCCGCGCTTGATGCGCACTGCACGGCGCTCGGCCGCCGCCGCGAGCCCGCCATCCTCCTTTGCCAGCTCGACATACAGCTTCTTGTCGTCGGGGTGCGCGGCGCCCTCGCCGTCGGGCGGGACGATGGACACGTTCCACGGCCACCCGCCGAACAGGAGCACGCGCTCTGGCGGGTCGGCGGCCGCCGCCGCCAGTGCGTTCTCCGAGCTGTCGTCGATGAGCAGCGTCGCGCCGGTTTGCCTCATCACCTGGTGGGTCAGCGGTGTCAGCACCTCACCCACCTCGTGCTTGGTCCGCTTCTTGTGCGACACGACGGTGCGGTGCGCCGCGTGCCCCTCGTGCTCGGCCCGCGTGGCGGGGATCAGGTGGTTGAACGCGCCGGTGAAGTGGATCTCGTCGAACACTGGGTGTCAGCGGTGGCAGGGGAGGGCGTCGCTCACAGTCGGGCAGGTGGTCGGCGATCCACTGCTCGGTGCCCTCGCGCTGCACTTCAGACCGCGCAGTGATGATGATGAGCGTGTAGCCGAGGTCCTTGAGCCGCTGGAGGCCCTCCTTTGCGCCGGGGATGGGGGTCGGGCGCTCCATGAGGCCGGCGCGGTACAGTTGGCCCTGTGGTGTGAGCGGGGTAAAGGAGGCAAGGGGTGCCGTCTCGGCCAACAAGGCGGCGTGGAGCCACCTGCCAGCCTCGCCGAAGCACCGCTCCGCACCGCTCACGGCGCGTTGCGCCGCTCGCGGCTCGCGGCTCTAACTCACAACCATGTCCACCGTCTCCTCCTTGCCCCCCCAGCCGCGGTTATGCCAGTAGAGGTAGTGGTGGAACTCGTCGAGCGTGAGGGGCGGGTCTGCGCGGCCCGGAAAGAGGGTGGGGTGCACTGGGCCGCGTCAGCGGCGCGGGGGTAGCGGGCGGCGCGCGACTCACTGTCCACGATCGTGCCGTTGGTGTTACTGGGGCGGGGTCAGCTCGCGTCCCCGAGCCAGCCGACTGCAGCCAGCTCGCCGCTGCGCGGCTCGCAGACTCACCACAACACGTCGTCCATGTCCACCGCGATGATCCCCCTGCTCTCGCCCTGCACCCGCCCCACGTCGTCGTCGGCGGGAATGACGAGCGGGTCGCCCTCGTGCCCGCACGCGTCGTCGTGCGGGTGGGGCTGCGCCGGCGCGAGGTCGTGCGCCGAGAGTGGGGGCTGGGAGCTCATCGCGGGGGTTTGGGGGGGGGGTGCGCGGTGAGTGGTAACGCGTGGGCGGTGACGAAGAATGTTGTTGACGGTGGTGCGAGCGGCAGTGGGTGGTGGAATCGGCGTCGAGTCGGTAACCGCCGTCCGGCGTGCCGTTGCCGCCGCCGCCTGCCAGGGCCGCTTGTGCCGACCGAATCCAGCGCCCACGCCCACATGCACCCAGACTCTCTCGACTGACCATGCACCACTTGTACTTATGCATTTCGAGTCCGCCGCACCGGTTGCATGCATACACACGCCCACGCCCATCGGAACGTGCGTTCCCCTACCGCTATGGTTCGTCTGGCGTTGCTCCGATCAGAAACATGGCCATGCCGGCGCTGGCAAGCGACACGCACACCGCGCCGCGACGGTCGCCGGTAGCGCTGGCGCTGGCGCTGCCTCGGCCTTGTCGTACGCTTCGGCGCCCGGCTTGGGCTCTGGTGTAGCAGGCGCTTGCCCGCCACTCCCAACCTCCCCACTCCCTACTCCGCCTCCACCTTCGCCCTCGGCGTCAGGCTCAGCGTCGTCTGCGTCATGCCACCCTTCCTCCCCTGCGCCGGCTCGGCCTTGACCTTCTTCGCCCTGGCCTTCGGCGCAGCCTTTGCAGGCTTGCCGCCTCGCGCAAACACGCCCCACGCACCGTACACAGCCGCCCACACCTTCTTGACCCCAGTGCCGACGTTGGCGGCGGCCACGGCGTCGGCGTCGAGCCAGGCTGCGCGGTCCGAGCGCGGGGCGGGTAGCGCGTCCGCCAGCACGACGTGCTGCACGTGGTACGTCATGTTGATGTGGCTGAAGATGTGGGGCACGGCGCCGTGCGCGCTGTGCTCGGCGACTTCCACTGGCCCGAGGAGTGCCTCCAGCGTCGACAGCGACGCAGCCAGCTTGTCCTGCTCTGCACTGCCCACAGGCGTCGTCGGCGGCTCGTACAGCCCCGCGAGCAGACCTGTCGTCAGCCCAACCCCAACCCCGCCCGACTCACCCTTCTCGGGCCGCTTGGTAAACAGCCACTTGGACCCCGCGGCGCCCCGCCACTCGGTGACGCACACCACCTCGTCCTCGACGCGGCTCGCCTTCTTCTCCTTCTTCATCGGGAACACGGTCACGCTGGGTATTGTGTCCGTGTCGCCCGCCGCAGGGATCGGCGCACACAGGTCGCACGCGGGGCCAGTGGGCGGAGGCGGGGGCGCGCTCAGCTCGGCTGACGCCTTGCACACCGCCTTGAGTGGACACGCGCCGCAGTCTGGAGAGGCAGGCTTGCACACCGTCGCCCCGAGCTCCATGAGCGCCTGATTCCAGTCGCCTGCGATGCCGCGCCCCTGCCCGCGTGGCAAGGCGTCGACAAGCTCCGTCGCCGCGTCCCAGAGGAAGCGTATTGTCGCCGGCGCAGTCTGCGGCGCGTGCACGGCCAGCAGGCGCGTCAACACGCGGTGGATGTTGCCATCGACCTGGCGTCAGCGGGCTCATAGCAGGTGGCCCTCACGATTGGCGTGCGCACACCATACGCCATCGAGCAGATCGCGCCGGCCGTGTACCGCCCCACGCCGGGGATCTGCTTCTCCAGCACGTCTGGGTCGTCTGGCAGCCTGCCCCCAAACTCCTTCTTCTTCGCGGCGACAGTCTTTGCGCCGTCCAGCAGCGACCTCGCGCGGCGGTAGTACCCCAGTCCTCGCCACGCCGCGTTCACCTCCTCAACGTCGGCCTGCGCCAGGTCCGCGATCGTTGGCCAACGCGCGATCCACCGCTCCCAGTATCCTATGACGGTGGCCACCTGTGTCTGCTGGAGCATGACCTCGGATACCCAGATCTGGGGCGACGTCAGTCACCTTCCCCCCGCGCCACCCACCTCGTACGCGCGCTGTCCCTTCTCCTCTATGCTCAGTGCCGGGTCGTATCGTTTCCGCCACGGCATGCCGCGCGCCTCACGCACGCCCTCGAACCAATCCAGCAGCGCGTCCTGTGCTCCCGCGGCATCCGAGGTCGAGTGGTACGCCCGCCCGTGGGGCCGGTGGACGCTCGCGCCGAGGTCTTCAATGTCGACAACCTCGGCCTTGGCCTTGCCTTTTGCCGGCGCACGCTTCCGCTTCGCGCCACGGGCCACGTCTGACTCGGGCTCGGACACGGGCTCGGGCTCGGGCTCGGACGAGCTCGCGCCGCTTGGGTCGAACGCCTCGGACTCGTCGTCAGACACGACAAAGACCGAAGCGTTGTCGTCGGATGATGCCGAGGCCGATGACGCTGCTGGCTTCCTCCGTGCAGCCTTTCGCGTCGGGGCCGCTTGCCGTGCCCGTGTTGCCGCCGCTCGCACGGCGCGTGTCATTGTTGATGAGGTGTGAAGGTCGTCGACTGTCCAATCTCGTCGCTGACATTGGACGCGTCAAAGTCAAAGACCATACTGGCGCGTAATGACGGAACCAAACAAGTCAGTCACCCAGGGGTGATTTGATCACGTGACGTGGTGTCACGCGTCGACCACGTGATGGGTGCCTCTAAACAGGGCCGCTGAATAAAGAATGCTCTTAAATTTGATCTAATTTTGATCTGCATAATCTGGCGATCTGGCGACATGTGCTGTAAATGTCCGTGGCCTCGGAGGTACATGGGAGGGAGGCTGTTGGAATCTGGCGCGGGAAGGAATAGGATGTTGCGTGCGATTCGGACGAGGGGAGTATGGCGAGAGTGACATGAAGGCAGGGCACATGGTGGCGCTCGAGGATGCACATTGCGGGAACTGGAACTGCATGGGCGCATGGGCCAACCTGGCTGGCTGGCCACAGTCGAACGGGATAGCGGGCGCGCCGCGGGGGAAGGCAAAGGGAGGCATTTGGCCAGCTGACAGGGTGTTTTGGTGGGCATTAGAGTTGCTTGGCGCGCGGGCTGGCGGGCTCGAGGGCGCGCGCGGGTGAGGGCAGCGCCGTCGGAACAGGCACAAGTCCAACAAGGACTGACAGAGTGAAGGATGCATCTGGCCAGCAGCAGTGAGTGACTGGGATGAGTGCCTTGCTGCCTGCTGCCTGCATGCATGTCGGCATCCCACCCAGCACGCACACGCACTACGCACTAGACTATTGTGCTGCACGCTGTGGCGAGTGAGCGCGAGCGGCCAAAGCGCAAATCCGACAAAGAGCGGCAGATTGACCCATCACACTTTGAATCGACAATCACTGCTACTACTATTGCAACCTTCCTTCCCCTCCTCCACCACCACCACAACCGACTGCACATCCTCCCATCTCCCAGTCACCTTCCCCCACCCCGTTACGACCTGCGCATTTCTAGAAACGCCACGCAACGACACCCCAGGCAGTCACGAAGACTTGTTGGAACAAGAGGGTGACCCCCCCGCCCCGCAGTGACGCCAGACGCCACGATTTCAGACCACGCGCCGACACCTCTGGCGACTTGGCGCTAGCTAGCTGCCTAGCTAGTAGCACTCGACCCGACACACGTTTAGACTGTGCAACTGGGCGACTCTCGACCGTCTTGCCGCATCCATCTCGTCGTCGTGTGCCCCCATCGCCAAGAACGACCCCGCACCACACACACACAGATTGTCAACAGCCGAGGCCCCTTGCAGCGCAAGGTACACACGACTCGCCTTGGAGCCCAATCTCCCCCACCCCGCCTTTGCGCAAACGCCGCCGCGCGCGCTGCGACGCGGTTTCCACGCACGGGGTCACCCCCCCGCTCGCTCTTGCCTTGGTTTCATTGTCCGCCCGTGGCCTTGACTGCTAAGAGCTAGATCACAGTGTTGGCTTGTGAGTGCCGAGACGGCGTGCCGAAGCGCATGACACCGAGCGTGACTAGCCATGGCCGGCGACGCCGCCGCCGCCGCCGCCCCGCCGCCGCTGACACTGACGCGCCTTCGTCTAGCTGCTGCGTGACTCTCTGACTGGGCCGATTGCGCGACACACTGCCCATCTCACAACGGCGCGTTCTGGCCAAAGCCTAGCTCGTCGCACACGCGTGTATACAACGCCCCCACCTTTGACCTGTTCGGGACGACTGACCCATCGACGACCCCAGCAGTCAAGCACATACCGCTCCCCCCCCCCCCCTTCCTGCCAGCTTGGTTCTGCGCCACCGCAGCATCCCCTTTGTTGCGACCGCCCAACTCACCGCCAAACGCTGTCCCTCTCTCTCGCGTTTACTCGACGTCGCTCGCCATCTCCCCCCTTGTCGCACTCGTGCGCCGCAGGCCGGCTCAAGACGACGTGTTGAGAAGAATAAAAAAATCGACGCCCAGTAAATACACACCATGGGCATCGAAGCAGCTCCTGCTGCGGTCCAAAAGGATGCCGTGGATGACGACGCCATGCTTCTCCAGTCGGTGAGGATGAAGATGTCGTCGCATGATCTTGAAGCGATGCGTCGCGCAAGGTGGACAATGATCGAGGGCTCGGATGGTGCTCCGTCCCAGCTCTACTCGCAACCCCCAGCCGCCAAGTCGGGTCCCCGGAGATCAAGCTTGAACAATGAACTGGAAATGGCGACAGAACCACCGCGTATCAAGTCGACAAGTGCTGCCCCAAGGGTGCGAGGGGGCCAGCCCCAGACCGCACCTTCTAGCACCACCAACGGAGCGGTGCGTGCAGAGCTTGCTCTCGGATCTTGGACTAACGTCGACTGCAGCCATCCTCGCCCCCCTTCAAGCCAGACTACGTCATTGCAGTCGTCGGACACGATGGAGTCGGAAAGTCGACCGTCATCAGGCGGGCAATCAAGTCGTACAATGTCTCCACGCCAGTTACAACGACCACCCATGATGGACATACCAGTGCGTGTCACCGTGCGCCACGGTCACGACCCTGACTGACATACCCCAGTCACCTCGTCTTATGCCCAGATCAAGGCCGGAGGCAAGTTGACCCACGACTGTGCTGTCGAGTTTGTCGAGGTCAACCTTCGCGCCCTGGACCTCTCTGGGGTCGCCAAGGTTTGGCCCGCACAGATGCAGTCGGTGTCTGGTGCGATCTTGTGCTATGATGCCGACCGGCGTGATACTCTGCGCGGATTGTCCGAAGCGCTGCGTGAGTACCTTGGATCCTTGATGCTTGGGCCACCACTTCGGGGCGCGTCGCTCACACGAGCCAAACAGACCAACTCTGCCCGGCTCTTCCCATCGTGCTGTTTGCGTGCAAGTCGGACCCAGGTAAAAAGACAGAGGTCGATGCCCAGGTCGGCGACTCTATCGGTCACCCATACAACGTTGGTTTAATCGAAGTCACAACAGCAACAACCCAAGGCAAGCACAAGATGCGAACAGGCCTCCGCTGGCTGCTCTACCGCCTGGAAGAACGCCAACGTGAGTGGCGTTCTGTTGCCACCCTGTAACCGCTGACAAATTTATAGGCCGAGAGGCGCGCCGCGCAGCAGGTCGTACTTCACCTGACGGAGCCAAGTCGCCATCATCACCGAGACCTCCTTCCGGACTGACGTCGTCCGGACTGACCAGTGATGAGAGGGCAATCCTGCGAGCCAAGAGCCGCCGCGGGGGGCGCGAGCGCCGTACTGAGAGTATCGACGGCTATTCGGACACACACTCAAGCTCATCCAGTCTCGGCTGGATGATCAAGAACGGACTCGGCAGCTCGGCAACGTCAACAGAAGAGTCGCACGAGAGCACGCCGACGGTTGACGGAGAGAAGAGCGCTGGGCCAGAGATCACAACTCCATCCCAGTCCCAGTCTCAGCCATCAACCACCGGCGAGCCGCCAGAGCTCTACACCACGCTCGAGGAGTTGATGAACCGTCTCTTCACTGCCATTGTCTCGACAGAGAGTGAGTTGTGGCTCCGGGAGCAGAGCTGACGCCGCCCAGACGACGCCTTTGTCCAAGCCTTCTTCATGACGTACAGACGCTTCTGCCAGCCCCGAGACCTTATGAAGGAATTCCATGACCGCTTCATCGAGGTCGAGCAATACGCCGTCTCGCGCGACATCCGGCTATGGGCGCTCATGAAGTGAGCTTTTTGACTCGAAAACACGGTTCGATGCTCACGCCTCCAGGCTCGCTGGTGCCTTGGTAACTTGGACCACTAGGTACCCCGGCGACCTTGCAGACAGCGAGGTTCAAGCGCGTTTCCGCAAGACGCTCGGTCTCTTACTCAAGCACACCTTCCTTGCGCACATCACAGCGGATCTTGTCAACGTGGAGCAGATGTTTGAAAGCACTGTCGACCTTGACGACTCGTGGTCATTCATCACGCCCACTGTCATTGAAGACATCAAGGAGGCGCCGCTCGATTCTAGCAATTCTGCAGTCGAGATTGTGCTGGACAAGGACGATGAGGCCGACTCGACTACGCCCGTCAGCAAGAAGGCGCCATCGTCTCGCACCATGTCCACGACCAGCTTGAGCATTGATGCCGACCCGTATGCGCCACGCAAAACTGCGTCGACGACCGACTCGAGCTCTGACATTTCGCGGTCGATCGCGTCCATCAACTCTGGCGACGAGTCTGGGCACCAGCGATGGAATGCCGCCGTTCAGACGATCCTGTCGATGGACGCGCATGTCTTTGCCCTCGAGTTGACGCGGATGCAGTGGGAGCTGTTCTCTGCGATTCGCCCCCGCGACATTTTCCGCCACGACTTTGGCAAGGAGCGCGGTGACCCTGTGGGACTGTCCATCGCATTCTTCAACCACGTCTCGCGGTGGGTGTCGACGATGATGATGGCGCCCTCCAAACCCAAGCACCGCGCCAAGGTGTACGAGGCATTTGTGCGCATCTCGCACCAGCTGCGCCGGCTCAACAACTACGACACGCTCTGCGCTGTGCTCGCCGGCTTGCGGGAGACGTCGGTTCACCGACTGAGCCACACCCACAACCTCATCCGCCTCGACGCGACGCTGCAGCGCGAGTTCCAGAGTCACCTCAAGCTCATGGACCCTCGTGGAGGCTACGTTCACTACCGCCGTGCGCTCCAGGCGGACAGCACGTACGGCCACGCCGCGATCCCCCTGTTGACGACGGTGCTTGGTCTTGTGAGCCGTCTGCAAGCTGGCCGGCCAGAGGATGTCCGCGCGGATGGCCTGATCCAGTGGGACAAGTTTGCACGCTTTGGACAGATTCTCTCGGTCATTCCCGAGTTTCAGTCTCGCGGTGCGATGGTGCCGGGCAGCGTGACGCCAGCATTCCGGCGGTTGATTGAAGACACGCCTATCATTGGCAACGAGGACGTGAGTTTTGCGACTGTTTGTGGGAACGGGCGCTGACGGCAACCCAGGCACTGTATGAGCGCAGCCGGTTGATTGAGCCTGGAGGATCACACGGGGGTGGCATGCTGCGCAAGCTGGCGAGCTTGGCTCTGTAGTGGGGTGTGGGCGGGGAAGGGCGTGGGCGACGAGGCGAGGCGAGGCGTGGCGAGGCGACTGAAGGGCGTAGAGCAAAGGAAGAAGGAACGGCAGATATTGATTTTTGGGCTTTGTTGCATCCATAATGTACTAGAAACAACGTTACTCTCACCCTGCATTGTAATGTATACCAGTGGCTTGTGTGAGTGGGTGAGTGGTGGCTGCGAGACTTGTGCGGTGGAGGTGGAACTGATTGTCACTAGCCCACGTGTAGCGAGTCACGTGGTCGCTGCTGAGTGAATTGTGCGGTGCGGTGTCTTTGCCTGGATAAATTCGGGATTGTTGACCGTCAGTCAGGCACATCGTATTAAGGTGGGGTGGGTGAGAGTTTTGTGCGGTGGGCGGGGAGTCGTCGGCGCGATGGGCGGGCGGGCGGGCGGCAGGGGAGGAGGGGGGTAACGGCGACAGGGCGCGCGGCATGCCACGACAAAGTTGCTTGGCGACAGGCCTAGAGCCAGGCGAGCGACACCCGCCCCTCGGGCCACCCGCCCGCCCGCGCAGCCCGGCGCTAGTCTAGTCTACGTCACGAGAGCGAAAATGCCTCACTCTCACCAAAGAGTTTGCCTCCCTCCGTCGACTGTTCCTTCCCCCCTCGCCTCCCCCCACATCCCGAGATATAACACGAGCAGCGTCGATCTTTTTCCACTTTATCACCAACAAGAAGAACAACAACCATGGCGTCTAACAAGTAAGCATTGGCCCGCTGCTGCCGCTGACGAGCAGCTCGTGCGGGTGAGTAGAGAGCGATGGGGAGGGAAGGTGGCCTTGCTCGGGGTGGGAGGCGCCTTCCTCGCGGCCACCCATCCCGAGCAGCGAGCCCTCGACTCGCCAAGGAGCCCAGCGACTGACCACACCAGCTGCAAGTCGACCCCCAAGACCGCCTGTGTCTGCCCCAAGGGCCAGTGCAAGTGAGTCACCTCGTGCCCCGGCCCGGCCGTGCACCCGCTCACCCCACTCTCAGCTGCGCCAAGTCCTCCTCCTCCTCATGCGGCTGCAACGCCGCGACGGGCAAGTGCGTCTGCCCGTCCGGCTGGTGCTGCTGCGCGCCCGGCACCTGCCAGTGCGCCAACTGCCCCGCCAAGGCTAGCGCGAGCTGCCAGTGCAAGAGCGGCGGCAGCTGCTCGTGCGCGTCCGGCTCGTGCAAGTGCGGCGCGGCCTCGAGCTGCCAGTGCAAGTCGGGCGGCGCGTGCTCGTGCGCGTCTGGCTCGTGCAAGTGCGGCTCGTCGTCGAGCTGCTCCTGCTCCACCGGCGGCGCCTGCGTCTGCGACTCGGGCTCGTGCAAGTGCGCAAACTGCCCGTACAAGGGCGCCTGCGCCTGCAACCCCTCGACCGGCAAGTGCGACTGCAAGACGGCGGGCAAGTGCTCGTGTGCGCCCGGCAGCTGCCAGTGCGCCAACTGCCCCGCCAAGCAGGCTTGCGCCTGCAACCCGTCGACTGGCAAGTGCGACTGCCGCACCGCCGGAACCTGCTCGTGCGCCCCCGGCAGCTGCCAATGCGCCAACTGCCCCGCCAAGTCGGGCTGCCAGTGCAAGAGCGGAGGTAGCTGCCAGTGTGCCGGCGCGTGCAAGTGTGGCCAGGCTTCGCAGGCTTCGGCCTCGTCGTCGTCGTGCTGTGGTGGCGCCGCCACGTCGTCGTCCTCGGCCGCGTGCGCCTGCAACCCCTCAACTGGCAAGTGCGACTGCCGCACCGCTGGCAAGTGCACCTGCGCTCCCGGCTCGTGCCAGTGCACCAACTGCCCCGCCAAGCAGGCCTGCGCCTGCAACCCCTCGACTGGCAAGTGCGACTGCCGTACCGCCGGCACGTGCTCGTGTGCGCCTGGCAGCTGCCAGTGCGCCAACTGCCCCGCCAAGTCGAGCTGCTCGTGCAAGTCTGGTGGCAGCTGCTCGTGCGCCGCTGGCTCTTGCAAGTGTGGCTCGTCGTCGTCGGGCTGCAAGTGAGTCGAGTCGCAAACCGAGTCGCCACTTGTCCGCTAACCGGCCCAGCTGCAGCTCGACCTCGGTCTGCTCTTGCGAGAAGGGCTCGTGCAAGTGCAGCCCCTGCAACGCCGAGTACACCACCTGCGGGTGAGTATGCCGTGTGTCGCAGCTGGATCACCACTCACACACGCAGCTGTGGCGGCAACGGCGGCGCCTGCACCTGCGCCCAGGGCAAGTGCGTCTGCGCCTCGTGCCCCAAGTCTGTCGTCCGCAACGACTGTGCGTGCAAGGCTACGTGCACGTGTGCCCCCGGCACCGAGTGCGGCCCGGGCAAGTGCGGCTGCGCGACGTGCCCCAAGCCCGCGGCGGCGGCTTCGGGCTCTGGATGCAAGTGAGTGTTGGCGTGGTTGCGGGGCATCGACGAGCCGTGGCCAGGGCTAATCGGCATAGCTGCGGCGCGAGCTGCCAGTGCTCTCCGTGCCAGTGCGGCCAGTAGGCGAGGTGTGGGCGTGCGCGAGCACGTCGAGCTGGACGAGTCGGAGAAGGATGCCCCGTGGAGCCGAGCCGAGTCGAGTTTTGAGGAGCAGTGATTGACCTAGAGCAGAGGTCGGTTGTGAAGGAGTCGACTTGTGCAGCGATAACTGTACTTTGTAGCAAAGATATTCATGTGACGCAGTCGTCTATAAGAGGGGTGGGTGACTGGGGCCGCCGACCGCGCGGGTCGTGCGGGGGTGGGAACGAGGTCATGGGGTGTGTGTGTTCTGCGCGCTCGAAGCACAGGCCACGCGAGAGAAGCGTCGTGGCGCGTGGCAGCGTGGCGGCGTAGCCGGCGTAGCTGAGGCGCAGCCAACCGGCATGCAGGCAACAAGCAACAGAGCCGGACGCCGCGATCCAGTCGTAGACGAGTCGATCCCACGCCAGCCGTCCCCTCCGCCCCGCACAAGCTCAGCCGGGCCTCTGGATCCGCATCCCCTCCCTACGCCGCCGCAGCGGGTGGGTGGGTACAGCGCGCCAGTCGGAATCGAGCTGGGCTATCCTCGGTGTGGTGTAATCATTGCTTGTGGGGAGTCCAAAGGGGAGGCGGGTAGGTGGAGGGCAGGGGGGAGGAGTAGAGGGTAGAGGGTAGAGGACGGGGGGATTGCTCGGGGGGGGGGGGGGGGAGGGGGGAAGGGAGAAGAGGTGGTAGGGTGGAGACAAGGGGCCGGCGCGTCGTCGACGTCCAAGGGGGCTCGTTCAGCTCGGTGGCTTGCCATGCCGGCTGAGGAACACTGAGTTGGCGTCAGTCGGCGGGAGGGACGGCCGCGCGTCGAGGAAACTGGCCAGCTGTCGGCGCGCGTCAGGTGGATCAGCACGGCGTCGGCGTCGGCGTCGGCATCAGCATCAGCACGTCACCAAGTTAGCATGCCTAGTGGGCGCGTTCGCGTGCGGTTGCGCTTGCTTGCTGTCGACGAAGAGAGGAGAGAGAGGAGAAGATGGATGGGAGCGAGCGAGCGAGATGCTTTGCTTTGCTTTCGCTTTGCGCGGCGCACGGATACGCGGCGATCTCCGCTTTGGCGACGCGACCGGTGATCGAACTGGCCTGGTCGTCGTTAGAGCTGCGCCGAGCACGGCGAGCAGGCCGCCGGGCAGCGCGAGGCAGCTGTGTCGCGTGTCCACGACGGGCGGCTCGCCGCTCGCCGCTCCGCACCGCGTCCCCGCCACTGCCCAGCTCTCAAGGACAACCCACGCCGGCCAGGCCTTGCTCGCACCGGTGCAGCGCCACTCCACAACATTGGCACACTGCATACATCTACAACTAGAGCTTGGCATCCGTCGCGTCCTTGCGGATGCGCACGACCGCCTTGCCCCACGTCTTGCGCTTCTCAATGTCAACGAGACCACGGGGCACGCTCTGAAGGCCCTCGTAGAGCGGGTCAAAGACCTGGGGCACGAGGTCGCCGTTGCGGATGTGCTCGAGGACGAGCTGGATGACCTCGACGTAGCGTCCGGGGTCCTTCTTTGCCGTCGCGCCCCAGTGCAGCCCGACGACGGCGACGTTTTTGAGCAGGAGGAGGTTGGCGGGGACCTGGGGGCGGCGTTAGCCGCCACAAAGCTCACCTCGACCTACCTTCTCGATGGCGCCAGCGGCAAAGCCGACGACGACGAGCCGCGCGTTCCAGTTGACGCACTTGAGCGACGGGACGAGCATGCCGACCGGGTCGTAGACGACGTCGACGCCCGCGCCGCCCGTAATCTTGAGCACCTCCTTCTGCCACCCCTCCTTGCCGTAGTCGACGGTCGCGTCGGCGCCGCCGCGCTCGACGGCGATCTTGAGCTTCTCGGCCGAGCCGGCGGCCGCGATGACCTTGCACCCGAGCATCTTTGCGATCTGCACGGCGGCGAGGCCGACGCCGCCGGCCGCGGCGAGGACGAGCACCCACTCGCCGGGCTGCGCGTTGGCGCGGCCCACGAGGCCTTCGTACGAGGTGGGGTAGGTGCTGGCGCGTCAGCGGGGGGATCGCTGTGCATGGGTGGGGGAGTGGAGCTCCTCAAGGCGCCATGTACGAGCCGCGCGGCCCACGCCTCGCGGGTCACCCCTCGGATCACGCCTCGGACCACGCCCCGCTCGCTCGCCGCTGCGCGGCTCGCTCGCGACACTCACAGGTACACGCCCGTCGCCTGCTCGAGGCTAATGTTCTCCGGCACCGGCAGCAGCTGGATGGGGTCGACGGCCACCTGCTCGGCGTACGCGCCCTGCGTGTACCCGAGCACCCGGTCGCCCGGCTTGAACGGCGACGTCTCGGGAATGGGCGAGTTTGCGCTGATGCGGCCCGCGATCTCGGCGCCGAGGACGAACGGGAAGGGCGGTTGGCCTGCGCTCGTCAGCGCCTACTCTGCCACCCGAGTCACGCTCGCAGGCTCGCCACAGCTCGCACGCCCCACTCACTCTGGTACTTGCCCTGCGCCTGCAGGATGTCGAAAAAGTTGAGGCCGGCCGCGTAGATGTCCACGAGCACCTGGCCCTTCTTGGGCTCTGGGGCTGGGATGTTGGAGCTGCTGTCAGCTGTCAGGCGTGGGCGGCTGGCTCACATCTCGAGCTGGCTCGGGTGCTGGTACTTTGTGATCTGGATGGCCTTCATGTTGCTAGCTGCAAGTTGTGGAGAGGGGAGCAATGCAGCACGCAAGATATACTCGAGTGGAGTTGTGGGGTCGTCGCCGCCGGCGGTAGGCCGGCTAACTGCTCACCGACCGGCCAGCGACGCCCCCCCGCCCAGTGACGGACTTGGGCGCCTGGCCCCGCGCGCCACACCCCGCCCACACCCTACTTCATCACCGGCGCCCGCGTCACTAATCTTATGTCACAATACAACCCATCCAGCTCCTATTACCTCACACCATACTCCCCTCGCCTCTGCCGAACCCCCCCCTCCCCCCCAACTCTCATGCACTGACTGCATCAACTACTGATAACACAATCACAATACGTCTCTGCTACCAAACATAACATTGTTCAAGGCACTACACTACGACCGCACCGTAGTGGCCGTCGGCAGCACCAACGTCGGGAACGCCGCGCCAGGCTTCTTTTGCCGGCGGCTAAGTAGCGTCGCGTTGTTGATGTCGAGCTCAAACACATTCTTCGACCCCCGTCCACGGTCACGCGTGCCCGCACGTCCATCGTACAACACTGATTCAGCCTCGCGCCTGTTCGCGCCGCCGCGGCCCACATAGTGCGTCACAACGGGGTCCTTGACGCCCGCCGCAGCATTCGCAGCCGCCTTGGCGCGGTGCTGGTCAATCTGGCGCGCCACAGCCTCGCCGTGTCGTCGCTTGGCCTCTTCCAGCTGCACCTGGGCGTCCTCCTCCTCGTCGTCCTCGTTGAGCGCGTTGAGGAAACCGCTGCCGCCGGCAGCATTGTATGCTCGCCGCCTGGCACCCTCCTCCTCCATGCGGTGGACGGCGTAGGTAATGTCGAACGCCTCCTTGAGCTGGCCCACGCCTGGCGAACGGCCCTCGCGGTTGCCCGCGCGTATGGACGCCATGAGCGGAGAGTCGGTGGGCGCGGCAGCATGAGGACGGCTCGTCGTCGAAGGAGCCGGAGGGCCCTGCTTGATCCAAGGGTGGGCAAGGAACTCGTCGATCGTGTATCGCTGAGCCGGGTCGACGCAAAGCAGATGCGTAATCAGGTCCTTTGCCGACGCCGAAATGTCGTCCCACCAGGGGCTGAGGAACGTGTAGTAGCCGCGCGCCACCTTCTCGGTCAGAACATTGATGCTCTCGTCGTAGAATGCTGCAATGTCAGTGGTGCCCGCGTTCAGAAACACTCACGAGGGAAGCCACAAAGAAGCGTGTACAGGACACACCCAAGAGCCCACATGTCGACAGACTTGCTATATCTCTCGTCCTTGACAATCTCTGGGGCCGTGTATCCGACCGTGCCACACGGCGTCATGGTCTGCTCGTCCCAGACAATCTTGGACAGGCCAAAGTCGGCAATCTTGACCTTGCCGATGCCGCCGCCGCCGACTCCCTGGGTAAACTCTCCCTCGTCCTCCTTCTCCTCATCGTACGGGCGATGAATGGGATGCTTGGACGGGACGACTGGGATGCGCTCGAAGAGGAGGTTCTCGGGCTTGATGTCGCGGTGGACAACGCCGCACACCTCGTGCAGGTAACGAATGCCCTCGGCGACCTGGAGGATGACGTGACGGGACAGCTCCTCGGAGAAGTAGGTGAGCTTGACAATCTGGTGGAACAGTTCGCCTCCTTCGAGAACTGATAGATCAGTACAAGCCAAACGTACTGCAACTCACGCTCCAGGATCAAGAAGTAGTGCTCCTCGCTCTCGAAGAAGCCCAGCAGCTTGACAATGCTGTCGTGGTCGATGCCGCGCATGATCTGGACCTCCTTGAGGATATTGGCGCGCTGGAAGGTTAGTACCGCGCTCTGTCCACCGATGGCCGTGCCACCCTACTCACCTCGGTGACACGCGGGCGCTTCTTGAAGTTCTGGTTGAGGTGCCTGTTGCCGTTCTGAGTCGAATTCAACTCGTACTTGCGGACAACCTTGATGGCGACCTTCTTGCCACTGCGGTTGTCGATCGCCTTGTACACGTTTGAGAATGCACCATCACCCATCTTCTCAATCAACGTGTAGTCATCGAGGCCCTGCACAGTCAGCACGGACCACAGGGTGGTCACATACCTCATACTTCGGCATCTTCTCGCCCTGTGCCTTCTCCTCTGCGACAATCTTCTCGGCCTCCTCACGATAGTTTGGCTGCTGAGCGACCGCAGCACTCTTCTCAGGCTTGGAAGCTGCGGCTGGAGCTTGCGATGCCGGGGGCTGCGAGGAGGAAGCCTGGGTGGGAGGGGCGGGTGCTGGCTGTGCCTCGGCGGCTGGCGGCTGCTCCTTTGCAGCACGGCGCTCACGCTCAGCGTGGGCCTGCTTGCCATGCCGGAGGATCTCTGCGATGGTTAGGGGTGCTCTTGCGAGGGCCATTGGCGGTGAGGTGTGTTGAGATGTGGGCGTGGGATCCGATGACAAAGACAGGAACGACCACACCACGGCAGCGTTTGCAGCCGCACAAGAGGGGGGTTGGGGGTTGGGAATCAATCCACGCGGTTCAAAGGAAAGCAAGCCACTTCAAGAATTGGGAACGGGCACCAAACGAGTTCTTTGGGCGCCAGGAGCCGCATGCACGCCACCTACTCGGCCAGCTACGCCGCGTCTACGGCCCAATATCAACGGGATTGAGACGGGTACCATGACGCAATGAGCGCCGTAGACCAAGGGGGGCGTTGCCGCGTCGTCACTTGTGAGAGTGGGCCTCTGTGGGCATTTTGACGACGCGCGCGCACGCCACCAGGAAGAAGACGGAAAGGGTTGTGGATGCTATGGCTTGCTGCTCACGCTTGAAACTGGACAACATTGGGTCTTGATCCGCGATGTGGATGGTCTCTAGCTTCTTGAGGGCGGCTCTAAAGTCTTGGCGGCGGGTGCGCGGTGAGCGGCCAGTGGTGACAAAGGTGGTGGTGGGAGGGGTGCTCTTCGAGTCTTTGGTCGCCGTCGTGTGGTGCGATGCGTTGACGGATGCGGTGTAGGGCTTTGCGATGCCTACGGGTTTGGGCTGAAAGTGGAGCTGCTGATAATGCAGGGCCGTCTTTTCGCCGTGCTTCTGGCTGTGGTAGTGATGGATCGGAGAGGGTGAGTTGCGGCGGTTTGTGATGGCCGATGGGATGCTGCTGGTCTTTGGTGCGGGTGCGGATGCGGATGACGATGCAGAGGAGACGGATGTCCTGGCCGTTGCTGTTGGCGATGACGGCAACGAGGAGAGGGCCGAAAGGCTCAACTTTGTGCTGGCCGGGGACGATGGGGAGGGGGAGGGGGAGGTGGGAGAGAGCGATTCGACAATGTCTGCGAGTGGGATAATGCTGCTCTGGGTGTCGCCGCCGTCGTCGTCGTCGTCTTCGTGTGTGGATTGGGAGGATTCAAGATTGTCGAGTGAAGGAATCGAACGTGGAGGTTGATGTGGGAGGATGAGGGAAGGCAGGGTGTGATGTAGCTGCTGGTGCTGCTTCTGCTTTTGGCCTGTAGGCGGCGAAGGCGAGTTTGCAGTGATGGACTGTATGACGGCAACAGTTACACAGGGGGGGGGCAAACGACGTCGATTTAAGGGGGGGCCACGGCGGCGCACGCACAGTGGTGGGCTAGGGCTCGGACAACGAGTCGCAGCGGCGAGGGAGGGAGATTGTCGAGATGCAAGTGCAGCGAGTGCAGCACCTAGCTGGACAGGTATGTACAAGGTTCGAGGCGAGGTGGGGGCCGTCGATGAGGCAGAGGCGGCGGGCGAGATTAACAAAAGGGTAATTGTCGGCGATTGTATGGCGCCTTGGCGAGGTGGAGTGGTTGTGGGTGGGGCGGGGTCGGATCGGGTAGGTCGGATTCGACAGACAAACGGCTCAAGATGGCACCTAGTACCTCGTTTGAGCAGTCAGCAGCGAGTGCAGCGAGTGCAGCGGGGGAGGGGGAGGGGGAAGGGGAAGCGGCCAGCGCGACGAGGACGACGAGCAAGGCGTGACGGGCCTTCAAGTCTGTCAAGGCGGTATCCGAGGGCCAGCGGCGGGTGGTCGAGATTATCGCTGTGGTTGTTCTGGCCTGACGTCGTCGACAGATAGCAACGCAATCGTGGCGGGGAGGGTTTGGCGAGTTTGGGGTGTTGAAGATGGTGTCGTCGAGGACGAGGAGGTGAGCAGACGGGTGGTACGGCAAGAGATATGAAGAGGACGCAAACGACGCAAGCGATGACAAAGATGCATGGCTCGCTGGGAGGAGCACCTGCTGCACCAGCTACAACAGCAGCACCACCACGACCAGCTAGACGCCGCAACTGACGCGCTGGTGGGGACGAGGGTGGTCGTGGTGACGATGATGATGTCAGTGGTTTGGTTTGCTGGGCCGGGGAGGGGGGGTGAGTGGGAAGGAGGGAGGCAGCGCCAGCCAGCCAGCGAGCACTGACGACCGTCGACCCGCCCGCCCGCCAAGCCCCACCCGACAGTGACCAACCGACTGGGCCAGGCCGGGCCATGGCACCTCCCCCCTCCCCCCTTCCCCCTCCCTCCCACCTCCCACACGCCGCGAATACAAATCATGGCTCGGGATCGCACATTGCGCTAGCAGGCCGTCGTGCCGCGTGCCGGCTCACACTCGTCATATGCTAGCGTGGTAGCTTGCTACATACCCAGCCAGCAGCAGCGAGCAAGCAACCCAGCCAGCGCTCGCGACCACGACCACGCCGAGCTCGGCGCACCGACAGCAGTGCTCTGCCACTGATCTGCATCCGAGCTCTCCCCGCCCCTTCTTCCCACCTCACCCCCCCTCCCTCACGAACGCATGCAGCACGCAACACGCCATGACGACCACTCGTCAGCGTGGAGCTGGAGCCACAGCCAGCGCTAGCTGCCCTCGCGCCCCTTGAGCCCATGCATTCGTTGTTGAGGGCCAACCCCCTCCCCCGCCCAAACCGATTTGTTCACTTGCCCCAGATTGATTTGTAGAGCGTGCTCGCGGATTGCCATTCCGCCACGCCGAGTCGCCAATAATGCTTGGCGCGGCGCGCTCATGTGCTGCGCGCATGTGGGACGCGCTGGCGCTGCGCTGCCCTTGTCGTTGGAGCGCCGCCGAACAAACGAAGGAGCAGACTGCGGAAGCGGCGTTTGGCCGTTGGACCAGCCCTGACGTCACTGTTTGGCCCGATTTAGCACCCTGCACCAAACGCGTCATCGACCACCCACACGACGATTGAACGCCGCACCACGTATAGCACCACCACACACCACATGCTGCTCTCCTCCAAACCAATACTTGTACATTGCCACAGATCAGACCAAAGGTACGGGCTACAGGTTACGTTGCTCCACATTACGACACACCACACTCCTGTCCCAGGGCTCGCTCGGATACAGTAGACGATGCACTCATGCGACTGCTGCTGCAAAGGCAAAACACTTCTCTATCGCGGCGCCGCGTGATCATGCGCGCCCCGATGGCCATACGCCCGTGACGGTGACAACCCCCGTGCCGCCGGAGCTTCGTGTCCGCCGGCCGCCGCTCCATTGGGAGTATGCAAGTACGGCCGCCAGTCACCCTGTCGGCCGTAATCGACTGGGCGAGGTGGTGCCCCAGAGTGCACGTGGATAGGAGCACCTGGAGGGTGCGCAGACCCGTTAGGGGGGAACACGCCGAGCGCCGGCATTCCGGCAGGATCCCAGTGCGGTCCACCTCGCGCGGCCGGAGGCGCAGAGCCGTGGGGAGGCGGTGGGTAGAAAGCACCTGGAGGAGGAGGACCCTCGCGCTGCTGCCAGTGGCGATTGGGGGGAGCCCCCGATGGAGGGTAACCATACTGGCGCTGGTATCGCTCATCTGGGTGGTCAAACGAAGGCCGCCGCTCAAACGATCGGCCTCGCTCGTACGACCCATGGTGGTCTCGCTCAAACGACCGTCCACGCTCAAATGAGGGATGGCGGTCTTCAAACGATCGGCCACGCTCAAACGACGGTGGGCGGTCCTCGAACGCCGGGCGGCGCGGTTGCTGCTCATAAGAGGGGTAGACTCCTCCAGGTAGAGGCGAGGGGCGGCGCTGCGCTGGGCCATCAAACTCGTCCACGGTGCCATCCGACACGACCGAGGCAGTGTCGAAGGGCTTGGTGTCTTTTGGCGGGTCGTCATTCAGAAGCGCCGAGATGCGCATGCCTCCAGATCTTGACACAGGGGCAGGCGGCGAGGGCACTCGCTGGTGAGGCGGACTAGGAGGGAACACGGCCATACGAGGCTCGGCCGGGAACGAGTCTCGTCGCGGCTCGGGGTACTCGTGCGACGTCCTACGAGCACCAGGAGGGTAGGACTCGTACCCCTGCGGCTGAGGGTATCGAGCGGGGTAGACTGGCTGTGCTTGCTGTTGGGGTGGCTGCGCCGGTGGCTGGTCTGTCGCATTGGCAGGCGCCGCGATGACCGGCTTGGTCTCCCTGGCAGCCTCGACACCGTTGACCTTGACTGGTTGAACACCCACTTGGGTAGACGCCGGCAGAACGATGCCACTGGCTCTCATGGCGTCGACAGTCTGATTGTAGTGGTTTCTGACCTGAATGACCGTCTTGGTGTTCCCAAGCTTGTCGGCAATAGCTCTAAAGTCGGCACCGTGTTCGCGTACCAGCTCGGGGAACTTTTGCTTCTCAGCAACAGACCAGTAGGAGTTGGTAGTCGTGCGTCTGGGCTTGCCGCCTTCACCTGGCGGGGGTGGTGGCGCGTTCGGGTCCAAGGGAGGCGCGTTGGCGTCAACCGGTTCGACAACCTTTTTCCGTCTCGCTCTCTTGACAGGTGGGAGAAGGGGGACAGCGTCGACAACAAGGCCAGTAGCGGGGTCAACAACCTGGGTTGCGGCACTTGAATCCGTCGTCGTGACAGGCACAGGCGCCGGGGGGGCTTCACTGACGGCCGCTGGCGCAGTGACAGGCTGCACAATAGGAGGCTGGGGAACCGGCGCCACTACCTCGGCAACCTCTGGTGGGGCATTCTCCACAACGTCCTTGGTGACTCGAGGTCGCTTGCTCCCCTTGGCTCGTGTCTTGTCACCACGCGACTTGGTCTTGCTGGCAGTTGACGGCGCCTCCGATTCGGCTCTTGATTGTGTCGCGCTCTCAACGTCGGGTTCGCCCTCCGGCCTTCGCTTGCGGGCGGGAGTATCAGCCCCAGGAGTTGCGGGCATGTCGGAGCCTTGGCGAGCCCGCTTGTTACGACCACCTCCACCCTCCCGCGTGGCAGTAGTCGACGTCGAGCCCTCGCGGTCACGTCCGCGGTTGCCCTTTGGAGTGGGGGTTGACTGCTTGTTGCGCTCGAGATCGGCCATGAGTGCAGAGCTCTTCTTCTTAGCAACCGCAGATCTTCTGGCCTTGTTGGCACCACGTCTCGTAGCCAAAAGATTCTTGTAGTCGTTGTCGTACTTTGTCCGGTAGTAGTAGAGAACACAGTCGCCAGCACTCTTGTTGGGCAGGCCTTCGGCAATCTTTCCAAACTGCTTTGGCCACATGAGGTATCGCTTGAGGAACTTGTCGCGCTCCTCGTCCGTCCAGATGGCTTCAGCGTTGCCGGAAAAGTTGTAAAAGGCCAATGGGTCGTCGATGCGATTGTTCTCGTCTTCATACCGGAAGTCGCGCTCCTTATCAAGGATCATGTCGGGGATCGTGGCCGCCGTCTTGGTGGCGCGGTGCGTCGGGTCCTTGGCCGCACTGTCGGCAAGACCGGCCAGGATGGCTTGGTACTCGGCCTCGGTAGCAACCGCATCGCCGACACCACGGCGTCGGTTGGAGCGACCACTGTACGAGGGCTCTTCTGCGATTGGCGTCGCTGGAACAACACCTGGGGTGGGTGGAGGGAGAACGCTGCCCGGGACAGCATACAGGTCGGCTGGGGGTGGTCCTCGCTTCTCCATCGTCTTATCGAGCAGTTCGCGGTGCTCAGTCCAAAGCTGGTCAAGCTCGAGGTACTCCTCTCTAAGATAGGTGATCTTTTCCTCGAGTTCATGGTTCTCACGAACAACCACCCTCGCCACAATAGTAGCAGTCGGTGCTTGCTCAGCGGCCATCGGTCGCACAATGTCGGCGATGAGCTGGTCCGCATGGAAGTTGCCAACCTTGGGGACCCGCGAGCTCTCTGTCGGCGCTGCCTCCTGGTTCCAGGACAGAATATCCTCGACCGTCTTGTCACAGCTCGCAGGTTTGCCGAGTGCCGCCTTGACACCAGCGACGAGGACCGCTTCACGCTCGTCGACTTCCATACCATCGACCTCCTCTTCGCCGTCAGGAGCATCCGAAGGCGGAGGCATGGCGTCGTCACCATCGCCTTCCCGCGGAGTTGGCGGTGCATCCGGGGTCGCACGAGCGGAATCCGACTTGAGCTTGGTGCTGAGTCGCTGTCGTGTTGGCCTCGTGCGAGTAGGGCGGTCAACTGTGCGCCGCTCCCGAAGAACCGTGCTAACGGGCGACTGCGGGGAGAGAGCTGGGGAGTCGTCGAACGAAACAGGGCGTTCCGAGTCGAGGTTGACACCGTTGTCGACAGAGGGTTTCCGGCTCGCGGCCGCTTCAGGTTCCGTTACAGCGGGCACAACAACAGCGTTGGTCTCGCCCAAGTCGACAGTAGGTGCTGGCGGTAGTTCGGTGGTCTCTTCCGCCATCACCACATCCTCGACAGGTTGGGCTCCGGTATCGACCTTTGCGGCACTCTCAGCGGTTGGGAGGGGCGCGATGGGCACGGCGTCGGCGTCGGCATCGGCCATCTCCACATCATTGTCGACGTCAACCTTGGGCTCGGCTGCTGATGGTTCTGGAACGGCTTCTGATGGAGCGACAGCAGGTTCAGCGATAGGCTCAGGAGCCGCCTCCTCGATCTTTGGTGCAGCGGCAGTTGCGGTAGGTTCGGGGACCGCAGACTTCTCTGCTGGAACGGGAACTGCCTGCTCAGTGGTAGTAACAGTGAGCTCCTCGGATGGGTCGACAGAAATCGGTTCGGCAGCCACCACGGGCTCTTCTACGAGCTTGGATGAATCGACAGGCTCGCGTGATTCGGTGGGCTGGGGAGATTCGACAGGTTTTTCCTCAGCAGCTGGTTCGAGTTCCTTGACCTCCGGTTCAACCTTCGCCTCGACTGGCTCCGGCGTCGGTGGCCGCACAGCAGCGGACTCTGCCACGGGCTCTGGCTCTGGTGTTGGTTGGCGCTCGGTCGCGGACAAGGGGTGAACGATTGGTTCCTCCGATGCTTCTGCGGCAGAAGCCTCCGGTGCAGAAGCCTCGGGTGCAGGCGGAGAGTTGGGTTCTTTCGCGGGTTCCGACTGCGGCTCAGTCGGAACGTCTTGAACAACCACATTCGACGCATTCGCTGCCAGATCACTTTGAACAAGCTCCTGCATGGGTTTGCTGTCGTCTTGAGCGTCGGCAGCGTTTGGTCCTTGCACGGCTTTGGCAGATTTATCGTCCTCGACAGGGGCGGTCGCAGCGGCCGGAGGATCCTCCACAGGCGCCGTCTTCTCCTCGTCGCCAATACTGAGCCCAAGAGCTCCAGTCAGGGCGGATGCCGGCAAGGATTGTTCTGCCGATGTTGGCCCATTCGTCAATGGGCTGGAGGTTTGAGGCTCGTCGTCTTGAGCCCGAGCTGTTGCAGAATCATCCGCTGGTGCGTGGCGGTCCCCATCGGTGCGACTCTCGCTCGCTTCGCTGCGAGGTATTGACGGCTTACGGTCTTGCTCGTCTCTGCCCTGGAATCGGCTGTCTGGGAAGCCAGTTGGGGGAGTGCGAGTACGTGACGCTGGTGAACGAGGACGTGATGCGGATGCTACTGAATCGGTCGCGGGTGAGTATGGACGAGAGGACCGAGCATCGTTGGGGCCAGCCGAGCCGCCGCGACGAGATTGAACAGGTGATGAAGTTGCCCTTCCACGGCGGGAGCCCCATCCGTCGTCCATTGGGCGGCCACTGAACAGTGGTGGTGATGGGCTCCGTTGTCGGGAACCGGGCCGAGGTCTGCCAGGACCCCACTCTCTTCGAGGAGGCCCCCATTCCCTTTCGCGATCACGTTCACGGTCACGACCAGGCGAGGGCCATCGGCGATCTCTATCTCTGTCGCGGTCACGATCTCGGTCACGGAGCTCACGCTCGCGGAGTTCGCGTTCGCGCAGGTCGCGGTCTCGTTCACGATCGCGATCCCGGTCACGGTCGCGTCCATCTGGTGGAGGCCAACGAAGATGGCGAACAGGAGATAGAACCTCTCCTTCTTCCAGGTCGCTAGCGTTCTGGCCGGGGCTGCGTCGAGCAGGAAGAGCAGTCGGGTCGGCAGATGGCGACGTCGATCCTCGCATCGAGCGAGGGGCACGAGGTGGTGACCTGGCTGCCATTGTCGAGGGGCCAGGACCTGGAACAGGACGCCCTTCCTCCCGTGATGGAGGGCCACGGTGGCCATTCCCTCTCCATCCTGGAGGCGGCGGTGGAGAAATCGGCCTCCCTCGATCTCTTGGTGGCAACGGGCTCAGTCGAGGGGAGCGTGGTCCGCTGCAACGGTTAGAACACGAAACTGGTACGGAACCCCACCTCCAGTCATCGCGGTCACGGTAGCGGTCATTGTCTCGAAAGCGTCGGTCATCGCGTTCCCAGTCACGATCAAAGGGAGGGCGGTCTCGGGGCGGAGGGCCGCGACCTGGTGGGCCGGGTGGTGGTCCACGTCGGTCAAACCCCCATTCACGGTCGCGTTCCCGGTCCCAATCGCGATCACGATCCCTCTCCCAGTCGCGGTCGCGGTCAAAGTCTCGGTCGCGGTCTCGTCGCGGTGGCGATGGGCTCCGAGGTCGTCCATTGGGCCCGGATGGACGGAACGAGCCACGGGGCTGACGGGGTGGCCACGGTCGTCCATGGGCCTTTAAATGGTCGAGATGGTCGGGGCAGGGGTCGAGATGAATGATACGAGGGGTAAGAGGGCGCGTCGTATGAGGATGGGATTGATACGGCGGTCATGGATGGGGTTGACAAAGCGGTCGTGTCAGCACAATGGCACCCGAATCCGTCTCCGCGCCCATCTCGTGTCTCACACTCACTTCTGGAGGCCAAAATCCCGGTCCGCCGCGGTTGTCGCGTGGGTCACGATCACGGTCGCGGTCGCGAGGCCCATGGGCGGGGACGGCCTCTACTTCGCGTGCGCGCGCGGCGCTGCCGCTGCCGGTCTCGAGTGTGGCCGCCGCTGCAGGTTTTAACGGCAAATGCGGCGGGGGCTGGCGGCCTTGCGGCCCCTGCGGCATCATGAGAGCGTGGTGGGCAGTATGCGCAGTCTGTCGACGGCGCTAGAGGTTGGTGCAGACAGTGTGAAGAGTTGGATGTCGGATTGTGGGTGGTAAGGTGGAATCGGTGGGGATGGGACGGAGGGTATCAAGTGACTGTCGATGGCGGCAAAGGCGTGGGTCACAATGTTCAAGTTGTAGGAGTCTCGAAGTGTCGACGTGTTTTGAAAGAGGATGCTGTTGGTTGTGCGCTGGAAAGGACGGTGTAGAGGTGTATTACTATAATCGAGAGTGGTTGAAGGTGGTGGTGGGGGTGAAGGTGAAAAGTGATACTAGGCAGAGACGAGCATTGAAGGAACGAGTAGAGAGAGAGGAGAGAGAGTGTCGACTGGCAGGCAAGAGGGAGGGAGGAAGGCAGCCAGAGACGGTAGACTTGGGACCACGTCCTAACTAGCCTGGATTAGGCATTTGACCGCAACTTGCAAAACCAAAACAAGTTGAACGACGACGACGATGAACAACCATTAGCGGGATCAAATGTACCATGTTGTGGTAGTCGAGTCGCGCCGACTGGCAGCCAGGGTGGATCGATCGGGTTTCCGCTGCAGGCAGCGCGCGCGGGCACAGAGGCAAACAAGACCTACGACCCCCTTGTCCCTCCAGGGCAGAGTGGGTAGCCCCTCTCTGCCGTCGTGCCCTTCTCAGCCATGCGAAAATTTGATCCCGCCAATGGAAACTTGGGTGTGGCGCAGAGCCAGCGAATTTGCCACCCAACTCGTCGAAAAACCCGGCATACCGCAAGAGGCAGGCCAGCAGCAGCAGGACACAGACAAGCAAGCCGACAGCAGACCAGCAGGCCATCTGTCTCGTTGGGGGGGGGGGGGGTACAACAACAGCCTGGCATGAATCAGCGACTTTTGCACTGCACTCTTCCCAACCCAGCAGCATTAACTCACAATGTCTGACGCTCAAGCTCTCTTCATGGGTCTCGTACACACTGTGCAGGCAAGCACGGCCCCGGCCTTGTCGTGCCTCGACTCACACAACCTCCAGGGCGTGGGCGAGAGCGCCTTTGCCATCGTGTCGTCGGCATGGGGCGTCGTCTACACATTTGTCCATGGCCTCGTCGTCCTCTTCTGGGACATTCTCGAGAGCTTTGCCGCCTTCCTTGGCGCGTCGGTCAACTTTGTCATCTGTGAGGCCTCCGGCTTGGCCCTGTTGTCGACCACGACCGCTGACGCCGCCACAGCCAACATCGTCTTGCTGATCGTGCTTGCTGTCGGCTTTGTCGTGTACCGCAGCCGTGCTGCAAGCAAGCCTGCAGCTGCAGTGCGTCGCGGTAAGAAAAAGACAGAGTAGAACGGCACCGAGCGCGAGAAAACAAGGTGGGTGGCAAATTGATCGCTGGGTGGAGGTTGGACCGTGAGTGGCGGCGCAGTCGCGTCGATTCGAGTGGGGCACCTGCTGGTTCTTCGCACCCACCGCGCCCCGCCAGATGACGATGAGTCCGTCCTGAGGCGTGTGTGTCGTGTCCGTAGTATTCCGTACACTTGATATGTCGTCTTGTACAATACGAATGTATTGCTGAGCTGCTGGGCCTATGCAAGTTGACGGAATGTGAGGCTAATTCGACCGTGTTTGACTTTCGGTTCTTTTGGGATCTCGTGCTGCGAGGTGAGTGGGGCACCGGGCGTGCGGCTTGCACCTCACCTTCCAAAAGTCCTGGGTCATGCCTGTCGTCAGCGTGCATGCCCCCACAACCACACCAACCTTGCATGACGAGCAGACTGCCGTTGGCGAGGCTGCCAATGTCAGCCGGAGCCCTCGTGTAGCACTCACGACCAGCGCTTCGTCTGACGCACGGCCAGCTCGGCGCTGCGCTCCGGCGAAACAACAATGCCGCTCGCCTTGGGTGGCAAGCGAGGCGTCATGACAAACGTCCGCTCGGCGCCGACGCTCAAGCTGGCAACAATGACATTGTCGCGCGTATCCGAGTGCCGTCTGGAGAGGGTTGGACGCCAGAGAGGCGGACGCCACAGTCAGCGCAGAACAAGGCCGCGGACAAGACACATACCCAATGTACACGCCGCCGTCGTCATAGCGGTTGAGCATGACGTGGTTGAACTGCACGCCGAGGGCGTCCTCTACGCGGCTGGCCATGGCGCGCAGGGCGGGGGGAAGGGGGTAGTGCACGTCAATCTCGGCTCCAGAGTACTTGAAGCTCGTGCCTGGGGTCGTTGCGTACACGGCCACTGCGCGAGACTGGGTGATTGTCTTGCCGTAGACGGTGAGCGTGGGATTGTCTGTGTGTGCGTGAGTTGCTTGAGCTGGGGTGCCGACGAAAGGGAGAGGGGCGAGGGAACGTACACCCTGCACGCGTTAGTGTCAGCGAGTCGGTGAGCAAAAACCTACAGGTCTCGAGCGCGATCAGTTGGTCGTACCACTGATCTGCTTCCTCCTGGGGTATGAACTTGGTTTTGTCAGTCGAGGGCGCTCTGTCGAGCAGCAAGCAAGCAAGCAGCGACTCACCGATGGGTTGTAGTAGACGTCTGCGCCAAATCCCATCTCTTTGATGCGCCATTGTTCAAAACCGTCACGTGTCAAAGTCTTGGCTGGTGCGGGCGGAGGAGGGGGAGGGGGCGCGCGAGGTGGAGGCGTCACCGCGGGCCCCGGTGCGACGGCCTTGCGCTTTGAGCGGCGCGGTGGGAGTGGTGGAGCAGAGTCAGCTGGGGAAGAGGTCGGGATCGAGTCCCGTCTGCGTTTGGGGCCCATGTGTGTGAGGGGCCAAGGGGGAGCTTTGCGAGATGATGAAGACTGCAAGAAAGAGCAGGGTTTCGTTTTCGGTCGAGGACGCGGACATTACAACAACGGCAGACTTGGACGCGGCCAAAGTGTCGTCATTCCACGAGGCAGGGACGCAGACGGACACTTGACGGGACCAAACCGTGTATGGCAGAGAGCCTCGAGGCATGGACATGATGCAACGAGATGCAATGTTCAAACGATGGATGCAGAGGATAGGCTATGATCTAGTGCCACGGCCAGGTTGGCTGTTAACAGTGGGGAGGGGGAGCGACACACAGCTTAGGCCGCGGTCTCAGCCTCCTCCTCCGAGGTGGGAAGCGCGACGAGGCCCTTCCTGGCGAGCTCGTTGCAGCGGTTGTAGCACCACTGCCAGACGAGGAACTCCATGTAGACGAACGCAACGACGCCGATCCAGAAGATGACGTCGAAGACGATGCTGAAGGCGACATAGACGAAGCGGTGGCCGGCAATGGCGTAATAGATGATGATAGCGAGGCCAAAGACGTCGAAGATGGCAATCTGGATCCACGTCCACTTGTACAGGCCGTGGGCGCGGCCCTCGGCGTAGTGCTCGGCGAGGTAGCTGGCGCAGAGGAGGCCCTTGGTGGTGGCGACGAAGAGGAGCGAGAGGGTCGCGACGAGGTAGATGGGGCGGAGCGAGTACTGGAAGGCGGTGACGGACGCGGTGAGCACAAAGATGGTAGCGAGCTTGTAGAAGGTCTCGATGGGGCGGAGGTAGAAGCCGTACGAGAGCTCAAAGAGGTAGAGGGTGGTGATGAGGAGGGCAGCGAAGCGGACGCGCTGGACGGCGACGAGCGTCTCGTCACCAAACACTGCAGGAATGGCGGCAAACTCGAGGACAAAGGCAATGGCGCCAATGATGAGGGTGAGGATGGCAAGGACGACACGGTGCTTCTTCTTCTCCTCGCGGAGGCTCAGGTCGTCAACCTCCTGAATGTCGGCGAGAGAGGGGTCGGCCGACGTGATGGCAGCCTCGATGAGCTTTGCGGCAATGATGATGGCGACGAAGAGGTAGACGCCGTTGGCGGCGAACATGGTCGAGTCCCACGAGGCCTGGTTCTCGCGCTCCATGAGGATCTCGATGCCCGAGTTGAGGTGCGAGCTGCCCGTCATCTTGAGGTGGCCGATGTAGGGCTTGTTGTCCTTGTTGGGCGTGAGGGGGCCGATGAAGCCGTGCTCAAAGTGGTTGTTGGTGACGACGTCATTGTAGTCGCGCTTGATGCACATGTCGCCGCCCGAAGGTCCGACGTGGTCGCAGTGGATCTCGGGGCGGGCCTCGAGCATGCCGACGTGGAGGAAGCGGCAGGCCATGTTGTCGCCGCCGAGGTGCCACATGTCGCCAATCTCCTTGGTGTCGAGGAGGTGGCTCATGCAGTGGTCAAACGAGTCGTACTGCTGGTTGTCGCCGTAGCAGTACTTCTGGGCACCGGTACACGTCTGGTTGGCATAGTACTGAGCAAACACCTGCGAGTCGTTGTCCCACTTCTTGAGCCCGATCCACTCGGCCATGGCCGGCACCTGGAGCGGGAGGATGACCTCGGACGCCCAGGGCCAGCGGCGGAAGGTGGTCGTGTACTCTGTGATCTCGTCCTGGTCGTTGACGGTGAAGAAGGTGACGAGCTCGAGGGGGAACGTGCGGTTGATGTAAGGGTACTCAAAGTCGAAGATGACGGACGCGGCGACATTGTCGTTCTCGACGAGGAGCGCGTTGACGGTAAAGTTCTTGGGGATACCGAGGAACGACGGGCCCGTCGTGTCGAGGTGACCGAACAGGCCGAACAGGTACTCGGTGTTGAGCTCGCGGCCGTCAAAGTTTGTCGTGGCATCGATAGTGCCGTGGACGTTCTCGCTGAGGAGGGTCGAGTTGATCGAGTCGGCCTGCTTCTTGCTGTTGGGCCAGAGGAACTGCTTTGAGAAGTTGTCGATGATGCGGAGGTT
Organism: Vanrija albida; assembly: GCF_041260175.1. Taxonomy (NCBI): domain Eukaryota; kingdom Fungi; phylum Basidiomycota; class Tremellomycetes; order Trichosporonales; family Trichosporonaceae; genus Vanrija; species Vanrija albida. The sequence continues at coordinate 3,379,546 of NW_027191420.1, read as the reverse complement.
GTCGAACTCTGAGCGTGAGCGGGCGGCCACGGCGCCGAGCGCGCCGAGGGCGACGAGGACCGATGAGAGCCTCATGATGGTGGTGGTTAGTGGGTGAGCGGGGGGATGGATGGGGGATGGTCAGTGCTCCCACGAGGCATTATATCTGATTCGCGGCTATTGTTGCGTCGTCGTCGCGGCACGCGTCCATGGCCGGGAAGCAGAGCTTGTCCTCATCCCCCCCAAGTGGAGGAGGGGGCTGGGCTCAGCCGGGGCGAGCAGAGGAAGCCTCGGAATGGGCCTTGGCACAGCCGCGGTCGCGGCAGTCGCAGCGTTTCAGAGTCCTGGGCAGGCGGGGGGTAGTCGCGCGTACCCGCAAACAGCGGCGACCATGACGAGGGGATGCGCGGGGCAGGACGAGCAGAGTCATGAGCCAGACTGTAGACATTACGCGAAGGGTACGACGTCGACCAGGAAAGCGTAAAAGGTACCAGGAGGCCGGCAGCGCGCCGCTCCCCCTGACCCGACGAGCGACCGAAACGCAGGCGGCCGGCCCAACCGGGCGGAGGGGGGGTGCACCCCGCGATAGTCGGCGCGGTGGGCAACGTTCATTCCCATGCTACCCCGGGCGGCTGTTGCTCGCCTGCGTGCTTCACCTGCCGCGGCCCCTCGCACGTTTGAGGGATGCGCGCAGCCGCGAGGGGCCGTGCTGCTGCTGCGCTGCACATCTGCTACGCGCGCGATCTGCACCGCACCCCGCGCTGGACGCACGCTAGATCGCCGCCGTGTGTGCTAGTGTAGACGATGCGGACGATGCGGGGCAGTATTACCTTCCGTGGCGTCGCTATTAACGAACTCGCCAGCCCACGCCCCCCACGCCCGTCTCCATTGCATAAGCATATCCATCCATAACAAGGAAAGTGCCCGTTAGCAAATCCTAATTCAAGTAGCTGTGCGTGCTCCATGTGCTCTGGCTCGTGGCTCTCCCCCCCCCCCCCCCTCCCCTCCCCGCCCGCCGTCTAGACAACCAGGGAAAACCTTATATCGGCCGGCAGCCGCGCCCAGCGTTTCATGTCTCCGTATCCGCCGGGCCCGGGCGTCGTCAACCGCCGCGTCAGTGGGTATGCCTGCGGCGTCTAGTAGGCCCTCCGTTCTCGCCGGCACCGTGTCGCCCGGAGGTACGCGGCGGCGAGCGTCGAGAGAGAGCAGCGACGAGCGTCGAACAGCGACGGGCATCGAGGCCAATCTCTGGTGTCGTCGATCTGCTCACTGGGCACATGTAGCCGGGTGCTGGGCAGCTGAGCAGCCGGGTTCCTGGTGGATCGATGGCGACGCCGTTCAGACGTATTGCCCCGGAGCAAGATCCTGTGTGGATGGGCCCCTGCGGACTCGGAGCACCAACGTGTGTGCGAGTGTGGGCTGCATGTGCTAGCGATTGCATGCACAGCCGCGCTGCACTGCCAACGGCGACGGGGAATGCAGTGTGCATTAGGTTGGTTCCCATCTGGCTTCATTCTCACCGCCTGCAGCGCTTACGACGCGACGGTGCTCGCCCTTCGCCAGGCTCAACTCCCCACGACTCCACTTCATTCACCACCCACACGCCCGAGGCATGCACACGACACACCCACTTTAACAAGCTTGCCCAGTCTCACCATCACTCGCTCCCACACAACATCGCCGCTAGGCAGTTCCAGCGGAGGGCAGCCGCAGGATCACCGCCAAACGCCCGCCCGCCGCCAAAACAAAAGAATTAAAGTCTACTGCAGGGGTCGAACCTACGACCGTTGGTTTTAGGCATGGACGGGACAGGTCCCTAACCGAAGGCCAACGCTCTGCCACTGAGCTAAGCAGACGAAAACACCGGCTGTTCGGGCCGGCTGTCCGTGCGCCCGGACGATCCTTTTAAGCTTACGGGGTGTGTGTGGGGGTGTGTGGCAGTGATGCGACCACTTTGATGCGAGTCGTGCTGGTCATGGCGAGGGTCTGAGGCGGGATGTGGATGCATAGGGTGGTGGGCCGTCTTGAGACAGAGACCTCCCTCGCACCATGCCGACCGGCAACCCCAGGCTTCCTCCGCGCCCACTGACGACATTGACGACTGCCAACAGGGCGCGTCGGGTCGATCTTCTGATCTGTGTCTCGCACATCTCGCACACACACGGGCGTGCCATTTTGATGAACTGCGGCGAGCCGCTGGCGGGTCGGAGGAGTCCCGCTGTGTGTCGTGCACCCGGGGCCAAGCTACGAGGCAGGCCAGCCGCGCCGCCCCATGCCTCGGCATCCCGGCCAGCACGTCACCACCGTCCTGTATCGCGCGAAGCCTTGCGCCCCCCCCTCCCCCCCCCGTGCCGAGCGATGCCGAGCCGCGCCCTGCGACAGCGATCTCTCGCTGCAGATCCAACCCAAGGCTGTCGCTACTCGCTATCGCGAACTCGGGGTGAAACGAGCGCCTGGCGCATGTTTCGGCGTGCTGCAGGCCACGGCGCTGGAATCCCGTCCTGGGCGCGGGGTCGGCTTGGCGCTGCGTGCATACATTCTCGGGCGGTGGTGGCGGCGGGGGGTGCCTTCAAAACAAACTCTGAGGAGGGGGCTCCCCCAGTTCCCTTCAATGGTGGCCTGCTGAGCTGTTTGCCGTGGCGACTCGCACTATTTCTTGACACTACTACCCCGTACCGAACACACGACCTCAAACGACGGGCTTCGACCTCCATCTCCCCCGCAACCCCGCCATGCCCAGCTCGATGGGCGCGCCAGACCCCCAGCACGACCCCACCACCGCGGACCGGCACGAGCGCGAGCGGTAAGTCCGCCCGCCACACCGCTGACGCCAGCCTCGACACGCTGCACGCCGCGCACACGCTGCTGCTCAGCCCGACCGAGGAGCAGCTGGTCGGCGCGCACCTCGGCGCCGTGCACGCCTCGGGGCGGCGCAGCGCCGTGCTCGATGTCGGCACCGTGCGTGGCCCCCCTCCAAGCGCCAGCTGACACCCAGGGGACCGGTACATGGGCGTTCTCCACGGCGCGGCGGCACCCGTTCGCCGACGTCCTCGGCGTCGAGTGCGTCCTGCTCTGTCCCGAGCTGACCCTAGCATCAACTGGGCCGCGTACGGCCGCCAGGACGCGCCGCACGGCAACGTCGAGTTCCACACTGTCGGTGGGTTGCTGGCCCTCCCGCGCTGACACCAGACGTCACCAAGCCGCTGCCGTGGGCCGGCGGCACGTTCGGTACGCCACCCCGCGGCCCAAGCACTCACGCAGACCTGATACACGTCAAGGCCATGCTCATGGACATCCCGCACTACGCGCAGCTGGTTGAGCGGCTCGCCGTCGTGCTCAGGCCGGGCGGGCTCATGATCCTCGTCGAGAGCTCGATGTCGTTCGTGCGTTAAGTACGTCGGGGTATGGCTGACGCAGGAATGCATCGACGGCACGCCCTCGGCCGTCGTGACCAGCTGGTGCGCGTCGCTGCGCGACGCCCTCGCCACGAAGAGCTGTGCGTTGGGCTGGGGACGCCGCTGACAGGCCTAGCGGATATCGACCTGCCCCGCAGCCTGGACCGCACGCTCGCCGCCACCGGCGTGTTGTAAGCCCCACCCCGCGCCGGGCTGAAGCAAAAGCACGTCCCAGTTCTACTTCCAGGAGGTCGGGTGCCCCGTCGGCGCGTACATGCCCAGTGGTGCGTCGCCGCGTGTGTGTGCCACTGACCCCCAGAGCCGCCGCACGAGCACACGCCCAGAGTTGCCGCCCGGGCAGACCTGAGGCCAGCTGACACGCCACGCAGCCTCCCAGGCCCTCCTCCGCGCCGGAAGGCTACACGCGTCCGTCATCGGGCCGACGCTGTGCCGCCTCATATCCAGCCGCCTCGAGTCGGGCCCGCGCCGGAGATCGCTCGAGCGCCTGAGCGACGCCTGCGCGCGCGATGTAGGCCGACGCGCGTGCCACGGCTGACGGCAGCTCCAATCCCCGTCGTCGCGCTACATGCAGCGCCTGTTCGCAGTCTACGCCTTCAAGCGGCCCAGCAGCGACCGCACCGGCCCAAGACATCGGCATTCGTTCTAGCGCCCCGCGCGCCCCCGCCCCGTTCCCCGAGTTGCTGGCAGCTCGGCCCTTACCCCCGCCACACACACGCGGCATGTTGTGCACCCATCGCTCCGCATCGTTCCGGGATCTCTTGGCCGTCGCGTCGTCGAACACTGTTACTGTAGCCCACCAACCCAGCATGCAGCCACACACGACGCCCTGCAAGAGCAGTGATGCATCTCTTGCTCCTCATCGATGGCGGCTGATCAGGCCCTCGCGGTCCGCCTCGGGGCTCCAGTACACTGTCGCCCGGCCGGGGTGCGGCGCGCGGCTGCTGGGCACGTCGACGACGAGCGATAGCAGCGTAAAGTGTCCGGCGGCATTCTTGACGTAGTCGGCGCGGACCTCGCCAATCTTGTACGTTCCGGGAGGCTCCGACTTGGTCACGCTGCGGACTGCCGACGCGGCACCCCGCAAGCTGAGCGACGACGCCCAGCGGCCCAGCATACCCGGGCTCGCCTCCTTGCTCTCCGCGGCCGCAGCTACAGGCTGCACGATATCCGTGGCCGGCTCGACCGGCTCGCTCGCAACGCCGAGGAGGTATCCGGCCTGCCGTGTCCAGCCCTCGGCCTTGCCCCACCACTTCTTGGCCCACGACAGCGGCTCGGGCTCGTCCCGCCCCCGCCCGTGCACCCAGAACGTGATGAGCAGGTGATCGCGCCCCGAGATCGGGTGGCGCACCGCGCGGTGCACGACCGGTGCGGACCCACGGGTCGGCGCCGACGAGTGCGGCGAGTGCGTGTACGAGAGCGGTGGGAGGAGGTATCCGTTGAGCTGTACCGTCAGCGGGAGCTACATCGCCGTCATCGCTCAGCTCCACACCCACCGCATCAGAATCCCGGATCATGTCAATGCACTGCGAGTAGAGCACACTCGGCGAGTTCTTGGCAAACAGCTCGGTCGTGAGCGCGATCGTCAGGATGACAAACAGGCCTCCGCCGACCAGAATGATCGCGAGGTTTCCGCTCTGCCTGAACGCGCGTCCGACTGCCGTCAGTTAGCCCAACTCTCCCAGCAACGCACTCTTGCCGCGGATCCCGAGGTCCGACCACGCCTTCCACGGCTTGCGGCGCCCGCTAGCGCCGACGCCGAGCGGGAACGGGCCGGCATGGTCGCGCTGCGCGTCGGACGCGGTCGCACGCCGGCGCGCCTCGGCCTCGAGACGCTCCAGCAGCTCGGACGTGCTCTCGGCCGGCCGGCCCCGCGCGCCCGCGCCCGGCTGGTACTTTGGATCGTCGGTGTGCGAGGCGAGGTGGCGCGTGAGGCGCAGCGCCGGCGCCGCGGCTGTGGGCCTCGAGAGCGCGTGCAGAGAGCGCACGGAGAGCGGGAGTACGAACGCGCGCGATGCGGAAGCGCTGCCCACGCACGTGGCCGCGAGGGGGAGGACGAGTCGCGGCGGCATGGAGAGGTGGGTGAGTGTGAAGAGCAGAGGTGGCTCTGTCGCCCGCGCCAAAAGACGAGGATGCCGGACGTCATGAACCGGCGCGGTGATGTTCGCGGAAGCAATCTCACGTGGCTGCACGCGAGCTGGCTCGCACCAGCCACCCCAGGCCGCCGCCTATATTTTCTCGAAGCCCGCGCTCGCTCGTCCTCCGCATCACTCTCGACCGACCCACAGCTTTGCGCTCAAGTCACGGCGGCAGGCGCCCATCCTGCCCCCACCCCGTCGAGGGTGTAGAGTTTCGTCCTTGTTTGAGGGTCGCCGGCGGGGTTCCTACCCCGGCTTCCCATAGTTTGGACACAAATGCGGAGTGCGACGAGGACATCTTTGTGAGCTGCCTCGCGCCGACACGGGCACTGTGACCATCACGCGCCGGCTACACGGCATCGCCCACTCCATGAATCACATCTATTCTGCTTCTCACAACCCTGACCACGAATCACTGATATCGACGTCCACCCCCGCACCCCGCCTAGTGGATGAACCTAAAGTCGAGCCGCTTGTTCCCCTCGTCCTTGGTCGTCTCGAGGTAGTGCTGCTTCTCCTCGTGGGTCCACGCGTTCCAGATCTTGTCGCGCTGCTTGTTGCGCCAGATGTACCAGCCCTTGGTGAGCCAGAAGAGGAGGAGGTTGAGGACGACGAGGCCGAGGAGCACGCGGTTGCCCTTGTGGTAGAACGGCGCGTCCTTTGGCTGATAGATGTTGGACGAGATGAGCGACGACGCCTGCACAAACATGTTGTACAGCGACGACGCGACGGTACGTGTGCGCACCGAGCCCGAGTTCATCGAGTTGAGCGAGACGAGAATGGGGTGGGGGTACTGGGGCGGGGTTAGTGTGGCTCGCAAGCTAGGCCTCGACGCAACTCACAGGATAGCTCATCACCAGCGTGAGCACGGCCCACCGGCCCCACTTGCTCACCCCCTCCGGGAGGTAGATGGTGATGAGGAGGAAGACGAAGAGGTACGACGGGCAGAGGGACGACACGAGGATGCGCTCGTTGACGCGACGGGCGAGGTACGCGAGCGCGAGGTTGCCCGCGATGGTGAGCACCTGCATCGGGATGGTGAGCATGTTTGTTTCGAATGCTACGAGACTGGGTCAGCGCCTTCGACTTGGTGTTGCTCCTGGACCCACTCGTGTAACCGAGGCTGCGGAGCGAGAGTGTAAAGTACGCGCCGATCGTGTGCGGGGCAAGGAAGGTGGTCAGGCCGAGGATGTACAGTGGCCAGAGGTCGTAGTCGGTGAACGACTTCCACAGCTCCTTGAGACCGAGTCCCTCGCGGTTGTGCACTGTGGTGTGAGCGCTACGCAGCTGGATACCGGGCGAGACATACTCGACGACTTTGTGGGGTCATCACGGAGCACCTTGTTGACGATGATCTTCTCCTCGCGCTCGGTGAACCACCCGGCGTGGGGCTTGCCGGTGATCTTGGCCCGGATCTTGCCCCACATGTTGCGATCGGTCTGTGTTGGCCCAGGCGGGAGGTAGAAGAAGGCGAAGACGCCGATAAGGAAGGTCATTGTGCCCTCGATGGCGAAGAGCTGGGGCGGTTAGTAGCCACCACACCCGCACGGGCACCGCACGCACCCATCTCCATCCGGCCATGTGCGTGATGTGACGCAGCTGGAGGAGGCCGGCCGCGAGGAACGCCGCGATGATCTGCGTCACCGTGAGCGAGACCCAGAAGTAGGCCAGGCGGATGGTGAGCTCGGCCGAGGTGTAGTAGTACGACTGGGCGTCAGCGGGGCCGGTGCACGCCACGCACGAGGTACAGGATCGTGTCGGCGATGAAGCCGCCCTCGATGAGGCCGATAAGCGCGCGCGTGACGTAGAAGGACGGGAGGGACGACAGGCCGACCTGGGCGATGGCGACGGCCGACCAGCCCATCATCTGGATCGGGATCCAGACGTCGGATCCGAGCTTCTTGGAGACTGGCGTCAGCTTGCCCCAGAGCCCAACTTACTCATCTGCGACGGCAGCTCGGCGAACAGGAACGACGTGTAGAAGATTGTCTGGCCAATGTTGTCTGGCGCCGTCAGTGGCGGCCCCGCGGAATGTGGCACACTCACAATGGTACGTCGTCAAGTTGAGGTCCTTGAGCATGCCGTCCTTCCTGTCAGCGGCGCCACACCCCACGACCCACGCTCAGCGCATTGTTGATGTTGCCGCGGTCGAGCTGGAGCGCCGCGAAGCAGATGCACGCGACAAAGGTGACGCGGAGGTCGAGCCTCCGCACGAGCTTCTTCTCCTCGGCCGGGCTCCACTTGAACCGCGGGTCCCAGCGGTGCTTGTTCTCGTACGCGTCCGGCGGCGTGTACCACTTCTCGAGGATGACGCTCTCCTCCTCGGACGGGTTGCCGAGGTGGTCCTTGATGTCGAGCCCGTGCTCGTTCGTGTCCTGCGTGCCGTAGTGCACGTCGTCGGGCCGGTCGTCGGTCACGATGCGGTTCTTGGTGTCTCCGGGGCTACCCTCGACCGACTTCTCGTCGTCCTTGAGCGACTCGCGGTCGCTCTCGGCCCGCGGTGCGGCAGTGTACCCCTTTGTGTCTACGAGCACTGGCGCTGACATTGTGGCGTGTGTGGGCGACACGTCCACCCGCGACACCTCTTTATGCCGCCCCGCACTCCTCGGCGTCGCCCGAAGATCCACTGCACACGCTGCACGACATAGCGTGCGCGGTCATCAGCCAACACCACCTTGACATCACTAGACCGTCTCGAGACCACCACATCTCCCCCGCATGTCGTGTTCGCAGCGCGCGAGCACGCCTCGTGGTGCCAGCTACAGACAGCCACGGCGGGGCCATCACTTGCGGTCACGACGTTCGGCGCGCGATTCCAGATATTCTCCCAGCGCTCATGATGCGATAGCGCAGGCGTTATTCCAGATATTTCAGCCAAGACATGGTGCCAAGAGATGAGTTGGGGTGGAGCGGCGAGCTGCGGGGTGTAGCCGTCGTGGGCGTAGTGGTTCGGGTCAGCGTGGCCGGCGTAGGCCGTCACCGCGTCACCAGTCGCAGCTCGGTGCCTCCTCCCCCGCGGCTATCCCCTCCCCTCAGAGCCCCCAGGCCCATCCATGCTTGGCAGCCGCGTTTCGCCGGCCTGAGACACAGCACGCGCTGCGCCGACCGACCCGACCGACAGTGATGGCGCGATCGCATTGTCAATCGCGGCGCGACGACTGGTGGACGGCGCCAAGGAGGACGGAGTGGAGGCGGGCCCGCTGATGTAGATAAGGCCGCGGCTGTGCGTGTGCGTGTATGCGAATCCCGGCTCCGCGCACATGCTATCTGCCAAGAGTGACACCGACTGATATCGCCATGGGCGCCACATTGGTGCCATCATCACGCCATTGGCAAGGCTTGGCGCCGTCACTGCCACGCGAGGGGGCGTGCTTGATCGGTCCGTCGCGTCGATCCGAGGTTCGCGTGCCGGTGCATGCCGGTGCGTCCTGCACTGAGCTGGGAGCGAGCTCCAAGTCGGCGTAGGCGAGCTTGCCGTAGGCAGTCACGGCCGGCGGCGACGTCGGCGAGGAGACGGCTCGCTGGTTGGCGGAGCGCGGCGCACTGCCGCCGTGTGTGCCCTCCTTCCGCTCGCCGGACCATGGACTGGCACTGAGGCGCATGCACACGGCGCGCAGCCGCCACCCACCGGACTGATAGCGGCGGTGCTTCCGTAAGACCTATGTCGGAGACCCCCGACGCCGTCAAGAGTGGCACCGCCGTCCTTGCCACAGTGGCGCTCCCCCTCCTCGCCACTCTCGCCTGCCCAGCCGACCCCAAGCACACAAGTACATGCACCTCCCCCTCACTTCTTCTCGACTACCGTGCCGTTGGCGTCGAGCACCCCTAGCTCCTCGTCGAGGAAGCGCATGCTGGCGATACCGCCCGGGGTCTTCGCCCACCACTCTTTCGCCGCGTCCTGCGCCACCCTCCACTGCGGCATGAGGTGCAGGCCGTTCCCGCCGCCTCCTCTCGCCCTTGCCTCGCGCGCCACGCCGACAGCGTGCCGGATCGCCGGGGCGAACGGCAGCTCCTTGAGCCAGTTGACGTGGTGAATCTGGAGTACCGGCCCGTCGGCCATGTCCTCGAGCCAGTACGCATTCAGCCAGTGCTTGGGCATCTCGTAGAAGCCCGCCGCGAGGCCGGGGTCAGAGCGCAGCATCAGGCCCCAGGCCGACTGGTCGGTGTGTGCGCCCCGGGCACGACTCTCGAACAGCCTGATCACTGTGCGCACCGCGCGCACCGTGGTCACATGCACCCGCAGCAGCATGACGCCCGCGTTCATCCCGTTGTGGTCCTGCGCGGCGCAGTACATCGCCCCGCGGTGCGGCGGGACCAGTGCGTGGGCCGGGACAGCGGGGTCCGCGATGACCGTGTCCGCGTCGGACCACCTGCCGTCAGCGCGGGAACGAGGCAGCACTTACAGGATCCACTCGGCGCCGCGGGGCTTGCTCAGCTCGGCCTCGAGGTAGTGGAGGAGCGAATGCGCCTTGTTCATCATGCGCTCGGCCTTGGGCGCGCGGCGGGGGACATATTCCCGCGTGTCCATCTCGTACGCATACCCCAGGGCGGCGGCGTACGCCGCGTGCGTGAGGCGCGACGCCGTCTCCAGCCCTCCCTGCGGGCGGTGGGTGTGCTGCAGGACGAGGAGGCGGGGCGAGGGCGCAGCCTTGGCGGGGAGGAGCAGCCCCGCGAGCTCGTGCGCGGCGCGGACGCCCGCGCGCGCGTGCAGCGCCGGGAGGAGCCACGAGGTCCACGCGAACACGGTGAGGGCGAGGAGCGCGCCGGCGCCGAGCAGGCGCGGGAACAAGCGGCGCGGGGGCGCCCTCTGGTGGAATGGCAGCCCGGGTGGCATTGTGAGGAGGGTGAGTTGTCGACCGGGGGAGCTGGCTGCTTATGTACATGTCTACACGTCGTCGTTTTCTTGGCGCGAGCGACGACGAGGCACTGCCCTTGGCTCCAGGCTTTAGACACAGCGACGCAGAGACATGGCCGCGGCAACCTGGCTCGGCATTCAACGAGCCCTCTGTGGCAGGCGAGGGAGGCGAGTGGGGGCTCTCGCCCTGGGTCCTGGGTCTCGTTCCAGAGAACTGGTGCAGCGCTAGGAGGGAGAGGCAGAGGAGAGGAGTATGTGCATGTACGCGGGCGATGTGCGGGCACGTTGAAACCCATAGCCTTAGCAACGGTGTCCGACGGGAGTGTGCCACTGTGCTGGAGCGGGGGGAACAAGCAGGCAGGCACTGGTTTTCAGTAGTGTTCGGTGCCACCTCCGTCGGTCAATTCTCGAGTGCGGTCGGCTTCTTGGCATGCAGGTCGGTGCTGCGTTGGGCGGTGCTTACACTCTCGGGACAGGACGGGGGGAAAAGGGGGGCGAGGCGAGCCGGGTCGTGCGTGCAGAGAGGGCGGCAGTGCGAGCCGCATGCTCGGGACATTGCGGCTGCCACTGCTTTGTACAGTCGAGGTGCAATCTCAAATTTCTCCTGCCCTGCCTTGTTCATGCCACACACATCGACGCCGTATCTCTACGCGTCCAGCGCTCCATGCACAACTGACGACGAAGAAGGTCGGCTGCCGCGGCTGAACGAACATCGCGCTCTTCTGACCGAGCGAGCGACGTCGCCGGCTATTATTAACTGATGGGCAGGCGTTGATGGTGCCGCCCGCGCTCCGCTCGACATCCGCCAAGGGCTATCGTACATCCTCTCTCCCCTCGACCTTGCCCGACGCACACGACAAACGCCGAGCGCGTCGTATCGAGTGGCCGCGCCGGCCTCTTCCTCGCCGAGGATGCGAGCCGTGCAGTGCGTGCAGCGCATGCGTTCGGACTGCGGACCTCGGTCTCCGACGGCCACGGCCGCGCGGTGATCGTTATGAGCCAAGATGCTCGCCTGCCTGCCTGCTGGCGTCGGACCCGAGTGATCGCTTGTGGGCCCGCCTGAGCCTTTTTGCGCCACCTCGCACCCTGCCCTGTCGCGTGCTGTTGGTCGGCACACCGAGGTGGAGGACTTTGGCCCTGCGGCGCCATGCACGCTTGTGGTGGTCTTGGTTGTGCGGCGAGTTGCTTGGCTCGAGCGAGCCGTCAGTCTGGTCTGACGCAGTGTGTCGTGTGAGTGAGTGAGGGGTGAGGTGAGCCTGCTGCGCGCTGTGGTAGTTGCTGCGCATTGCGCAGGGTGGGGAGGGAGGAGGGGGAGGAACAAGGCCCGGCCGACTGACTGACGACTGGCTCGCTGGGCGGCCGCCACCCTTAGTCTTTTGGCTTGTGCCTTCCCTCTGCCCTTACTGGGATTAGACTGCACAGCACTGTGATCATTTACCCGCGCGGGCTGCTTGGCCAACTATCGTCGTCGTCGTTGTCGTGTGGTGGTGGTGGTGGTGGTCGTCGTCGTCGTCATGCATTGGATGACTCCAGAGTACTGTGCATGTTGTCGTGTTGCTGCTGCGGCAAGCGAGCCGGACGACAGCAGTCCGAGTTTGAATGGAATGTAGAGAGCCTGCCCAGCCGAGGGAAGGGAGGGACGCAAATTGGCCCTTTTGGTGGGAGATTGCCGTCTAACGGCCACTGGCAGGCGCGCTGGGGTTGTGCACTCGTCGCCGCCGCCGCTGCCGTGGCCGCTGCCACTCACCACCATTGCCTCGTTGCATCTCTTTCTAATCTTTCTCACACGCTCACACTCACAAACAACACAATCCCCCACACTTGCTGCAACCGCGCCCCACACACGAGCCAGCGTGCGGGCTCCCCAATGACTCGGGCAACGCATTCAGCAATAACAACACACACTCGTTGATCGACATTTCGCTCCATCAGACGCGCGGCGCCCTCATTTTTCCCCGGCCCGACGTACCCACACCTGCTTGCTGCTCGCGACGGCGAGGGAGCTCCCCAGACGCGCGCCCATATCCCACAACAACTCTCCACCCGCCATGGCGCTCCCCCTCTTCGGCGTGTGCGTGGCCGCCGCGGCAGCGGGCCTCATGGGCCTTAGCAGCCCCACCATGGTCAGTGCCCAGTCGTCAATCACATCGGGCTACAACATTACCTTCAATTGGACCTTGAACGACCTCGACGCTCCTATCCGCTTTCTCCCCGACTCGGAGTCGCTGTCGCCTCCCAAGGGCTTCCTCTGGAACACGACCTTTGCAGGCTCGCCCTGGTCGAGTTACTACCCCGGCCAGAATGGCGTCGGCGACAGCGTCCATGTCGCCACCAACGACCCCTATGCAACATCGTCTGCCAGCGACAATGCAGTCCTTGCCTTGACACCGAGAGTGCAGGTCGAGTTCGTCGGCACGGGCATTTACATCAACGGCTGGGTCAACGTTACCGACGATGATTGGACATACGCACCAATCTCGTTCCAGGTGGACTCGCAGGTGACAGACTACCACCAGGCGCCACCTCGACCCGTGCTCGTCAGCGCAGTCAACCTGCCATGGGGGTACCACAACTGCACCTTGTTCCTCAACCGTGGCACGATTCACCTCGATAACATCACGCTTGTCACCGGGCTGGCCAACACGGCGTGAGTTGAGCGTGGCCGCGCTGCCAGAGTGCCACTGACCTTCTCAGGTGGGACATAGATATTGTCGACAGCGACATCGTAGACGCGGTCCTCAGCAATGGCACCATGACCACAGCGTTCCTGTACACTGGCTCGTGGAATACGTCGACTACGATCGGATACATTCCTTCGGCCAACGCCACAGCGAACAACTCGACGGCGAACAACAATGCAACCAAGAAGGGTGCTGGGCATGTTGCCAGGCAGGCTGCTGCGCAGAGCCCAGTTGACCCGAACGCGACCAACATCACTATCCAAACAAGCAAGGCTTATCCGGAAATTGTTGGTGTTCCGGGTGCGGAGCTCGTTATACCCTTCCCGGCCAACACGAGCTTTGTTGCCATCAACGGCAGCACTGGGCCGAAACACGGCCAGTTCAGGCTTCACTGGAGCACCCCTCCGCCAAGCACGCAGAACGATCAGGTTTTCTCCATGTGGAGCCCGTGGTCCAACCCGGCCGTGCTGTTTCAAGGTCCGCTCGACCCCTTGGTGCACTACAACCTGACCATTGTTGTATCCAACGACACCGACACGGATGACGGGGTCATTAGCATCAACAGTGTCACATTCTACCCATACTTTTCGTGAGTGCCATTGACAGACTGGACCGTGCTGACGACGGTAGTGAAGCTGCAGCCAACATACACTGGGACAATGATGGTCCTCCAAAGGGCCCCATTGCCGGCGGCGTTGTCGGTGGCGTTGTTCTCATCGCCATCATTGCCGGGGCAGCCTACTACTTTGGTCGACGCCGACGAAACACTAGAGAGGCAAAGGCGCCTATTGAGCAGGCGCAGGCAGAAAAGTTGGGCAGTGTCGATGGCTCCAAGGTCGACTTGGGTAGCAGCCCCACCTCGTCGCAAGGGTCGCAGCCGCCATCGCCTGTTGACGCTCGTTCGCCACCAGCCCTCGTCACCAATGCCCCGCCGCAGCTCCTTCCGATCCACGAGTACGAACCACCGCTGTCGGCCGGTGGGGCTGGGGTCACGACGAGAGTGAGCCCTTGGGCGACACAATCGCCAGGGACGGACGAAGTGCCGTACGTCGTTGCCAAAGCCGAGACGCTGGCCTATCTCGACTCGCACGGCCTTTCAAGTCCGGTGACACAAGCGGCTTCGCCCGTGGCCTCGAGCTTGCCTTCGGCGTCGTCCAAGAGCACCGCTCCCAGACCGCCTCCTGTTCGCACGCGGCCTGTCGAGCAGGAGCAGGACGCTGGTGCTGTGGATCTCGAGCCTGAGCTCGTTCCGCCCGTGTACAACCCCGAGTGGGCTCAGGCGAGGAGCACGGTGCCCACTTCGACGACGACGGCGCCTGCTTCGGGGCTGCTCGAGGACCCTCCATCGCCGGTGGCTACGCTGCCTACGGCGCTGGAGACGGACACACACGAGGCTGACGAGGGTACGGCTGGCCCGGGCCCTTCTTCCTCATAGTTTGTACACACGAAAATAGGGGGGCACATCGTGTCTCTTGTTTGTATATCTAGGACCAGCATTGTCGATGCATTTTTGTGGATAGGTGTGCCAGTGCCGGATCGTCGATCAGTTGCCCTGCGGCATGCGCGCCCAAGGTGCCGGGGGTGTACGGCGCGGCAAAAGCCAGCAGTGTATCGACGAGCCGCACTGCGCGCGGCTTGGGGTGCTTTGCATTCCTCGTCGGTCACTCGCCGGAACCGAGCGGAGGCGATGCGTGGCGGCTGGCGGAGGTGGTGGTGGTGACTGACTGACGCTCGGTCAGCGCATATCGCATACTACTGGCAACTGACTGGGGCTGATATCATCTTGCTCTTACTCGCTATCGCCAGCTGTGCCAACTGACGAAGTGACGAGACAGCATGCGCCGACGACGACTGCTCGCGCTGGGGCTGGGCGTGGCGCTCGGCGCGCGGCGCGCCCACGCCCAGGCCTTCATGCCCAACCTGGCCTTCAACTGGACGTTCAGCGACCTCGACGCGCAGCTCGACTGGCTGCCCGACGACTACCCGAACACGACGGCGCGAGACTTTGCGTGGACCACGGGGGGCCGCGAGGCTGGGGCGGGCGCCGGCTCGTGGCACAGCGCCTCAGCCGTCCCCGTCGCCGCGCAGGAGAACAGTATCGGCGCCAACGCGCCGTTCGGGCCCGCCGTCCCCGCGCTCCACTTCCGCTTCCTCGGCACCGCGCTCTACATCTACGGCGCGGCGCACGGCGCCAACGGCACGTGGGCGCCGCAGACGCTCACGCTCGGCGTCGACCAGCAGGAGACGGACGTGCGCGAGCCGACCGGGCCGCTGGTCGCGAGCCGCGACGACCTGCCCTGGGGATACCATGTGTGCTCGCTCTTCCTCAACTATGGCAACCTGACGGTCGAGCGCGTGGTCGTGACTACGGGGATGAAGACCAAGGCGTGGGTTGGCTGTGGGGGTGGAGCTGACGCCCAGCCCGTCGCTCGACAGGGTGAGCGTCCAGACGCAGTACGCGCTGCTCGGCGACAACGCGACGGTCAACCCCTTCTTCCAGCTCACGGGCAGGTGGAACGTGTCGCGCGGGCTCGGGGGGAGCGGTGAGTCGGCCACCAGCTGGGCGTAGGGCTTACGCCGCAGCCACCGCACCCGCCCTCCCCTACCCCCACATCACGTCCTCCAACAACAACTCGTACCTCCAATTCAACATCCCGCACAACACGTCCTACCTCGTCGTAAACGGCACGGCAGGCCCAGACAACGGCATCATGTTCTACCTGTGGAACGTGTCGCCGCCGCTCGTCGAGCAGGTCAGCGGGTTCAGCGCGTACAACGCGTGGGCGGCCCCGAACGTCATGTACGCCATGACGCTGGACCCGGGCGTCGTGTACAACCTCACGCTGGGCCCGTTCACGTCGACCAACAAGACGGGCAACGCGTTTGCGCTGCACAGCGTGGCCTTTTACTCGGCCCTGTCGTGGGTGGCGTGCCGGCGTGAGCTAACACGCAGCGACTACAAGCCCAGCACGGCCGGCGCGACGGCGACAGGCATCGGCGTGGGTGTGGGTTTGTGCCGCAACGCCGCTGACGCCGACGGCAGCTCGGGTCCCTCGCGCTCGCGGCGGCGGTAGCAGGCGCGTCGTACTGGCGGGGCCGGCGGCGCGGGCGCGGGGCGCTGCGGATGTGAGTGGCGGCGGCGTAGGGCCGAGCTGACGCCAGCGCGCCGGCAGAGGTCACGCCGGCGGACAAGGTCGACTTGATTGAGCTCGGCGAGCTGAGCGGCAGTGGCGGCCCGAGCGCCGAGGGGAGCGCGCGGGAGCCGGCCAGCGCGGTGCCGGCGGCCGCGACCCTCGCGCCGCCACAACCCGCGCCGCCAGACCCAGCCTACGCCAGGGCAAAGGCGCAGACGCTGCGCTTCCTCGGCGGGGCGGCGGGCGGGGGCACGGGCGCGGGCGCGGGTAGACAGGGCTCCCATGGTGGCGAGCAAACCTCCCCGGCAGTAGCAGCAGCCTTGGCCGTCGCCAACCCCACCGACGGGGGCGAGGGTCGCGGCGACGGCACGCACGCCGCCGGCAAGCGCCGCCGCCCGCCCCGCCGCCGCCCGCAGCGCGCACCCACCGTCGAGCAGGAGCAGGACGCCGGCACGGTCGTGCACACCGAGCTCGTGCCGCCCGTGTATGACCCGGCGTGGGCGTGGGCGCGGGAGGGGGGTGTGGGTGGGGTGGGCGGGGCGGGGGGCGGGGCGGGGGGCACGGCGGCGGCGGCGGCGGATACGGTGGGTGCGTTGGAGCCCGCGCGAGTGCCGCTGCCGCTCTCGCCGGTGCTGCGTGGTGCGGCGAGCGCCGAGGACGACGACGCAGACGACGCCGACGACGGTGCACCCGCCGCACCGCCCCCCCCAGTCGCGGCGCCGACACCAGCGCCGGACCCACCGCCCCCTTAGCACCCCCTCCCCCTCCCCCCCACGCCCTTTAGCACCCCTGTAGCAGTAGTCAATGTATCAGCCCTAGCCAGTGCGAGCCGCGCCGCGGCGCCGTCGTGTCAGTGACCACGCCCCCGAGTCAGCGCGCCCACCCTCCATGCCATGCGTCCATGCTCTAGTATACACGAGTCGAGTGGTGTGTCCCCCCCCCTGCCCCCCGCCCCCCCTCCCCTGGCCCTACGCCTGGCCCCTCCGGCGCGGCTTGAACGCCCTCCCGACGCCCTGCACGCCATCAACGGCCGCGCCGACATCGCTGACGCCGCTCTCGCGCAGGCGGCGCTTCGTGTCCTCCTCCGCGAGGCGGCGGAGCTCGTCTGCCGCCGCGTGCGTCTGCGCGTCGACCTTTGTCGCGGGCGGCGCGACGGCCGCATCGCGCGCCGCCTCGATCGGGAGGGGCTCGACCTCGTCCACCAGGCCGAAGCGCTGGCGCTTGCGCGCGGCCTCACCCGGCGCGGGGAGGCTGCCGTGCGCCCTCGCGACGTGCTCGCGCCTGTCGGCCGGCTCGCTGCCATCAGGCAGGAGGTAGCCCTGCGCGATGCGCTCGGCGGCCTCGCGCTCCTCGATGCGCGCGACCAGGGGCGCGAGCCGCGCCAACCGCGCAGCGTCGGCCCGCAGCTCGTCGAGCGAGGGCGGGGCCGACCGCGTCCAGCTCATCCAGCTCTGCCACTGCACCGGCAGCTGCTTGGTCCCGGTCCTATAGTCGTTCAGGTTCGGGTCCTGCTCCTTGTACTCGACGGTCCGCTTCGGCCGCCCCCCGTTCGGGTTGGGCGTTTCGAAATACGCGTTGCCTTGGAGGTCGTACCCGATCGGCCGCTGCGGTGTGAGTGAGCGAGCACGGCCGACGGCAGCGCAGCGCGGCGTCGCCACCACGCCCACCGCACCCACCTTGCGTGATGTCAGCGTGCGGGCAAGCTTGCCCCAGAACGTGCTCATGGTGTCGTTTGTAGAGTGGAGAAGCGACAACAACGTTGTTGATGAACCCGTCAGTCGTCGGCGTCACTGCCGGCCAGAGTCGACTGAAATCACCTCAGTGTTATTGGCCTTTGCTCCCGCAACTCGCTCGTGGCAGTGGCAACCGCCGTCCCGCACCACCCCCGCCCGCGTCCAAGTTCACATTACAGTCGTAGAGGGGTAGTGATGACAGTATGAACTACACAGTATAACACATGCACACGGTGGATTAATCAAGACGCACCGCACCGCCCACGCTTACGCTTACGCTTCGCGCACAGCGCGCCGCACGCGCGCAGTAAAGTCCGACACCCGCTTCGTAGGTAAAGTCCGCCGGCGCAGAAGCCCCATGGCACCTCCCTCGGGCTTGGGCGAGTTTGCTCGCGCATCTGCAGGCTGTAAGGCCGTGCGCGACCGCGCCAGATTCGCCCCGTGTCGCTCACCACTAGCATGCGGCGGACTCGACGATGCGTGTGCAGTCGCCGAAAGAGTACCGCTCGTCGGCGTCGTCGTACGCGGTCGCGCAAGGTTGAGCCCAAGTGGGGTGCGCCGGCCACTTGTCGTCGGACGGTTGTTCTCAAACACGACGTAGCCTCCTCGTGGCGCCTCCTCGTCAGAGTCGGAGGGGTCGAGAAGCTCGATAGAGGGCTTTGCAGACTCGGCCTGTGCTGCCGAGGGTGGTTTCAAGTGCGCAGGGCGCTCGCGCCGGCTCGATCTGGGCGGGCGCTCGGGTGGTGCTGACGCAGGTGGCGCAGCCGAGGTGGCGACAGAGGTCACACCTGGCGGCCTGGGCGACGTGCCTCTCGACTCGATCATGACATAGCCTCCCGCAGGTGGCTCATCGTCAGAGTCTGACGGCAGCATGTAGCCAGAATCTCCTCGCTGCACGGGCTTGGGGCGCGGCGCAAGGGGCCGAGCAATCGCGGGCCCCGGCGTTTCTTGCGGCGGGGTAAGCAGAACCTCGGCGGGCTGTGGCGCCGGACCGTCTTCCGGGATGGTGGCGGGGATGCCAGGCATGGTCGCAGCTGAGCCGGTGGCTATGGAAGACGCGGCGGGCAGGGAGGCCGCCCTTGCACTTGGGGGCGTATCTGGCAGCGGGATGAATGACGGGTCTTGTGACTCGCTGTTTGGCGCAGATCCCGTGCCCTCGGGCGCTGTCACGCGCGGCAACGTCGCTGTCGATGTCCTCTGGGTACGCTTCTTGGTAGCCATGTTCTGCGACACCTTCAGCACTTGCGGCCGCACACAACACTCACGGCCGTCAAACTGAGCACGATGTTCTGCTGCTCCTCTATCAGGAACTCTAGAACATCCTTTGATAATGCGTTCTCCCGTGGGCGCAGATCATGCTCTGGGTGATGAAGAATGCCAGGCTGGAATATAACTGCCAGATCTGGAGGCGTCAGAACCCGGCTCCCACGTCACGCAAGTACACTCACTGCCAGCCGTCATGAGGTTCTTGTCAGCTGCTCGTGCAGTGGTACCGAGAAGGTCAAGAACATAGAGAAGCAGCGCCCTGTTGGGTTTTGGCATCTGGCGGATGATGCGCTTGTACTCTTTGAGCTTCTTGTCGTGAGCCAATTCGTGTATTGAGGCGTTTCGGAACTTGGCCAGTCAGCTTGGCGGCAACGTCTCCACCCACCTTGTCGTAAAAGGCATGAGGAACTACAGGCTCTGGCATCTGGGTGAGATACCGTCTGAATATCGTGGCAATGTCGTGCGGGCTATAGGATGTGCTGGGCCAGTCGAGGTCGCCGCCGTACTGAGATGCCGTCAGTCACGACAAACGTGCGCATGCTCGCAGACTCACACTGGGGCCCTCGTCAAAGGTAGCCTGGAGGTCACGCATACGCTTCTCTGAACCAGAGACGCGAAACAGGCCTTCAATGTCCGTCTTCTGCTTGAGGTATCCTCCACACTTGCCAACGACGATCGGAACTTCCCTGTGGCTGTCAGCGGGGATCAAGCAAAGCAGGGCACGTATAGACGCGGGGCGCAGCTGCTGCCCACCCATGCAGCAGCAGCAGCAGCCCATGCGCCCATGCGCCCATGAGCAGGCTGCTCATGTCGGTTGACGCCCGTACTCACCCCCAGATGTACTGAGTTCCGTCGGGAGCGTTGACCGAGATCTGTTGGCCGGCATAGTCGAGTACCTTGGAAAGAGGGGCTCCAAAGACCCTTCGAGGTGCTTGGGTGCGGACCGGGCTCTTGAAGCTCTGCTGGTGCTGTTGGTGTTGCGGAGGCTGGTGGGTAGGCTTGTCCTGACGCTGGGAAAAGGCCTTCCACCAGGTCATGAGACCTTGCGAGGTGCGCTCTCGCTCGCTCATTCCGCTAGGGCTCTTGAGGCGACGGAGACCACCGCCGGCTGCTTCGGCATCTGCAGAAGGCCGACGCGAGGAGCTGGGGCCACTTGGGCCGCCAGCCGCGGTGCTTTGGCCTCCTGGCATGTCGGCGCCTAGACGAGGTGGGTTGCGAGGTGGAACTTTGTGATGGGTGGCGAGAGCGAGTGCTGCGTGCGGCGGTTTAACGGCAGAAGATCGATGGGCG
Source organism: Vanrija albida (assembly GCF_041260175.1). Lineage (NCBI taxonomy): Eukaryota > Fungi > Basidiomycota > Tremellomycetes > Trichosporonales > Trichosporonaceae > Vanrija > Vanrija albida. The sequence goes on along the minus strand of NW_027191420.1, from coordinate 3,359,057 downwards.
ACGAGGAGGCGAGGAGATTGACCGGCATCTCCGGGGGGAATGGTGTAGGCGGCGACGCCGCGTGCCGTGGTGACTGGTGTGGGTACCGGCCTGGCAGCGAGCATGTGCTGGCTCTGGGGGGCAAAGAGTCGAGTGTGACGCGATGGGCGTCGGCGTCGTTGTCGGCGTCGTCGTCGTCGACGTTGTCAATTGATGTGACTGTGACCTGGGAAAGGGCAGATTCGGTGGGTGGTGCGGGAAACCGGGGCGCTTGCTGGTGGGGGCGGGGTCGGTCGGCAGTGCGTGGGGGATTGGTGAGTGGGGGAGGGAGTGATGGAAGTGCAAGCAAGCAATGAGCAGCGAGCAAGAGGAGTGTGTTGCGTAGAGTGTAGAGTAGGACGAGGTGCGAGTGAGCGCGTGCGTGCGTGAGTTGTGAGTGCGTGCGCGCGTGTCGGTCGTGTCGGTTGTGGTCGTTGCGGCGGCGGCGGCTGTCGAGTTGATGCAGCAGTTTGTGATTATCACGGGACGAGGAGGCGGCGGCGACTGCAGTGAGAGACGTGTGACTCTGTCTGCGTGCGGCGACTATGCACCTTCCCTCGCGTAGACTTCAAAGTCGAAAAGCCAGGGGTGGGTCGCGCGCGCGTTTGTTGATCTGATCGAAAGGGTCGGGGGGACGGGGAGGGGGCGGGCGGGCGGGGGAGGGAAGGACAAGGCACTCGTCGACTTGTCTAGACTCTTGGGTTTCTATTACTCGTGACTGACTGGGTGGGAGTGAGGTTGAATGAGGCTTGACGCCAAAGGGTTGAGGCGGCGCGCGGGTGATTGACCAGGCGGCGGCGGCATAGACAAGACGAGACGAGGCTGAGAGACAGAGACGGGATGTAGATGTCGAGTCGTTGTCGACGACAGACGTGGCTTGCTCGTGGTGGACAAGTGGTCTGTGCACATGTCGGTGTCTCTGTCAAGTCTCCCACCCACCACTGCACCCACCCCCAACCCACAACGACCATACCCATCTGCCTCTTGCGTTCGTCATCACGTTCCTGTCCGAAACAACCTTTTGCCCCGGCTCCCACCCCCCTTCCTGCCCCTCTGCCACCCTCACCCCCCTCCCTGCCCCTGGCCCTTATCCTCGACAAACAACCCGTCTGCATGACGACAGCCGTAAACAATCCCAGGCCCAGCCAGGGGCGGGCAACAAGGTGGGCAGGAGAATAACAGCACCTGCCAGCAGCAACGACTCGAGCATACCCCGATCTTCATAAACAATCTGGCCACTGTCACCGCACAGCAACCAAAACAACTACATCTAGTGGCCCCCCTTTAGGGCAGAGGGGGGCAGGCCGCCGCCGGTAGCACAGATGCATGAGCGCCGCACAAGCCGACACGATGCAAGCACCCCAGTTTTGGATGCCCGCACCTCTACCCCCTACCCCTCTACGCAGACGCCACGTTGACCTGCTCCTCTTCGCCGCCCTCGTCAGGTGCACCGCCGCCGCCACCACCACCGGCGCCACCCTTGCCACTCCTCTTGCGCTTCTTGTTCTTCTTCGGAATCAGATCTTGGACATCGGCTCCCCGCGCCTTCATCCGTCCGAGCTGCCTTGTGTTGAGCTTCTCCTTGTCGTCGGCGGCACCCGGGGCAGCGCCATCGTCAGCCGTGCCAGCGAGCTCCTCGTCCTCCTCGAATCCTGGCCAGCGGGGGAACAGGCCGAGGTTGGGGTAGAGTGCGAGGGTCGACAGGGCCGCTGGTGTAGCCGCGAGCGACTCGGAGGCAGCAAGGGATTGATTAAGGGCGGTCAGGAGGGGTTGTTGCTGCGCCGAGACGTCGGAGAGCTAAGGAGTGGTGTCAATATGGCCGAACCTTAACGCATCGCGCTTGACGCACCTTGCCATCAGCCGTGGCAGTGACAACAGCGAACGACTGGCCGGCGCGCGCCTGGTCCAGCTCGGTGTCGCTCTTCTTGACACCAAACGTCGAGTCGAGCGCGACCAACAAGCTGGCGTCGACACCGGGCGCGGGCGTGAGCCCAAGCACGGGGTGGGCAAAGGCCACCGACGACACGTCTGGGGAGGCGTCGGACGCCTCTGTGGGGAGAACAAACGAGTGGAGCGCGGCGCCGCCCTCAATGTTGAAGACAACAACCGTCACGCCGTCCACGACGACCGACGTGATGCGGTCGACAACGACGCCGTTGCCAACGGGGTACATTGACCCCTCGGGCGCGACGTACCACCCGTCGCTGGTGGGGTCGTCGCTCGGCGCCGGGCCCGGCGCGGCGGGCTTGGGCGGCTGGTTGCGCTTGGTCTTTGCGCGGCGCGTCGCGGGGCGGTACCGGCGCGCGGGGAGCACGGCGGCGAGGATGTCGACGCGGGACAGGAGCTGGCCCGTCTTCCAGTCCCAGACCTGGAGTGTGGGCTCGCCGCCGCCCGACACAAGGATGTTGGGGTGCGAGGCGGGGACGTGAATGGCCGAGACGAATCTGCCAGTCAGCCAAGCCCAGCCGCCAACACTCACCCCTCGCTGCCGAACAGGTACCGGTCAATCACGTAGGAGAGGGGGTACCTGCTGACGCGGATGTGCTCGTCGCGGTCGGCCGTGATGAGGTGCTTTCCGTCGGGCGTGAGGACGTGCTGCGACACGACCGAGACGTGGCCGAGGAGGTAGTCTGCGTCGGGGTTGAGCGATGGGTCCGAGGTGAGCGAGAAGCCCTGGGGGCGCTTCTCGACGTCGCGCGGTTCAACGGGGTAGCGGAAGACGTCTCCGACCTTGTCAGTGACGAGGATGGCGCCGTCCGTGTCGAACGAGAGGTCGGCCACGCGCTTGACCGTGTTCCTGTGGCGTAAGCTTGCCGCTTGCCATAGTTGCGCGGCACCCACCTCGTCGAGCGCAGCTTGAGCCCGCCCTCGACATCCCACACGCGCAGCGTCTTGTCGTCGCCCGCGCTGACGACGATGCGCTCGTCTGGGCTAATGGCGAGCCGGCGCACGAGGCCGGTCGTCGCGCCCTTGAGCGACGGCTCGGCGTCGGGCGAGGCGGAGGCGACGGCGTTGTCGCCGTTCACGAGGTGCAGCGTCGAGCCCGAGGCGACGACGAGGGTGCGCGACGTCGAGGCGACGGCCGAGGGCGGGAGCGGGAGGGTCGCCATTGTGCGTGCGTGTTGTATGCTGCTCGAAGCTCGACCTCCTCCGCTCATAACAACGACCTTCCTCATCGCTCAACTTTTGAAAGTGGGCCTTCCCCGCCACGTGGCGAAATCAATGACGTGTCGCGTCCCAACATTGCATCCGTATCACTGACGCGCTGTTTGGCAGCCTCCCAGGCGATGTTGTGGCCCGCAGGGGGTCATGGGTATAATGGCGGCGCGTCTGACCCAGCCGCACCTTGCTTCCTCCCAATCCACCATCCAACAATGAGCGCCGAGCAAGCATCCACCGCCCCTCCCCCCACCGCCGAGCCCGTGCCCGAGGTCGGCGACAAGCGCAAGGCCGAGGCCGAGGCCGACGAGGACGACGACGCGAAGAAGTGAGTCGCGTCCCAAGGAAGGGAGGGAAGGTGTGCTGACATGGCAGGCCCAAGACCGACGCCCCCCTCGACAAGGGCAAGGGCAAGTCGACTGCGCCGCCCGAGGAGCCCGAGGAGGAGGACGACGACGATGACGATGACGACGACGAGCTCATTGTCCGCGGCTCGCGCAAGCGCAAGACGGTCGACTACGCCTCGGTGAGTGGGAAGGAGTGGCGCGCATCCGCCGAGCTGACTCGATCAGGCCGAGGCCCTCGCCGCTGCTGGCCTTGCTGATGGCGACGAGGACGAGGAGGAGGAGGATGACGACGAGGAGTTTGAGGGCGGCGACGACGACGACGAGGACGCCGCCGAGGACGACGACGCCGACGAGGCGGCCGCGCCCGCCGACGCCGAGGGTGCCGAGGACGACGACGACGAGGAGGTCTAAGCCGTCGCCGGCCGCTCCGCCTGTGATTAGTGCCACCCATACCCGTGCCGTGCCGTCTGCACGCGCGCGCAAAGAGAAACATTGCATGTAATGCGTTACCACCTGTACGATGGGTGGGATTTGAACCTTGCAACTAATGATGGGGGTTGATGACCTTGCTGTTGGTCTGGGGAGTTGGTGGGTGGGGGTGTTGCTACTGCTGTGGTGTCTGCGGTGTTGTGCGTCTGCGGGCCTGCTCCTCGCGCGTGCGGAAGAAGGACACCTCGGCCTGCATGCGAGGATGGGTGGGTGGGCCGGGACCCGCAACGAGCTCGCGTGCAACCAGCTCGTACAGTGACGACGTGAATGATTGGCGTTGCTGCACGTCCTTGATCTTGTTGGATTGCGCCTGAATCAGTCGCACCAGCTCTGTGCGCAGGCGCGTCATGCTGCGTAACGTGCGTCAGCGCGTGGCCCTGCACCGCCGACATCGCCCTCGCTATCACTCACCTCGAGAAGATCATTGCCTCCTCGGCCTCATCAGACAGGGCAGAGACGGCGCCAAACAGCGCTGCGTACCGCACGGCGACGGCGCTGACTGTCGCGTCCTTGACGCCCTTGCTGATGTAGCTCGACAGGCCCTTTGCGTCCGCCTCGTCGGCGAGGCGCTTGAGCGACTCGATGTGCGCATCCATGGCCTTGCGGTACACTGGCCACAGCTGAAGCTTCCAGCCTGTCAGATACGAGATGAGGGGGAGAGCCCCGCGAGACTCGGCCGTGGCGATCAGGTGGTCGTTCAGGCGGATGACGGTGAGCAAGGGAATCGCGGGCAGTGGCGTCGGCGTGACCAGGGCATTGAAGAACGAGGTGCACGACTCGAGCGCCGACCCAAACACCTCGGTCCAGATGCGCTCGGCGTCCTTGAGGCTCTCGGTGGGGTCGGGTGTGGCCACGCCCTGGCGCCGCACCCCGCCCACCCGCGACCGTCCAGCCTCCGACACTGTGTGTAGTGGCGGCGACTCGACTGGTGTGCTGGCACCGGATAACGCCACCGACCTTGGTGGTGGTGGAGCGGCCGGCTGGCTGAGCCCTGCGCGAGCGAAGAACCTGACAATAAAGGTGAACTCGGCCGACGCGTTGTCGAGCAGCACGAGGCCCAGGGATCGGAAGAGTGCCTCTGCGGGCACAGTCTGGGAGGTCAGCTCCGCTCTTCACTAGGCTAGCTCACCAGCTCCTTGTCGTCCGCCTGGTACGCGAGGATGACCGCTCCCGCCTGTCCCTCGACGTCGAGGTCTGCGAACCGGAGCCGATCGTATGCCGCCTTGATGCCTGGTGGCGTCTTTCCTCCGGCCGCAGCGATGGCAGCAACCTCCTCTGACGACGGGGTGCCGATGAGATCGGGCTTCTCGGGCGTGCGCAGGCGAATCTGACCCAGGGCACGAGCGTATCGTCGCAGACCAGTCTCATAGTATGCACGCGCGGCGTTGACATACCCGCGCTCGACCTGTTTCGCGTGGCGTGGGCTCTGGCGCAGCAGGAAAGCGTAGAACGGCTGGTACTTGAGCAGCAGGGACGTCTGCATGACTGCCAGGTTGGTGCTCAGGCCCTTTGATGCCGAGCGCAGCGGCCGGATGAGCTTGAGTAAGAAGGGCGGCAGCTGGTGAATGGCCTTGAGCGCCAGCGCCTCGATGATGCCCTCGAGCTCGCGTGCTGCCTTGACCTTTGCCCCTCTGCTCTTGACTGCCACCATCTTGTCCTCGAGCTCGGCTATCGCCTGCAGCCACAGCTGCGGGTTCTGCGCGGGCTCCGTGTCGCGCAGTGTGAGGACCAGTGATGGCGGGATGATCAGGTCGGAGAGGAGGGCATTCAATGGCGGCAGGATGACCTGGAGGTGTCAGTTGGCTCCACGGCAGCTCGACGCACCCTTCGGCCCTTGAGCTGGCGCTCAATCTCATCACTCCGCGCCTGCAGATCTGATATCTGGCCAGACACATCAGACAGATTGTCCTGGAACGTGGTCAGATACGACGCCAAGGACGTCAGGAGCTCGGCGCTCTCGTCGACCGAGCGCTCGAGGTCAACGTATTCCTTTTGTCGTCGGAGGACTGGGCGCGGCGCGTCAGCGATCGGCAGTGGATAGTGCGCGCTCCCTCTCCCCTCGCCGTCTCTACTGGCAGATGAGTTGCCCTCCCGCCGACCCCTGCGACGCGAGCGTCATTCGCCCGCCCGCCCGCCCGCTGCTCGCTACGCGAGCAAGAGACGTTGCCCCCACCCACCCCTCCGGCCGGGTCCGCCTCACCCTACTCACATTCTTCACGGTCGGCATCCTCGTCCTCTTCGTTGAGGATCGGGTCGGGGAGCGGCGGGCGTGGTGACGAGGTGGTCTGTGTTGGCCGCGAGGGTCCAGCGCCGGGCGTCTCCAGCACGACCTGAGGTGGGATTAGCTGTGTATGGCGGCATAGGCTGCGCATTCAGACTCACGTCGAGTGTGCCGCCTGGCGTGCTGGACATTGCTTTGCGATATGCAGGCGCGAGCAATGCGTAGAGAGTGTTGTTGACTGAGTGTCTTGGCTCTCGAGGTTGGGTCGTGGTAGGTAGTGTCAGGGGTTGAAGCCACCGCGTCGTGCGTGGGTGCGTGCCAGGTGCGTCAGGCTGCGTGTCTCGTCCAAGTACTTGCATCCTCCACGTCCAACCCAATCTCCAATCTCGGTCCATTACTTTCAACCAGTCACTTGACAAACAGTCCGATACTCTACCCCGGCAACCCCTCAAAGTCAACTCGCAGGGATGTCTGAGCTGTTCAAGGACATCCCCGAGTTTGTAGAGGTGCGTACAGCCAGCAACAGAACCGAGCACTGCGGCGGCGGTGCGACGGACCACGCGTCCACCTCGTCGGAAGCGCGTGCACTGACCACCATATGCAGACCGACATTGGCGAGTCGGTCATCGCCCGCACCGAGACACTAGGTGAGCCGCTACGACGCGAGTGCACACACGGTTGCTCACACTCGCAGCCTCGTTCCGCGAGCTCGGCCCGCCCGACCTCTGTCACGTCGTCAAGTCTTACGGCCAAAAGGCGGCGCAGAAGGACATTGGATCATATCACTACTGGTGGGTCGGAGGGGTGTGATGACGCTGACGATGTAGCTCGGGCGTCGAAGCCTCGTCCTCAGCCTCGGTCGCAGCCTACTTCAACTCTCTCCAGTTCCATGTCGAGGAGTCGCCAGCATGGTTCGGCAAGGGCTCGGGATGGCGCGTCCGCACTGGCACCTACTGGTGGGTTCTTGTTGGCCTGGAACCCTCTAACCGCTCTAGCTGCTTCAATGCCTTCTCGCGCGTGGATGTGCGCGTAGACGTCCGCATTCCAGGCGGAGTTGACGCCTATGTGGTCGATCTTCGCGGAGACCGACACGAGGCCACGCCAGAGATCTGGCAGGAGACGTACTTGTCGGCCATGCTGCGCGCAATCCGGTACGCCGACGACGCGTCATACCGCCTCGCAGGGTACCGCAAGCTCGACATTATCACGACGGTCGAGCAGGAGGAGCGCTTCCTCAAGGCGGCCGAGGAACTCTTCTTCCAAGGCTGGCAGCTCGGTTCGGACCCCGAGGTCCAGGTCGCGACCAACATCTCCAACCACCTGACCGCGGGTCTGCTCAAGTACTTCTCCGACTCGTACCGGCTTGAGCGCGCCGCCAACCTGTTTGAGAGGCTATATGCAAAGGAGCCCGAGGTGGCGGCGCTGCTCGCGCAGAGCTACATTGGAATGAGTAGGTGTGGTTGTCGACGACGGGCACTGACCGCTTGCAGACGAGGAGATCAAGGCGGTCCAGATCATGAACCAGGCCCTTGCGAAGCTTCCCAAGTCATATCCCATCCTCCTCGCCCAGGTCGACTTCTTATTGTCCAAGGGCAAGGCCGAGTGGGCCAGACAGGTCGCCCAGCAGGCTGTCAACTCGGCACCATCCGAGTTCCTGACATGGGCCAAGCTGGCCGAGGCACACATCCAGCTGGGACAGTACGACAAGGCGTTGCTCACGCTCAACTCGTGCCCCATGTTCACGTTCAACGAACGTGACCTGCACCGCATGCCCACACCAGCGCGGACGCACCTGCCAGTGTTGAAATACATCGCCGACTCGGGCATCATTGACGAGGAATCGGCACGGGATAACGAGGCTGACGTCGCTCTACTGCGTCTACCGGCCCCCGGACTGCGCGGTACGTTTGCAAAAGCATACTCGCTCCTTGCCCTTCTTGTGTCCAAGATCAGCTGGGACGAGCTCCTCAAGACACGATCGGCCGTGTTCGTCATGGAGGAGGAGTACCGCCAGCACAAGACGTCGGCGTCAGTGGATGTTGGCTCGCTTTCGACCCATGGAGAAAACGGCGACAAGGGTGACGCCAATGGACACGCGGACGAAGATGCCTCGACAAGAGGGTTACACTCGCGTCCGGGCTCGGCACCACCAAGCGACGGCGTGCCGACAATCCGCGTGTCGACCGAGTCGGAGCGCCACGGAGCCAACGGCAATGGCTCGGACAGTGACGGTGACGATGAAAAGGACGACGAGCCTGAAGGCGAGCCCGAAGCGCTCCCTCAAAAACCGAAAACCCTTGTCCACGCACCAGAGGACAAGGACAAGGCCCACGACCAGGCGATCACGGCTGAAGCGTACGAAGGATCAGCGTTTGCCAACAAGCGGCTGTGTGAGCGATGGCTCGACAACCTCTTCTTGGTGCTGTACGACGACCTGCGAGTGTACACCATCTGGCGTGCGGAGATCTCCCACTTCCAGATGCAGCACATGTCGTACCGCAAGACTGGGACCGAGTGGGAGATTCTGGGCGAGCTCGCCCTGCGATTGCACCACAAGGACGAGGCCAAGGACGCGTTTGTGCGCTGTCTCGACGCCAAGTTCTCGGCCAAGGCGCTGCTCCGAGTGCTCGAAATCTACAGCGACGAGGGCGATCTCCAGCGCACGCTCAACGCGGCGATCAAGCTCACCGTGTACCACAACCGGTGGTACATGGGTGCGTGCTACCCGTCGGCCATTGCCCACGCCATCTACAAGCTCGGCTTGACCCACGGCCTGTCAAAGATCGAGTACACGCTGCTGAGCATGAACCTGCCAGAGGGCGTGTTCCCACTCATGGCGCAGTATATCAAGTACGCCAAGACGTTTAATGTGAGTGCTAGCGAGGCGGGGGTGGGAGACCAGAGCTGACAGTAACAGGTCGAGGGCTCAGAGTACTAATGGCGGGGGAGAGAGCGGGGCTGGTATCACGGATATGCATGAACTGGATGACATGACCACGGCCTTGCTCAGCCGCACTTGAAACAGGGACGGGATATGCATGAGCTCTTTGAACCACGGTCATGCCAATGTCAGAAGTAAGGAAATACTACGGAGGGTGTTGTGCAAACAAGGCCGGCGGCGGGGAGGGCGCCAAAGCCGGCCAGTGGAGGCGAACGAGCGGCATAATGGCAGCTGGGAACGACGGCAACGTCGGTCGCGTCTACCACTCCTTGCCGAGCTTGAAGCCCCACTCGACGTCGAGCCAGACGGCGCCGTCGTCGTCGATGACTCGCGAGCGGACGTTGTACGAGCCCGAGCGGGCTAACATGCCCGATGGCGACTCCTCGGACGCAAAGATCTTGATGTAGGGCTGGTCCTGGGGGCCGTACGAGCCGAGCATGTGCTCGCCGCGGTCGACTGGGCGGGTTAGCGGGGGCTGCGAACCGCTGTCTGCGCTGTACTCACCAGTGATACCAGCCCGCTTGACGACCTGGATGTACCGGAGGCCCGAGACGATCTCACCCTCGACGCTGGGTCGGTCAGCTTTGGTCATGCAGCCAGTGCCGGTGCCGGCGCTACCCTACTCACGTGAACGAGATTCCAACGCTGTAGTCGACACCCTCCTTGATGGTGACTTGAGTCGAGGTCAGCACGGCGGCGCACTTGTGGAGCCGGTGCACAACTCACTGGGCTCCTTCTTGAGCCGGGCGAGCTCGTCAGGCTTCTGAGTCAGGTCGAGCACGACGTCGCCCTGCTGGCGTGTGGGCGAGGTGAGGAAGAGCGTCTTGAGGACGACCTTCTTGGCGCCGCCGCCGCTTCCCGAAGCACCGATACCGAGCGAGGCCTTCCAGCGCTGGAGCGACTCGTCCTCCTGTTACCCCAGTGGTCAGTGCGCTGTCCGTAGTGTGCTTGGGTGCTGCGCGTCCCTGAAAGCCGCCAACAATGCACAGAGAACAACACGCTTGTGCCACTCTAGCACCGCCGCGGTGCGATGCGATCATGCCATGTGAAGTGCGACGCAGACGTGTGGCCGCCGCGTGTGGGCTGCCTCGCTCGCGATGCGAGGCTGAGAAGCACGATTGGCGGCACTGCACCGGCGACGGACGGCCGCATGCGGAGCGCCTGGCGCCTGCCTGCTGCCTGCGCACCGCGCACCGACCTGGCTCCGGCTTGCTGCCGCTGCCATGCTGGCTCCGGCCCCACTGCACACGCGCCCCCTCTGCTCTCCCCCAAGTCGAGCTGCAGTACCCACCTTGTCGAGGTTTGCGAGCTCCTGGACCGTCTTGGCCTGTCCGACCTGGTGGTGTCAGCCGTGTTCGGGGTTGTGCGAGGTGCCGTTCCCGCCGCAGGGGCCAGGGACCATGGCTCTCTGCTGGGCTGCCAGGCTGGCTGCCGGAGTGCTCACCTTGTAGCCCTCGGTGACGGTGGGGTTGAGCTCGTCGTCGGGGTGCTGGGCCGGGTTAGTGGATGCGGGTTGAACAATGGACGTACAGGCTGAGCCATTGTGCTAGATTGGGGTGTGGTGAGTTGAAGAAGGAAGGGGGGTGGGGAATGTGAAAGAGACTTGTCGCTTTGGGGGGTGTGACGAAGAGAGAGGGTGCAATGGACAATGTAGGTTTAATGAAGGAGGGAAGGAGTACGAAGGTCGTTGTGGTGTTCAAGAGTCGAGGCCGGCCAGGCAGCAGTGACGGAACTGGCCAACGTCCCGTGCGGCATGGCTGCTCGAACGAGGGCGTGGGCGGTGGGCGCGGTTGGCCGGCCGGCGTGGCACCAATTCGTTCGACGCGTCGCAATGACGACAAGGCGCTGACTTGGGAAACGGGACGTGAAGCCAGCGACGGGCCACGTGACTAAGTGGGGGGAAGACAACGAGCGTCTGACCGCGCCTCCCCTCCCTCCAGCACTGTCGCCAGCCAGCAGTCGTCGACGACATCGCGACGAGCACCCATGACGAGCCGGCAGACCACAACCACTACAACAACTTCTAGAATCTAAACTCGTCGTCGTCGTCACAAAAAGCAACATCAACAGCAACAGCAGCAGCCACTGCCACCTCATACACGGCTCCACGTCCCGACCCGCAACCTACTCAAACCTCAAGTGAACCCAAAACACCAGCAATGGCGAGCTTGGGTAAGTCGCGCCGAGCCGAGCCATCACGGACACCTTGCTGACACACCTCTCAGTCGCCATTCTCGACGTCAAGGGCAAGGTGGGCAGATCGCAGACCATGTGCCGATGCCAGTACGCTCACACCCCAGTCCCTCATCCAACGGTCGTACCGCGACGATGTGTCGCCGAGCTATGTCGACAAGTTCCTCCCCCTCATCCTCGACATGGAGGAGGAAGGCGTGACCGTCCAGCCATGCTTCACCGACGAGGGCATCAACTACATGCACGTCCGCCACAACAACCTGTATCGTGAGTGGGGGTGCTGCGCGTGCCGACGGCCGGCGGCGGCAGTGGCGCGCGCCTCCGAGATGGCGCTGACCACCCCAGTCCTTGCCCTCTCCAAACGCAACTCGAACGCGGCCGAGATCATCCTCTTCCTCCACCGCCTGATCGAGGTCCTCACCGTCTACGTCCAGACGGTCGAGGAGGAGTCGGTCCGCGACAACTTTATCATCATCTACGAGCTGCTCGACGAGTGAGTCGGCTGGCATGCGAGATCTGGGCCACAGCTGACAACCACAGGATGATGGACTTTGGCTTCCCCCAGACTACCGAGTCCAAGATTCTCCAGGAGTGAGCTAGCTCTTCACCTCGCACAGCTGACATCCAGGTACATTACACAAGAATCGCACAAGCTCGAGGTGCAGGTCCGCCCGCCCATGGCCGTCACCAACGCTGTGTCGTGGCGTTCCGAGGGTATCCGGTACCGCAAGAACGAAGTCTTCCTGGACGTTGTCGAGAGTGTTAACCTGCTCGTCAACGCTTCTGGAAACGTCATCCGGAGTGAGATTCTCGGCGCCGTCAAGATGAAGTGCTACCTCTCGGGCATGCCAGAGCTGCGTCTCGGCCTGAACGACAAGGTCATGTTCGAGTCGACTGGAAGGGGTAAGTTGCGCCTTTAGGAAGAGCGTGCTGGTACTGATACACCCCAGCGGCACGCGGCAAGGCTGTCGAGATGGAGGACGTCAAGTTCCACCAGTGTGTCCGCTTGTCGCGGTTCGAAAACGACCGCACCATCTCGTTCATTCCTCCGGACGGCGAGTTTGAGCTCATGTCGTACCGTCTCTCGACGCCGGTCAAGCCGCTTGTCTGGGTCGAGGCTAGCGTCGAGTCGTACCGCGGCTCCAGAGTAGAGTACATGGTCAAGGTCCGCGGCCAGTTCAAGCGACGTAGCACAGCCAACAATGTCGAGATCTACGTGCCCGTCCCCGACGACGCCGACAGCCCCAAGTTCAGGGTGAGTGGTCATTCTGAGGGCTCTGCATGCCCGAGTTGTGCTCGCTGACACGCCTCCAGGCATCGGTCGGCTCGGTCGTGTACGCGCCGGAAAAGTCGGCGTTCATCTGGAAGATTAAGCAGCTCGGTGGTGCCAAGGACTACCTCATGCGCGCACACTTTGGACTGCCATCGGTCCGCAGCGAGGAGATTGACAAGAAGACACCAATCTCTGTCAAGTTTGAGATCCCATACTTCACAGTGTCTGGAATCCAGGGTACGTGGAGCGAGCATGAGAGAAGGGCGCGCGCTGACACTGCACAGTTCGGGTACGTTGCTCTCCTCTGCCACTGACCGCGCCACTAACCCTCCCCAGTATCTCAAGATTGTGGAGAAGTCTGGATATGCTGCGTGAGTTGAGCTCGAGGGTGTACCAGGCGCAACCGCTGACTGGAATGCCAGGCTGCCATGGGTCCGCTACATTACTCAATCCGGAGACGACTACATCTTGCGCACGGTGAGCCTCGGCGGCGCAGGACGCGGACCCGCTGGGCACCACACTGACGGCGCCACAGCTCACCGACGCAAAGAGCTCGAGCATTATTGCGCCTCTTTGAGTGCACAACTCCTAGATCTCGAGGCGCGAGGCGTGGTCCGAGAGACTGGCGTCGCTGCTGCCAATACCACTGCACGACTAGATATGGGATACGAGTTTGTACATGCCGATGCCAATGGCATGTGCAGGGTGTGAGCGAGAGGGAGCGGGGCCAGTGGCATTCAGCCATGGATGCAGTCCGCCGGATACGGAGTGTTGTGTCGGTCGAGTGAGCCGAGGCGGCTTGCCTGTCCTTGGCGCGTCGTCGTGGTATGGCGGAAGGGAGCGTGCCGTGCAGCCAGCGGCGGCGCGGCGCTAGTGTGGATTTCGACGACGACTAGGATTGTGCACTACCCGCTCGGGGCCGCAAACGCGTCGAGAGGTATTGCCTGCTCGTGCTACTTGGGGCCACGCACGGAATTAACAGTGCGCGTTGATTGATTCTGTGCTGCCAAGCCGAGGGCGGTCTTCATGCCCGCGGTCTACGTGCGGGTCGTGGGTCGCGGCCGCTGTGCAGTGCAATGCAGTTGGGCCGATGTATGCATGCATCCGTGTCGTCGACTGTGCATTGCGCCGATGCTATTGTCGGCGGGCGATGCCATGCTGTGCAGGATGGCTGCTGGCCGTCGCGGTCGTCGCAGCAACATTGCATAGCCACGCGCCTCGCCGCGGCGGCGCGCCACGACGCTGCCAAAGGTGAGACGATGGCTGCGTGGTAGAGAGGCCTAGAGAGGCGCGCGCGCGTCAAACTTAATAACGTGTGCCGTTTGTGCTGGAGTGAGTGAGTGAGTGAGTGACTGGCCGCGTTTCCCCTTTGACCGCCGCGCGCCGCCGCCGCCGCCCAGTCGCCCTGGACTTTGCCCCCCCCCCGCAGGCGACACACTGTACTGGCAGCCAGCTGCCAGCAGGCCTTCCTTGCACCCAGCCAGCCAGGCATCCCAGCCAGCGTACCAGTGTCCCACCCACCCACCGCCTCCCACCCCCCCTTCCACCCTGCGTCCCTCACACCCCCCCCCGCCCCCCTTCTTACACCGACCTAGTGTTTCCTTCCTTCCTGCCTGGCAAGCAACGTCCAACATCGACATCTTTTTACACTCTCAACCACAACCTCATCGTTGCGACCAACCTTCTTCCTCCTTCATCAACCTACTCTCCCCTTCGCAACTGCACTCATCATGTCCGGCGAGATCAGGCGGAAGCTCGTCATTGTCGGTACGTATCGACTCGTCATCCACCACCACCACCCCCCCGATCCCACTCTCCCCCTCTCCCTCCCACCCACCCAACCACCCACCACCCACCCCTTCTATGCACAAGCGGGCGGCACGAGCACAACCACCAGCACCAGCATCAGCACCCACCACCACCCACCACCACCACCCAGCAGCACGAAACAAGACACGAGAGCAAAGCCCGTCCAGTCACCCCTACCCCTGTGTCTCTGTCTGCCCGCCCCCGCCTGCGGCGCAACCCAACACGGCGCCCACCACCACCACCCCATTCCACGCCGCCGCCAGCCGGCATACAACCACGCTCCCATCCACTCCACGCCGCGAAAACCACGCCGCAATGCATAGCTGACTGTGATTCCCAGGTGACGGCGCGTGCGGAAAGACGTGTCTGTGAGTGGTAACACGGGTTTTAACGCGCGACGGGCGGCGAGAGGCGCGCGTGACAAGTGCCTGCTGGCGCGGGCACCCACACCTGCCGACTGCGCGGCCGGCGGGCTTGTCGGTGGGGGAACAAACGGCGAGATCAGCCCACAGCGTCGATGTACACCAACGACACGTCGACAGTGCTGCTGCTGGCCGCCCCCGACTTCGACCCCGCCTCCGTCGCCGCTTGCGCTGGCGCGCGGGCACGCGTCTAGCACCAGCTGCTGCGCGGACGGCGCCGTCGCCGCCACCCTGATCTGATCCCCCATGCATCGCCACCCACCATACTAACCACCCTCCCTTTCCAGTCTCATCGTCTTCAGCAAGGGCATGTTCCCCGAGGTACGTGCGCCGCCTGCGCTCATGCCGCCAACCTGTGTTTGCGCGAATTGGCACTGATCCGTGGTCCAGGTCTACGTTCCCACAGTCTTTGAGAACTATGTTGCCGATGTCGAGGTCGACGGAAAGAAGGTTGAGCTGGCCCTCTGGGATACCGCTGGCCAGGAGGACTACGAGTGAGTGGCGACGGCGGAGCCGAAGCAAAGCGACACTTTGCTAATTCCTTCTCACAGCCGTCTGAGGCCTCTCTCGTACCCCGACTCGCACGTCATTCTCATCTGCTTCGCCGTCGACTCGCCCGACTCGCTCGACAACGTCCAAGAAAAGGTACGTGCACGAGGAGCTCGGTGCTCGGTGCTCGGTGCTCGGTGCTTGGGCAGACACGACGGAAGGCTAACGCACCCCCAGTGGATCTCCGAGGTTATGCACTTCTGCCAGGGCCTCCCCATTGTTCTCGTCGCATGCAAGAAGGATCTCCGTGACGACCCCAAGACTATCCAGGACCTCGCCCGTATGAACCAGCGCCCCGTCTCGCGCAACGACGGTGTCGCCGTCGCCCAGAAGATTGGCGCCCAGGGCTACGTCGAGTGCTCGGCCAAGACTGGCGAGGGTGTCAAGGAGGTCTTCCAGGTGGCCACGCGCCAGGCCTTGACCATTGTCGTAGGTCGTAACCGGCAACATCATACTGACGGACGCAGAACGGCAAGAAGAGGAACGGCAAGGGCGGCAAGAAGGGCTGTGTCGTTCTCTAATCGGCTCTTGTAACCCTCTGCAAGCTTTCACAGTCCTTCTTTGTACTGCTACGCGTCTTCTCGTTTCTCTCGACTATTACGCCCGTCCTCTCATCAACCCCTTGTCTATTGCGTCGATGCCATGGCCCTAGACACACGATCAATGATACCATGCGTGTCTGAACCACCGTTGTCACGACGATGGCCCTGGATTCCCATTGGCATTTCGTCTCCCTATCCCCCACCCATCCCTATTGCTCTCCCCCCCTCCCCTTCCTACACCACCCTCGTAAGCCTGCAAATGCCAGGTCTGATGTTATGAGTCACGAGTTGCGGGGCGGCGTGTGCAAGCAGGGTGGTGTCGTCGTGGACTTGTCGGTGGATCTATGGTAGGGAGGGGTAGTATGTTTAAGGGTGCCCGTTGTTACTGTGGGCCTAAAGTCAGGGGGCGGCGGTCGGGGGTCGAGGGTGCGAGGGCGACCGGCGAGATTGGCAGTTGATGGGGAAGGGGGTTGCGTTTCCAGGGCGAGCGAGGTGGTAGTGGTGTGCATTGAAGGTAGGCAGGCCTGGCCAACGACGCGTCGGCGTCGTCGTGCGTGCGTGCGGGTGTGCGTGCGTGCGTGCGTGCTGTAGCGGTAGCGGTTAGGAGGGCTAGTCGGAGCTTGCTGTAGTGGGCGGGCAGAGTGGCTGAGGGCTGAGGGCTGAGAGCCGGGCGGCGTTCGGCGACACGTGGGCGTGATGTGCAGAGCGCCAGCAGAGTCGCCGCGACGTGCCCGCCCGCCGCGCCCGCCGCAGGAATCTGGCCCAGGGAGGGGAATGCAGCGCGCAGGGCGAGCAGGGATGAGTGAGGTGCGCCGACGAGCCAGAGCCAGCGCTCATCGCCCGCCCGCCCGCCGTCTTGGCGGGGCCCATTGACTGACCGCCCAGCACAACTCGCCACCAACTGCACACGGCAGACGGCATCACAAAAGCACAACACAACAAGTCGTCAGTCGTCAGTCATCCAAACCCCATCGCACAACAATGGCAGAGTCTACGGCCGCGCATGCGCCGGTCGACGCTGCGACGCCAACAGCGCCAGAAGCGCCAGAACAGCCAGAGGCACAAGCCAGCACCGCGGCCCAAGCATCGTCCTCGTCCTCACCCGTGCAGGTCGTCGACCTCACCTCGCCGCCGCGCGCCGTGCCCTCGCCCCCGCCAGCACCCACACCTGCACCACCCGCACCGAGTATCAGCACGGACGCGGGCTCGGAAAGCAGCTCGCAGGCGCACGTCGTGTCGCTCTCGTCACCAGACACCAACGGGCACGAGGGCGAGCAGGCCACTGCAGACGACCACGACGACGAGCCCTCCTCACCAACCCCGCCCGCCGCCTCGTCCCCCTCCAAGCTGCCCGCCTCGCCTAGCAAGCGCACGCTCCCGCCCCTCGCGATGGCCGAGAGCCCGCCGCGCCGCAGCAGCCTGCACCACCTCGCGCCGCGGCGGCCCGCGCTGTCCCTCGTCACGCCTGGGGCCGGCACGCCCGCCGCGCGCTCGGCAGGGGGCGCGTCGACGTTGACGCCGCCGCCGGCCCCGGCCAAGGCGCCGCCCGGCGCGCTGCGCGCCGCGGCCGACGTGGCCGAGTTTGACCCGTTCGCGACCCCCGTCCCCGGCCCGGCGAGGGAAGAGGCGACGCCGACGCAGGCGCGCGCGAGCCGCACCGCCACCCCCGAGACGCCCGCGTCCCGCCGCCGCATTGTGCGCGCCGAGTCTGGCGACGCCGAGACGGCCAGCACGTCCGACGAGCCAGTGTTCAACTTTGCCGGCTTTCTCAAGGACCTGCGCTCGCGCCCCGCTGACCCGATCGCGCGCTATCTCAAGAGGTGGGTTGGGGTGTGGGTGGGGCTGGAGCGCGACTGACGTCTGCAGCTTTCTGACAAACTTTGCCAAGAAGCCGTTCACGATCAACGAGCAGATCAAGCTCGTCCGGGATTTCCTGAGTGTACGTGGTGCAAGTGGACACGGCTCACGACCCAGTTTATCGCAGAAAAGATGAGCACCGTCGAGCCGTGGAAGTCGCAGTCGCCAGCAGAGTTTGACAACGCACTCGAGGCCATGGAGAAGCTCGTCATGAACCGCCTGTACCCCTTCACTTTCACCCCACAACTCACAAACGGCCAGACAATCACCACCGACGACCTCGAGCGCGACGCCGTGTTCGAGCAGCGTGTGCGCCTGTTCAGCTGGGTTCGCGGGTACCACCTCGACGTGCCAGAGAACGAGGCGACGCAGGGCTTCCTCGGGTTTGCAGAGCAGGAGCTGCTCAAGATTAACCATTACAAGGCGCCACGAGACAAGATGATCTGCATCCTCAACTGCTGCAAGGTCATCTTTGGCCTCATCCGACATACGGCCGGCTCGGACGCGACGAGCGCCGACGCCTTTGTCCCCATCTTAATCTTTGTCGTCCTCCGCGCCGCGCCAGAGAACATGCTCTCCAACATCGAGTACATCTCGCGCTTCCGTAACGCCGAGAAGCTCCAGGGCGAGGCGGGCTACTACCTGTCGAGTCTGCAAGGCGCAATCCAGTTCATCGAGACGATGGACGCGTCGAGCCTGTCAAACATTACGCAGGAGGAGTTCGAGTCGAACGTGGAAAAGGCGATCCAGGAGCTGCCCAGTTCGCCGTCGTCGCCGCGCGCGCGCTCGTCCATACCGACCAACAACGACGTCTCGCCGTGGGCCACGACGCCAGGCGAGGAGCCGGCGCGCCAGCTCGCGCTGCCCGCGACGGCCGCCGCGCTCGACGGCACCAAGCGCTTCTTCCAGCGCACGGGCGACGCGGCAAAGGAGGCCGTCTCGCGGCCGCTCAACACGATCAGCAAGATCCTCCAGGACATGCAGCAGCAGGCGACGCAGGAGAGCGGGAGCGAGAGCGGCGACGACGACACGGTCGACCGCTGGGCGCCGGGCGGGCCGCGCGACAGGCAGCACGAGCACCGCGCCCACAACCCGCACGGCTCGATGCCCGTCGCCGTCCCGTCCCCGCAGCACATCCACGGGCGCGGCGAGCCGGCGCCGCCGAGCCATCTCCTCGCCCAGCTCGGCATCTCGCCCGGCGACCCGACCCCAAGGTATGTGGCCGGTTGTGGCTTTGCTGACCGCCCAGTGGGACGCCGCGCGAGCCGACACCAGACTACGCCGCGCAGATGCACCACACACTCGAGGCCAGCCACGAAGAGTATGCGCGCGAGCAGGCGCGGGCAGCAAACGTCATGACCCTGCATCAGATGTTCCCGGCCCTCGACGAGGAGATTGTCGACGCCGTGCTCTACTCGTGTGGCGATGACCTCGGACACGCCATTGACAGGTGGGTTGGGTTGTGCGCGCGAGCTGACGGCCAGGCTGCTGGAGATGTAGCCGGGCTACCATCGCGACGACCGACCCCACGACCCACTCATGCCCTCGGCACCCTCTACCTGCACACTAGGATATCCTGATATACACTCATGCATGCATGGCGACGGCGCTCGCCGGGCGTGCCGTGCCGCTCATTCTCTAAATCGCCCGCATGCCCCCCCACTCAGCAGCAGCCCCGCCCCGCCGCGCCGCGCCGCCAATAGTATAGAGATGAAGATGAAACCACGCGTCTAGAGGAGGACCTGGTTGGCCGCATTCTTGGAGAGAGACTTGTTGGGCAGGACAATGCACGAGCGGACGTGCGTCTCGGGCAGGACCTGGACGTCGGACGCGAGGACCGAGACGGAAATCTTGCCCTTGACCTCGGTCTCTGGCTCGGGCTCGCCGTCGACACGCGCCCACTGTCCGAGCGTAGAGTTGGAGCCGACAATGGCGTTGACGACGACGGCGTGCTTGTCGATTGTGCTGTTGTCGAGGATGATGGCGTTGACGACACGCGCACCCTCGCCCAGGAAGACGTGCGGGCCAATGGCAACGTTGGGGCCGACCTTGGCGCTCGGGTCGATCGTCGCCGTGGGGTGCACGTACACTGGTGCAGTGATGTTGGGGCCCTTGGTCAGCAGGTCGGGGTGCGTCTTCTCAAAGCGCTGCAGGTAGAGGGCGTTGGCCGTGACGGCCGAGCTGGGTGTGAGTTGAGAGCGCGGACTTCTCAACTCACGCAGCAGTCTTGATCTGGCGCCAGAAGTCTTTGCTCTCGTAGACGTAGAGCTTCTTGGCCGCGGCCAGGCGCTCGATAACGTCCTGCTCGAGCTGGAGGTTCTCGTCGAGGACGACGAGGGGGTCCTCACTGAGGCGTCAGCAGCAGTCACCTGAAGGCAAAGGCCATCTCGGCCTTGGAGCCGCGACTCACGCTGCCCGGGCCGTCTTCTCGTCCATGGCGACCTTGATCTCGTCAAAGAGCGCCTTGTCGAACACTGCGGTGTGAGCACTAGCCAAACAAGTAGCCGCAAGTAGCGCTGCCGATCCGGGCGAGCCACGCGCCACGCCTCGCCCAGCCACACTCACGGTAGACACCACCGTTGGCCGTGTTGGAGATCCAGCCCTGGGGCTTCTCGACATAGTGGAGCACCTGGGCGGTCTCGGGGTCGTGCACAATCGAACCGTAGCGCGTCGCGACCTCCTTCTTGACGGGCACGCCCATGATGGTGCCGACGCCGCGGTGCTTGTTGTGCACCTCGAGCAGCTCTGCGAACGGGAAGCTTGTCGCAATGTCAATGTTGCAGATGAAGATGTGCTGCGGGACTGGTGCGCGCAGGATCGAGTCGCGGAAGTGGTACAGGCCGCCGGCGGTTCCCAGCGAGCGGTACTCTGGGAGGTAGCTGCGTGGGTTGGGTGGTTAGAACGTGGGAGTGGGAAGCACGATGGCCGCGACGGCGACGGCGACGGCGATTGGAATCGCGCCCAGAGCTGAACGCACCTGATCTTGATGTTGGGGAACTCGCGCTGCGCCTCACGCACGAACGGCGCCATGACCGAGTCCTCGTAGAAGCCGACGAGGAGCACCTCGGTCAGACCGGGCACCTGTGCGAGCGCGGCGAGGGGATGCCACACCATGGGCTGCGGGGTGGGTTAGTTTTGGCGCGCGCCCGTCGTCGCAAGCCGGCACCTACCTTGCCAGCGATGGGGAGGAGGGGCTTGGGGCCTGGCCATGGTCAGCAAGTGCCCCGCATCGTCGTCGTCGTCAGCCGCTGCTGCTGCAACTCACAGTCGAGCGTCAAGGGTCGCATACGGGTACCCTTTGAGGGCCCGCCGACGAGGATTACGCCCTTTGTGACAGACATGGAGGGCGATGCGTGGTGTTGTGGGTGTGGGTTGGCGGTTGAGGGGTCGGCGCGATGGAGATGCACGCGCGTGTGTGTGTGTGTGTGTGTGGGTGTGTTGCAAGTGTTGTTGCCCACGAGGGTTGTTGTTGGCGACGAGGAGTGCGACGGGTAGTTGGAATATTACTTTGGACCAGTTGGACGAGATTATGCCGTCCTAGTAGGGGTGGGTGGGCCATACGCGTCCAACCGTCTCACGTAGCGAACGTGGAGGGGGGCTTCGTCGAGGGAGGCCAGCCGCCAGTCAAGCGCAGCCAGCCAGCCAGCCAGGCATAGTGACGTCGTATTGGTCCAGCACGGACTCGAGTCACGTGGTTTAAGCCCCTGAACGCGCCGCCTGGCGCGCTAGATTGCCTTTGGGCCCTCTGTATTAGACCTGACTTTGTTCCCGCCCTATTCACTAATACCGGCGATCACTTGGGTCAACCAACACCTGCATGCGGGGCCGGCCAGGAAGAGTATAGTGGGTCGGCCATCAACGTGTGCAAGGTAGGTAGGTAGCCACTGCCGCGCTGCCAAGGTATGACGACGCCTGCGACACTTGCTGCTGCTGCTAGATTAGTGCATTGCGGCTGCGGCATCGACCAACTGATGCCACACGCCTGCCTCGTTGACCGGGACAGGCGTGAGCTTGTTTTCCTTGTCCCAGCCACAAGGCGACATGCATCGTGTGCGTGTGTGTGTGCAAGAGGTGCGCAATCGCATCGCCTCGCCTCCATGGCTACTGCCGCATCTATTGCTGCATTGCATGCCCCACGCCCACTGCCGCCGACGCCGCCAGCGTTGGCTTGGTTGCCTGAACGCCGTGCCGCTACAAAGCCCTTATTACCAAACTAATGGCGAGGTTGACTTGGGCCCCTAATGGCCAAGCTGCCCAGCTGCCCGCCGGCGCCACGCTGTCAAGTTGGACCTGAGACGAGACGGATCCCCGGCCAGCCATTGTCGCCTCTTTCCTGATCGGGTAATTGTCACTGCACGTTGGGTGGGTTCGGGTCTGTGCAAGTAAAGCTGAGAGTGGGCGTGCCTGGCAGACTGGCTGGCGCTCTCCTCCCTCCTCGACACCGCCGCCGCCGCCGCCGTTTACCTGGTCGCTCGCCGGTTGCATCGTCGTCTCCTCCCTCCACAGTGTGCGTGTGCGTGCGTGTCAGCCGCCGCCTCGTCCGCCGCCGTTGCACCCTTTGTCCTTCCTTGCCCCCCTTTTGCCCCTTCGCCCTTGTCCGATCTCCCAGTCATCGTTTTCGCAGTGTGCTTTCTGTCCGGCGCTCGCTTTGCTTACTACAAACCCTTGAGCAACCCTTCTCCCCCTTCCCCTCTCCTCTCGTGCCCAGCCCCGCCTCCGCCGCCGCTGTTGGGTTTCTTGGTCGGTCAACAACACGACGACGACGACAGACGACGGCCATTGATACCACCCACCCAGTGGTCAAGCCGAGTGAGCGAGCCAGAGTCAGAGTGACGGCACCACGTCGCACCAAAGCACACGGCACGGCGAACAACACGCATCACCCACACCCACACCGGCCCACAGCTCCCACCACACCACACACACTACCACCCCACCAAAACGACGCTACTGCGACTACCAACCATCACACACCCCACCCCACCTTCTCCCATTTCTCCATTCATTCCTATTCATTCATCATCCTTGTATCCATTGCCATCGGGCACATTACTACCAAACTCGACGGCTCTGTACAATCACTTTCTACCCATCCAACGACGACGGCTTTTCTCACAAACCCACATACGTCACGAGCAGACGGCGGCCCCCGAATAGGCGCAGGACAGCAGGACACACCCAAACCAAAACTCGGGTTATAGTCTGATCTCTTCCTCTCGTCCCATCTCGCCCCCCGACTCCTCCGCCCACAATGCCCGTCTTTGTCACGGCCATCCACACTTTCGTCGCAGAGCACGGCGACGAGCTCGAGTTCTCGGCTGGCGAAAAGATCGAGGTCCTCGAAAAGGACGACGCTTTCGGAGACGGATGGTGGAAGGTGCGTGTCTGAGCTGCGTGGGTCCGCTCGTGCGACGGCGGGCGGAACGTCAAACCAGAGCCCAACGTCCACCCGCGGTTTGTGTGAATCACTCGGCTGATTTGTCATTAGGGTCGCAACACAAAGGGAGAGGAAGGCCTCTTCCCGGCTACCTACATCTCTGATGATCCAGAGGATGCAGCAGCGGCGACAGATGCAAACGACGACGGCCAGGCCGACACGCCCATCCCAGTCCCGGCCTCGCCGCCAAAGAACAATGACAAGCAGCGCATTGTCACGCCAGAGCCCGAGAAGCCAAGCATCACTTCGAGCAACGGCCTGCTCGCATCGCCGTTTGCTGCCGTCCCCGACAACAACGACCAGGCGCGCCCAGTCATCAGAAACAGCCTCTTGGACGTGACCGGTGCTCCCCCCTCGGCCCTCCCCGTTTCCAAGGGCGGCCACAATGTCATGGGCAGCACTATCGGCGAGGTGCAAGAGGCAATCGACACAATCTCGACCCCTAAGGGCGTCCAGCTCAAGGACCCTCAGGAGAAGGCGGCCGCCGCTATCGCCGAACGGGACGAGGACGATGACGAGGACGATGGTCCTATCGGCATCGCCTCGGACACACGTGCCCGCCTCGCCGAACAGGCCAAGCTCGCCAATGATGAGCGCGACAGGCAACGTGAGAGCGGCCCCGTCGCCGATCTCATCTACTCGGACGAGAGTGATGATGACGAGCCTGTTCATCACACCCACCCTATTGGGGGAATCAACACCCTGAACGGACACTCCCAGTCTGTCACTCCGACCATTGTAGAGCACCCTGATGACGCCGAGCTCTCGCCGCCATCGACCGTCAAGCACTCGGAGCCCGTCGTCCCCACCCCGGTGCAGCTTTCAGACAACGCTCCGCCGGCAGTCGCTGCAGCCCCGGCGGTGGAGCCAGCGGTGCCTGACACTACGGCAAAGTCTGCTGACTCGACGGCGGTCGGCTCAGGCTCGCACGTCGGCATCGGCGCTGGTGCTCTCGCAGCTGGTGCAGCTACGACTGGCGCCGCTGCATTCGCGGCCTCGCACATTGCGTCGACCCGCAGTGCGCAGGACTCGGCTGGTACGACTCCCCAGGCTCCTCCCCCGCCCGCGGCGGAGCCGGCTGTTATCCCGTCGCCTTCGACCCGCACCTCGTCGCTGCACGCTACAAACTCGCCCATTATTCCGCCCGTCCCGCTCGCGGCCGGGCCTGCTGCCTCGCAGACGCCCCCGCCCCAGGAGGCCCCCCAGCTGCAGCCTTCGGCTATCCCTGCCACCCCTCCTGTCGCCGCTCCGACTGCCACGGCCACGTCGTCTGCCGCCGTGACCCCGAAGGACGGCACCGCTCACCGCGCTCCTGCCACGCCCCCTTCTATGTGGACTGTCGAGGACGTCATCGAATGGGCCAAGAGCAAGAACTTTGACCAGTTTGTCTGTGACAAGTTTATCGAGCACGACATCTCCGGTGACGTCCTGCTCGAGCTCGACGCCAACCTGCTCAAGGAGCTCGACATTCCCCAGTTTGGCAAGCGTGTCCGTATCGCCCAGGCCATTACCGAGTTGCGGCGTCCCCAGTCGGTGGCCTCATCGAACCAGCCTTCCCCGCACCCCAACAATGACCACAGCAGCCACACCAGCAGCCAGGGCTCGCGCAACTACACTGCTCCCCCGAGCTCGTTTGCCCAGCCGTACGCGACCCCGCCCATGTCGCAGTCGTCGGACGACACGCCTCACTCGGCGTGGTCGCACGGACGCAAGGTCAGCATGACCCCGACCACCCAGCCAATTGATGAGGTGAACGCGGTTGAGCCGGCTCCTGCTCCTGTCCAGCAGCGCGTGAATGGCAGCAACGGTACGAGCGTCAATGGCACCCCGGCTACCAACGGCCACACTCAGTCGCGCTCCACGTCCTCGATCCCTGCCAGCCCTGCTACTGGCAGCTCGGCCACGCTCAAGGACAGCGGCCTTGCCAAGCGCGAGTCGACTGGTTCCCTTACGCACAAGCGCAACAAGGGCAGCCTCGACAAGACGGATCGTCTCAGCTTCTTCGGTCGCAACCGCAAGCCTCCTCCCGCAGGCTCGGGTCCCCTCTCGCCCGTTGGCTCGGACCGCAGCGGTTCGCGTCTCGGCTTCTCGCACAGCAAGCCTGCCACCACGACTATTGCCGCGGCCGCCCCTGAGCGTCGCATTTCGAGCAGCACCAGCCAGTCTGCCGAGCCTGTCGGTGCTGCCCTTCGCCAGATTGGCAAGCCCGACAAGGTTGGCTACCTGAAGAAGCGTGGTGAGCGATACAACACCTGGAAGCCGCGGTACTTTGTCCTCAAGGGCTCGCACCTGTACTACCTCAAGAGCGAGGGAGAGGACCGCGTCAAGGGCCATATCGACCTCAAGGGTCACCGTATCATTGTGGACGAGAGCGCCAACCCGGGCAACTACGGCTTCCGCCTCGTCGGCCCCGGCAACGAGAAGCCCCACTACTTCTCGTCTTCGGACCAGAGCGAGCTGCGCGACTGGATGAAGGCTCTGATGAAGGCGACCATTGCCCGTGACTACACTGTTCCGGTCACGTCGTCGTGCAACATCCCGACGATCCCCTTGGCGGAGGCTCAGGCTCTTCAGCCCCGTCCCCCTAGCCCTGCTCAGCGAGACGCTGCTCAGCGCGCCAACCGCCGTGAAAACGTCAACCAGCTTACTCCCCGTGACGCTAGCGTGCTCGTAAGTGACAATCGCCTGTAGCTGGCAATCAGTTGCTGACACACCCAGATGAGCTTAGATACCACCGGTAGCACACGGCGGACCACGAGTGGCCTCATGCCTACTCCCTCGCGTCCCAGCAGAGACACGCGCCGGGCCTCGACTGCTGAGCGAAGTGCCGGCCGACCAAGCGTGAGTCGAGACTGACGTGTCTTTACACCACCCACTGACACATATCCAGATCGGCTCGTACTACCCCCCAGAGGATGAGCACCAGGCCGAGCTTCTCACTTGGGTCAACAAGACGTTGCCACCCCAGTACCCCCGAGCTGCTCAGTTTCCAAACTCGTTCATTTCGGGTGAAGTCATCTTCCTGCTCGTCAAGCACCTTTCGGGTATTGAGCCGAAGCC
This sequence comes from Vanrija albida, assembly GCF_041260175.1. Taxonomy (NCBI): domain Eukaryota; kingdom Fungi; phylum Basidiomycota; class Tremellomycetes; order Trichosporonales; family Trichosporonaceae; genus Vanrija; species Vanrija albida. Next base: position 3,332,740 of record NW_027191420.1, on the reverse strand, counting down.
TCCCGTCCCATCCTCTGCTTTCGCCCCCGACCCGACTGGGTACCCCAACGTCGAGGGCCTGTTTGCCATGATGGACGGCGTCATTGACGCGGGCATTGACAGCGCTGGCGTGAGCCTCAACGACGTGCGCGCTGGCGACGCGACTGCGATTACCAACCTTCTCGACAGCGTGCGCAGCTGGGCACGAACGAAGGGCGTGGCATAGGGTTTGACTGGCACCTAGGAGACACCGAAAAGGACTTGGCTTAGATTATAATCATGCTGTAACTGGTATCGACCACGAGCAATTGCAAGGCTTCCCCCACAAACGACTCTACGCTTGCCAGACAAGACTGCACCCCCACCGCCACACGCCACCACGATAATGTCTGGATCTGAGCTCTTAGTACCCCGTGCGACTGCGACAGACTGTTTCTCTCACACACAAACACTCTCTTTCCTCTCTCTCTCGCTCTCTTTTCCACCCAAACTCCACCCGTAGGCCGTGACCCTGGTATGATAGAAAGTGTTGGATGATATGCACTTGATTGCGTGCCGACGCTAGCTACCACATTTTCTATAATGTGAAACGGGAAACGATTGTCAGGCTGCTGTCAGGGCTGTAATGTGGATCGGAGGGTTTCGAAGCGGGCGGGCGATGAGGCCGCCTTGCTGCCTGTCTACCCCGTCGTCGTTCCCGGCCTGTGCGCTTGCTGTTCTGTGCCGTGCCAGTGGGGGGGCGTGCCACGGTTAGTACGACGACGACGAGGATGTGCAAGGTTCGGAAGCGGCAGGGACGCGCGGATGGTTCCGGGATGGGAGGCAGTGTGCCTCAAACGAGACTGACTGGAAAGAGACGAGATGGACGAGCCGTGTCAGGGGCGACGAGCACATGGAGCCTGCCAGCCTGCCAATGGATGTCTGTCCGCACGCGTCGATTCACACTGCTTTTGAACGGCGAGGGCAGAAAAGAGCGACGGCGGTAGAAGTGAGATTCAGGGCCGTGGCCGCAAAATTAGGATCCAAAGTGTATTGAGTGTGTAGGACGGGTCGCTCAGGGAAACGGAAGCGGCGCACAGACCCAGCGCGCGACGAGCGAAGGGAGGGGAGGGTGAAGAAAAAAAAAAGTTGGGCACAGAGTGGACGGCGCGGCGAGGCGCGACTCGCTCTGCCTGGCGTCTCTGGCGTCGCTGGCGTCTGCCGTCAACACTGGCGGCGTACGATAGACGGCGCCGCGCTTGACCTGCCTGCCGTGCCGCCCCCGCCCCGCCCGCCCCGTCCGTGCCTTTGGCTCAGTCTGGCGTTCGCCCGCCGCCGCCGCGCGCCGCATCCGTCTAGCGCCAGTCGCGCGCCAGTCGAGCCAGTCCAGTCTGTCGCTCACCGCCCCGCCCGCCCGCGCGCCCAACTCATTTGCCCAGTCCCGCCCACCCCTGGCCTGCCTCTCTGTCGCCAGCCAGCAAGCCGTCACCGTTTCCCTTTTAGATAATCCCAGTCGGATTGCGACTTTCTCTCTTCTCTTCATACCCATCCTCTTCACCAAAATGTCTACTAGCACCAGCACTGTGAGTGGCCTCGACGACGCGGTGGGGTGTGTGTGCTGCCCCGCGCCGGAGCCCACGGCTTCGGCTGGGCCCGCGTGCTGCGGACGCACGACGCGACTGGCCTGCCCGGCTGTCGCGCTGTCGCGCTGCACTGCAGCACACACCCCGCCTACGTGCCGCCCCCACCGTCACGCAGCGCTCACACACACACAGGAGAAGATCACCGAGGTCGGCCACAACCGCTTCGGCTTTGACTCGCGTATCGAGGTCGAGACGCTCCGCTCGCTCTACCTCGTGAGTGTTGATCGCTGTTGATAGTCAGCCCCGCGCCGTCGACGTGGCACGTGCTCGCAGTACCTGGCGGAAGGAGGCATCCTTTTTTTCTTCCTCTGTCATCCATCCAACAGAGGGGTCGTGGATGGCGAGCGAGCGCGCTTGCCTGACCTGACGCGACCGCACACGCGCACTGTTGTCACTTTTCTGCACAGCACGGTAACCCCACCCCCACCCCCGCGCCTATCGAGTTATCAGCTCGCTCGCGCCAGGGCAGCTGCCTGCGGGCAGAAGCCCGCCCGACGCGCCGCGCAAGCCAGGCTGAGGGGAGGGGAGCCAGAGCGGGGCTGCCATTCGTCTTTCTTTGTTGCCCACGGCTTATGCTTACACGACGCTCAGACCCCCGGTTACATCAAGTCGGGCGACAAGACGACCCATGTCGGCGCCCCCCACAAGGACTACGGCACCGAGTCGGTCTACGACAAGGACTCGAACAAGATCCAGTACACGACCTTTGCCAAGTTCCCCCCCGTCCGCCTCCTCCCCAACTCTGAGCGCAAGCGCATCCTCGTCACTGGTGGTGCCGGTTTCGTCGGCTCGCACCTTGTCGACCGCCTGATGCTCCTCGGCCACGAGGTCACTGTCCTCGACAACTTCTTCACCGGCTCGCGCACCACTGTCTCGCACTGGGTCGGCCACCCCAACTTTGAGATGGTTCGCCACGACGTTGTCGAGCCCTTCCTCATCGAGGTCGACCAGATCTACCACCTTGCCTGCCCTGCCTCGCCCCCCCACTACCAGTACAACGCCGTCAAGACTATCAAGACGTCGTTCATGGGCACCCTCAACATGCTCGGTCTCGCCAAGCGTACCAAGGCCCGTTTCCTCATCACCTCGACCTCGGAGGTCTACGGTGACCCCGAGGAGCACCCCCAGCGCGAGGACTACTGGGGCCACGTCAACTGCATTGGCCCCCGTGCCTGCTACGACGAGGGCAAGCGTGTCGCCGAGACCCTCACCTACGGCTACCAGCGCCAGGACGGCGTCGACGTCCGTGTTGCCCGTATCTTCAACACGTTCGGCCCCCGCATGAACCCCTACGACGGCCGTGTCGTCTCCAACTTTATTCTCCAGGCCCTCAAGGGTGAGGACATGACCGTCTACGGCGACGGCTCGCAGACCCGTTCGTTCCAGTACGTTCACGACCTCGTCGACGGCCTCATTCTCCTCATGAACGGCCCCGAGACCCGCCCCGTCAACATTGGCAACGGCCACGAGTTCACCATCCTCGAGTTCGCCGAGGCTGTCCGCGACATTGTCGAGGAGATCCAGAAGGAGGAGGGTGTCGCCAACCCCAAGCGCGTCAACATTATCCACAAGGAGCTTCCCACCAACGACCCCCAGCGTCGTCGCCCCGACACCACCCGTGCCAAGGAGACCCTTGAGTGGCAGCCCCGCTGGGCCGTCAGGCAAGGTGTCGAGGAGATGGTGCGCTACTACCAGTCGCAGATTGCCCAGGGCAACATCTAAGCGCGCGCACACATCTCTCGCACTAGCTAGCTTATGCTTTGGTCCGGCCTCTGGGACATTGCTATGCGTTTCCTATAGATCGTTATACCATATGCCACATTCATTGGGACATTGCTGCATTGCACAGTGGATTGCCCAGTTGCCCAGTTGGGTGAAACGCGTCGGCGCGTCGGGATGAACGCGACGGGGCTGGGCGGGGGCACGGGCTTGAGCGTGGGAGAAACGTGACGAGAAGGGGGAGCTGTGGTCATTGGATGCATAAGTGGTGGGCGGGATCGGATAGGAGGGGGGGGCAAGGGGGTCAGGTGGGCTGGGTAGTCGTGTCGTCGTGTCGCCGTTGTCGTCGACGGGGCTGAATTGGAGCTTACAGAGGAGTCGAGGGTGCGTCGTGCACCAGTGGGCAGTGGGTGCGAGTGGGCGGCGTAGGCGTAGGCGTAGGCGGGTGCGGTGCGGTGCGGTGACTCGGCGACGTGCGCCGTGCCAACTCGCGGGAATGCCAGTCGTCGTCTGTCGGCTGGCTCGGGTTCAGGATCCAGGCTGGGAGGCAGTGTTTCAGCAGGTGGGGCAGGTGGGGTTGTCAGAGCAACACGTCGGGCGGGTGTGGGTGTGGGTGTGCATGCAGGCTGCCACGACAGCTGGGACACGCTCGCTTCTATGTATGGCCGTGTGCGCTGGGTGACGGGCAACGATGGCGCCGGCGGCGCCAGCGGCGACGGCGGCCAAGGCGGGCAGCGGTAGCCTGGCAGGCAGGCAGCGTTGCGGGGTTGCCGACCGCCGCGCCCGCCGCTGCTGTGCTGCTGCTACTGCTGCGCCGCTGCGGCGCTGTGCGGTTGTGTTGCGGCGCGCGCGCCAAGCAACGACTATTACAATCTTGTTAATCGAGCAGTGGATGGCCGAACTGGACTCGACTACATTCATTCCATTCCACGACTACCTCCACGACGAGCAGCACGCCGCCGTCGCCGCTGATTCCAACTCTCTCACTCGACCTTTGCACCTCACACCTCACACACCCCTCCTCCTTTGCTTCTCCCGTCTTCTCCCACCCCCACCCCCCACCTCCCACGCATACATCCGCACGCACGCCCAACGCACAGCACAGCATAGCATACCCCCACCACCCCACCAAATGAGCTCGACTCCCATCCGGCAGCCCCGCGGCCCGCCGTCGGCCGCGCTGCCCCAGGCCTCGTCGTCGACCGTGAGCGCCGGCCCGCCCGCGCCCGACGCCGAGAGCCTCCTAAGGCGGAACAAGACGCTCGCCAACCCGCGCTCGGCGCAGGCGCCCCAGCAGGCCTTTACGCCCTCGCCCGCCGACCAGCGCCGCTCGGTCGCCGTCTTCTCGCCCGCTGCCGCTGCGGCGCTCGCTGGCGCCGGCAACACGCAGCAACAGCAGCAGCAGCAGCCGAGCAACGCCGGAGCCACAGACCCAAGGTACCGCTCCGGCTCGTTCTCGGGCCTCGCGGGCTCGGCCGTGCCCCCCGCCGTGCAGATGCAGATCAGCCAGGCCGACGCCGGCCTCGTCCGCCGCCGCTCCGGCCGCGAGTTTGCACAGCACAACCGCACCGAAGAGACGCTGCTCGAGACTGAGCTCGCTGAGGAGTACGACAGCACGGCGACGGAGCGCAGCACCTGGGGCAAGGCGAAGGGGCTTAGCCGCCAGAGCTCGCTTCCATCACGAAGGCGTGAGTCACTCTGCCAGACAATGACCAGCCGCTGACGACGGTGATACCTGCTTCTCTTGCACACTCACACCGCTTTGCCCACACCTCTGCGCACACCTGCCCCTCTGGACCTCGACTGCACACATCCCCCTCTCGACCCCGCAGTCATGCCCAACGGAGGTGTCAACCCCGGCCTGTTCACACCAAGCGACGCGCCCGCAATGCCCAACGTCAATGCCCAGTTCGAGGGCGCCGGCAGCATGCAGCCGCCACCTGCGCCACCTCCTCGCCCGCCCCGTCGTGTCTACCACCCCAGTATTGACCAGTCGCCAGTGTCGCCCAATTCGGCAGCCCAGCAGCTCCAGATGCAGCAGCAGGGCGGCCACTCGCGCAGCCACTCGCACACAAACTCGCTCTCGTCGCTCAACGTCGACTATGGCCACCAGCCCTTGTCGGCCACCTCGCCCATCGCGCCCAGCAGCGCCGGCCACAGCAACGCTGCGACAGCGGGTGGCGCTGGCGTATCGCGCACCCAGAGCCTTCGCGCCCAGGCGCAGGCGTCCAACAACTCGATTGACATTTCAAACCTAGGCCGAAGTGCCAGTATGAGAGCCCCCGGCGAGCTCTCGTGGACTCGCATCGGACAGGGTCACACGTCGCCGCCGCCCCACCACCCCTTCAGTGCCGCGACGCCGCCCCGCCCCGGCCAGTCCAACCTGCCCCCATTCCAGTTCCCTCCGGTCGACGACTCGGACCTCATCGAGCCCACCGACCTCAAGCGCCATCAGTCCCTCACCCAGGGCTATGGCTCGTCGAGCCGTGTCCGTGAGCGTCTCGAGCGATCTCAGGCACTCCTCAGCCTCGAGCAGCGTGAGGACCTCCGTCGCCACCTCGCCGCGTCGCCCCAAGGTACTGGCTCGCAGAGACATTCTCGCCAGCTCTCCGAACTCGGCATCGAGGACTCGCCCACCAACCCCATTCAGCGCAGCGTCTGGACGCCGGGTGTCACTGGCCCTGGTGCCAACGACGGTTGGTCCCACAACGCCGCCCTCCAGCTCCAAGAGGCACTTGACGCCCTCACCCTCAATCGCGACCCTACAGTTGCCACGCCCCCTGCCCACCCAGGCGACGAGCCTGCCTGGGTCACCAACCTCGTCGGCATGCCCGGCCAGCCGTCACAGCAGCAAGCAAGGGGCAACTTTGGCTGGGACGACAGAGATCCGGCTCTACGCGCCGCAGCAGCCGCTGCGTACGGCGGTGGACCTCTCCCGCAGTGGGCCGGCGCACCCCACCTCCAGCAGCCCGGCAACCTCTTCCAGCAGCAGCAGCTGTACGCCCAGGCCCAGGCCCAGCTCAAGCTCGCTGCCGCTGGCATCGGAGGCGCCGGCATCCCTGGCCTCCCGCCTATGCCCCATCTCCACCATGGTGGCTACCCCGTCGGCGGTGGCCAGGGCTACCTCGGCCCCGCGTTCACGCCCCAGTACCCCACTCCCCCTGGCACTGCCATGGGCGGCGGTGGTGGAGGAGGAGGTGGTGGTGGTGGTGGCGGCGGGCCCAACCATCCGCTCAGTGCGCAGGACCTCGATGTCATCGAACTTGCGCGAAGCAAGGGCCTCAACCCCGCCACCTTTGACTGCCACCCCCAGTTTGCCCGCTTCTTCGTCATCAAGTCGTACACTGAGGACGATGTTCAAAAGTCGCTCAAGCACGAGATCTGGTCGTCGACCGTGCTTGGCAACAAGCGCCTCGACACGGCGTTCCGCGAGAGCAACGAGCGTGGCCCGATCTACCTCTTCTTCTCGGTCAACGGATCCAGACACTTTTGTGGCGTCGCCGAGATGCTCACGCCCGTCGACGAGACACAGTCATCGACCGTGTGGGCCCAGGACAAGTGGAAGGGTATCTTCAAGGTCCGCTGGATCTTTGTCCGCGATGTGCCGACAGCCGCGCTCCGCCACATTCGTCTCACCAACACGCCCGAGCGCAAGCCTATCACAAACTCGCGCGACACTCAGGAGCTGCCGTACGAGGCCGGTTGCGAGGTCCTCCAGATCTTCCTCGACCACCAGCACAAGTCCAAGACGAGCCTGCTCCAGGACTTTGCCTACTACGAGCGACTGAGCGCCAACCGAGGTGTCGGTGGCGCCACGAGCCCGACCCCGCCCGTCGGCCACTCGGGCCAGCACACGCCGCACGTCTACGGCGGCAACGGCCAGGCTGCTGTTCAGCCGGCCGGCAACCGTATCTAGGCGCGCCGCGCCCGCGCCACCCGGCACACGTCACGATCATTAATATTTGAGAGCAAACGCATTTTTCTTCGCAGGCGGACGGTCGGTCACTCTGGCACGAGATGATGATGGCGGCTGGTCCTTTACATCAAAACATCCACGACATGACAGCCACGAGCAGGAGGGAGTTACATACCCGCGTGATATCTGTGAGGCGTGTATAGTGCTATGCATATTCTACAAGAAGGCGGGCGAAGCGCGAGGCCTCTGTGAGCCATGTGGCAGATGGTATTAAATGGGGTGCGAAATAAATTCGACGCGTCGAAGGGTGGTCTCTCTGGTGCGCGTGGCGCGTGCCATTGTGCCCGACGCGTCGACTTTGCCTGATCGCGCCAGCCCTCGCCCCCTCGCAATGTCACTCGCTCTCGCCCCCCGCGACTCCCCTGAAGGTCTCATCTCAACTCTTTCTTCCACCTCCCATCAACCCACAAGACAAACAACAACATGGCAAGTAGCCGCGACCCTCTCGCCAGCAACTGACGCCCCCCTTAGTCTTCCCCCATCCCCCCCGCCTCCTCGCAGACGCGGAGCAAGCGACGCCGCAGCGTCTCGACGGCGGGCGACGGTGCCGGCCCGTCTGGCCTGGGCGCGCGCTCGTCCTCGCCGCCGCCGTCGAGTCTGCCCCCCTCGTCGCCGCCTGCCCCCTTCTCCGACTTTTCAGACGACGAAGTGGGCGACGAGGAGGAGGACATGCGCGCACGCGGGCGCCGCGACGCGGCCGACGACGACGAGGAAGAGGACGAGGGCGAGGACCTGTTCAACGACAACATTGTGCGCGACTACGAGAGCAACGCCGACCTCGACCGCTACTCTGACGCAGATATCGACGACCGCTCGTCCCTCCCCGAGATGTCGCGTACCGAGCGGCTTGCGGCCGAGCGCGAGATGGCCCGCCGGGACCGCGGCCTGCCGGGCAGCCGCGCCGCGCGCCGCGGTCGCGTCCCTACGTTCCTCCAGAGCGACGACGACGACGACGGAGGCTACGACGGTGGCCTGCTGAGCGGCATCAACACGCGCCGCGCCCGTCGCCACTACGACGAGCGCATCGAGGAGGACGATGTCGAGGACGACGACGAAATGTCCCTCGAGCACCTTGGCGACATCAAGGCCTCGTCCATCGCAGAGTGGGTCGCTGTCCCGTCCGTCCGCCGCGCCATCCAGAAGCACTTCAAGTCGTTCCTCATGACCTACGTCGACGCCAACGGCCAGTCGGTCTACGGACAGAGGATCAAGCACCTCGGTGAAGGTGGGTACTGGGACGTAAACGCCGCTGACGACTAGTGAACTCCGAGTCGCTCGAGGTCTCGTACCTCCAGCTCGCGAAGTCGCGCCCGATCCTCGCCTACTTCCTGTCCAACTCGCCGCAGCCCATGCTCACCATCTTCGACGAGGTCGCGCTCGAGGCTATCCTGCTCTACTACCCCTCGTACGACCGCATCCACTCGGAGATCCACGTCCGCATCATCGAGTTCCCGGCGGCCATGACGCTCCGCGGCCTCCGTCAGGAGAACCTCAACACGCTCGTTCGCGTCTCGGGTGTCGTCACCCGCCGCACGGGCATCTTCCCGCAGCTCAAGTATGTCAAGTTTGACTGCGGCAAGTGCGGCACGACTCTGGGACCCTTCTACCAGGACACGACCAAGGAGTTGAAGATCAGCTTCTGTCCCAACTGTAGCGCCCGCGGCCCGTTCTCCGTCAACTCGGAGCAGACCGTGTACCGCAACTACCAGAAGATGACTCTTCAGGAGTCGCCCGGCTCGGTCCCCGCCGGCCGTCTCCCCCGCCACCGCGAGGTCATTCTCCTCTGGGACCTGATCGACTGTGCCAAGCCTGGAGACGAGGTCGAGGTCACGGGCATCTACCGCAACAACTTTGATGCGTCGCTCAACTCCAAGAACGGCTTCCCCGTCTTCTCGACCGTCCTCGAGGCCAACAACATTACCAAGAAGGAGGACATCTACGCGTCCATCAACCTTACCGAGGAGGACAAGAAGACGATTCGCAACCTGGCCAAGGATGACCGCATCGCCAAGCGCATCATCAAGTCGATCGCCCCGTCCATCTACGGTCACGACGACATCAAGACTGCCATTGCGCTCTCGCTCTTTGGCGGTCTGTCCAAGGACGTCAACGGCAAGCACCGCATCCGTGGTGACATCAACGTGCTGCTTCTCGGTGACCCCGGTACCGCCAAGTCGCAGTTCCTCAAATATGTTGAGAAGACTGCCAACCGTGCCGTCTTCACCACGGGCCAGGGTGCCAGTGCTGTCGGTCTCACCGCGTCGGTCCGCAAGGACCCCGTCACGCGCGAGTGGACTCTGGAGGGAGGTGCCCTCGTGCTCGCCGATAAGGGCCACTGTCTCATTGACGAGTTTGACAAGATGAACGACGCGGACCGCACGTCGATTCACGAGGCCATGGAGCAGCAGAGCATCTCCATTTCCAAGGCGGGTATCATCACGACGCTCCAGGCGCGCTGTGCGATTGTCGCCGCTGCCAACCCGATCGGCGGAAGATACAACCCGACCATCCCATTCCAGCAGAACGTCGAGCTCACCGAGCCCATTCTGTCCCGTTTCGACGTCCTCTGTGTCGTCAAGGACGCCGTGGACCCGGTCCAGGACGAGATGCTCGCCCAGTTTGTCGTCAGCAGCCACATGCGCTCGCACCCCGACTTCCAGAACGACTCGGACGAGATCAACACGACCACGACTATGGACGCCGACATCATTCCCCAGGACCTGCTCCGCAAGTACATCATGTACGCCAAGCAGCTCAAGCCACGGCTCGAGAACCTCGACCAGGACAAGCTGGCCAACCTGTATGCCGAGCTCCGTCGCGAGTCGCTGGCCACTGGCTCGTTCCCCATCACGGTGCGCCACCTCGAGAGCATGATCCGCATGTCCGAGGCGTCTGCCAAGATGCACCTGCGCGACTATGTCCGTCTCGACGACATCAACCTGGCCATCCAGGTCACGGTCGGCTCGTTTGTGCAGGCGCAGAAGATGAGCATCAAGAAGACGCTCGAACGCGGCTTCAGGAAGTACGTGCACCACGCGGCCGACGACAACGAGCTGCTCGCGTTCCTGCTCGGCAATATCGTCAAGGACAAGGCGAGGTTGTACGCCGCTCAGCACCAGGGTCAGCAGCCCGAGAAGGTTACCGTGCGCGTTGGCCAGCTCGAGGACCGGGCAAAGGAGATGGAACTGTACGACGTGCAGCCGTTTATGCGCTCGGCGCTGTTCAAGGCCAACGGTTACGCGTTCGTCGCTGGTGAGGGCCACGGGACGATCATCAAGACGTTTGCCGTTCCAGCTGCCCAGTAGATAGAGGGCGAGTGTACACGCCGAGGTCGAGGTCGTAGAGATTGATTTTGTAATGTATCATGATTATGCTTGGAGGTATTGCGGCATGCAGTCGGCTAAAGGGCGATCCTAATGTTCCGTCCGTCCGTGTGTGGGTGTGGCTGGGCGGGGACCCCGCATCGGATCGGATCGACGACCATGGTGACGTCTGTAGCTGATACTGGAAGGTTCGACCTTGCATCTCTCCGTCTCGACAGCTCGACGACGGTTCCCATACAATTTGCGGCCACATAAGAGCACACCCATCACTCTACACTCGTACACATCCACGCACATACACACACCAACACACACACGACATGTTACAAGCCAGAAGACAACTGTCGCGCACAGCGACAACACTTTCCCGAAGCGCCATCGCGCCGCGCCCACGGCTCGCGCCCCTGGCGCGCATGGGTGTCGCCGGGCCGTCTGCGATACGCACGTACGCCCAGGGCCCGCCACGGGGGCCACCCGGCGGCGGCGGTGGCGGCTTCCCCCCCGGCGGCTTTCCCCCAGGAGGGTTCGGCGGCGGACGAGGCAACTACCCCGGCCAGCAGCCGCCGCAGGAGCAGGGCCCGCAGAAGGGCGAGACGCTCAAAGAGTTCAGCGTCGACCTGACCGAGATGGCGCGCGAGGGCAAGCTCGACCCCGTGATCGGGCGCGATGAGGAGATCCGGCGCACGATCCAGATTCTGAGCCGCCGCACAAAGTCCAACCCCGTCCTCCTGGGCCAGCCGGGCGTGGGCAAGACGGCCATCATCGAGGGGCTGGCCATGCGCATCGTCAACAAGGAGGTGCCCGAGTCGATCCAGAACAAGCGCCTGTTGATGATCGACCTGTCGCTTCTGCTCGCTGGCACGGGCGTGCGCGGCGAGTTTGAGAAGCGCTTCAAGGCGCTGCTCAAGGATATCGACGAGGAGGCGGGCGAGGTCATCTGCTTCATCGACGAAATTCACACCCTGCTCAACCTCGGCAAGGCCGAGGGCTCGATGGACGCCGGCAACATGATCAAGCCGGCGCTCGCGCGTGGCCTCCAGCTCGTGGGCGCGTCCACGCTCGACGAGTACCGCAAGACGATTGAGAAGGACCAGGCGCTCCAGCGCCGTTTCCAGCCCGTGATGGTCAACGAGCCGAATGTCGAAGCGACCGTGTCGATCCTCCGTGGCCTCAAGTCGCGCTTCGAGGCGCACTTTGGTGTGCAGATTGCCGACTCGGCCCTCGTCACCGCCGCCGTTTATTCCGACAGGTACATTTCCGACCGATTCCTTCCCGACAAGGCCATCGACCTCGTCGACGAGGCGTGCTCGGCGCTCAAGCTCAACCAGGAGTCGCGCCCGCAGTCGCTCGAGAACCTCGACCGCGAGATCATGACGCTCGAGATTGAGCGCGAGTCGCTCAAGAAGGACACGGACCCGTTCTCGGCCAAGCGCCGCGACAAGGTCGACGAGGAGCTCGTCGAGAAGAAGAAGGAGCAGAGCCGCCTCGTCGAAATCTGGAACCAGGAGCGCGAGCGCGTGTCCGAGATCAAGAGCATCAAGGAGACGATTGAGCGCGCAAACGTTGAGCTCGAGAACGCCCAGCGCCGTGGCGACTTTGAGGTCGCCTCGAGGCTCAGGTACTCGACCATCCCCGAGCTGCAGAAGCGCCTGCCCAAGGCCGAGGCTGAGCTCGAGGCCGAAGCCGAGGCCCAGCCCGACATGGTCGTCCGCGACAAGGTTACATCCGAAGACATTGCCGTCGTCGTCGGCAAGGCGACCGGCATCCCCGTTTCCAACCTCCTCAAGGGGGAGCGCGAGCGTCTTATTCACGTGAGTGGGGTTGTGTTGTACGCAAAGAAGGTGCTGACATTGTCAGATGGAGGACTCGCTCAAGCATCGCGTCGTCGGTCAGGACGAGGTCGTCAAGGTCGTGTCCAACGCCATTCGCCTCTCGCGCGCCGGCCTCCAGTCGCCCAACCGACCCCTGGCATCCTTCCTCTTCCTCGGCCCCACCGGTGTCGGTAAATCCGAGCTCACAAAGGCCGTTGCCGAGTTCCTGTTTGCCGACGAGCGCCGCGCGCTCATCCAACTCAACATGTCCGAGTTCCACGACAAGCACACGGTCTCACGCCTGATCGGCGCGACGCCCGGCTTCGTCGGCTACGAGGAGGGCGGCCAGCTCACCGAGGCTGTTCGCCGCCGGCCATACTCGGTCGTCGTGTTTGACGAGATCGAGAAGGCCCACCCCGACGTGGCCAACATCCTGCTCCAGGTCCTCGAGGAGGGCACGCTCACCGACGGCCAAGGTCGCCAGGTCAACTTCAAGAACACGATCGTCGCCCTCACCTCCAACCTCGGCTCTGAGGCGCTCTACGAGCCCGGAGCCATGAACAAGGACGGCAGCGTGAGCGACAGCGCCAAGGCGGCCGTCCTCCGTGACGTCGGCAAGTTCTTCAAGCCCGAGCTCATCAACCGTCTCGACGAGCTCGTCGTGTTCAACAAGCTTCCACCAAGCGTCATCCTCGACATTGTCAACCTGCGCCTCAAGGAGGTCCAGGGCCGCCTGTCGGGCCGCCGCATCACGCTCGACGTGACCGAGCCTGCGCGCGAGTGGCTCGCAAAGAAGGGCTACTCGGACAGGTACGGCGCGCGCGCCGTGCAGCGTGTTGTGCGCGAGCAGATTTCCAACCCGCTCGCGCTCAAGATGCTCAACGGGACGATCAAGGACGGCGAGATTGTGACGGTGTCGCTCAAGCACGACAAGATCGAGCTGTCGTCCAAGCCCGACCCGAACCAGCCCGAGGCTGAGGAGGAGGGCGACGCGGCCAAGGACAAGGAGGTCAAGGACGCGTTCAAGGAGTCTGGCGAGATGCCATAGGGGTGGCGTCGAGGGGGGGAATCAAGCGCCGAGGGGTTAGTCTCGCGCTGTTAGAATCATTAGGACGGCGAGGCGGGCCGGCGTGGGTCGCTCGGCGTAGGCGTAGGCGTATTGTACAAGCACATCTCAGTAGCTATGATGAGGATGAAGGATAAGGAATGAAGTCATGTTGTGGGAGGCGCGTCGCAGGCTGCATCGAGTCGTACTCTTGGCGCGGACGGCCGTCGGCGTTGAGTTGACGTCATGAGGGTGACCGAAGTGAGGTGACGGCGAGTGACACAGTGAAGGAGTGGGAGTCTGGAGATGGTGGCGCGGTGAATGGTCGAGTTGAGTTAAGAGCCCGCTCCAACATCTCGTCACTGTGCAGTCGAGCAGCCCTCCGGCCTCGAGCCCATTCAGTAGCCTCCCTCCCAGCCGGGGAGGGTGGGGAATGTGAGCTCCACTTGCACCACCACCGGGTCGTGACGGCTCCGATTGTCGCCACGAAATGCACAAAATTGGGCAGCTTACGTGGTCCCGGCGTCGCCAGCCTTGGGCATCACGCGCATCAGTCCGCAGGCCCGGCAGCCGCCGCGCCCCTCGGCGGCCGAGGGTGCGGGCGGCAGGCTGCAGGCTGCATCTTCTCGGTCGGCACGCTCGCTCTGCCCGAAACACATGACGCTGCAGCTGCCCAGCTGCCCAGGGCGGGGGTGGGTGGAGGGTGTCCGCCCACGTCGACTCGCCACCTCGTGCTTGCCGACTCGAGCCAAGAGAAGAAGAATGCGGCCGGCCGTGCCGCGGCGCTGGCCGACGTCGCTGGGCCACCGGGCCCGACGGCGAGGCTACCCAAGTGCCGCTGCTGCCCGGGTGCCCGGGTGCGCGCTGCCCCCGGCTCCTCCTGCCTGCGGGTTACCTCAGCTGTTTGCATGCACTTCTCTACTCTTCATCTCTGCGACTGCTGTGGCGACAACGATAACGACGGCGCACCTGACCCCAGCGCCGAGCCCCTGCCCTCCCCAGCTGATAAGCACACGACGACTGTACGCACCCGGCCCCGCCCCCCGTTCCCGCGTTCCCAGGCTGACGCGGCATAGCTGATAACAATGCGCGCGCCGCTCCTCATCCTCGCCGGCGCGTCGATAGCCGCTGCGGCGGTGTCGGGCCCCGCTGAGCGCGGAGGGCTCGCTCTGCGCCACGGCGACGAGCACGGCGACATGGACATGGGTGGTGGCGACGAGCACGACCACGGGCACGAGCACGCCGCGGCGACCGTCGCCTCAGCCACGACCACCCCTAGCCCCAGCCCCACACACCCCGCCCACCCGCCAGACCACCACCACCACAAGGGCCCCGTCAAGACCGTCCTCGACGACGCCGACATCCACAACTGGCACACCTTCCCCCCGACCTACCTCGACGCCGACTTCCGCCTCACCGTAGACCAGGCCATCTTCGGCGAGGACCTGCAGGATTGGGACCCGGCCACCGTGCCGTCGCACCCGCGCCTCATGGTCGCGCACGTCGCCGCCATGATTCTCGCCTACTTTGGCGCCCTGCCCATCGGTGAGTCAGCGGCCCCACGCCCCACGCCACCCTCCCCCGCGAAGCTTCGCGCGACCCCATTGTTTGCGCTCACACCCCAGCCCTCGCCCTCCGCGCCGCCGGCCACCCGTCACACTACCTCGCCAACGGGGCATTCCTCGCCATTGCCGTGTTCGGCTGGCTCGCAGGCGTGGCTTACAAAGCCGCCATGCCAGACATGTAAGTGTGGCCCAGTGTCGAAATTATTATTCAGGGCGGTTGGCGCCGTTTAGCGGGCAGATTAGAAAATGCCCTTATCCTCGGTATCTGGCCATTTACCCTGGCCAGATTGTGGCACAGATTGTGCCTGCCTGCTTTGGGTCACCGCTGACGACACGCCAGGTATGAGGGCGCAAAGCACGGCGCAATGGGCTCGATCCTCGTTTTCCTGTCCATCGGCCTCGCCGTTCTCGACTCACTCGGACTCATCTCCTCGGCTGTGCGGCACTACCGCTCGGGCGAGCGCGGCTGGAAGTCGTGGCTCACCTCGGCGCTGTCGGCCACCCGCGAGGACAAGCTCGGCGCGGCGCGGTACGAGATGGTCGGACTCGTGCACGACGAGTCGGAAGACGAGGGCGAGCACCACCACGGCAACGTCGTGTTCGCCATCGGTGACGAGGACGACGACGACGACGACTCTCCCCCCGCGTCACCCCAGCCCACGGCCTCGCGCCGCTCCACCGGGTCAGAGGGCACGCTGCACGACCACCACCCCCCCGCCGGGAGCTCGAGCTCGAGCGGCTCGGCCCGGGGCATCCTCGAGATGGGCAGTGATCGCATGCAAAGCAAGCACAAGGCCCGGTCCCGCGGCGCCTTTGACGTGAGCGATCTGTTCGAGGCCGAGCAGCGCGAGCGCACCGCCGCCTGGGCCGCACCCGCCCCTGCCACCACGCCCGCCAAGCACCCCATGTCCCTCCGGCGCGCCGGTGAGATTGCGCTCACCTGGGTCCGCCGCACACAGGTCGTGTTCGCGTACGTCTGTGTGCTCTCCGGCCTGCCCGTGTACGTGGGCATGTGCCGCGGCGGCTACATCAACACGTGCGCCGCGCACATCATCAAGGGGTCCATCTTCTTCGGGTACGGCGTGCTCACCTTCGCGCGCTACCTCGGCGCGTACGCCGACCTCGGTTGGGCGTGGAATCGCAAGCCGGCGGGCTCGACGGCCATGTCGGCCGAGATGGTCGAGTGCTTCGTCATCTTCCTGTATGGCATCACCAACACGTGGATGGAGCGCTTTGGCGCAAAGGCGGGCGACCCGTACTCTGTCAAGCAGGTGCAGCACATCTCGATCGCCGTCATGTTCTGGTTTGCCGGGCTGAGCGGCATGCTCCTCGAGTCGGCCACCATCCGCCGCATCCTCGGCGCCGTCATGTACGCCGGGCGCCCCGGCGACCGCGTGCGCAAGCCGCCGTCGTACGCCTTCAGCTTCAACCCGCTCCCGGCGCTCACGATCGCCATTACCGGCCTCGCCATGGCGGCCCACCACCAGGACTATGTGTTCCAGGTGCAAATCCACGAGCTGTGGGGCATCCTGCTGGCTGGTGGGAGCCTGTTCCGCTTCCTCACCTACTTCTTCCTGTGGCTCCGCCCGCCGACCGAGTCGACGCTGCCGTCACGCCCGCCGACCGAGGTGCTCACGTCGTTTGGCTGGGCGGCTGGCGGCATTGTGTTCATGCTGTCCGACGAGGAGATTGCATTTGCGGCTATGCGCGCGGGCTTTGACGACATGATGGCCTTCCTCAACGTCACGGTGGCGCTTACGTGCTTCGTCTTCTGCTGGGTCGTCGTCGTGCTGGCGGTGAAGGGGTACGCGCTGCTGCGCGTGCAGCGGGGCGTGCAGCTTGCGGCCGACGAGGGCGACGCGAGGGTGTAGCGTAGCGGTGAGAGTCTTCCTTCCCGTCCCCTTTTATAATGACGGGTTATCGTTTTCATCTTCTGGGTGACTTCGTCGTACTTCAGTGGGTAGTAGTTGCGGGGCGCTGCGGCGTGCTGCTAATAATGAAATGTGTCGTATGAGAATGTCGAGGGTGGGGCGGGGTGTGCGCGGCAAGCGAGATATAAGTAGTGAGCGAAGGGCGTCAATGCGGTGCACGAGGGCGGAGGGAGGAGGGTGCGAGCCGTGGGAATGCCAGCGCGCTCGGCGTCCACTGCCGAGACTGCCGCTAATCAGAACTCGCAGCAGGTTGAGCAGGGCGATGGGGTCAGCAGGGCAGGGTGAGTCGGTGGGCCGGTGTCGGCCAATACGCAGGTGGCCGATGCTGCGCCAGTGCCAAGGCAGCCGCAGCGAGCAGACAGAGCGAGTGCATCCCGAGCAACCTAGTCGAGCTTCTTGGTGCGCCTGAATCCTGCCTTGCCAGGGCTGTGGGGGTGTGAGCGGGCGTCTCGGCGCATCCTCGAGCTCCTCCCTTCCGTCTCCCCTTCCTCCCCTCCTCCCCTCCTCCCGCTCGCACGCTCGCACGCTCACGCCGACTCACCTCTCATACCCGCTGCTCACCCCCTCAACAACGCTCCCCGCGCCAGTCTTGTACGCGCCCCGCTCCTCTGCGCGCTTGGCGACGCCGGCGATCGCCTCAGACCCAGCAGCGACCTGCTCCTCGCGGCTGAGGGGCGCGCGGTCCGTCTTGACGCGCAGCTTGCCGTCGGCGTACGTGATGCCCTCGGCCTCGAAGCTCTTCTGCATCGATGCCTCGGCGGCCGAGAGCTTGCGCTGCACGAAGATGGCCACGTCTGGGGGGTTAGCTGGCGCCTTATGCCGGGCACGGGCGCTACGCACAAACCACGACGACGAGGAGGACCAGCAGGCCCGCGGATGTCAGGACGTCGGACGAGCTGGTGGGTGAGCTTGATAACAGATGGCCTAGAAGCTCACGGCATGGTGCTTGCTTGCTCGCTGTTGCTGGACGAAGAATAGTCGACAGAACGACGTCGAAATGTCAGCCTCGAAATGAGTAACACAGGTCGAGGCGATTTGCTCCCGTCCTTCCTCGACAAAAGTTGGTCGTGGTCGTGGTCATGGTCGTGGCACACATATCCTGCTCACCGCCGCTCGCCGCTGTCGCGCTTCGCGCTCCAGCGTGCTCGCTAGCTCAATTCGATGCATCTCACACGAGTCGTCCTCAACTCTAACGTACACACACGCAGGACAATTTTGGCAACTACGGAACGCCGTTCGCAAAAGGCACCTCGTGGAACAGGTACGACACCGACTCGCCAAAGTGCGAGCGGCGCAGCGTCTCGGCCAGCACGGGGCTCACGTCGACAACGTCAATCTTGTCGCATTTTGCGACATTGTGCGCTTGTGGGATCGTGTTGGTGATGACAAGCTTCTCCATGCCGCTCTCCGAGATGACCTTGAGAGCGGGGCCCGACAAGATGCCGTGGGTCGCAAAGGCGTACACCTTTGTGGCGCCAGCCTCAATCAGGTGGCGCGCAGCGAGGCCGAGCGTGCCGCACGTGTCGGCCATGTCGTCGACGAGCACGGCGACCTTGCCCTTGACCGAGCCAACGAGCACCATGCGCGAAACCTCGTTGGCGCGTTTCCGCTCCTTGTGGAACAGGGCAAAGTCGACGTTGAGACGGTCGGCAATCGACGTCGCGCGCTTGGCACCACCGGCGTCGGGCGAGACAATGACACAGTTCTTGATGTCAATGTGCGAGCGCATGTACTGGATCATTGATGGCTCGGCGTAGAGGCTGGGCGTCGGTCAGCAGGTGAGCGCAGCGAGCCGGACAGCGGGTGCACACCACCACACTCACTTGTCAACGGGCACGTCGAAGAAGCCCTGGATCTGGGATGCGTGCAGGTCCATGGTCTGGGGCGTTAGCATTTGCCCGAAGCGGCCGGGAGCGGCTAGAGTCGAGCTCGCAGCCGCTCACAGCCGCGCACGTTCGCGCCGCCACTCACAATGACATGGTCGCAGCCGGCCTCGCGGAGCATGTTGGCGACAAGCTTTGCGGTAATCGGCGCACGCGACTTGTCCTTCTTGTCCTGGCGCGCGTAGAAGAAGTGGGGGATGATGGCCGTGATGCGGCGGGCCGACGCAATCTTGCACGCGTGGATCATGATGCACAGCTCCATGAGGGACGTGTTGATGGCGCCGGCGCCCTGCGGGGGGTTAGTGGTGCTCGACATGAACATGAACGCGGCGCCTCCCGAGTGGCTTGGCTCGACGCCCAGCCTCACTCCTCACTCCACCACCTCTCCACCTCCCCCTCGAGCCCACTCACAGTGTTGAGAATGTACACATCATAGTCGCGCACGCTCTCGACAATGGTCACCTTGGTCTCGCCCGACGGGGGCTGCGAGACGTTGGCGCGCGCGAGCGGGATGTTGAGGCGCTTGGCGATGAGCTGCGCGAGCTCGGGGTGCGACGAGCCTGTAGCGGGCG